>NW_005178021.1:0-600000 GCF_000258705.1 Coccomyxa subellipsoidea C-169
CCCTAAACCCTAAACCCTAAACCCTAAACCCTAAACCCTAAACCCTAAACCCTAAACCCTAAACCCTAAACCCTAAACCCTAAACCCTAAACCCTAAACCCTAAACCCTAAACCCTAAACCCTAAACCCTAAACCCTAAACCCTAAACCCTAAACCCTAAACCCTAAACCCTAAACCCTAAACCTAAACCCTAAACCCTAAACCCTAAACCCTAAACCCTAAACCCTAAACCCTAAACCCTAAACCCTAAACCCTGAACCCTGAACCCTGAACCCTAAACCCTAAACCCTAAACCCTAAACCCCTAAAACCCTAACTCTGAACCCTAAACCCTAAACCCGGAACCCTAAACCCTGAACCCTAACCCCGGAACCCTAAACCCTACACCCTAAACCCTAAACCCTAAAAATATCAGGCTTGAAAGATGGTTGCAAGATGATAGCCAGGAATGGTTAGGGTTAGGGCCATGTCACAGATGATAGTCAGAGCCAAACATGCACCCTGAGATGAAGATTTATGATGGTCACATGGTAGTCTGTGAAGGTTCAGGGCTTAGGGCCAAGTCTTTATGTTAGTCATGGTCTAGGGCTCTGCGCGGTTGATACTTAATGATCGTCTCAAGTTAGTGAGAGATCGTTCCCCTTTGAATTGAAAAAATCGCCCAAAGCAGAACAATTGTTAGAGGCTGTCTAATTCTCAATGATAGTCAAGGCTAAGGGCTCAGTGCAGGGCGATAGTCAATAATAATCAGTGTTCACATCGGTGTAATCCGTACTTGACCTGCATCAAAATATAAACCAGAAATAAACTCTATATGCATGCGCAGCTGCAATTTGTTGTTGGGGACGTGCTGGTTTTATGCGGACGGAAGCCAAACTATTGCATTCACAACTTACTTGATTGAGGGTGAGTCCCAAATTACTCTCACCCCGGAAGCCCAGCGCTGAAAAATTGCAAGATTTCTATCAGCCACACACGTACCAAATTACTTTCAATTCTCTTCTACACACATACTGGGCAGGGCGCCCCGTGCAATTGAAATGTGTCACCCAGGTGAGCGTATCACTGGCAGCATTCTATCAGCCCAACAACGTCTGGATAATAGGAGACATCTATGGCAGGAATTACAAAATACAAGACAATAGGCCCAAACAGTACAGGCCACCATAAATCGTAACAAACTTCCTATCCAAAGAATTGATATACTGTACGAAGGGCATGCGTTCGATATCTGAAAACCTGCAAGTTACCTATTGTCTGACATGAGCGGCTTGAAGAATATATCTATATAGGGTTTGAAGACTGGCACTTTCACAAGTGGTTCCCATGTTGATCACAGGACTTCCCAGTCAGTTCACCAGCCAAGTATGTAAGAAAGGTGGCAATTTCACTTTGCTTGAAGATCACATCTAATTCCTGGTGTGAAGTCATGCTGCGCAACCAATCAATATGGGGACACATGCGCCCTCTTGGTGCCCCTCGAAGAGCTGGTGCCGCCCCTGGCTGGCCTCCCTCTGCTTGATCCCGTGCCCCTGCCAGCGCCCCCGCCATTGCTGCCGTTGCTGGTGCTCCAGCCGCCATATCCCTGCTGGCTGGAACTGCCGCCCTGGTCTGCGCCGGCGCTGGCGTTCTGCCTGGGCTGCTGCTGCCCTCCCCTGCCGCCGCCAGATGACCGCCCCTGCCCCTGTAAGCACAAAACCACCATGAGCACATCAGCTCAAAATTTTTCACATGCATGCTTGTCACGGTGACTTGAAGCAACACAATCAGCCGCCTTCTGGCTGTCCCAGTCTTGTGCTAGGCATCTCCAACAGGCACTGGTCACTCCGCAAGCCAAAGATACTGCTATTGAACATCTTAGGCTTTAAGTATATAATTGCCAGTTGGAAACAGCTCTAAATAGACATAAATGCATCATGAAGATTTGTCATCCTGGAGGCAGCATCAGGAATAGGAAAGGCATATGCCCCAGGCCCTATAACATCTTCTAAAAAACTTTAAAGGCAAATCCAAGGCAAACTTGAGAGAGACAATATATCATACCCCGCGTCCTCCTCCGCCGCCTCCTCCACGTCCACCTTCACCCTCCAGGGAAGCCACAATATTCAACCCCGGCACACCTGCAGAGCACGAATTGGTCATAATGATATCATCCGTTCCTTGGAGAAATATGGTGCTCACACTGGCAACACAGTGAAAGGCAAACCCGTCACAGCATTAGGAGAATGGCTGGTAGGCACTGACCTTTCAGGCCCATCTTGCCAACTGTCCTCTTCTCAATCGGAGGGGGCTGTGCACCACAACCTGCACACCAAAGCAAGTTCCCTTCAGCGCAAGGATGGAGCGCACACAGCTGCATTGCCACAAGAAGAAGGTGTTGGACCACCTCAGCTATCTGCACAGCAATCGGTGACAGGCACAGAAGAGTCCTTTAAAGATGACATATCTACGATGCGACATTGTATAATATGGAGCAGGAAGCGGCGCACCCAGAGTGACTGCATACTGATTGGCAGCCTGGATGAGACGCGTTGAGTCCCACTTGCACATCTTGCAGAAGCCCTTGTAGAAGCCCAGCCAGGTCCTGTAAGCCTGCCAGCGCATGCATGCCCCACTTTAGTATCTGATCTTGACAGCTGCTCTTCGCAACACAGTGTCTTCACAACTGAGTGACGGGCTATATATGTCCTCCTGTGCTACGATGCCAGAAATAGAGAACCTGGATGGTGGCAATGGTTTCTCACCTGTGCCTTGGAGGCATAGGCAACAGCGGCCAGGCCGGCCTCGACGGCTTCCTGGGCTCCAGCGAAGACCTGGGGCGAGGGGCTCGGCGCAGCTGTGATGGGTAGGTCAGAGAGGGAGTTGAGAAAGTTGGACTCGTAGTCGCCCAAGATGATGAGCCCCTTGCCGCTCTTGCCGGCGCGCGCCGTGCGGCCCAGTCGGTGCACGTACTGCGCCTTCTCCATGGGCAGGCCCAGCTGCGCCGCAACAGGCAAGTCAGTTCCCCACGGAATAAATAGATGGCCGTAAGCGACCATGTGACTCACTTTTCAGGCAAGACCTGCATGTCCATCACAGTTCCTGGCAAATCAAAGCGCCACTGCCAACCGGCAACAGTCCAGTCCCACGCCAAAGTTCACAGCACAGCACAGCGGTGTAGAAGCTTCCCAGTCAGAGCAACGTGGTGGAGCTGAGGGGGAATGGCTGACCTGGACAACGAGGGATACGTCGGGGTAGTCGACGCCGCGCGCAGACACATCGGAGCTGAACATGATGCAGCCGCCCTTGCTGGCGCGGAACTGGTCGGCCGCCTTGGTACGCTGCGCCTGGCTCTTGCGCGAGTGCATCTCCAGCACGGGGATGCCCATGGCCTGGAAGAGCTCGCAGTAGAATTGCGTCACGCGCGCCGTCACAAAGAAAGCCATGATCTGCGCGCACACAGCCCCTGTCAGGTTTGAGTAGATGCGGCCGCGCTTCGATCGGATAGCATTACGTCATGTGTCAGGTCGCATCATGCCGTCACAGTACATGACTATTTTTTAGGAGAAGCATCACAGCACCTTGAAGCTGGGGTCCTCGCTCATGTGCTGCCGGATGACTGCAAGCAGATGCGCATTCTGATCCTCCATGGACGTGACTATGTACTGCTGCTGCACCTGCTCAAAGCATGCATTCTGAGTCAGTGAAGTGCGCTCAAGATAGCAACATAATGACAGCAGAACTTAATTCTAACTGGAATGCGCACCGTCTCTGCGGCGTGCGTGTCCTCCTCCCCGACAGTGTCGACAACCTGGTACTCTGGGCGCAGAGCGATGCCGGCCAGCTCACGTATGTTGCTGGGGTATGTCGCGCTGAACAGCATGTTCTGGCGCCCGTTCTTGGGCGGCAGCATCCGGACAAGCTTCTCAATCTCCTGCCTACAACCGCCATGCTTGGAAGATTCAAAATTCTACATCCCAATGCCAATGCACCCAAAGAGCCCAATGTCAGTCATGGCATGCAAGCTTGAAAGGCACATTTTCTCGGAAGCCTCTAGGGTAGGGAATCATCCATGCTTTGGGTACACCAAATTGCTCTCACTGCATCAATTACGTGAGACAGCACTGAGGGGGACCAGTGAAAGGATCAGTCCAGGCCAGCACCTGAATCCCATGTCCAGCAAGCGGTCGGCCTCGTCCAGCACAAGCATGCGCAGATTGCTCAGCATGGGGGGCAGCGTGCCGGTGTTCTGCAGGTGATCCAGCAGGCGCCCAGGCGTGGCCACCTGCACAGAGAGGCAACCAACTCATTGGTAATATAATATCAGTGGAATGCAAGCCAAAAGTGCAGTAGGGAAGCGCAGAAAAATGCATCAAAAATGAAGCAGGTGTGATCTAAAAGATGCCTCAATTCCAATGCGCAATCCTATGCAGCAGAACCCCCATTCACCTAGTGATAGCAGACACTACAATTACATGGCCTAGCAGGCCAGGATCCCGAAGGAGCAAGGGAAACTCACCAGCACATCAGGCACTCTCCTTTGCAGGTCAGTGATATCCCTGTTCATGTTTGTGCCGCCAAACATCACCTGCCGTGTCACAGCACAAATGAGTACTGCTACACACGTACATTGCTTTTGCATGGCACAACCAATGGAAACATGGTGACACAACATTGTGTATCAGTCGTCAAGAATGGTAACAGGTGTGGGTGTCCTGTTACGAGGTCTCCAACCTGAACAGCCAGGTTCTGGTGCTTTGTGAGCTGCTTGGCCTCCTCAGCAATCTGAGCTGCGAGCTCACGCGTGGGACTGATTACCAGCATTGCAATTTTGCCCCTTCCAGCAGGCGCCTCCAGCATCTGCAGATCGCACAAATACTAGATTAAGGCATTGGGCAGGCAACCTTCTCACAACTACTACTTGCCGCTGCAGTGTCAGTTTCTCGTCACATTAACAGGAGAAGGTCCAGGAGATACACACCCTCTCAATTCCTGGGATGAGGAAAGCCAGTGTCTTCCCTGTTCCAGTCTTTGCCTTGCAGACAACGTCCAAGCCTCTGAGCGTGGCTGGCAGAGTCTCTGCTTGTACCTTAGTGCAATTTGTGTATCCCATCACCTCTGTGATACCCCTGCATCCATCACAAAGCTCCTATCATCCAAAAAATACAAGAACTCAGCTATGGCAAGTGTCAGCGGTGAGAAGAACAATACAAGGTGATGGTCACCCCGTGAGCATATCTGAGGGGCAAGGTGAAGGATTTCTACCTCAAAGTCGCCGCTGACAGCTCGAAGGAGGCGAAAGTGGCCTCTGTCAGGCTTTCCTTCGTGGTGCTGGACATGTTGGCTTGCTGCTGAAACTGCGGGATGGTGGGCCTGAGCCCCAGGGAAGCAGGGGCGACAGGAGCAGCTGCAGCGGCTCTTGCACCTGAGCTTCTCTGACGCCTCCGTGGCTTACCGGCCCTCTGCCTTTCCGTATCCATCAGAGCTGCGGATATCCTGCCAAGACACATTGCACAGAATTTCTCCAGATGTGCCAGCAGGGCAAGAATCGATCGTAGGCAAAACGCGCTAACAGAGACTTCAAAACTTATTCGGAATACTGAACAAACTCTGATTTGTGCAAATTGACGCTTCTCCAAGCTTCTTTAGTAGAAACAACCCAACCACAACTTGGCAGAAATTACATGAATAAAAGCAGCAAACCTCATAATGAGGGACATCTGGATGTCAATCATTGAGTGAGAATCTGATATTACCTTAGCGTTCCACAAGGAAATGCTAGAGTTCTCTGTATGGCTCTCCGCAACAGTACTTGCATGCTAAAGGGAACAACTCGTGGGCGCCTCTCTTCCAAACACCAACTTGAAGCGCTTAATAATGCTCTTGTGAATAACTAATAAAATCTTCTCTTGCAATTCGTCAAAAAATATCCCATAACTTTTCGAGAGAACCAACAGGCGGCCCGAAACCGTTAGGGTTAGGCAGGTCCAAGAGGTTAACCACCTTGAGCACCATTGAACCCTAGGGTTTAAAAAAAACATCTTCCCATGCAAGGATGTGCAGAGTTCAGAGTTGAGACTTGACAAAACATCGTTTGAACCGATGTAACAGCGCGATTAGAAGGAACGAAGACCTCGTATTGTTCAATGTCCAAAAGCAGGAGGGATGGCCTTCTACCACTGAAGTGCTCGTGTCACAACATGCGTCTTTCTTGTCGCACAGAGTGGGATATGCTCTTGACGTCTTTACATTCAGGATTTGGTACAATCGAATTTTCTTGCTGAAAATGGATGACAAGGCTGCCCGCGAGGCATTCCGAGTGCGCCAGTATTCTGGCAGTCAGGCTGGCCCATCAAGGAGCAGCACATATTTTGCCCGAGATTTGGGGCCTGACTTTGCTCTAACCACGTCCAGATGCATCATACACTTCGATGTCGATGCATTCTATGCCCAGGTGTGTTTACAGCGTAGAATCTATTTGATCAAGGTAAATGATAGTTGACTTCTTGTTTACCTTTGAGCTGGAAGCGCTGGAAGTGCCATGACGTGCTCAAATTGCATGGTCAGGTCGAAGAAAAGAGGGATCCACGCTTGAAAGATGTGCCAATGGGTAAGATCATCTTCTTGCACCCATCATTGTTTCATGCATATCTTGCAAGCATGTCTTGTGCACATTAGTATACACCTAAGAAAAAGGGTTATTTCTTTGCAGCCGTCACGCAGAAGTACCTCATTGTCACTGCAAACTATCCAGGTAGAGCGACCGTGCCCACCACAGCCTGCAGTGGTGTATATAAGCTGTGCGCTGTCTTTTGGTGGATACCCTGTGGCAATCTTACTGGAAAGTGCCTTGCTCTGCAGCTCGCAGGCTGGGTGTCACCAAACTACAGGGAATCACTGTTGCCAAGGAGCGCTGCCCTGGCTTGGTGCTCGTTAGCGGCGAAGACCTGTCACCTTACCGGCAGGCCTCCAAGCAGATCCTGGGAGTGCTGCAGCGCTTTGGTGTTGCCGAGCGTCTAGGCATGGATGAGGTATGTTATTCTCTTGCTTGATCTCTTTGCACGTTGCTGCTTGATTAATACCTTTGTGTACCTCAGCAATGCAGCTTTTAAGGCTGGCATGCATCATGCTGTCGTCCGAGTGCACAGGTGTCCATTTGCAGGTCTTCCTGGACGTCACAGAGGAAGTGCGCTCTCGCATGGCCAAAGGCATGTTTGCCCCGGCCTTCATCGGCCATATGCACACCAGCAGGGTAAGATCAGTCCCTTCCGTGCTTGCGTAAAGAACGCCAGATTTGAGAGCTTGTGATGTCATGTTGCTCGTTGGTGGAATCAGTGTATTTTACTGCTAAGGTGTCAATCTCCAGTCACATTGCAGGTGGAGCTTAGACAGGAGACGCATCACAGGCCCATGGATCTCAGGGCAGCCAGGCCGCAGGCGTGCAGCGCGCCAAGAGGAGCTGGTCATGGTGAGCCGGGGCAGCAGGAGCAGGAGTGGGAGGTCGCTCTCAAGATTGCGAGCAGCATTGCGGCCGAGGCTCGCGCTGCTGTGAAGGTGCACGGCCTTCTTTTCTGAAGTGCAGACCACAGCACCGTTGACACACCAATGCAATACAAATTGCCAGATCTACGAAAGGGTTCCTGAAAGTGTTCTTGTGGGATGTGGTTGTCCGTTGGAGGAAGGTGTGCTGAGCAGAAGTCAAACGCATGTGCAGGCAGAGGCTGGCTACAGGACGTCTGCAGGCATCTCCTGCAGCAAGATGCTAGCCAAGCTGGTCAGCGGCATGCACAAGCCAGACGATCAGACCATCCTGCTGCCCCCAGACGCCCCGGCATTCGTTGCTCCTCTCCCCGCCCGCACCATCCCTGGTACGCCGAGCCTTCTGTAATGTTTTCCTGACAAAGAAGCGATCAAAGCTGTAGGAGTGAATCATGTACATCAGTGGCGGCTGCAGCTATCAGCCCAAGGTAGAGCGGCCCGCCTTTCGTAAGCATCATCGTGATAGTGTAAATCTACCGTAGTGAGATTTTGGAGTGGACTGCAGGTGTGGGGTACAAGCTGGAGGCAGAGCTGACGGCAATGGGTGTCAGCACTGCGAATGACCTGAGGGCGCTGCCCAAGGCATCCCTGGTCAGCTCTTTTGGGGACCGCGTTGGCAGCTACCTCTACAGTGCCTGCCGAGGAGAGGCAAGTGTTCCAGCTTGGGCTTGCAATTCGCAACGTTCTTCATCACTCAAGAAGGTCTGCAAAGATTACCACGCTATTTTGGAAATCTATGCCTTGACTTGACACAATCTGTGATTGTCTCAGGATCCCACTCCAGTTCAC
The DNA here is from genome assembly GCF_000258705.1 of Coccomyxa subellipsoidea C-169. NCBI lineage: Eukaryota > Viridiplantae > Chlorophyta > Trebouxiophyceae > Coccomyxaceae > Coccomyxa > Coccomyxa subellipsoidea. Next base: position 8,307 of record NW_005178021.1, read on the forward strand.
CAGAGCGGTCCCCCAAGGTCCATCACTGTGGAGGTATGCAACTCCTTGCTCCTTGTCATTCCATGTCTGGATTCCCTGCATGTCCTAGGGAGGGACAGGTGAAGAGTCTATATGCAAAGAGTGCTGGATTTTGTTGTTCTGTTTGGGCACTGATTTGCCTGTCATTCTTGCACAGGACTCCTTCAAGAGCTGCACCTCCTTTACCGCCGCTGTGCATATCCTGCAAATCCTGGTCCCAGACTTGCTCATACGCCTGTGTGAGGACTTTGAGGTGCGCTCGGGTCGTGCTCCTTCTGCCCACGTCATTGTGTGGTGAAGTATTACTTCAACTGCTGCGCTTTTTGTTCGCTGAGCAATACTATTGCAGCCTCCGTTAACATGTGCCGTGAGTAAACGCGAACTTAAGTATGAAGGGTGCTATCTACGCGTGCAGGAATACCAACGGCGACCGAGCACGCTGACGCTGAAGTGGAGGCAGAGGAAGCAGGGCTGGTCACGTTCCTCTACTTCCATCCCCATGCCCGTCCAAGTGTGTATCTCCCTGTAACTCATTCACCTCTGCTTGTGTCTTGTTATTCCACCCCTGAAGTTCATGGGGAATGCATGCCTGCCATGGGGAGAGCCCCATGTGAGCCCCCCGTGAACGTCGTGCTGGACACTTCTGGTGAGAAAGACTAGGAATCCCGGATTGCAACCTGCACCCCTTTCTCAATCGCAATTAATGACGAAGTGTTCTGTGCTGCCACAGTGGATGCAGCCGCCAGAGCATCAGGCGGAGGCAGTGGTGCAGGCCTCGCTGACGCTGCTCAAGCGGAACCTGGTGCAGCCATTCTCGCTCACCCTACTCAACGTGGGGGCCACCAACTTCTGCACAGCTGTGAACAAGGGTAATCAGCTGCCCAAGGCCTTCAGCACCTTCCGCAGCCAGCCAGCCAGCGCTCCGGCAGAGAAGGCTCTGCAGGGGAGTGATGCAGCAGGTGAGTGAGGTTCATATGCATGGAGTATTCAAATGCAACCAGGCTGTGTCTTGTTTCACATGAGTAAATCTGCACCAATAGATTGCTGGGTGCTCGGATTTATATGTCTGGCATGAAACAGAGCCTCTTTCACCAGAGAGTCAACCAGAGTAGACTCTGCAATCCAACAGTTGGAACAGTGCAATGGAAGAGATCAGGAGATATCCCTTGAGCCATCCCCTTGTTGCTGCTGCTCAGGGAATGCACCCGAGGCTGACAGGCGGACAGCTGCAGCGGCAGCCATATCCAGAAGGCGTGACTACGGCGCAGCCCCTCAGGGAAAGCCCATGAGCAAGCACGAGGAGCGCCTGCTCAGTGAGAGCGGCCGCCTGCTGACTGTGCGCAGTGAATTGCAACCGCCCAGTCGAGGCTCTGGCGATTGGGGCGATGAGGGTCTGCATGAGACGGATGGTTCGAGTGAGCATCAGGGAAAGGGCTCTGGGGAGAGGCCAGAGGCATGCATGTCGCAGTGTCACTCAGATGCACAACAAGATATTGATGAAGCTGCAGCACTGAGATCTGGAGCCTGCTCCGAGGGTCGCAGTCCTCTGATTGTATCAGTGGCAGGAGGTTCGGCAGCTTCGTTGCTTGGCAGCCAGAGATGTCAGACATCAGTGAAGGAGAAAGCTGCGTGCTTAACCAGAAGTACAAGCGACAAGTCAGATGCCAGCCAGCAAGCCCAGCCCAGAGATAGCTCTGCTGCCTTGCTTACCGAACGTGAGGGGTGTGAAGTGCATGCAAAGATCAGGGCATGCACAGATGGGAGCATGCTCAGGAAAACCTCCGACGTCCCAGGTCATGCGGCAAGTTTCAGCAGCATGAGTGGGGTGCAAGCAGAGCTGCAGCAGCTTCAAGAGATGTTCTCGAGCAAAAGACGTTGCAGTCATGTTGCTCAAGGAGAGGGGCAAGTGTTGACCCAGGAGCAGGCTGATCTGGCTCTAGCAGCTCGACTGCAGGACGAGGAGGTCCGCCTGCACAGAAAACGTGTTTCTGTGCCCTTGGGAGGGGCTCCCTCAAAATCAAAAGCTGCCAAATTGAACACTCTTGATGCATTTGTGAAGAGGATGGCTTGAAAGCAAATAGCTGCGAATGAGGAGTGCACCTGGCATTCAATTAGATGAAGAGGTATGCAGAAGCAATTATTGAAATTTTGTATATTACCAGATGTAAAGATAATTGCGGTATTACAATCGTACTGACCAGCAAGACTTTCTCCCGGCATGCAGAGGAACACCATCTCAGCATAATGCTGACCCTGGCAGCACGCAAAATGTTTTGGCAAGATAACAAAGCGAATTGCAGCGTTGCACACAAGACATCGTGCTTCATTCTGCCTGCCGCCGTGTTGAGGGCAGATAGCGGTGATCCTTGGCGGCATTCTTCTTCTGGCGCTTGGCCATGACCTTCTCCAGGCGCCCTGTGGCCTTGAGCTCCTGGTAACGCATGATCAGCTCCTGTCGCTTCTTCTCGCTGCGCTTCTGGAAGTACACCCCCTTGCCCGACTTTACTGCCTCCCGCTCCTTCTTCTGTGCCAGCCAATGAGCACAAGTGCTTCAATGATTTCATTGCAAAGAAAACAGACTGATGCCACGATTCACAGGAGTGCAGTACTGATAAGTGTAGACACTGCATGTCCTACCACATTCTTGACACTAAGGCCAAGTGCTTGCCATAACAAGGTTGCCTACTTGAAGCCCTCCATCTGCCCCGATGCAAACACGCCAAGGAATCAGCTGGCAATCAACAGTGAGAAAATTGACCTTCTGCTCAGCCTCCCATGCCTCCTTGCGCCGTTTGGAGCGCTCATCCTGAATCTGCTGCTGCACGCGCGTCAGCTGTGCCTGCAGCTCCTTCTTCTTGTCCAGGCCTTTAGTTTTCTGCACTCCGGCACACCCCACATCTCAGTCTTCGAGGGAACACCATGGTTTGAATTGTAGCAGGAATTGAACAAGTCTGCCGAAGCAATGGACTTCAGTGGGACCCATGCCTGCAGCGTAGACTTGAGCTCCTCCTTCTCGGCAGGCAGCTGCTCATCATATAGGAAGGCATACTGTTTCCGGAACCTATCCTGCTGCAGTGCGCCTGACAGGCTATCAAAGCGCGGGTCCCGCCCCTCCCTGCAGTAAATGATTGTTCTTCTCAGCACTTGACAGCCAAGTGCTGATCTGCAGTACTCCTCAATCGACTCTGTATGTTGACGTATGGCGAGACTCTGACACACGCATGTATTGGTGCGTTTGAGCGAGTTTAGCAGGGTCCAGTGGAGCTGCATGAGCCAGCCGGGAGGAAGCTGCGCACTTCTTGGAGACCTGCACGACTTCCCGCAGCCTAGGGACAGGCCGCTTGGACGACATCTCCATGGGCCGGTTCTTGTTCTCTCGTTTGAAGCTTCTGGCCTTGTCCCTTTCCTTCTGCTTCTGCAGCAGGCCCTTCATGGCTTCTTTGGAGAGTCCACCATTGCGCCGAAGATCTCCCAGCTGCTCAAAAGTCAGATCCTCCTGGAGAAAGGGAATAGCACAATAGGTGTTCGTTGCTCAAGGAGCCGTCGAGTACCATGCAGGCAACATTCTGGTGGGATTGAATATTTGGTGTTCAGCCAAACATTATGCGCAGTGATGTGCTTTCGCTACCTTTTCGTCTCCTGACTCACTGGCGCTTGAGGAAGTGTCCTCATCCGAACCGTGTTCTGATCGAGGGAGTTGTTCTGGCTCGGACTCTGAGGATGTGGCTTCGTCGCCCATGATCGCCCCCGCTTAGCTCTGTTAGATGTCTTCACTTCAAAGCAAATATAACAGAGGGGACAGCACGGGTTCCAGTCCTTTTCCGAGAGTCAGATCTACTCAACAGATAGATGTTGCAAGACCGGTTAAGAGTTGTGTCACAAGATGTAAAGCTGCTAGCAGTGTCAAGGATAATATTTTCATTAAATTTCTGATGTTTACTTCGCGAAATTCGCACTTCACAAGTCGCAGCCCACCATGCAAATTCCCACGTGCGTCTGCTTACTCATCAGCGCAGCCTCTCTGCTAGACGCTACAACTTTCGAGGATTGCAGTCCCTGAAAGCACCGTCTTTCTCAGAGTCTATTTGGACACATCATCCTACTTACCGTAATTGAACCACCTTTACCGATCCAGCTTTTCACAAAAAACATCCCTGAATAGAAACAGGAGGGTTTCTTGAAGGATGCGCTGCTAGTTGACCCGTGATCGTGGTCAGAAAAAGAATAGCCCAGATGTGTGCTGCAAAGAAAGCACAAGCTGCAAAAAATGGAACAGACAATGAACAATTCAGACAGCAGCTCAAAGGCTACTCTCAGTTCTTTAATCGTCTGGTGGACATGGTGCCCGCAAAGTATTACTTCGACAGCACCGATGAGGATCCGGTGCAACTGAAGTACATGAAGAGGGGCGCCAAGGTGGATGCAAAGAAGCAGCGCAAAGAAGCAGCAAAGAAACGAAAGAGAGAAAGACTCGACCCTGACAAAGCACAGACCGCGCTTGATATCCAGGTAATCACTAACGCATGAATGTACAGGATGTTGACATTTTGCGTGGCACACTCGGGAGGGGGAATGGAAAGGGAGGGGATAAGGACTGAGTTATGCTTGGGTCTGTCCTACAGCTCGACCAAGCCAAGAAGAAGCAGCGCTTGAAAGATGGGCAGGCCGCGGCGCAGCCTGTCTCAAATGAAGGAGCAGAGCAGGATGACAGGCCTGGGCCTTCAGCTCTGCGCTTTGATGTGCCAACAGGTACTACTTCTCATCCAGCAGAACCTGCTGATCTCGGTCTTTGCTTTTGGCTGCATGATGATAGGGATTGTTGCAGCTATACTAATTGGCATTCTTGTACCAAACGCAGGAGCAGAGCCCCCTGCAGATGAGCTCCGGCAGCGCTTGCATCAGCGGATAGAGGTCTGCTCCGGCCTCCAGCGTTTCGTCGAAGTGATCTTTGCTGTACAAATAGCACATGGTGCGTGGCTTGGAAGGGCAATGTCTGAGCTTAATGATGAAAAGCTCAATGCTGCCGGCACAGGAGATGCGCACACAGAGGAAGGCGGATGAGGAGCGCAAGGCAAGGGCCAAGGCTGCCAAGGAGTGGAGGCAGCAGGCCTCATCCCGGGCCAAGCAGCCATCCAAGCAGAGGCGTGTACAATTTGCTTCTGTTGACTGAGTATGCGTACACAACTTGTTGAAAATGCACGTCACAAAATGTTGTCAACGGGTTATTGAACGACTGACCTACCGCCAGGTCAAAGGTGGTGTCAAAAAAGATAACATGCAGTGCCATTGCTGGTTGAAGGTCCTTAGAGTGTGCATGTTTGTTACAAGCTGCATCGTTGCCGGCATCTGAAATGGATCACGCACATGGCAGGGAGCAGAAGAGGAGCGCAGGCAGTGAGGAAGAGCAGGCAGAGCAGCGCGCAGCCAAGAAGGCAAAGCAAGCGGCAGCCGAGGATGCTCTGGTGGACGATGGAAAGCTGAGCTTTGGGCGGGTGGAGTTAGGCACAGGTCTGGTGCCCCTCATGCAAACCTGCTCTCGCACTGTGTTGGCTTGGATTGGAGACAATTGTTTGTCTGGATCTTCAAGATGAATTCACCAAGGGGGCTAGATTCATGCCGGTCTCAGCTCTGCATGCCTGTTGGATTTGATTAGGAAAGTATTCCCCCGTGCTTGCACGATGTGATGATTTGCAGTGCTGGACTCTGCATATGCGCTTTCAGCTGACAGCAGGCTTATGTTGGGGTAGAAGGTGGCAGGCGAGGGGCGCAGAAGAAGCACAAGCCCGGCAAGGCGGAGCTGCTAGAGACTGCCAAGGCCAAGCAGGACACCATCAAGGCGCTGGAGGGCACCAAGGAGGGCAGGGTGCGACTCACACCCAGAGTCTTAAAGCCACAGATGACTGTTGTACTGAGTAGTTTGCTTTTCCACCGGAGATCACCGAACCCTATCAAGATCACCATGAACGCTTTGATGCTTCCTTCCTTTGGTCTGCAACGCAATAATATTGCCATGACCCTGCAAACATGTGCAGGGCTGCCTGTATTGTCTGAACATGCCACTTCTCTGTTGAACGAGTTTAGTGAGTGGTGCTGTGGGGTGTGCGCACAGGTGGCGGTAGAGCAGGATGCCTGGAAGGCCGCTATGGCGCGCGCTCGGGGCGAGAGGGTCCTGGACGACCCCAAGCTGCTGTCCAGGTGAGGGCACATCCCATATTTCTTTGAACACGACTCACCATCACATGCGGGTCAGTGCTGTACTTCCTCCCCAGTTTGAAAATGCGGGGACACATGTGCTATCGAAAGGTACTGCAGATATGTGAGGCCGGATGGGCTCTGTTGCAGAAGGGAACTCATGATTGTAACCCTACTGTGTGCACAGGTCATTGAAGAAGGAGCAGAAGATGAAGAAGAAGAAGGCTGAAGCATGGAAGGAGCGCAAGGACCTGCAGCGACAGAATGCTAAGGTCAAGCAAAAGAAGTGAGTATCCTTCATACACCCATTTGCTGCATCGCTCTTGTTGTCTCTGTTCATTTGTTTTAGACCAATCGTTTGGTAGGCGTCCCTGGGTGCATAGAATTTGTTCGGTTTTCTGGAAAATGCCCTGAGAACAGGTTTAGTGGATCGTAGTGCTTCAGCAAGAAGGTCCACAGCTGTGCCTGAACAGAGGTGGTTGCTTGCAGGCGGACAGAGAATCTGAAGGCGAGAGTGGACACAAAGCTGCAGAACAAGAAAGACAAGCGCGAGAAGAAGCTGATGAGGGCTGGTTTCGAGGGCCGCAGGGACTCATTCATTGGCTCAGAGTCATGATAATTTCTGTCCTTTGAGCAGCAGAGTAATGCCATCACGTCTCACAATATAGAATGTAGCACAAAGACTATTGTGAACAAAGGAAAAAGTATATTTTGGCATGCTGTGCAACTTGGGAATTGGCTAAATTTGTCATTGTTATATCCTTTGTACTTGAAAGAGCTGAAATATTGTCAAATTGGTATTGCCAGTGCGCATGATGCTCCTAGTCTGGCATGTCTATATTCAGAACACCAACACAACGCTGAACACGTGCAAGGCAGTCAATCAGCCAGGACTTAACTGCATGTGTGCTAATTCTGTGATCATCAGTGCTCCTGGGTCCGGAGATGGTTGTTTTGTCTGCACTCTGGTCACACTGGTACCGCGTGGCAGCTATTTCTCCTACTCTGGCGCTCCTTCTCCCTTCTTATCTTGCAAGTCCCTTTTTCTTCCAAGTAGAGCGTGTCCTCCCAATTGCAATTGCCCCATCTGGTCAACTGTGTGTGCCTGTCTTGGTGGCGCCCAGAGGAGAGACACGCCTGACGGCAGCTGGGGCTATGTCATCCTTGGCAAGCGCTAGGTGCGCCGGCAGCGAGCCGCTACGCTACCGGTTGAAACTCACCGGCAGCCTCGGTGCATCCAGTGTGCCTACATATGCAGAATGTGCATAAGTCGCCCATGCACAAAGCTTTCCTACATCACCCAAGTACCTGCTACACTCAGAGACGTGGGCTTCCGCATGCAAAGACTCTTTCCACGAGGCCGGTCAGGTCCATGCCATCAGGTTCAAGGATATCAATAGGGTCAACTCCAGCTGTTGTCCTAGCTAGTGACATCCTTGCTGATGGCATGCGATGGCATGACGTCACATGGCAAGATCTGCAGGAGTAAGGCAGTATATCTACTGCTACAACCAATCCAAAACACGAAAAATATTCCGGTAATCGAGCAGGAGGGTGGGGAACTCACGGGTCTGGTCCGGGTGCTCGGGGAGAGCAGCCAGTGAGTCATGTGGCAGGTGCGGCAGTGCGTCGCTGGCCATGCGTCGGAGGGAACGCGCGCGCGGCACCGCCGTGACCCACAGCCCATTCTCCGGCTGCAGCGTCGTCAGCGCGCAGCTCTGGGAGCGCAGCACGCCCTCATACCCGCCCATCTGCCACAGTTTTGACTGTTATTGAAGATACGAAGTCTGAGGTTCAGACTGGCACCAATCCTTCTGCTGGAATCTTCAGCCAGTCAATTTTGATGAGGTGATTTCTTGAGCAATTGAAAGATGTGAGAGCGAGGCAAAGGATAAACCCACGCATGCAGCACCTGTTGCTGTCAGACACCCCAGAAATTGTAACATAGACATGTAGCCAGGTTGCGAGAAAATCTCAAAGTTTTAGTGACTGGATGTCATGCTGGGCGCTGACTCTGAGGACCACTGTCAGGCATGGGATCGGCCCAATTTGCCATAACATCAGTCATTCAGTCACATTGCATCGCTGGAAACGATGCAATGTGACTGAATGACTGATGTTATGGCAGGATGCGCCAGGCATGTTGCATTACAGTTCACCCACTTTCTCTGGAATAGCCGTTTCTACCCTTCATCGACCCTTAATACTTAATCCACTACTGCATTCCACATGAATAGAATCCTTTCTTGAGCTCACTCCTCACCTCTGCACTAATGTAGGTATAGAACAAAGTGATGGGCGCCAGAGCGATCACCTCGGGCGTGAGCTGGAATTTGAAGTGGGCGAGGAGCATAGCAACGGTGGTGGTGTAGTTCATGCGCGCCAGGCTCTGCCCAACGCAGTCGCGAGTGCCAGCACTGAAAGGCAGAAACCGCTTCGCACGCGCCTCCGACCCCCCCTCTGCCGCCGCGCTCTTGCCAGTGGCCGCCTCCGCCGGCACCTGTGGGGGGCGCATGTTAGTGCATTTGCATCAATTGTAGCTGCACTGAGGTGCGTGGCTAATCAGTGACACAACCCTGACAGGAGCTCTGCTGATAGGACAGTGCGATCACAAAAGCCGTATGCCACGCAGGAGCTCAAAAAAATAAACCCTCCAATCTGTGTGCAGAGGTGAGCCCGAAGTTGAAACAGGTGGTCCATTCAGGGGGTACGTTATATCTGCGTCCATGGCTATTACCTGGATTGTGCCGCAGCCCTGGGGTTTCATGGCAGCTGGGTCGGTGCCGTGTGGCAGTGCATACTCTGCGCCCGGCTCTTCCCACCTCTCCTGCGCTCATTGGAAGAAAGACTCTTCGGGGACTTGCCTCAATTTCACGCAGGTTTGTTCATTGCAAGACATGCTCTACCTTGATTTTCAACATGCCAAGCCACAAGCAGAATGCGCTTAGCACATGCAAAACACTTGAGCAAGCAATGCAAATTGCTCCGATTTCTTTTCCTAGGATGTGAACAAGTCTCAAGGCTACCAGATGTCGAGCCAAAAAATTCAAAGAAAATTATAAGGGTCTGTAAAAAATTGCAAAGGGGATCGGCACAAAATTAAATTTCAAAAACCATTTCAGGAAGTGCGGTTACCGGGATGAACTGGTCGGGGCGGTCCCAGAGGTGGGGGCTGTTGAAGGTGGCCTTGAGGGGCACCCACACCATGGTGCCCCGGGGGATCAGGTGGCGCCCCAGCCACGTGTCCCTCACTGTCGTGCGGTTTGTGCCGTCCGCCAGCACCGGCAGCATGCGCATCGACTCCTGCACAGCCCACAGACCATCGGGATATGCCATGAGATTGGGGCTACAGCTGCCCACCTGGGTTGAAGCTGCAGGCCTGACAGGGCGTTCTTGAGGTCCACGGACTTGTCCTCCATTACTTCTCTGGATGAACCACGGAGGTTTGACCTTTGCCTAGCAGATGCGGCCGGCTAATGTTTTGGAGCACCATATTGTTGTTGTCACAACAAAATCCAATGCTAAGCCTAAATATACCCTGGTAAATCCCAGGAGGGTTCCATCTGGACGATTCACACTCTCAATTGCTCTCTCATTAAACAAGATTCTGATGTATACCGAGTAAAGACCCTGCATGTGCAAGAGCATTATCTCCTTATGCATTCTCCTTGACGGTCCTTTTGTCAGAAGAGAAAAGAAGGGTTGATAAGTGTCTGACGGCACCTTGATGGCATTGGTGGTGTAGGTCAGCTTTGCGATGTCATCATACTCCATGGTCCTGGGGCTGGGCTGCTCCGGGGTGGGCATCAGCCCCAGGGAAGCCAGCTCGGCCAGCACCTTGGCCTCAGCCTCCTCATGTGAGGATATTATGAACCTGCGCATGCATGCATGCCTTTGGCACCGACACATTGGACGCGTATACATGTTGGGCCCACTGCCAACCGGGTGGCAGAATCAGAAAACATACTGCAGCTTTTATGTTCAATAAGATTGAGGGATCGCAAGTCTTTCATTCAGAGATAGCACGGGACTCACAGCGCCCAGGCAATGGTGTGGCCGGTGGTCTCAAAGCCCCCCGTGAAGAAGACGCCGATCTCTGCGGCAATGCGGTCATCCGGCAGAGGCTGTCCTGCAGCACCCACAAAATATCTTTTCCTTAGACCAATTGCACAGATATCAGTACCCACCTGGCTGTAAACCAAGAGGAGTCAGGCTGGACCTTTGCCTCCGAACAATTCATTGTCTCTATAAAGGGGGAAGTGCCTTCGAGTGTTATTCTGCATGCGGGAAATTGCACTGTAAGCCAAAGAAATGTGATTATGCACAACTGTGCCAAAAAAATGATGACGTGCCTGTTGATGGGTCCCTGATGCGGAGGAGGTGAGCTGCAATGGTGGTGTCATTGTCTGACGGCTCCCCCCGCTCATGGATCTCGCTCAGCAGATCCGCCATCATCTTTCGAAAAGTTCTGAAGTCCTCCTCACCCTTCTTGACAGACTGCAGACACAACAGAAAGATCAGACTGTTGAAGGAGCGCGGTTTCTCACCCTCAGCCTGTGACACATACCACGATTCCTTAAGCTCTGTTGCATTCAAGAAAACACCGCAAAACACAGAGTGCAAATATCAGAACGTACAGCCGCGAGCCATTCTCACCGGCAAGAACTGCAGGTACTGGCGCAGGGGATTGCTAAAGCGCTTGATGCCCTCATCGCGCCCTGGTAGGCAATGCAGCAGAATCAACCGCCACTTTGCCGCTACCTTATCGTCTTTGAACATGCTGACCAGGACAGCACCACATTCAAATCCTGGGCGCATGGTATTTGGAAATGAAGCACTTCCGGTAGAAATTACACTGGACACACAATCACCTGCAGCCATCATGTCAAAGGCCAGATTGGCGCGGCCGTCACTGAGATCCCGAGTGGCGCCAAAGTCTTTGCCAAAGCCGACGCGGCCGATGACATCGAGCGTGACTCGCAAAGTGGCATTGTCAAGATCCACCGGAGCCCCGCGCTTCTCTTCCAGGATGCTGATCAGCTGATGGTTCACCTGCACCACGTGCCCAAACCCCTTCCTGCACCCCAGCAGGTGTCTTTTTTGGCAATTAATCATTAATATTTATCCACTGAACATGTACAGTATCAGATGAAATGTCACGGAACCTGTGCATGTGGGAGATAGCTTCCTTTGATATTGGGGGAGTTGGATGGATGTGTCACCTAATGTTCTTGGGGCTGAAGGCAGGGGCCACCCCCTTTCGCACAAGCTTCCAGTAATCATCCGTGTGCGAGGTGAAGATGTTTGGCTTGCCTTGGGCGTGCAGCAGCTGCGCAGTGAGCAATCATCAGTTCCATATTCACGGATGTATCCCTCCTGATTCTCAGCAGGCAGGAAGTGATGGGTATTGAAAGTGCAGCTGATTCTGCTCACCACATTGAACTTGGAGTAAACGCCCTCAATGCTCTTCTCAATCTCTGTCTCCTTGCCAAGGACTTCGGCAACGAGGCAAGGGTCTGTGACCACCACAGCCTGCAAGACAGGGCAATGGCTTCCTTCAGACGCAAGATGGAAGGCTTTTCTTGGATGCTGTAGATACCTTCAGACGGATAGGAGCTTTTACGTTTATATGCGCCAGTCTCATGCGATATATGCCTCCAAATTCAGCTGCCCACTTGGCTAGAATGTTGTGATGGTCTGGCTGTGCAAGAACTGGTAGCTGCCCAAGGAGCGGATTGCCGTCAGGTGCTGGGAGCTTCCTCAATATCAGTGTACAACGGACCCATTCCGCTATCTTGAGTAGGATATAGATGGCTACTAGAAGCAAGATTGTTCTGAGCCCAAGCTGCAGGTTGTCCATGTTTCTTGGACGATTGAAGAGGCACTTGCACGAACAATTTGGAGCACGGTAGATTTGGCAGCCCAGAATAGCTTTTCTAATGTTCGTTCATCAATTAACTTTGAACTCTCCGGACCCGAATCTCCGTCAGGTCAACCGAACGGCGGACGATCGAGCACCGTTTCGGAAATTGAATGGCTTCCGGAGATTATATTTAACGCCTGCCCAACACCGCCCATGCATCTTGCATGGTGGGCTACCCATCTTTCAGGCAAAGTAAGTAGATAAGGTGCAGAGAATCACATATTGCTAGATTGAAAAATTCGTTTCCAAGAATACGGATACCACGAGCATGAACAATATTTTACGAGCTTCGCATAGCAGGATCTTCTGTACCCAGCAGTGTTTCCCATCGTGCTCACGGCAACATCGCAGTCTGTACGGGAGAATATCGCAAATCAGAACATATCATTTCCCGCCGCCAATCTCGCAGCAGCGTAGCTGCAGCGAACTCGCTGCAAGCACACTTCATGTCAGGTGCTGCTCAGTGTTGTCGCCCGTATGATGACTGCAAATGAGGTCAAGGCGAGGTTCACATTAGAGTCCTCCTCTGTCATCCAATAAGACGCTTTTGTTCTGCAGGGAAGCAGTGCAGGCTCAGCCCTCCAGTACTAGCTCTATGGAGAGCGAGGATGCTTGGTTCAACGATGAACCTCAACAACGATCATCTGGAGAAACATCAACCAGCGGCCGTGTGGAAAGCGATCTCGAATTCTTAGAACTCCCGAAGGCCCAGAATGTGCGTTGTTTGCTCTCAATTACTGGAGCTCTGAACGCACAGTTACCGGGGTCCAACTCCGCAGTGGCCTTGGAAATTCGACTGAACAGTCTGCTCTCCACACAGGTTCGTGTGAAGAAGGCAGAGTTTGTGAAGAGCAGCACCAACATGGCGCAGTGCCCAAAGTCCAAGCTGCCAGAATTTGCTGTCATTGGACGCTCAAATGTGGGCAAATCATCCCTCATCAACATGCTCACAGGCCAGGCAGCCCTTGCCAAGGTTTCCAAAACACCAGGTAGCTGCTCCACCTGTTCTCAGCCCTACCCTGTTCTGCTTCCCGTTTGGATATCTGTCACTGGCAATAGCGAGTCCTTCACAGTGCTGATTGTATGCGCAGGGAAGACGATCTACATCAATCACTTCCTCATCAATGACAATTGGTACCTTGTCGACCTTCCTGGCTACGGGTAAGTAGCAGAGACTGGCATGCGGCAATTTGCGATTGGGTTTTACAGCGGGATTTACAGCACCACATATCCTGGCAAGCACAATGTATTGCAAACAAATTAATTGCTCGATAATTGCATGTGAGACTGTCTGCAGGTATGCGCAGCGATCAAAGGCATCCAGGCTGGAGTGGAGCAGCTTCACAAAGGAGTACTTTCTGAAGAGGGAGACTTTGGCAAATGTGCTGCTGCTGGTGGATGCAAGTGTGCCTGTACAGCAAGCAGATCTTGAGTGTGCAAGCTGGCTAGCAGATGCCCAGGTGAGTAAGATCGCTGGGTGCTGGCCCAATTGGTCCTGTCGGGAATTTGGGAATGATGTGTGCACTGTGGTCAAGAGCCATTCTGGGCTTTTGGTGGTTTGCGTGCGCTGGCAGCTTGCACTTTTGGCTCTCGCTCTGTTGCGGTTGCAACTCTCTGCCTTTGATCCTTCCTACCAACAGGATAGAGTGCAACATGGGGCGGTCTGTGCTGTGCAGGTTCCCTTCTCACTAGTGTTCACAAAGACAGACAAGCGAAAGAAGAAGTGCCCCTCCCCACGTGAGAACATGCAGACTTTCCAGGTGCGGCCCTGCTCTCTGCCACTGTCCTGCTCTTATTTGCCTGGAGTGCTTGAGACAGGGCATTTTATACAGAGTGTGGTGGAAGGACCTTCACAGTTGGGGGACAGGGCAGTGATGATTTGCTTGGGCGGTTGGCACAGGCGGCGCTGTTGAAGGAGTTCGAGAATTTGCCTCTCATATTTGAGACAGATTCTGAGACGCTGAAGGGGCACAAAGAGTTGCTCAGCCACGTAGCCGGACTCTTATGATGAGCAGAGAAGGCCGCTATGGTCCAGGAATGCTGCCAGGAGTTTCCATGGCAGAAGAAGTGATGGTAGTTCGCTGTTGCTACTCAGGAAGAGCTGTTGAAGGAGTGGGATGCAGTGCCAAATGTGCTGACAACTAGCTCCAGGAAGGGGGAAGGCAGGCGAGAGCTGTTGGCTTACATTGCCCAGCTTCGAGACCTCTTCACTGGAGCAGCCAAGCCTGTGAAAGCTGCCCCACAAGGGGTCTCAGAAACCTTACAAGAGGCTTGTGTTGAAAAATAGCGAGTTTGAGCGATCAGACTTGATTTTTTATTATATCACAATTGTTCACATCTTGGCATCTGGCGTTGTGCTGACCCCAAATTGCTATTTACATGCTGTCCAAAGTTTTTCTGAGATCTCACGTTGTAATGAAATTCACAAAGCGATGCAATCTTCTCTTGTGGTGAAAAGGCAGAAAATTTGTTGGTTGCTGCTGTTAACGACTAGCTAGCTATAGTGCAGGAAAACAGTATCCTTGGTTCCATCGACTGCACGAAGGAGAAGATAAATCTGGACCAGATGTCAGGTCTTACAGAAATGATCTTACGTCTATCTTGCACAGCAGTGACAGCACCCAGCACAATCCAAGTTGGTTCCCAAAATAGCATCGCTTGAAAGTTCCACGTGACAGCTAGCGCTAGTGGCTTGAAGGTTTGGAGGGGGGAATCCTTGTTTGCTTTGCTGTTCCAAAGTAAGCAATTTGTGTGTTCTGACAATCAATCCTTCGTAGTGATGCTATGTTCTGTCACTTTAAAAGTGTACATATTTGGTGTGATCTGCGGATCTGCAAGTCTGCTGTCGGGTCTCGGTTGATTAGCACACCTACATTGAGTCTCTCTCAGTACAGGCTTCCAGGACTAAGTAGGATTTTAAGCTCGGGTGCACAAATTCTTGTCAGGGCAGGGCCATCTCAGAGTGTCAGAACTAGAGTTTCCATGGCAATTGCGGGGGAGACATTCTTTCTGGATGAATTCGCTGTCAGGCAATGGGATGACCCAAATTACTCTGGCACGCGAATCAGCTTCAGCAAAACTGACTTCGTTGAGAAGATCCACGAGTTTCACTCCAAGGCAAGACTCCACCAAATCTTCCCAGGCTCATGAATTTGTAGAACTACCCTGTATTCCTGCACAAGTCTGCGTTGATTTGTGATGTTGAGGCTGGAACTTGCAGGGTGCCAAATTGGTGGATGGCTACGCGCCTTTTTGCAAGCACGTATTTGTGCCCAACTTTGTGGGGGCCAGACTGGGAGCTCTGCCCATCACGGATGACAACCGACACCTGCTGCGCTGCGGCTACAGCCGCCGCCGCCCGGAGGAGCTCCCCGTTCTGACCAGGTAGCAACGAACACTCTCTTGGAGGCCATGACGGCCGCTTGTAAGGTCTCAGGAGGCAGCCTCAATGCCCATCATGACCAATATCTGTAAATGCATGGCTTCAGTTCCAGCAGTGCTGCTGTACCCAGTCATGACCCATCTGCCATCGACAGTCATCTCTGAGGCACGTCTGCGGATCAGCAGATGCAGAGTATCCTGTAAGCTTGCCACACGTACACCTCCAGACAACACAAAGTCTGTGTTGCAAATTACACCTGGCCCTTGGCTGTCCTTTGATTGAGAATCTGCTTTACAATTATCTGAATCTGCCACAGGTGGTTTCCAGCGGAAGATGTTCAGGTCTTGGAGGCCAAGTTCCTGGACGTGATCCTGTACTCGCGCGAGCAGTTGGTGCAGGAGTATGAGGCGATGCCGGGCAAGGGAGACCCGGCCGTGCTGCCGCCAGCACCGTGGGGAATTATCTCCATCAAGGCACAGGACGAGGACCACGAAACTCCCATGCAGGTGCTGCGGAATCCTTGCTACATGGCTGTGGTTCAGGACACAATAATGTTTGTTCACGCTATGAATGTGCCATGCAAGCAGCTCCTCCCAGTGATTCCAGAACGCGTGTAATCTTTTTCCATCACAAAAGGGATCAAAGATCTGCTTTCCCTGCAATCAGACTGCAGTGCAGTCACTGCACAGTACAAAGGGTGGGAGCTGCCCAGTGAAGGTGTGGCCAGACCTTATACGAATCCACCGGAACTCGGCAGATTCGATGGAGGCATGCCAAATATGTGTGTGGTGTTGCGCAGCCCATCACCATTATGCGAAATGCCCTGGGCCGGGACGAAGGCGGCAGCGGAGTGAAACTGGACAAGGAAGCGTACGAGGCTTCAGCCGCCTACTGGGCCGAGCGTGCTGCTGTCGTGGCAGGCAAGCAGCCGGGCGGAGAGTGAAGAGCTGGCACTATGGCAATGTCATTCCCAATTTTCTGGTGTCATATCGAAGATCGAGACCTCATGATCATGAGATTAGCCTTTACAACAAGAGCATCAAGCAATCATTGGCCAGAAGGAGAGGCCAGTCAGTGCAACAACCTGTATCATACGGGGAACAAATCTGAATATTGCTCTTCATGTGGAGCACCATTTAATCGAACACTATGGCGCAGCTGGCAGAATCAACGGTTAATCAACCGTAGCGAGACAGATGCACTGAGAATTTATGCGCGCTTGGTCTGCGCGCTTGCTGTTGTTGCCTGCACAATAGGCGCCTATGTAATCTTAGGACCTGTGAGCTGAAGCCGTCGAATCCAAAAAAACTAGTTCAAGACACACCGTGCAACCTGCATTTATGATTCCAAAAGATTTGCAGCAGCCCACAATGACATCAACTTGCAGAAACTGACCAAGACAACGCATTTAAACACCTCTGACACCTGAACAAGGAAACACAATTAGCCTGGGCTCAGGCGTGGGCGAATGATATTCTCTCATATCTGCCAATTCCTGTACACCTTCGAACCATCGGTCCTAGTGACTACATCCATTTAGGCGCCAACTAGTATCTGGCACACGCCTGTCTCTAGAGTGGTGGAAGGCTGGCTAGGGGCCTTCACCGGCGCTTTTGAGCCTGAAAGCGCGCTCTGCAAAAAAACCCCCTAGGTCAATGCCCCCGCAGCAAGGGGCTCTGCGATCTTGCAAGAAACCCTGCAGTGACGCCCCTGCCGCAGGGGATTGTGCGGATCTCCATAAAACCCTTGTTTGACGCCTTCTGTGCAAGGGTCCTGAGGAATTGCAAGAAACCCTAGGATGAGGACCCTGGTGCCAGGGGCTCTGCAGACTCGGCCATCTTCATGAGTTTGCCGACGTCGATGGGCGTTGCGCCGTCCTGCTGCCAGTCGTTGAGGCGGTCCAGCAGCGCCCTCAACTCGTCCTCCCCCAGCTGCTCCTTCAGGAAACCCATCGCCGTCTGCAGCTCCTCTTGCGTCACCTGCGCGCCACATGCTGCAGCATTGAGTCTCTTGCCAGAAAAGAGGCGAGCACCTGAGACTCGTCTCAGAACAGCGCCGAGCACTGAGGCTTCTGTCCGAACAGCGGCCAGCATTTGAGGCTCTTCCCTGGACACTGGTGAGCATTGAGGCACTCGCCAGAACAGAGGCGAGCATTGGAGACTCTTCTTCAAACAGCGGCGAGCATCGAGGCGCTCGTCTGACAGCAGCCAGTAAACGCTCACAGATAAAAGCATATCTCTATAGGTTTGTGCCTCCAGAGAATCTACAATGTCTTTGATCACTGCATTCAGGGAATAAGACATGCAGCATGCTGCACACTGCGCAAAGGTGCGGACAGAGACTTGATTGCGCGCACAGCACATGCTCCCATCTGCTGCGTGCAACACTGCCTTTCATACCGGGTCCACAAGCAGGCGTGGCACTTGAGAGCGTTTAGCATATTAAGATACAGCGCATGAGCGCACCATGCCGTCGTTGTCTGTGTCCAGGACGTGCATGGCCTCGCCAATCTTGGACTCCACACTATCCAGCTCCTTCTCAATGCGCTCCAGGATCCCCGTCACCTGCAGATTTCACACACCACGACCGTTACAGGCAATCATGATGCACTGCAAAGAATGACGCACTGCACTGGTGCATGCCTGACAGCTTGATTTTGAGGACCCAAGGAACAGACAACAACACCAAGGAGTCTGTTAGGTCGTACATATGTACTCCAGAGTGGCATGTGTCACACCTTGTCAGCCAGCCGCTTCTGCCCGATCACCTCTTTCACCTCCGCCGGTTTCTCCACCTGTGCGCGCAAGCCAGTCTCACATGTCAAATAAAGACTAACAACTCTGGATAGCAAGCTCGTGCATGCAAAAGTGCAGCCGCCCTAATCACCGAGCCAGCTTGCAAATAACTACTACTGAACAGATCAAGCGAATTATTGAGAGTTCCGGGGAAAAAAACAAACATGACGCGAATAATCCCTAGCATAATCTGAGATTCTGCTACTACCTGAAAGGACACGGGCTGCCTGCAGAAGATGCACATACAAACTTTTCAGGGAAGGTGAGAGACGCGCCTTGATGTTGCCGCGCTGGAAGATCATGGTGAGGGCGCCGCGCGCGCTGATCTCACTGTTGAGCCGCTCAATCTCGTTTTTGACCAGGCCCATGAACGCGCTGCGCTCGCTGCTCACCCCGCTGCTGCTTGCCAGCATCGCCAACGCGCTACAGGAGCACGCGGAAAATCCATGTTACAATAAATATCTTGTGAGGGTGCAAGTCACAACAAATGCACAAGTGCACCACGTCCGGCCTCATGCGCAAGTCACAGCTGTGGAGGACCCGAGTTCCAATTGAAGGTTTTGCGAGTCTTGGGAAGCTGGGAAGGCCAAGATTGCAGCATCTCTAGAAGAAAAAACTTTCAAAAATTATCTAGATACATTGTGGACTCTAAGCACAGACCTAACGGGTTTGACTACAAGGGAAAGGTCCATTGACCGCACCTGATGACCTTGCGCATGCGCTCCTCTTTGGCGGCTGCGATCTTGCATGCCTTCTCCTCCGCGCTCTCGCCCTCAAACACGTCCATCACCGCCGACGCCTGCGCCTCACGCACCACCGCCGCTGCTGCCGCTGCCGACAGCTCCTCCTGCGCGTTCTGCATGCATGCACCATACCGTAAGCCACGCTGTTTTAAAGCAGAGAGCGATGGCGTTGGAGGGAGTTAAGAAAGGGAGTGTTGTCCTGACCAGCGGCAAATGGGCCTGAATGGTGTGGCCTTATCCATGCAGGGGTCAGGACCTGCAAGACGCCGGCTGTCTCTGCTGCCCCCCTGACCAGTGCTGCAAGGTTGACCACTCCTGTTTGACATCTTTTGTCGGCAAAACAACCAGTCAATCAAAGCACCTATTGGGAGCGCGTCACTCTCAAGAAGGGTGCCAAGCTTACACAAAACCGTCCAAAGCCTCCCTGGAAAGCTCAGCTGATCATGTGTGCACCGTGTGCGGCTGTGTATAGTCCCAAGAAAGCAGTGCCACCTGGCCGGGTTGGATGATGGGGATTTCGGCCTGCAGCAGTGCGGCGGCCTCCTTGTTCTCCTCCACGATCAGCTCCTCCTCGCGCCTAAGCTGGTCCAGCTTGCGGTCGTAGTCAGCGTCACCGTCGCGGTCCAGCGTGACTTCAGCGATGACCTGTACAGCCACGATGATGTCACGCCACATCAGCATCACAGTGCAGACTCTCACATGTGAGTGGGTTATCCAGTGTAAATGTGGCCAGCCTTCCACTTCATGGATTCATCCATCTCGTGGTAAATGCCATGCCAGGCTTGTAGTTCAGTATGCACACCTCTGTTCGTAATCGTTCAAGGAACCCATGCGCAAAAGATGGCTGCCACAAAAGGATGTAGAGCCAAAATGCCTTGACATGGACACTCATGCGCACAGTGGAGGGGCATGGATCTTCTGCAGAAAATAAAAAGCCAGGGTGCCAGGAAGCGCACCTTGTTGGGCAGCGAGGAGATGGTCTCCTTGAGGGACTCATATGGTGCATCCTCACGTGGCGACTCCAGCGGCTGCGTCACTGTGAACGCGCGCGACAGCAGCAGCAGCGAGCTTGGCAGCGCCCTGCATGCACTCGTGCTACGTCAGACCACCTACTTCATCCTCAACAACAAACTGTATCGGAACCTTGCGTTTGCACATGCCAGAAGGAGCAGCAAGAACACAGATGAATCCACACAAAAGTTAAGCAGCTTGGGCATGAGCATATAGCCTCAACGTCAAGAGTGGCCAATTGAAGGTTTCTCAACAATACCATATACTGCACAGACTCGATCTGAGTGCAAAAAAGCAAGGCAGCCGCACCTGTTGAGGGAGAGATCGAGCCACTCCTTGAGCTGCTTGCGCATGAACATGACTGCGCCCTCCCCGAACGGCGCGCGCATGCCTCGCGCCCGGCACGCCTGCAGCAGCGTCAAGTTTACACTTCTTACATTTGGATACTCAAGATGGAGAGCGGCAGGGGTCAACACTACCACATCACAAGATGCTGATGCGGTAAAAGCCCATTTTCTTTGGAGGATTCGAGGAAAAATTTCTGCTGCCCTTGCGCAGCTAGGCCTTGCAATACAACAGAACTTGAAGGAAAAGGAGGTCCTTTGTGGAAATAGATTCTTGCCTGCCGCAGCTCGTCCTCGGACAGCGCCTCCAGCCCCTCAGCCTTGATCATGCGGTCGTCGCGCTTTATCTGCTCCAGGTGCGAACGCAGCCGCGCCACCTGTCGCATGCGCGCATCTTGCTATGAGCAATGGTATCAACCACAAAGCTTGCCCACAATGCTGCAGTAGTGCTCCGCATGCATACAGTTTGGCGGTCCCACAGCACTTCTCAGTAGATTGGCATCTGTTATATGGGTCATTATGATCCGTTAGTACAGCAGTTCGATGACAACGCATGCTTTGCCTCAATTGTTGTCAGGCTTGGGTGTCAGAGCAAAGCCGAAGCAGGGGAAATCACAGGGCCCGGAGAGGTGGCGCTCACCAGGAAGGCGTCGGTGCCGAAGGGCTGGATGCCGACAAAGCGGCAGAGATTGACGAGGTGAATCCGCTCCAAGTTGTCCAGCGTGAGCTCGTCGTTGAAGAGCTGCGCGAACTTGACGATCTCATACTGACTCACCGGCTGCCCCGCGCGAACCTGCTTCATGAAGGCGTAGAGCTCCGCTGCGGAGGCCTGCGTCTCGCCCGTCTTGCTGGACTTCATGTTCTTCGCCATCTCCGACACCGTGTCCTGCGCAAAAAATACGGTGCATATAGGGTTTGGGTTGGGTTTATGATACATCCCTTGGGGTGCAACTGACGCAGGCTTCTTGACAAGCCTGTCCTGAGAGCTCCTCCTGTGCAGCTCCATGAGCTTTTGAACATGGAGCATGGCTCTATGTGAACAACACGGCCTTCTCAAGCAAGTGCGGGTCAATCTCTATCCATCGCAAGCCTGATCAGAACAATCGCAAGCTTTAAACGGCAACAAAGACCGCCTTTGAAGCTCCTCTTCAGGTGCTTATATATGATCAGGGAGGTCAGCTCACCTGCAGGAAGCGTGCAACTTCCAATTTGACACCGACGCGCTTCTTGAGCTCCTCTTCCTTCTTCAGCTTGTCCTCAAACGTGGACGGCAGCATGTTGGGGAACAGCTTGAGCGCCACAGGCAGCAGCAGCTCCATGAAGGGAATCGCCAGGATCACCAGCATGGGCACCATGCGGAAGACATCCGCCGTCGTCCGCGTCAGCTGCCGCCGCTCGCGCCTGATGAGACCATACAAGTAATAACCAGTCTGTAATGTACTGCCTGACCAGGCATGCAGCCATATTGGCCGACAAGTAATGACAGAGCTTTCTGCATGCTTTCCACCAATCACTTGTCGCCCTGCTGCCCTTGCTTGACAGGCTGCAGAACAGATCTTTTCTGGGCTTGCCTGTAAAGCTCTTCACAACTCATGGGGTGACGCCATCTGCACCTGAATTCAGATGGCTGTGGAGAACTGGACAAGATGAGGAAGGAGGTAGATTGTTGGATTTCTGCCATGGTGTTGCGGGAGTGAGCTTTCATATAATCAGAGATTTGGAGCAGTCACCTGGTGAGTTGGTGCCCATGCAGCGCCTTGTTGATCAGGCGCAGAGTGATCTTCACCTCTGCATACAGCAGCTTCATTCCAGACTGCAAATCACAACACACACGCTGCTTAGCACAGAACATCCAAAGAGCACAACAACAAGCAGCAAGCCTTTGATTCTGCCAGCAGCTCATTTTGTCCAACCTATCACGATCAAGGCACCCCTCAACCAACTTTTTTCAGTCCCATCTTCAAGTTGCCGTCACTCTGCCGCCTGCACTGCTAAGTTGCTGGTTAGGCATATTCACAACATTCCCAATTTTTAAAGTCAATCCTAAACGTTCTCCATGTGTGCACTCATACCCAGGGCTATATTCTTGTCTAGGGTGGGCCATATCCTAAGATGTTACTGTCAGTGTTGGTAGGCAAACGGGCCTCATATCCTTTGAACACCAAGCAAAGGCAGCAGAAGTGTCCTGCTTCCTACTTAAGCAGCACGAGGCTCACCCAGTAGTGCTTGGCCTCCTTCTTGGTGGCCAGCCACCAACCCTTGTAGACCTCGCGCCGCTCGGCTCTGGACAGCGCCATGAAGCGCCCAATGCGGCCAGGCATCGACACTGTGAACATCACAGACATGCGCACAAACGAGTATGTTGCTTGCGCCAGCGTCCTCACCCTGCATGGAACAAAGGAGACTTGCATTCTTCCGTGCAATCGCACATCATCCTGCAATTGTGCGCCACAGCCATGAGCCTGGAGAGCTCCAGTGCCTTTTCACATACACGGCCCTGCTTTCCAAGGGGGGCAGACTGGCAGGGACACTGCAAAGCTTGCTGATGACACTGCTTTGTATGCCCGACACAGGTAAGAGCTCTATAGAATATCATGCAGGATGCCATCAGAACACCAGGTAGGAAGCCAACCTGTCTGCAATGGTTGTCTCCGCAAACTGACTCCTGCTCCTGCTGCGGGCCTCCGCTTTGCTGCGCGCCTTTTGTAGTGAGCCGATGGCGTCATCACAAAGCTTGGCATCTCCGGTGACAGCAGCAGCCGAGATAATTGCTGCACAACCCCAAAAATTCCCATTACAGGGGTCACTTATTGAGGATGAGGTCGAAGTCAGCAGAAGAACAGGTGACGACCTAGACAAGCACCCAACATCTGCCTGAACCCTACTGTCCAGCTAGTAGCATTATTGGGACCCAATCGAATGACAAACGAGTAAAGAAGGTTTATAGATCAAACCAATGAGGCTTTCACATGATGGAATGTACAGCTGCAATAAGGATCGTCTTGATGGACACGCCCTTCAAGCAGAGTTGACCGCCCACCTTTACGACCTTGAAGTACAGTTACTATACGCACTAGTTGAAAATTGTGGGCCATTATGAAACGAATTGTTATGATGCTCGAAACAAACCAGTCGCTGAAGGTGGTGACTCTTCCAGCACTTTTTCTCTCCGCTGGTTATCTTCCTGCTCTTCCTCTGTAGGCTGTGCAAAAGCCGGCTGCGCGCTTTGAGGAAGGAATGGTGTGTTGCTGAATCCATTTCTCCTGTTGCCCTTATCCCACGAGCTCTGGCTGTCCTGTGGCTGAAGCAAGGAACAACATGCAGGGAATATCTGCCTGGATGCTTGTATCTGCAGCTCCCTTGATATGACATGCCAGCCTGTAGCCCCGTTGAGTTCTTGATTTCTGAGAAGGAGCCTTAGTCCGCTGGTGGCAGTCCTTCTCAACGCCATTGGGGAGCCAAGGCTAGATTCGCTCACGTGCTACCTCAAAGCCCAGGACTTCTGCATAACAACTCCTCTCGATACCTCAACATTTTGCACAATCAGGCTGTGCAGTACATCTCCTGAAGGCGCTGTCCTGACGCTACGATGGAAATAGCACAGGCGTGAACCTGCATGTAAATTCGCGTCTGACTATACTAATTCTTCCGTAATGTGCCACGTCAGTTTTGCTTCAATGCATTCTCGGCACCACAATTGCTTCAGATATTAGAGTTTGGCTCAATTAAATAAATTTTGGATCTTCATTCGCTGTGTGCCAGGCATACATGAGAAATCTGCAGCGTATTGCTTGTTCCCAGATCCTCGCCACATGCTAACTACATCTTGATACCGGAACGCTTCTGCAAAGTCAACATCTTGCAAGCACTGTAAAAATATAATGATAAGACACTCCAGATTCTTGTCGTCGTATCTCAACCGCGCGTGGGGAGCCTGCACTGGCGACCATCAAGTACATGCCGAGAGGCCATCGTCCGTTTTCTGGCACTGTAAGAGAATAGACTCCATTTCGATTTGCCATTCAATTGTTTCAAATTGCCCCAGTTATTTTCTACCGGCTCGATCATGCCTGTATGGTGAATGCAAATGGCTGTAGCAGGGCGCAGTGAATGCGAGAGGCATTTTGCCAGCGATGCGTCCAATCGATCCAGTAGGGGGGATAATGACGCCCACATAGCGAATGTGGCCAGCCCATCTCTGTCGATCGACCGCAGTGGGTTGTTTCAAATTCAGCCACACAGCCACAGCCCAACAGCAGGCAAGGAGCCCGAGACAGACATGTGCAAGCACCTCAAGGCTCTCATACAGGTACTGATGTGATTCTCCTGGTGATTGACCTGATTATCGAAGCTGTACTGCTCCAAATAAATTGCACATACAATGCCAATACTATACTTATATGTCAATGCAATGCACTAAATGGACTGTTGTGTGACTTCCTAAGTCAGCCTTCACACTTTTCGCTTGTGATGCAGTTCCGAGGCGGCCCCATCTCCATTGCGGAGTACATGTCGGTAAGACACATCTGTGAATAACCCAGTGTTTCTGCTGGCGCCAAACCCCTCACGTTCTGCCTTTTCATGCTCTGTTATAAGTGGACTGTAGTTTCCTGTTGGCAGTTGGCAGAGAAAAAAGTCTCTACTGCTGGAACGCACATACAGAAAATGAATGCCTTTCTGCGCAGGAGGTGCTGACTAACCCGAGCGCGGGATACTACACGACGAGAAATGTGTTTGGGGAGGCTGGCGACTTCATCACCTCACCTGAAATCTCACAGCTCTTTGGAGAGGTGCGTTCTGCCTCCCATGTCTTTGCTGCGGGTTACAAACAGAGGCCATGAAAATCAATGCAAATTTTTTGGCAGGCTGTTTTATATCAAAGGCCCAAAAACACTTTGTAACAGGGAAATATACCAGGAAACCATGCGGCACGAGACAAACCATGATGGCAAACTAGTCAAGTGTCTCTAGTTCAACAGGACAACATGTGTCTGTCTATTTTTGCTGTGCAATTAAACATGACTTACATACTTGTTTTCATCCTTTCTACATGATATACACCTCTGGTTCATCACAGCGCATAGTTTCGCGTGGCGGCTGCTTGCCTGCAGACGAACCATGCTTCTTGGCAGAAAGAAATGTACTACTAGTAATAATGGTACTATATTAAGTTTCCTGTTGCTGCTGCAGATGGTGGGCATCTGGTGCGTGTGGATGTGGCACGAGATGGGCAGGCCGCATGCTCTGAGGCTGGTGGAGCTCGGCCCTGGCAGGGGCACTCTCTTGGCAGACCTGCTGCGATCCACAGCCACCTTCAAGGACTTTGCCCTGTCTGTCTCTGCAGACCTCGTTGAGGTGAGTCCTCCTACTCACCTCCTCTGAACATATATACATGGATGAAGTTTCCTACAGACATCCTGATATTTGCACCTGTGATGCTGCTCGGGGTCTGTTGCATGCTTTTGCAAGCTCGCGTACTCTCTCACTTAACGGGAGGGTTTTGGTTTACTTTGTTAACAACCCGAGCAGAACCGGCACATAGGCATTATCAGCCCATGTGAACCTTAGATTCCTGCAAAGAGGATTTGGGACAAGGCTGCTGACGTCACCGCAGGTGAGTGATGCTCTGAGAGAGCGGCAGCGAAGCGCTCTGGACTGCAGCACGACAGCGACAGTGTCTGATGATGGAGTTGAGGGCCACACCAGCGGCCTGACTGGAATCCCGGTACGCTTCAATTTCTCCGCAAAATCCCTACCAAGCCGTATGTCCCATGGTCATGTGCTGTTTGCCATGCCAGTGGTCTCAATAATCTTGTGAAGATCTCAATTTTGTGAAGAGTAGGTGGTAGTTCTGTCAAGCCATGTGAGTAGCTCAGTTGATGGCGAGCTGGATGTGCAGGTGAGGTGGCATAGGAGCCTGGACACAGTCAGCAGTGACTCACCCGCCATCTACATCGCGCACGAATTCTTTGATGCGCTGCCTGTGCACCAATTCCAGCGCACAGACAGGTGAACCGCATGGTGCTATATCATGCTGCATCGCTTGGCTCTCAACTTCCTCCTCTGCTCCTATGGCATATTTGGTGAACAAAATGGTCTAACTCTGGCCACCACGGCATGTGTCGGACTGAGATCACCGTTGCTAGATTGTTAAGCTGTAAAGCTGAGGACCTCCAACAGCCTGCTCTGAGCAACAAGGTGCCTCTGCAGCTCAATGCTCTTCGAGAGCTAGCTTTGCCTCTCCATGGCTTAATGTGACTGGCGATCTGGTTTGCAAGTGGGAGTATCCTTCCGCAGGCATGGAGTGCTCACTGATTGTGCACTTGGCAGGGGTTGGAGGGAACGCCTGGTGGACGTGTCAGATGATGACAGCGACCCGCTGCACCTGCGCATGGTCCTGGCGCCAAATCAGACGCCAGCCTCCAAGCTGCTCCTGTCACGCCGTCTTGAGGCGTTGCCTCCCGATGCTGGTCTGCATCCCTTTTGCAAAATTATGTAAATCGACATGGCCATCAGAGGGTCAAGGACTGCTACTCAAGAATATGACTTGATTCTATGGATCAAGAGGCTGCAAGGCTGCTCTTTTGCTCTTCACCCGTGCTAGCAACTTTGCAGGCGGAGGTTGAGAGGCTCATGCTATCCTGACTACTTGTTTGGGGCAAGCATTGGAGTTTTAGGACAGGAAACCTTGTGTTCATCTGCAAGAAAGTCCAGACCAGGAGTTTTTGGCTCCCTGTGCAGATCAGTGGTTGCGCTTCCTGGAGATCTGTCCTCAGGGCATGGCGATAGCGGGGGACCTGGCGCGGCGGGTGACTAAGGAGGGGGGCGCCGCGTTAGTTATCGACTACGGGAGGGATCGCCCCTACCCGGCCTCTCTGGCGGCCATCCGTGACCATGGCTTTGTCAACATGCTGTCAGCGCCGGGGCTCGCTGACCTCAGCGCGCACGTTGACTTCAGCGCTCTCAGGTGATGATGTCATTGCTGCATCATGGTGTACGAATCTCAACATGATAAACAATTGCAGGCCTCCCTGGGGATCCCCTGTGATGAAGAATTGAGGGTACACTTTCAACCGCAAGATGTTTATGATGAGGAAGATTCTAGGTCATCTGAACCTTCCATGATGCCTCTCTTTCTCTCAATGTGCCATGACTGCGTCAAGTGGTTTTGGTTCGGCCCATCTCTCCCTCCTTCTTACAATTCAGGCCTGCCCCTGCCACAGTCATACTTCTGAATCGCTGCACCGTGTGTTTTGGAGCGCATGTGATGCAAGGTGCCACCAGTATCTTCTAACCGATCTCTGGCATTTGTTACACAGGCAGGGAGTGAGTGAGGCGACAGAGGGCGCAGCGTGCTGCCACGGCCCCATACCACAGGCGCAGTTTCTGGAAGCGCTCGGCATCCGGGAGCGGCTGGCGGCGCTGCTAGAAAACGCCTCAGAAGAGGAAGCCGGCCACTTAATAAGCAGTTATGAGCGCCTTGTCACCGGCTCCGAGCCTGATCAGGCACGCTACCTCCCTCCTGCACTCTTATTGCTCTCCCTTTTTCAATATTGGCCCTCTTCCTCAATTGTGCACTAGGACCGTTCCTGACAACTCTGCGGGGACACTTACGCCCTCCAATACTTCTGAAGCTTCTGGCTTGCCTTGCGTGTTTATGCCATCACAGTTGGTTCTTTGGGTGTCTTTTGTGCCGTTAGCACAAAAGACACCCTTTCTTCCTATTTGGCGCTATCAGCCCCTTGTATGCTCTTGCATCTCTCTTCTTTTCATCTTGTGTTTTCAGCGGGTGACAGTGGGTGAGCATGCTAGCAGGAGGGCAGCGGTAGCAGTGGAGCCGGGAGTGTTCAAAAGGAAGGTGGCTCAAAGGATGCAAGCAAGGAAGAGGTGAAGCTGGAAGGCATGGGTCAGACATACAAGGCCTTTGCAATCCTTCCTGCCAGCAAAACGGTCCCGCTGCCCTTCGACTCGTGATTTGTACAACGTGCTTACATGCAAAGGGAGTCTTGAACAGAGCCAGCTGGCATGAAAACTGACACTATCAATAAGACTGCTTTTCTTGCCGATGAAAAATGAGGGGTTTGCAATAGATGACCCGCAGTGGAAGTGTTCACATAAGATGCATGAAAGTACATGTACACCAGACCATACAATTCTGTGGTATGTATAGTATGGGCCCACCGACTCTCATACGGTCAGTGACTTATACGGTCCAGTACATTAGTGGAGTTTGTTCCTAGTACATCAGTGGAGTTTGCGGAATACAGGAATGCCCGCTTTTTGTACAGATAATTAAGGATGGCTAGTATTTGCAATTCCTCAGCTTATGGTACCGCCGGTGTTGCCTTGCCTCTTAAGCCGGACTGCCGTCGCCCATCAGCATCTGACACCGTTGCCTCGAGAAGAACAACACCGTTGAGTCCTCGTGAATGGCATGTACTCTGCTGATTGTCCATTGAAAAATCTCTTAGTGCAATGATATCCTTGGCATGTGCACCTTTAAACGTTTACTTCAGAACAGCAAAAACAGCAGCACTTACCTATCAGAACAGGCTCCACAGAAACGTCATACAGAGCATGTATAGAATAAGCATTATTGGTGTGGATATCAAAAGTTTCCAGGGGACACCGCCACGCTGCACAACAGCATGGGCTGCTTTAGGACAAATTAAAGCAGACAGAACAAGGCTGGGATTCCACGAGATAGGCAGCAGGAGTATTAATTGAATTCAAGCAATCTTTCTGTACCTCTCTCTGTAACCCTGTAGACTCCGAAGGATTTTTATGCTGGCTTTGCTCCAACTTGCTCAAGCGCACTTTTACGCTTTCCAATTCAGCCCACAAGCGAGTGTATTCTGGATACGGACTTTCTGTCCACCCGGTCTGGCACAATAATGCCCTTCTATGAATTGGCTGGCACGCCCTGTGCTTCAGTCTCGATGTAGATGATGTGAGGCCCAGTCTAGGAAAGCCAAGATTGCGGTTCCATGCAGTCGATTGGACTGAGGCCATCATCGTGCTTCTCGTGCTCCTATGGCTGGAACTAGTGAAAATTGGCAGCTGGCCAAAGGCACTTGCCAGGCAGGCACAATCGAGCAGATCTGTTCGCCTGATCTGGCATATGCCTCGATGCATCGAACCCTCTCGAGTTGGCGACGGACAGCTTGCTCAGCGAGTTGTTGGTGATTGTTCTTTAGTGCTTGCCAGGGACTCTTAGATCGAGATTGTCAGGCTCGTTCGTCTAAGACAGAATCAGATGAAATAATATACCTATGGACGCACCGTGCGAGTTCTGGGTAGGGAAGCCACCTCATTGCTTGATCGTTTGCCCTGTCGCGCTGAGTTGAAGGCTCCAGTGCAATGTGCATAGCTCAAGAGATGATATCTTATTTCATCACATAGGAGAGTGCAGCAAATCTGGCGCTGACCTCTTAAAGCTACTGTCAGCAGTTTTTGCAGTAAGCCAAAGGATGTACTGGTATGTTCTGCAGATGGCTCAGCCGCCAATCAAATGGCTCCAACTCCAGATGCAAATTGTGGGGGAGAACATTGCCCACCAGCTGCAGGAGCTTCTTAAGACCACAGATCCTGCGAATCGCGCGGTCATTGAAAAGGAGAAGGACCGGCTTGAAGAAAGGGAGAAGAAACTGCTGCAGCTATTCGGTGCCCTGCAGACTCAGCAGGCTGGCCCAGCAGGTGAGTTCCTTGCTGCTCTGCATTGCCCCTTGACAGGTGGCCCTATGGCCAGCTTCCAAGTCAGGTTTCAAGCGCTGCCAAGTGCGTTAGTGCACACTCCCAGTCAGTGGACGGCGCTGCACTCATGAACTGTGGCATCTGTGTCTCATATGCTGAAGCTGCAGCCAGAGACTGGTTTTGGTACCATCACCCTGTGGTGGATTCATGGACTTGATTTAGATAGATAGATAGGTAGACTTGAAGAACAACACTCAGAGCTAGCACCAACTTTTGCAATAAGGCTGCTCCCTTCTTTCCGCAGGTGCAGTCCTCACAGCGGCAAGCGCTCTACCTGCTGAACCAGAGTTGCAGAAGTTCTGGTATCAGCTTGCTGCAGTCAAGGAGCTGAGCACACTTGATTCAGCCCAGTTCTTGCAGTTAGGCAACAATGCCCGCTTCCCGCAAGAAAGAAATAGCAGCCTTCTTGTGCGGCGGTGCTATTTGGAGCTCAGCCAAATCTTGCTCGAATACCTTGAGGCCGAGGGGCACACTTTTATCATCACTGGGAATCCAGGTACTTACTTCTCGAAGACAAAACAGAATGCTGGTCGCATTTTGCAGCATTGTCATTTGCAGTCAAGAGTACATGTGATGACCATTCTCGTCTCCATTCCAACGCAGGTATTGGCAAGAGCCTGTTCCTCTACTTCCTGATGTGGCTGCTGGTCCAGTTGGGAAGGACATTCGTGTGGGACAGGCGGGGTGCAAGTGCGGTGGTCCTGTTCAGTCCCACGGGAGTGTGCGAGGGTCCGCTGCAGGCCTTCACCGCAGAGTTGAGAAATCCGCAGACATGATGAGCTTCCAAGTCATTCCTTAAGGTAGCAATCAAACTGCGAATGGTCCGGGTGACAGCGGCGAGCTTGCAGGGTACAATTGCCCTGAGGCAGGTATGCTTTGCAGGTACCTGGTGGACGGGAAGCCTCCGTTGTACACAGCAGCCAAGACGGTGCTTGTCACTTCTCCTGACTGGGATGTCTGGAAGGTGCGAGCTTGTGCAAGCTTGCAGCCGTCTAGCAATCGCAAGCAAGGGGAGTGCCTTGCAGCTGTACAAGTTTTAGGCCTTGCAGCATTAAGAGGCCACGCCTAATTCAAATTAGTTGGCCGGGCCCATTGACCGTGCAGGAAGCCAAGAAGCGGCCACAATCCCTGCTCAGGCACATGCCCACATGGAATTGGGGAGAGGTGGAGGCAGCCCGCAAGCAAATCTTCAGCACGCAGGACGAGGAAGATGTTGCGAGCAGGTACAGCAAGTGGGGCGGAATTCCCCGCTTTGTGCTCCAGAACACTGACTCGGAAGACCAGGCCCTGCTGCAGCTAGCTCTTGACGAGTGCACAATCGACAATCTCGCCAGCGGCATGATAGACCTCAGTAGCGCCTCTGAAATCAGCCACAGCCTCCTGCACCAGACGGTGGAAGCAGGCTATCTGAGGGGCCCGGTGGTGTTCGCATCAGACTGGGTGCAGGCAGAGCTGATCAACAGATATCTGCATTTCACGAAACATAAGGTACACGACTTCCTGGCAGCATCGGGGGGTACGCCCACCATCGCAGCCTTCAGGGGAGCGCTCTGGGAGCGCTATGCACATGTGGCCCTGCAGCGCGGGGGGACCTTCAGCTGCAGGGACCTGCAAGACGCAGAAGCTGGCCCCTTCAAGATTGAGCTCGAGCCATGCAGCAGCTCTGTGGGTTTGTGGTACCTCCAGGACATCACCACACAGCTTGACAACGGCGTGTATGGCTGGGGCAGGAGCAAGAACTTGCCCGCAATCGATGCAGTCGTCCAGCCAGACAAGCTGTTCCAAATTACTGTGCTTGGAGACCACAGGATCAATGCAAAGGGCCTGACCAATGCTGTGCGTGCAATGCGGGGCGAACAGCAGGCAGTGCAGCTGTTCTTTGTTGTCCCGCCGGATGTGTTCAGCAGGTACACAAAGCAGACATTAAAGCGAATCAGGGTAGACCTTGAAGCAGAGCATGTGGCCCGTGCAGGCAAGCAGTTTGTTTTTAGGCTCAATTTCTGATTATGAGACAACGAAACTCCCAAGACGATTCTGCGAGTTATTGACAGGTGGGAAACTATCAACAGAAACTAATGTAGTGGTCGCTGATGCGGTGGATTTCACAGCATTTAAAAGAGGAATGCACATGAAAGGGATGGCTGCAATGTCATGCACCTTCAAAAGGTGGCCTGTGAGCTCTTGCATGCTAATGCTTGAGAGGTTGACGAGCATATGGAAAGCTGCACAAATGCACAACCATATCAAGGGGGGTTTAACTGAGCTTAGAGTTTCAGGGTTGATGAAGAGGCTGCACACACCATCGTTGTAAAATTATCCTTCTGCGTGTTCGCTTGTGGTTGCAAATCAGTCATTCACAAGCAAGACATGCAATATCGTCAATGTACAAATACAAAGCAGGTGGTGCCGGCAGTCACTATGTGAAGACATGGGACTCCCATGATGGGAGCATTGTTTTACAATACCCATAATTCTAAAGAAACAAGCGCCACCTGCAATACATATTTTGCCCCATCACAGTACTGTACTGTACTGTACTAGTAGCAGCTGAACAGGTTTGCAAAGGCCCTTCAAGGCGCCACCCTGGCGCCACCAAGGGGCAATTGCAGACCTTCAACTCATTACAACTTAAAGGAATAGAGGCTAACCCACAAGCTCAGTGATCTCTAGATTACTACGGGTTTTCGTCACAGAACACTATCCTAAACTCCTTAGACATTACCATGACTACTTTGCTCCCCAGGTATGTTTGTTGACTTCTACCTGAAGCCCTCAGGTCTGCCACGGGCATATTCGCAGGTTTGCTCAAAGATATGTCCGATGGTGATCATGTCGGCCTCGCCAAAAGCGCGGCCGATGATCTGCAATCCCACCGGCAGAGCTTGCCCCTGGCTACCTCCGCCCTCCTCAAATCCACATGGCACCACCATTGCTGGCAGGCCTACATGGCACACTCCTTGTCAGCACTGCTAGGCTTGACCCCATGCATTCAAACCCAATTAAGCTCACAGCCGACTTTCCTTCCCATGCAGAAAATGCGTAGAAGACATTTCACGACCTGCAAACAAGATCATAATAATACCTCCATGGTACCTGGAATGAGTTGTGAATTGCATGCAAGCAGCGAGAATATCAGTGAGCTGCATTGACGCCACATGTAAGATGATACTGTACGCTCTGCTGCTGCCACTGGTTTCCTCACCCCTCCCAAAACTCCTCTAATGCTGATATTGATCAATGGCTTTGAAAGAAAAGGGGAGTCGACCTGCAAGGTTGATGTTGACAGTCATGAGGTCGCCCTTGTACATCTCCAACGGATCCGAGTTGACCTGCCCTATTCTGTACGCCGCTGTTGGCGCGGCCGGGCTTATGAGCGCGTCGTGCTCTGCCAGAGCAGCATACAATTCCCTCTGCACGAGCGTCCGCACCTGCACATGGTACGGCCACTGATGTGAAAACGCAGACTTCGATGGCATTTGCGCTGCAAATTTGCAGAAACACGATGGGAAAACACTCTTCTTATTGGGGCCTGCAAATCACTTGCCTCTCCCATCACCGGACCTGCTGCCGTGATGTCTAATGTAGTTGCAGGGGCAGGAAACATGCAGGCACGCTACCATGTGCAAGGACGGCACTGTGAGCCCTCTGGTTTGTCCTGCTACCTCTGCAAGTGTCTTATATAAGAGCTACAGGAAGCTGGTATTCATGCACTGAGTGAGATCAGAAAAAAGTTCATGGAGAGGTGGACAAGGCTGCACACCTGCAGTGCGCGCTTGTAGTAAGCGTCGTAGTAACCGGCTGACAGAGCGTAGGTGCCCATGAGGATACGGCGCTTCACCTCTGCGTTTAGCCCCTCGCCCCTCGTCTCATTGTACAACTCCCTTATGTTCGCCACCTGCATCAGGTCGGAGATGAAAGGTCACGCATCACAATCCAAAGTTTGTGACAGGTCTCACTGCTTGAAAGAATAGTTTTGCACGACCTGCACTCTAGAAGCTGCCTGACACCTTGCCTGCATTCCTCTGCTGTGAGAGCAGAGGCATATGTTGTTTCCACGCACAACTCCGCCTTCAGGATTGCCATATATGAAACGATACTTTGTTTGGCAGATGGCATAGATTCTGAAGACGGCACAGCAGGCGCATGCCTGCTTGTGGAGGCCATAGCGCACGCCGTCGAACCGCGACAGATTGGAGGAGGCCTCTGACGTGGCGATGACGTAATAAGCAGGCAGCCCGGCATCTGACGATGGCAGAGAAACCTGGCAGCATCACAAATATAGTTTTTGCTGGCGTTCATTCGAATCCACAACGCTCCAAGCCTGCTGAGTGTAATCCTACAGCTGGGCGGACAATTGCAGCAGTTGCAAAGACAAATGGACAACACCACTTAGTCATGACAGTATGAAACAGTTCTTGGCTACGATGTTTGGGGCCTGGTATGAAAAGGGCAAAAAGGGAGATATAGCTCGGGGAGCCAAACCTCATCCACGTCAGCGCCCAGGCTCTCTAGATGTCGCGCGGCCCTCGCGAATGCGTCAGAGACCCCTGCGGCAACGCCGGCGCCCGTAGTTTCACGGATGATGCCGATGCGCTTGCCGGCCAGGGGGCGGCTGCTGAGGCTGCTGGCCTGGGGCAGGCCCTCCGCATAATCCTGCGCCGGCCGTGGCGATGACGTGGCGTCCAGGTCATCCCTCCCTGCAGCCATGCGATTATTCCTCCAGATGCTCCTCTTGGAAAGTAAGCTTCCCGACCATACCGCTGCTTCACATCCCGGCAAAAGCTCTTGAACAAATCCCCAAAATTGCATCGGTGCATGGTCAAAAGCTCCATCTGCCGCCAAAGCATCCCCACAATTTCAGGTGTCACCACATCTCAGAGCTCAAGTAGGCAATCCCTCTGCATTGGAAGCATTTGCTCACGCGTACTGGCCTCACGTCCATCCTCCGAAGAACATCCCCTATCTTTCCTGAGATTGGCAGCTCAAGGCCCCCGACTTTTCGCCATGACACGGGTGCAACAACACAAGATCTCAAGTGCTCAAGTGTGGCTCGACGCGCCTGCTATGGTGCTGAGCATGAGCGCAGCGTCCTCCACAGTGCGTGCTAAAGGACCCACGCAGTCCAGAGAGGACCCATACGCGATCAATCCCGACCTTGAGACTCGCCCGTATGTGGGCTTGATGCCCACCACGCCACAGAAGTGCGCTGGCTGCCGAATGCTGCCACCTGTTACATAAATCACAAAATTTGAAAGCACTTGTAAAGAATTGCACTTTATTGGGATTGGCGGGTTCTTGCAAGAGAAATATCAGCATGCAGATCTGGTGGATGCCCATAAATGTAAAAAACCCTGTGTCACGGCCACTTTATTGCACATGCCTCTGGCATTGCATTCACAGATCTAAGGTCGATACAGCGAGCAGTCCGATTGCACAGACGCAGCTGGCAGAGATTTCTGAGGAAAATTTGGTCAAGGTTAGTCTAGCTGACCTGTGTCGCTCCCCAGAGTCCCCACGCACTGGTCGGCAGCCACTGCAGCTGCAGAGCCGCCTGAAGACCCCCCTGGAACCCTGTCCAAATCCCATGGATTCCGGGTGACCTGCAAAGGGGAACACAATATAATCAAATGATCTACATTCCTGTCCCCCAATAACCATCTCAACAAGCGCATCAGCCAATCTCCATCTTTGTCGACGCCAGCGCTTATTTAAGGAGGAAGCACTGGGCACTCTAACATTTACCACAACCAAAAGTACTGCCCTGCATTACATAGAACGAATACATGGCTCTTTGAGGCGATGACACTCGCAATTTCAAGTCTGCGAGTATATCATGAGGTGAGTCACCTGGTAGTCGCTGGACTCTGTGGTGGAACCCATGGCAAAGGCATCGCAGTTTGTTTTGCCGATCATGACCGCGCCGGCCGCCTTGAGCCGAGCGACGGCCGTGGCGTCGTAGGAGGGTACGTATCCTTTGAGCACCCTCGCTCCTGCTGTCGTCTCCACTCCCGCTGTGCACAGTGTGTCCTGCATCAGAATTTATTCCTCAACCAGTACTGATCAACTGTAAGGGTGGATGCACAATGGCCTGCACCGGCATTGGGAGCGGCACATGTACATGCAGCGCCTGGCATGCAGCGCCCTTGCAAATCTGCCAAGCTCCTAGTTTGGTGCAAAGCCCCACAATGCACCTCCTGCAAGTCTAGCTTGAGATTGGGGCTTGCAGTTTCACTCTTCTTACATAGGGACTCTATGCACACCTTGATTCCAAAGGGGACGCCGGCTAGCGGGCCCAGCCCTGATGCACCCTCCCTGGCTATCCTGTCGTCCAGCTGGCGAGCTGATAGGCGCGCTGACTCAGCCGCCACTGTGATGAAGCTGCGAATCTGCGGCTCAGCTGCCTCCAGCTGCTCCAGGTACTGCTCTGTGATCTCTACTGCACTGCATGCATGCCAGCACATGTCAGGCCGCTTAAACTCACATGCATCTGCTTTCAACTGCCTTACCTTGTCCCATCCAAGGTAACATGTCCAGTGTGCATGTTGTGAGGCAAGGGAACAATTGCATACTGACAGGTGTGCAGCACAACAAGAAATATACTACCGTTGGGAGGAACTGTTTACTTAAGGGGCACCAGTCAGCGTGCCTGCGAGCCTTTGATCGAAGGTCATGCTGTATCTGTCGTATGAGTGATGTTGCTGTGACTGCAGGCGCTGCTGCAGCAGCTGCACATGAGACAAGGCTCCTGGTCCTTCTGTGCTGGCCGCTCATTGCGCTGCAAGGAAATAGTCCGGTGGCACCTGTCCATCCATATCCTTTCTTTCACAAGAAACCATTTTCGCAGCACACAGTATTCATCTGTGGTGAATCTGTTGAAGCATGGCTTGCGAACCTGGAGCGCACAGTCCACTGAGAGAATTCAAGCCCTTACCAGTGGATTTTGCGCTGCTAATATATTCGTTATGTATGGCTACGTTGGTTCTACTATACTGTCTGAACTGCTGCGCTACTCTGTGGTGGGGCAATGGAGAAGAGGAAAAGCTGCACAGCATCCTGACTGGCTGCGTGGCGCCAAGTAGGCCTGCCTCCTTCAAAAGCATTGTATGAGAGGCCCTGTGCAAATCCATCATGTATGTTAATAGTATTTGCCGCAAGTCCACTCGCCTTGATGGCAAAGGATGAGGGTTTCATGCAGCTCCAAGAGGGTTTCACCATCAGCAGGTCCTGGCTCTCGGACGTTTAAGGTTCCTTCAATATCAATATTATAACATCACAAATTCAGAATGGCATAGCAGATGTCGAAGATCACCAGGAGAACGGATTTTGGCCCGCACGGCTTCCGATGGCTGACGTTGAAAAGGATAGAGGTGAGCTTCTGATAGCTCCTGTCATTTTGTGCATCCTAAGTAATAATCTGGTTCCTATTGAACATCAAGTCGCGTCCCATCTGCGATGAGTCTGTGAGCATGATGTGCCAAGAGCGCCCAATTTCCTTCAAGCTAGAAACTGACTAGTTTTACTATGTGTCGTGCAGTATGAGGACCCACACGGCAGGCTGCGCTTCTGGGAGTCAGCCGAGCGCCTGTCAAGGCATGGCGACGTCGATGGCGTCGCCATCATCACGCTGGTAAGAGCTATTGCCAAGCTTGTCCCTGGGATCGTTCGATCTCTTCACAACAGTGGGGGACTTGGGATGCTGATAGGATCATCGAGACCTTACAAGCTTCTTTTGAATATTTCTCCAGCCGTCTGACTGCTGTGGTGGTATCTGTTGGCAGGTCCGCTCCAAGGAGGAGCCCCTCAAGGTCATCCTGGAGGCGCAGTTCCGCCCATCTCAGGGCAACACAGTCATCGAGGTGATCCATTCGCTCCATTCATGCCTTCCACCCGGTCACCGAACATAAATCCCGACAGCACCTGAGCATGCGATCTATGGCGACACATGCACCTGCTTGGCTGCAAAATCTTGATGACTCTGCAAACCTTTGCATAAAATTGCTGCATCATCCGCCCGCTGCTTCGTCAAATTCAAATACAAATTCGTCAACAGTCTTTCTTTTGGGCTGCAGCTTCCGGCGGGGCTGATAGATACAGGGGAGTCTGCAGCAGAAGCGGCAGTCAGGGAGCTCAAAGAGGAGACAGGCATGTACTCCTCTCTTCTGCAAAATAGATCTGTAGTCCTGCGAGCTCCCAAGCCATGCATCCTGGATGACCCCGCGGACTGTGTTCAGATCCAGTTGGCAGCATCTTTCTTGTGCTGAGCTGCGCGTATGAATCGTCTGAGGTGACATAAGAGCTACTACCAAGTCGTGGGAGGGGCTGCCCTTGCAGGGTACACTGGGCGTGTCACGGAGGTGTCACCCATCTGCTTCAGCGATCCAGGCATGAGCAATGCCAACATGCAGTTTGCCGTTGTGGATGTGGACGCAGATGCTTCCGAGAATGCTGACATCAACCCTGAGCTGGAGGTGAGGGAATCTTTCTGCACCCACCGTACTTTGCTTCCCATCTCGCAGCGTCCAAAGAGACTTGTCACACTCCCTGGTGTGGTTTGCTAGCGCATACTCAATGTGACTTGAGCAGTCATTGCTTGCCTGCGCTTCAATCTCCCATTCGCTTGTCCAAACTTAAGGAGATGGCTTGTGTTTGCAGGAGGGTGAGTTCATTGATGTGTTCCTGCTCCCCTACGACGGCCTCTACGATGCACTGCTGGTGAGCTTCCATAGCCTGCCCCAGGATTGCTTGCTAGAGATCTACTCCTGCAGGTGCAAGTGCAAATGAATGGTAGCACCAGGTCATGAATTGCAGAATTTGCGTCTTGCACATGTCAACTTTGCGACCTGTTGGTTGTTCGCCAGAAGTGAGAAACCTGTGGGCTGCAAGGACTCTGCAGTGGTTGATCGGGGGGGCCTGCCCCCCGCACCAGTATTTTAAGGTCCCCCGACCGGGCACGTAGTGTCCCTAAAGTCCTTTTGGGCTCCAGATGATCTGATACACCGATCCCCCTTTGGAAGGATATAGCATTCCCCGTGATATATTTGCTGATCTGGACTCTTGAGGTCCTGAAAGACAGCATCGCTATCCCATTGCTGCACCAGACTGCGTGACGGGTCAATGAGGAACGCAGCCCCTTGCTGCGTCATAAGCAGCAGTTCATTAGCAGCATTTTCGATGTTCACATCAGTATACGTTTTAACATGGTATACTCTGAGAAACCATAAATGGTATCGGTGTTTGGCAAGGGTGAGGACTGCCACCCCTTCTGCTAACCCATGCAGAGCATGAACCATTTGTAAGTGCAGGCAAAGCAGAAGGAGACGGGGTGGGACGTGGACGCGCGGCTGCTGATGTATGCTGACGCCATCAAGCGCACAGCGCAGCGCGCATTTGCGCCGGAGGGAACGCCGGAAGACATCGCCACCGCTGACTCAGTGGCGGCCACGTCAGCGCACTCGGACGAGCCCCTGGCTTCTGGCCTGCCCAAGCTCCACATCAAGACCAGGTAACATTGTGTTTATAAAGCGTTATCTGACATTTGTCGGCATTGAGATATGGACCGTGAAACATTGCCTCCTGACTTGTGAAGATGAATGTTCCTACCTGCAAGTGAGGCAGAAGTCTTGTGTCCTGACTTGTGAAGACAAATGTTGCCGTTCTGAAGAGCGAACGAGGCACAATATCTTGGGATAGCATGTCTTAACGTCAGTTTGCAGGAAACGTAGTTGGCTGCTTTCCGTGTAGTCTAGCTAACACATGCATGTTGTTTCCCTTTCGAACACCACTCAGCAATGTGCAACTTTGATTTGTTGTTTGGTGCAGGGCGGATGCACACACCAATGGTAGCAGTGCAGCCAAATCAGACTCGGGGGCCAGCGCTGAGTCAGCTGCCAGGAGCAGCGCAGAAGCTGCCGACAAGGCGGCGCACAGCTTCCAGGAGGGCTTCATCCCCCAGGACCCCTCCCCGGCCGTCCTCAAGACGGAGTTCCCTCACGAGCTGGAGCATGTCACAGAACACCCGCCCCTAAAGACGGTGGGTCCGATTATTTGCACGTTGTTGTTAGCCCATCTTTTGAACTATCACATGCTGGTCCTGCCAGAGGCAAGGTGCGTCTGCAGACAAGCTGAATGTAAAGGCTACCAAAATCCTTCCCTTGTTGGATTCGCCAGATCCAAGCAAGATATAATTTTCCATGGGCCTATGCCTATCGGAATTAAATATTTTTGTTTGGACAAGAGCCGATCCATGCTGGCAACCTTAAAAGCTGACTGCAACACAGCAGTTCTCGCTCTGTGAGGCATAAAGGCTCTTTCCTTGGAGTTTGGGGTTATTACTTGCCACACTGTGACTACTATATTGTTAAAATTTCAGGACATCAACTCTTGAGCTCTTTGAGCAGTTTTTCAAGCTTCTCCAGATTCTATGGCTAACGTGAGAGACCTGTTTGCATATAGATATACAACAACCCTGATGGGGAAATTCTGCTGGAGAACGAGGCGGCGCCTGGCCGCAGCAGCGAAGACAACATCAGGCAGCCCTCACAGGCCAGGTGTGCCACTTGTTTCCTATCTGGACTTGTGTGTGGAATAATGCGTTATCACTTACCAGTACCACAGGTCTCTCCGTGTGCATATCCGATGCATTGCGGTAGGCGCCTGAGTGGTGCCGTATTCTGGAAGCCTTAAACATTGCCAAAACTTGCAGCAAGGAGGCAGTTCCTGCTTCACAGCTCATGCCACAATGCTTGCTATCTTTGGACCTTGGGATCCAGAGCTCTACATCTTGCAGCATGTTGAAGACAGGGTTGTCAGGCAGGGTTGTCAAGACAGGGATGCAAAGATACGCCTGGCTTGTATCCTGGGGACCCCATGCAACATGTGCGTGTTGCACTGTCTGAAGCAATGAATGTTGTCCGGCAGGCCAGAATCACAGGCACGGGAGGGGGCGTTTGAATTGGAGCGCCGGCCCTCCATTGACTTAGCAGCCGGCCTGAACAGGAGCCCTCGGCGGGCGCCAGGCGCTGATGTGGATGATGACGTGGA
This sequence comes from Coccomyxa subellipsoidea C-169, assembly GCF_000258705.1. Classification (NCBI taxonomy): domain Eukaryota; kingdom Viridiplantae; phylum Chlorophyta; class Trebouxiophyceae; family Coccomyxaceae; genus Coccomyxa; species Coccomyxa subellipsoidea. Next base: position 49,508 of record NW_005178021.1, read on the forward strand.
CATCCGGCCGGGGCTGTTCCCTCACTTCCGCTCGGCCGCCGCCCCCGCCGCAGCCTCCGCCGCCGCTCCCGCCGCAGCAGGTGGGCGCTTTTGAATCTAAAATTAATAGGCTTGGAAGGGGAAGGTTGAAACAAGCCTTGTAGATCTAGTTGAAAGGTTGCCCCGAGTGAATTCTAGAATGAATTGCACAATATGACCATTACATACCAGGCATTCTCCAGGGCCAGACAAAGTCTGTATTCTGTTGCTATCGTATGCAAGTCCCCTCAACATGCAACGCAACCGGTCTTCCTGTCTCTAAGTGGATGTCTTAAATAAGGAGTATGTCGGCGGACTGCAGAAGTGCCCAACGGCCATGCAAGCGAGGAGATCTTTGCATCACCCTTCAAGCGCCAGGGCAGCCTGTTTTCCATGGAGCCTGTCTCCAGCGGCGATCTTGCCACCAGCTCTGCTGATGGAAGCACCAAAAATGGCAACGGCAGCAATGTCGTGTACTGCCCGGTGGGCATCACCCCTGGGAAAAACCCTGACTCAGGGGTGAGCGAGTCGAAAGAGGCAGCCACCGCGAAGCCAGCTGACGTGGCTGCCAGCACGGACGGGGATGTGGAAATGCAGTGTGAGTTGCAAGGGGCAAAGGACGGCCGGGATTTGAATTTGAGTGCAAATTCGAATGCGGTCAGTTTTGGTCTTGGGGTTGTGTTGGGGGGCCTTGTTGGGGCATTGCTTGCCTACTCTGGCGGCCTGCGCAGAACCTGATTTTGCAGTGCTACCTCCACTGAACAGTATTCAGCTCTGCAGCCGCTTAACTTGCAAGGTGCTCCATGCATGGATAAAAGTGCAGGAAGCAAAAATAGGACAAAATGTAGACAGACAGTATCATGGACTTTGCCCTGACTTTGTTGAGGGACTGCTTGACAGCCTAGACAGGACCTCAGACCGCCAATTCAGGGAGCAAGTCGCCACAATAGAATATGAGCCTGTTGAAGGATTGACATGCGCCTTCTAGTAGTGAAGACTGCTTGCTCTTTTACAAGGGCGTTGTTGTCCACTTAAAGCCACGCTCAGCAAGGTGCAGGCACATTATGTATAGGGCTGCTTTGGCTTTTTGAGCACCACCCACCAGATGTAACTTGAACAGCATATTTAAGAAAACGATAAGGTTGCACAAAAAGCATGCATGCAAAAAGCTCTGTACCGAATGATACTGCCGCAGAACAAGGCAGTGCACAACTATAAATCTATACTCCGCTTGGGGCATAAGCGGATTCCCATACAGACAACTACTCCCTTAAAAATTAAGCAATATGCTGTGCAGTGGCTCAGCTGAGTCAGCTGTCAATTGTCGCCAAGAAGGTCATTCAATGACTGCAGGCATTTAGCCTTGCCCCCTATCCGCTCCCACTCACGTGCAATCCCCCTCACATGCGCAGACCCCACTACAGCCACCACCGCAGTTACGGGCCCCGCCGGCTTGTATTCTCCATCACCATAACCGGGTGCCGCCGCCGCCGCGGGTCCCCCCTCTGGGATGACGTAGCGCCACACGCGCATGCCGGCGTCGTTGTCGGCGATGTAAGCCGGGGCGGCCGGTGCGCCTGCACGGAATGAACGCGCAAGCACGTGACCGCCGGTATTCTTAAAACAAATATTGTATTTATGTCGAGTTCGATGCATGGCACACACATCATTGCCGAAGACCGCCTTGCCTGCGGGATTAAAGCAGTGACCGGAAAAGTGCAGGCTGCAAACCTCCAGTGGGCGATGATGTGCTACAGATTGATGCTGGTCTGCAACCGCTCTCTTCAACTACATTCAGATTTCAGCCCTCTATCTTGGTACACGCAATTCATTGAAATCGATCTACAAGAGGTGTCACATTTCTGTAGGCTCACCGGTGGCAGCAGCCCAGATGGTGCGAGCCATGTAGGCGTCGCGCTCTGCGATTATGGGCTGCCGAGCGCCCGGCCACTGCAGCAGCGCATCCTCGCCCCATATCTCCACCGGCGCATCCATATTTTCCCCCTGTGGCATCAGGGTATTTTACTGTTGCTCTGTACTAAAAAATGATCACCTGGCCAGAGCATGTGCACAGCAGGCTTAGCAGACAAGTTACCGTCACTGCTTGTCCCCTGTCAAGCAGACGCGCAAGCGACTGTGATCTTAAAAGTGTTCTAGCTGCATGGTGTGCAGTTGCAAGGCAACCTTTCCTTTCATCTCTGGAGCTCGCTCTACCTCGAAATCTGCACTTTTAGACTCTTAGCGGATGTTGTGAGGCAATGCAGCGCATGCATAATACCCCAGCAGCATAATCGTCGCTAAGCTGGAGAAATTTCACTCTTCAAAAGCATGGCTCCCGCCAGTAGATTCAGTCTCCCAGCATCCCAGCAAGCGAGGAAAAGAGAAATGAGTCAAGGGGAAATGGACCAAACTCACCTGAAGCGGCTCCTTCAAGCGCACAATGTCTTCAATCTCCTCTTTGGATTTCTGCGCCAGCAGCCAGATCTGCACCAGGGGGCTGACGATTGGGAACGCAGCTAATAGCGCTGTTGCTGTTACGGCCCCAGCTGCCAGCGCTTCACTTCCCTCTGAAGTAGCACATGTGAATTTGTCAGTGGTCATGCATGCAAGGCCTCACCTGAAATACAAGACAGCAACGTGCGGGGATGCATTGCATTCTGCCAAAGAATACAATCACGAATGGCGTTATGCGGACCACACAAGGGTCATTCCCCAGCACGACAGGGTGAAAGCCACAGTAGCAAATTGTCTCTGAAAGTGTCAAGTCAAGCGTAGCTGATGTACACTACTTGTTTCACATGTAGCCTTGCAGAGGCCTGTCTTGAAATACAACCAAGCACGCTCCCTCGCTGCCAGAATTCAGGTCACTCTAAGGCAGCTACCAGGAATCACCTGGCAGTCGGTGGGTGAGCTCTCCGGCGATAGCAGCGGATGCCGCAGCCACAACGAGGCCAGCGCCGATCAGAGCTGCCTTCCAGACACCATCACCCAATCGCTGTGCCATGATGTTTGACGGCAAGTCGCCCATGTGCACCTGCGTACAGTGGTAGGCACGCATCAGCCACCCAAGAGTTCCAGATTCCCCTGAAACCGTGAGAAGTCAGCACGCTCAAAAAAGTGGCCATTGAGGAGCAGCTGGCTCGCCAGAATAGCACGCTCTGCTTTGCTTGACAGAACTATGCTGCCTGTTATTGTGTCTGCTGTGAGAGCACTGGACCACGCTATCAAAGATTGCGCGATTGTACTGATGGCACGGAAGCACAGCAGACTTCAGGCAAACGAATTTGAATTACGCATGTAATTGGGGCATATTTGATTACCCTTGAAATCCCTCTGCGGCCCTCGTTATACACAGGCTAAGCCTAGAGACTTTAAGCAAATTTCAAGCTACAGATGATGCATATTGAGACCGTGCCAGGCCTGTCTTCGCATACCCAATGTACACCATGTAAGAGTGTGCCCCACCCAGAGGTCAGACTGGCCTCAGGGTCCAGTGGATTACAAATTTAGTTTCAAACGCCGGCTGTGATCACCTGCTTGGCGCCAACATTTGAGGCGGCCTCAAGCGCGACCCGCCAGACTTCGCCGGATGACACGTCGCACTTGGCGGCAGCGGCGCTCTGCTGTGCTGCGTACGCTGTGGTGAGAGCGCGCGCAAACTGCTCCGACCAACTGTTCTTTTCCTCCTCCTCGTTCTCCTTGTCTGCAGAGAATACATGACTGAAGTCCTCTAGGATTGACCTGCTCAAAACTCAGTCACGCTACCAAAGCTTCTAGGCTCAGACCAATCACATTTCTGACCAGGATCGCTTCTCCTCCTCCTCATTCTCCTTGTTTGCAGTGCATTGAAGGACACTCAATCGCGAGGGAATGATGCATGGGGATGAGCTGTCGGTAATCCTAAGCCAACACTGTCAAACCCCCAAAAAAAACTATCTGATCGCTGTGACCAGCGCATTGGATCTCAAAGTGTTAGACTCAGTTGTTGGACTACGACTCTGGGAGGCCTGGGCTCTCAATCCGCAGTAGCACAAGTAAAGCATGCATTTGCAGACAGACGTGTTGGCGACACATGCCACGGACCCCTCCCTTGCAATACCACAAGTAACTGGACTCACACACCTCTTGATTAGCCTTAGCCCCATTTGTCATTATTGACAAGCAATCCTCTGCACTCCCGATTCAGCAATCCCCATGTGCTTCCTCCTGGAGGGAAGTACAGCAAAACTCTCCAGCGCACCTATTGCCTGCTGGGCTTCCTCGTCAGACCACGGCCGCCACACGTTACCGGTCTCTGCGCCTTCGCCGACCACAGCGGTGTCTGCGACGGTGTCAATTGTCTCTGGGGCCACTTCCAGAACCTTGGCCAGATTCTCGATGATCAGGTTCTTGCTCAGCTGCAGCGGGCCCCGATTTGGCCTGAATGGCTCTATCCCCGGACCCTCGCCTGCGCGCATGCAGCTTTTTCATACAAATCTTTCGCTGAGAATCTGGGTCATCAGGCTTATCAAAAGACCGTAGTAGGAATCATTAGAATAGCATGTAGAGATCGGTTCCAAGCCAGCGGGGAAACAAACTCAAAATAAATCTCTTATTCAGCAAGGAGCAATGTGCAAGAAGGGGCAACAGCATCAGGCGGGGTCAGTGCAGCTTTGCAACACTGCCAAAATGAATCATCATGGGACCTTCCTGCATGAGGTTGTATGAGGGCTTTGCACCAGGTTGCAGCTACTTATTTACCTCCAACCGCGCTGCCCTCAAGGCCTGTGCGGTAGGGCCGCGCCAGGGACTCTGGGGTTGCTTGCTTGAAAACCGCCTCTATCTGCCCCGACTCGATGCCCCGGTACACCACCTCCGCAACCTGTGCCCAGCACACGGCGTGTTCTCAATATTGTCATGAGCGTTGAACCGCACTGCATTGCATCTCTGCACACATGAGCAATCCTTCCCACACCCGGCTGCCCCTTGCACGGCGCTGCAACTGCTGCTCTCCTTGAACTGAATGCGGAGGATGCAGAGACATGTACGCATGCTGCATTTTTGTCTGGACCGTGAGACCCGTGCCTCGCTTCATCTCAAGGGATCAAAGGCATTTGTTGACGATGACTTTCTGAGCAGTGAATTAAAACCAACGATTGAGAGCCTGCCAAGGACATGTACAGCACATTAGAATTGCAGAGAAAATATCACCTGTGCCACTAATCAGGCAGACATGCGACATGGTGGACACGAAAAGCTAATGACCTCGCTAGTCTGTGGATGAGGGAGCTTTGCAGGAGCAAGTCTCACCTGCCCCTGGGAATGGGCTGCCGCCAGAGACTCCAGCTTGGGCAGCATGCGCAGGCAAACTTCCGCGGTGCTGCCGGCCTCACCGGACGCCACAGCCTCCGAGCACAGCTGCGCGCTGGTTTCCTCCGGTAACTGCAGCCCCTCCCCAAGGCTCGAGTCCACGCGCAGAGTGAAGGACGCCAGCTTCGGCAGCTTCCTCTCAGTCACCGTGAAATCCACCTGCACCAAAATTCGAATTTGAATATTAGAAATCGGGCTATTTAAAGACACATTTGATTAAAGCAGAGCATGCAACTCAGTTACCGCAACGGCAAAATCAACCCCTATTGCTGCTTCATAACTTCTGAGGCTGTAATCACCCCGCGGTCAGTGTTGCGATACCAGCTTGCCTCGCACTCATAGACAGATGATTGCACAAATCACAACTAGTCCCATGCTGGTGGGAAGTCCAAATTTGGTGTGAAAACAAGCCAGATCTGGCTTGCATAGGGAGGAATGGACAAAAGCTAGGGTCTATCACCTGATTGAGGGGAATGACGGGGTTGAGGTGGCCGTCTCTGTCGCGCACGAAATCAGGCGCCTGAGTCGCCATGGGCAGCTGCGTGGTCGGCCGTGCGCGCGAAAACAGACCCGTCTCCAATAACCGGCCGCAGTCCCCCTCTATGTCCTGCACGGGCACCCAACAATCCGCCTTCGGGCTATTTTGATCTTCTTGTTTTTGCTCTTGCCTCACAGTCTGCACAATGCAGATAGATACAGCTGGCACGTCCCAGACTGCACACAGTGCCTTGTCTGCCTCGACTTTTTCTGCGCATGGAAAATGTAGCTGTGTAGCTATCATGCCGGCTGCACTCAGCATTTATATCTTGAACAACAGGCACTCTGCTTCGATGGCCTGAACATTGTCCTGATCAGGCAGCTACAGGCGAGATGCGCTGACCCTGTCATGCACGCAATGATGCCCAGGGGTCTTCACCCAAGGCGTCTCTACCCACGTCAAGCAGGAGTACAATGGCTAGCTTGTCAAGTCCAATTCCCGGGTTCCAGCGAGCAACAACTGCAGATTCGCAAAAGGGTGTTGCAACGACCACACAAAGTTTCTTCGGAACATGCGCATGGCAGCCATTATGGTGTGTGCTGCCCGTGCTTACCGAAAGCTAAACCAAGCATACCTGTGTGGCGACAGGCCGGCCAGGAGCGGTGCGCAGCAAGGAGATGAGCTGCTCCGGGGTGGGCCATGCCTCGCCCTCGGGAATTCCAGAGATCTTCACCCGCGGCGTATGCCACAGCCGCTTGCCTGGGTTGTCCTGCCCGCGCCACAAGACCATCGTTTGTCAGATTGCCACTGATCAGGACATCAGCAATGGCGCATGCATGGCCTCAACATCTTGCAATGGATCATGATATAGGTTGAGAACGCAAACTTAGCAGCGAGTCCATCCATTTCAGTGATTGCCAGCTCACTTCCCTCGCTTCTCAGCACAAATTACCTCGTGGACTGTCGCCAAACATAATAACTATTTGCCTTGCGATGCAGTGTATGGGCGGTAATGTGCACAGCTGCACTATGTGACATGCGAGGCATGCAAGGGCGCCAAAAATGGACCAGTGAGACAGGGAGGGAACGCCACCTGGTCCAGCAGCAGCCGCAGCCGGTCCTTGCACAGTTCGAGCACAACCACCTCCGGCCGCACGGCGCGGATGAGCTCAGCGGCTTCTTCGCAGCTCTCCCGGGACACATGGGAGACTCCGAGAACATAAGCGCGCGCGGTTGCACCTCCCTCTGTGCGAGCCTCGAGGACAGCCGTGTCGCGGCGTACCTCTGCGCTCAGCTCCGGCAGGGGAGCTGCTGCTGCCTGAGGGGCTGACGGGGCAGATGCGGCAGTGGCAGATGCAGCTGCTGTGGCAGTTGCCGGATGGCTCCGCGCTGATCGTCGGCCTGCAAGCTCATGTGCACTGTCACTCAGTGAAGTGTGCTTTGTCATAGAAGACCCCATTGATCAGCCCAGTCACGGTTGAACATTTGCAGGCTCTTCTGCTCTTGCTCTGTAATATGTCCTGGATTATGAATAGCAGCATATAAAAAAGAACGATTCGCTGCCAACACAAGAATTTCTTCAAGATTTGGTAGTCGCATGTCTCACGTTTGGACGTGCATTTTCGCTTCAGCTGTCTTATTGTAGCTTGGCTCGGCAAGTTGAGCTGCGCTGCGGACAGGGAAGCTTGAGCATTCACTCTCAAGTGATTGGCACGATTGCCTATGTGAGATCCCGAGGAACAATGCATAGAGTGCATCACTATACCCATCAACAAATTGTGAGCCCTTTTTATGTATACTGCATCATAACAAGTCAAAGGATCTTGTTTACTTGACAGTTGCGATTAAACCAAGTGCAGCATATCAATTGGATGTAAAATTCTTCTGAATGCTGTAGTGGGAGGATCATGCTTCCAATCCATTAGGACGCACCAATGCTGGGGCGTTCTAACTTACTGATAGAAGAGTAATCTTATCCACTGCATGACTGATAGATACCTGTGAAGAATATCTGGGCGCTTTCCGCTGTAATTCTACGCACAGCTATCGATATTGAGCCATCCTCTGCACGTTGAGAGCTTAGAAGCCTTCCATCTAGTGTCCAATTATGCCTGGCGCCATGACAACTGCTTTCCAAGCACCAGCTGCACCTGCGTCCTTGAGGAGCAGGACCGTTACACTGCGCCTGTTCCGTGGTCAGCCCGTGGCACCTGCAGCATTGCGCCTTCAGAGCAGGTGCGGTCCCGTAGATGCGACCAGAAAGATTTTTGCTTTGGCGAGACCGCAAAATTGATCGGAATGAGAGCTGCTGTCCAGCATTTCTCAGCAGCGCTCTTAAGTTGGAACTCCATGGTCTTAACCCAATTGTCAAGACGCAATTGTCCTGACAGTATTGGCCTCTGCTTTGGTTCCTAGCCCTTCAGCTGGTGTCCGCGTCAGCCATGAGACAGTGTGCCTGGCACCTTGCTTTTGTAGAGATTCGACTATCACGCAATGATAAGACTGTGCTAACGGCAAACTTAGGTACTCGCGAAGCAAGATTTGAAGCCAACTGGCATTGCGATCTGAAGCGAGGCCCTCAACCACCTTTCTGCACAGCACCCTTTGGCAGGGTGCCTTGGAGATGAGTCGTGCAAATCTTCATGTCACGCAAAGAAAGAATGCCTCAAATTTTCCTTAAATCACACCTGGACGCTTTGCAGGTGTGCGGCAAGGCGTGGGCTGGTGGTGTCCAATGCCATCGGAGATGTGGCCAAGTACCTGGCAGAAGCTGCTACCAGCATATTCAAAACCAGCGAGAGTAACGTCCCCTGGAGTGGCACACCCTTCACTGGTGCGCAGCACACCCTTCAGCACACCCTTCTCCAGATGGCTGCTGATATGTTTGGCCTGCATTTTGATCTGTAGGGACTGCAGTTCAAGTGGTATCTGACACAGTGTGTTTGGCATGGTTTCTTGGACGGTGAAGGAAGGGTTGCTGTTGAGAAATCGTGATACGAGTTGCATTTTAGAGATTTTTTGGGAGCCACCTAAGGCTCGTCGGAAATTAGTGCACAATCAACATATCACGCATGTACGAGTGAAAGCAGATCTGATGCATGCGCTGATATTCAAATGCACTGTTACAGGCAGCATTACTCACCACGAGGAGGTGGCACGCTTGAGGAAGGTGTACGAGCTTGTTCAGGACGCGCGTCAGCAGATTGTCGGTGAGCCCCTTTTCTGTCAACAGCCTGCATTTCTTGCATGCTTCTCCAATGCACTGCCAGCACTGCGGCTTGAGCGTATCTCCAATGCTGGCGCAGCACACAAATTCAAGAAGTAAATGGCGCCACAGGGTATACTTTTGTAAGGACACTGCTCTTTGAAGGCATCGCTTGACTTGCGAAAGAAGTGGCAGGCTGTACCACAAGCAGCTCAATCAACTCACACAGCCACGTTGGGGAGCTGCTTTGGCTCTTCTTGCACTCTGAATATTATATTTCTCTGTTATAGAGACCTGTCGGGGACCACCTGAGGTTCATTGGTCTTGTAGGCATTTGTCACTGCCCATCTTCATATCACAAACTTCTCCATGCGTCTACATTCCGTCAAAAGTTTGGCAATCCTGATGGAGTGGGGCCCGTAAGATACAACATACAGGCGTTGATCGTTTGTCAATCTGTGCTGCAGGCTGCACGGACCCCAGTGCGTCCAACTACGACCCAAATGCAACAGCCGAGGACGGCTCGTGCACGTTTGTTGTGGCCAGCGCTGGCAAGGAGGAGGAGCTGTCTGGAGACCTGCACACCTATGTCACCACTGCACTTTCCAGCCTCTGGGGTGCGCCATTGTTTCTTTTGAGATCACTGGCATTACCCACGTGATCAGTATGGCAGTGCATTGAAGTGACATGTAGACCTCCGGGGAGCGGTATTGCGAGTGCGCTATGACTTGCATCATCTCATAACATCGGCTGCTGACGGATAAATGTGGCACTGCGATGATGCATCTTCCAGTTGCAGTGTGAATTAGTGCCTAAATGGCTCCAATGAGCTCTACATTGCTTTTACTGTCGTCTGAGGCAGGTTAAGAACGTCTACCCACGTGGCAACGCTGTGCTAGTCCTTTTCCTGGGCATCGCAGTCCTTCTTCTGGGCCCCTCTCCCCGATTAATTGTCAACAACTGTCAAAACGGTGCTGTAAAATGACAGAATTCGTCCCATTGTTGCAGGCAGCAACTTTGAGAGGAGCGGTGCGTCTGACCAGTCCAAGTCGGCGACAAGCAAGCTGGGCCTCACCGGCTACTCTGGCGACAAGGTCATCTCGCAGAGGGACATCCAGCGCCTGGTGAGTCACCCCTTACTCGCACCCAATCACCCTCCATAGGAAATCCACTATGTTCTTCGATGGTAGTCTTCATAAATTAGCGAATTGGGCTTGCCTCTTGTGTTTCTGTGGCGGGATGTCTCCAGGTTATTGCACAATCAGCCATGTGTGTGTCTGCATTGTCCTGCAAATCGGATAACACAGGATCCAATTATTGCTAAATTAGACAGCAGGAATATCTGAATACTGTGTGTCTGTTGCGCCTGCAGCTGAACTATGAGAAGGTGGTCAAGAAGGCTCTGGACAAGGCCGAGCAGGAGGCCAAGGTCTAGACCAGTTCATGAGCGGGGACTCACACTTGGGAGCTCAGGCACATAATGTTCCATATGCATCAAATGTTCCAGCTGCACAGTTGGGATCTTGTGTGCGGCAGGATTCTATCACTGTAGGAAGCAGTGCACTGAAGCAGTAGACACTTGACTTCGGCAGTGCAGCGTATCACCCCTCTGCAGTGCTCCAAGGAAGGGTTTTGAAGCCTGAGAAGATTTTGATGAGAAGACAGATAGAGCCCTTGAGGTGAATACTCGGTGAGAGCATCTTGTCGAGCTAGTGTCCCACATGGGACTGCATATCAAATTTTGCAATTTCACTGTTACCATACTGTGCTATGCTTGGACCCGATTTGTGATGGTTATTGGACTGGAAACTCTTGGATGCTGCAGGATGAATTGATGATGAAAGTGAACACATTTGGTGTCTTCTCGATCATTTCATTCTACACCTTAAACCACGGCGCCACATGATGCCAGTAGCATGATACTGGCACCAGCTGCAGCTGCACATCATGCGGCATGATGCACTGCAGAGCTCTGATCAGAGTCTATGCTCGCTCGCCACGCTCGAGCATGGGCCACCAAGGTGCCTGCCTTTGCTGGCCTGGAGGCTTGCACATAAGAGCTACAGCTGCATACTGTTTCTGCGTCGCGGACGTGTCCCAGATCTATCCAGGGAATATATTGCAGATGTTGTTTTCTTGGACAAGCCTTGTGGTTCCCATGGGACAGGGAAACGGGCAGGTTTAGTCATCGGGTGTGTGTATTTATAGCAAATCCACCTTGATGGCCTAGCAAAACTACCCGCGAAAGTATAGCAAAATCACCATTGCGAAAACGTGAAGGTCGCGCACACGTTTAGATGGCACATATGTGCTTCCCGCTGCAAGTATGGCCGCCTTGACGACGACGTGCGCCCTCGAATCCGCTCGCTGCAAGACGCAGCTTGGCAACTCTGGACACCTGACCGGCACCCAGCTCTGTGCTCGTGTAAACCTTCGTTTACATAAGTTTCGTGCTTCGACCCCCTGTGATCGACCAGGCTCCCATCGGCCACGGGCTTGCAGGTACTGTTGCTCCTAGCCATGCATGTATCCTGCGTAGCTGCTGTGAAGGGCGCTTGACTGTATATATCTGCGTCTCAGCTCTCGATTTTTGTGATTTGTGATGAAGATGAAGGTGCTTTCTGTGCAGTGCCAGGGCGGTCATGGAGACATCAGCACCACCTTTGACCTCCCCACTCAGCTCAGAGGATCCTCAGCTGAAGAAGCAAGTGGTGGCAGCCGCGCTGCACCTCAAGGAGCACGGCTGGGCCGTCGTTGACGACGTGCTGACAAGGCATACACCTGTCCCTCCTGCTCTGTCTGCAGAGTCCCTAGCCTTTACAACTGCACAGTGATCACCTCTCAATCTCGCTGGTAATACAGCATCGGCTTTCTCCACGGCGCCGTAAAGGTCCTCAAAGAATCTTGCTTGCAATCAGCCATGTGTTAGGGCAGGTCTGACGAGCGTGCCTGGCTGTGTAGGGAAGAGTGTGAGGAATATGTAGAGGGAGTGTGGAACTGGCTTGAGGGCCTGGGCTCGGGGATCAGCAGGAAAGATCCATCCACCTGGAAAGATCCCCACTGGGTGCGCAACTACAAGGGCATCATAAACTCTCTGGAGGTCGCTCACCAGGACTTTGTGTGGCGAGTGCGAAGCCACCCTCGCATGCTGCAGGTACATGGCTGACCTGCACCTGCCCTTGCCCTCTTGTCCTCATGTCTTTATGTACGTCCATTTACTACAGAGGTGTTTGCCAAAGTGTGTCAGTCAGATGTAGCCTTCCCAAATGGGGTTGTAGGAACTCTGACTGGGAGACTCAGAGCGAAGGAATCTTCACGGATTAATGGAAAACAGAGATATAGGAGATTATCGAACTTGAAGCAAGGTCCATGCGCGTACCAGTCTGATTTTTCGGGTGTGCGAGTGTTTCAAATGTTGCTCCCATTGGAAGCATGCGCCAAGGCTGGATGTGACTCCTGCTCAGTTCTAGGGCAGCCCCAAATCAGAAATCCGTTTATAAGGTGATATTCCACTCTCGGGCATGCATACCTGGCAGCCTTTAACTGCAGCTTGTCTGCAGGACGTTCGTTGCCTTTTGTCAGAATAAGCGTGCTTTAATAACGCTAATAATACCTGGCACATCCGGAAGCAGCCAGCGTCTTGCCTGTCTGTTTTTCATTGCATGCAGCCTTTTTTGCGATTTATATTCACTCTCCCCTCAGCTGTGAGAGTCCCGCCTCCCTGAGCCTGTCCTTTCTCCCACACAGATAATTTCACCCTTCTTGCCTGTGCTGATGGCACCCTGCAACTGCACAGCCAACACTGCGCTTGCAACAGTCAGCATCGGCCCCGCTGGCGGGGGGCGGTGTAAATACTGAGCACCGTGTCCACGGTTGATTGGGTCTTGCTTGGATCTGGCGAGTCCAACAAGAGTAGGATTGGGGCAGCCTTTAATTGCAGTTTGTCTGCAGGACGCACTTTGGAAGAGCGTGTAATATTACTAATCATAAACAGTCGTCATCAAGCAGCGGTTGACTTGTGCCCCTTGCAGGTTTTCGAGTTGCTGTGGGGCACGAACGAGCTGCTGTCATCCTTTGACTCTATCAATATCACGGCCCCCTCGGCCAACACTGGCGTCCCCCACGACACAAAGTCCTGGATCCATGTGGATCAGGCTCCGCTGCGGCGCGGCTTCTTCTGCGTGCAAGGCATCGCCAACATGGTCGACGTGGGGCCCGACACCACCGGTGATTGACTGTTCGATTGTTCTCCTCGCTTGAAACGTCTCAAGTGTATGTGTGGTCAATCCCTTTCGCGCGCTGGGTATGTTCTATATGACCTGAGAGAGGTAGATCAAGCGGAACCTGCTGCGGCTGCAGCATGCCCCAGCACTTGCGGGCAGCTTTGGAGCTGTTGAAAAGTTGGGCCTGCCTGCTCACTCCACTACCAGTCTTGGAGCAGATGCTTTGTATGTGTCTTTTGCGCTGCTGATAGTGGGCGCATGAAGACATCTGCCAGATACATGATCGAGCTTCCCAAAGACACCGCAGTATTGAAGGTGCTTGTACATGACCTGTCAAACAGCCATCACACTCCTGTGTTTAAGGGCGTGTATGAAGGAGGGCCTGACAGATTCATGGCACAGGCACACTGCTGGTGAAGGACAAGACCCACAGCGAGCATGCGCACTTCTTCGAGACAGCCAGCAGCCTCACAAAGGAGCAGCAGGCGGCAACTTCAGACTTCTACATCTTCAAACCCGAGGAGGTTCCCCACTGGGAGAGCTTCAGAACGCTGCCGTTGGCCGCCAAGGCGGGGTCTGTCTTTCTGTGGGACTCGCGCACCGTCCACGCGGTGCGATCTCTCCTCTTAGAAGCTTAGTCATCCTTAGCAATAATCTGTCATTCACAGGCAGCTATGCTTCACGTGAGTAGCTGCTTCAGCCTCGGCACCACTGTATGAGAGCGCCTTCAGGTGATCACACCAGCAGCTGCAGGCAGCTGCCGCTGTGAGACTGGAGCGTTCGTCATAAAAGGGTGCTTCACAAGGGTATGGAGTATCGTCCTCTGAGCGTTTTTAGATGGATAGACTCTGTCAGCATGCGGTGCCTGCTTGGACATGCTTATCGTCATAAACTCATCCATTGCGAGGAAGTGGCTGCGAGCATTCAAGCTGAGACCGGTCATATCTGCCTAATGGCAGAACACAATTCCCGAGCAGGAACTCAGATCTTGCGCGGGAGACCTTACTGCATTGAATACAGCTTTGACATGTCAAGTGTGTCGATCGGCAGAACACAATCCCGGAGCACTCGCCTGAGTGGAGGCATGTGGTGTACGCATGCTATCAGCCGCGCTCGCTCGCCACCGAGGCTGACCTGGCAGCCAAGCGAGCGGCCTGGGATGACTACGCGGTGACTACGCACTGGCCGGCCGCTAATGTCTCAGTCACCTCCGGCCTCGACAATATTGGCGGTGCGTGCTGGCCGGTTGACTAATGCTCACCTCATATTGGCCATGCCCATCATGATGTTTATTGATGTTCAGTTGCATCCTGGTAATTGCCGCCCGGCAGCCCAACTGGGCTGTCTGTGGAGGAAGTTTCCCCTAAGTTTTCTCCTACTTTGCGAGCGCCTTTTTTCAATTCTGGCGCTCATCGTGACACGCTGCGCCAATATAGGCCTTTAAATTGTCATGTGTGACACATGATGTCGTTGCACTACTACACATAGAAGGCTGGTTGGCGTTGCTCTGCCATGTTGGTCTGTGCACACTGGATCACTGAGCGGTTTCTATTTTTCCTATCGGCAGAAGGTAACGGCGCTGCAGCCGGCAAACCAAAGTACAACCTGCGGCGCACGAGGGATGCTGTGGACAGCAGGAAGCTGCGCCAGCTGGCTGGAGTGGATCCTTACCAGGTGCATCTTCGAAGCAATCAAAGAAACACCCAATCACCTAATTACAGCATTTTGCCGCGAGGCAGCCCTTTGTCCCTACTTGGCGCTCGCACTGCGTTGTATGTCTCGCGTTCTGCCTTGGTTTAATTGCAGGTTTATTGTCGAATTTCCCGTATCTCGACAATAGAAGATGTGTCAAGACCAAGCAACTTGCTGATGTGGCATCATAAAATGTCGCAGTGCAAGTGGTCATCATGGATTCCCTCAGAGCTGTTCAGTCACTTCCTGCTGTTGTGAGTTGGATGTAAAGCATGACAAAGGAAGCATGCAGAAAGATGGGGCGAGCCGATTGGGATTTGGCTTTGTTGCACAGGCAGCAGAGATCCAGCAGCAGCCCGCCCTGCTGGAGATGTCTGAGGAGCAGCTGCGAGCCATGTTGTGATGCGCAAAGCATGCGTCGTGCAAACACACACCTCTGAGTCCAACCTGGGACTCATCAGCATCTTCTATACTCTACGGCAGAACAGTGGAAAGGAGGTACAGCCATTGTAAGATACAGAAATGGGGAGGGATGCTGCAACAACATTTCAAGAAAGAACGATGGCAGTCAAATTCCATGGCTGCTTTATGACAGATGCCATATGAAGGGTAGTAGCACTCCTGTCAAAATTTCTTATGAGGGTGAAGCTAGCTGTTCGGACAGTGCCACTGAGTGTCCAGAATCTGTCTTACACATGAGAAGTACTTTAGAACCCATTTGCCGGGTGAGCTGCATACAAATCAGACCAGTGTGCTCCCAGCACAATGCATACATGCAGCGCACGGCTGCTGTGATGAATATTTGTAAAGAGCTGGCTGGTGGTGATTTATTCCCTATAAAGTTCGTTGAGCAGACCAACTATTTTTGCACACCTCAGTGACATCACTCTGGCACAGTACTGCAGCTGGCCATTGGCCATTTGGTCGCAGATGAATATATCTCCAAGCTTGAGCTTAGATTTACAGTTGGATTGGATTGGATTCAAATTTGATGCTTCAATTCAACTCAATTTGATGCCTCCAACAAGCCCACCTGTACTGCGAAGAATTAATGTACAGAAGGAAGAACTTGTAAACAAAGGATCATCCGACTTACAAAAAGGTTCCCCTTTCAAGCTCAAGCGCATGCATGCACTCATTCAAATTTGCAATTGGCAATGATAGCGTCCTCTCAAATAATTGATAGCGCCGCTTGCTTTGAACTTCACAACTGCAGCGACACTGTTATAAACAAGTTTTGTTATATAATATAAATATATTATAATATGGATTGTTTTGACGCATCCACAAATGTGACTGGTTCGCTCCCCACGCACTCCGCATAGTGAGTCTTGCCCTTGGGCACCTCCAATTGGTCCCCTGGCTCCAATATCACCTGATCAGCGGAAATCACAACAAAATCTAAATTCCGGGTTCAAGTTTTCTCGCAAGATTTGCTGCCACTCTCTGAGAAGCCAAGATCACATACCAACCTTGGGGCACTGATTGCAATCCGCCCCAGATAATCCACTATTGTGGAGAACAAAGCTATTGCGGCATCGCTTCAAGTGATCAGCTTCAAGAGATCTCTTCATATGATTTTAGGAGTTCAAAAGCACCAGTCTGGCAAGGCCTGAAGGTCAGACATCAAGCCAAGGCGCACCTCCTCTCCTCCCATCCTGAACAGGAATCGGCCGCCTAGGATGGCGTCTTTCTTGTCCACAGGATGGCTGTGATCTCCGAAGCTGGTGCCTGGACCAAATGTGTACACTGTTGTGTTGTAGCCTTCCCTCTGTAATTTGTCAAGCATCGCCCTCCTGCTTAATTCCCCAAGCGTTCTGCTGTCCCACCTGCAGGCGCGCGAAACAGCGCTCCTTAGAGGTCATTTGTATACTATCTTTGTATCGATTGAAATACAAACATTAGAGTGCAGTCTAAAGAAAGCACAAGTGTGAGATATGCAAGCCAGCTGTAAAGCAAGGAAGCACAGAGAGCCACTTCTCGATCTTCAGATTCATTGATACTTTGAATTCCACGGGAAACGTCGTCCTTCTTCGGCTCTTTAGAGCGCCACTGTTCAAACAAGGTTGACCAGAGAATCGTGCGGCATGCATCTACAAGAATTGAATGTATACACTTAGCGCGTAATCCGACCTAGGATTTACAGCACACGTGCATTCATATCTTCAGACATAGAACAAATATCGGCAATGGACGAGGATCGCACAGAGGAAGGGTTGCTTTTGTGCAGCACGTGCTGACGTCATGCCAATTCTAAAACGAAGAGAAGCAAGCTTACTCCACCACAGTTCGAAAGGTGTTGATTGGTAAAATCGCGATCACTGTAATGTGTTGAAAAGCTGGCGAGCTCAAGTTATTTTTTGATATAATATGGATGGATGTCACAGTTAGCTGAGCCTTTTTCGGCTCTATCCTGTATGTTATGATTTAACCCGGAAGAACAAAGCAAATTATTTGTTCAAGAAGAATTTGTTCTGTTCTGCTGCTGCAACTGGGCAAATTTGGTTGCCTTGATCAAAGTGACAAAGCGGATGTTGTCTTCCTTGAGAGGCAACCAGAAGCTCCTGTGTTGCTAGCGTGACAGAATGCTGGACGCGTCGGTCCTGAACAAGCTCGCCGAAGTGATCGAGAAGGCCACAGACAAGAGGAGGCTGGACGTTGACCCGACAGCCCTTCAGCAGCTGAAGTTCCTGTGCAAAGCTTCTGACGAGAACGTGAGGTCTGCATTCGATCTTCTCTTGGACCGATTGAAGGCCCAAGACGCTCAGGTACATTCAGAGATATCTAGCGCTATTGCAAAGTGCTGACTACTGCACCTGGGCGCATGCAGTCCTCTGTCTCCCCGTGTCAACGATGACTTGCGATTAGCCAGCTGTGGCAAGCGCACAACACCTTATATGGGGCTTACCAGGTCTCCCCTGCTAAATTCATGGTTGCTGTCTCCATGCTCTTGGATCCTTATAGTAGGTGCCAGCTGAACTTGGAGAGTCTTGGCTAAGATGAAAGACCTCGTCAATGCTTGTGCTTGATGCGACCATTACTTCAACATACCAAGTTCAAAACACCAACTTCAAAGTACCAAATTCTGCTGTGCAGACGCGGCTGCATGCGCTGGAGGTGTGCAACCTGCTCTTTGCGCGAAGCAGAGCCTTCCGCACGGCAGCTGCCGCGCAGTTTCCTGCCCTGCTGGAAGCTTCCATCGGCTTTCGGCCGGCGCGGCCACTGCCGGGGCCGACGCACCTGGCGACTCAGCTGCGTGAACGCGCGCTCGACGCCGTCGAACGCTGGAATGACAACTATGGCGTCTTCTACCAGCAGGCAAGGGCTTTCCACTACTCGGTCTCTACTTTATAATTTAGCCGAGTCTGTTCTACATGCATGGTCCAGATGGTGGGCCATACGTGCAGCTTTAGTGCACATTGCCTGGCAACAGAGGGAAATCCCAATTGCCTGTATTGTGCTGCAAAGTATCAGTTGAGCTGGCGGTTTCTTGGCTTGGAGGGCTGGACAGCAACGTGAATAGCTGTCCACAACAGTGTGTTTTGTGGAGTCTGGAGTTTGATGAAGTCTAAACTTTCAGGGTGTGCCGGGTGCAGATCCGGCTGGGGGTGCGCTACCTGAAGGGCGTGCTGAAGATGAAGTTTCCGGAGCTGCGTGCTCGGGCGGCCGCCGCCGAAGCCGAGGCGCGCAGGCGAGAGGTGCGCTATCCTCAGCTGCACCCCAGACCCGCATTTTCCACTCGGGATTTTTGGGCCGTTCTTATGATTTTCTGGATATTCTGAGGGTCAATGAGGTAAATGTGTTTAACTCAGTAGAACCCCTGGTCAAAGAGCCTCGCGCCCGCTGCATGTGGCCTGGACAGCGGCTATTGATTCTTCTGGTCTTCTGACTTCATGTCAGGCCTTCCTCATGGAACGACAACCAATTTGAAATTGCGCTGAACTGCCCATATCGCTAGCAAGTATGAAGCAGGGAAAGCTGCTTCTGGGGGCCCCTTGCTAATTTCTATTTGCTGCGTGCTGAGTTCTTATGGTTTGCACTGTCGTGTGTGTCATCCCCAGGAGAGGGCGCAGCAGATCCTGCAGGCAAAGTACCGAAGGATAGTGGCGGATTTTGGCGCGGGCACGGCCGAGATTCAGTCAGTCCTGGACCAGGTGCACCGCTGCTTTGAGCTCCTGCGCGCTGACTCACCGCCTGCTCAGCCGCCACCTCGGCTGACATCAGCGCCGGCAGACGAAGAGGACTGGGAAGATGTGGATGCCGACAAAGGTGGGCCCTTTTGCATGGAGCTCCGCCCTGCACACGTTCCTGTGAATTACATAGCTTGAGTGGTCCCCGGCAATTAGTAGAGACAATTGCTCAGTAGAAAGGAGGCGGCCAGCACAGAAGTTGAAGCAGTGGAGCAGAGCGTGGGAAGGGATAGCTCTGGAGATGTAAGCGGCCTCCCGACCAGCATATTATTGCTTCAAAATTGTGGGTTGCATCAGTCATTTGCGTGGGGTCTGCATCCTCTTTTGATACCTTTGTGACCCTGGGAGGGTAACTCCATCTCACAGATTTCTGACAAAATCGCGCATGAAAGAAGGCACCACGCATGACTTCTGAACAATTGTCTTGTGCAGACATGGATGCAGCTGACGAGGCGGAGGGATTGGCGGATTACGGGGCTACGGAGGCGCCGGAGGAGTTACTAACCGACGCCGCTGCGTACGGAGGCGTTCCCTTGCTGGGCCGCGCCCCGGACCCGGCAGTCCTGGAGAACCTGCATGCGCTGCAGCGGGAGCTCGTGAATAGACACCTGCCCACGCTGCAGGAATGGCTGCGAGTCATGGTCAAGGTAGGGCAGCATCTCCATAAATTCAGAACACTACTTCAAGTGGCATGCCCTGAAAAATACGTACGATGATGGCGATACCTGTGGCAGGATGCGAGGCAGGGCAGGGCGGCATGCTGGCATGTTTGAGATGCAGTACGCCTGAACAGATCACACGTCCTTTTGCACTTGCATGCAAGCTCTTCTGTGTGTGTGCTGCAGAATATATCACCTGCTCTTCACCACAAGTTCCTTAGTTGTCTGGAGTGCCATGCATGCTACAGTGCTTGTGGCGCGGCGCAGCATATTCTGGATGAGTAATTCACGCTGGGATCGTAATCGTTGTCTTTTGGACCTGGAAGTTTGCATGCAAGCCCTCCCGTAGCTGTGCTGGAGCACTGCCCTGAGCTGCCCTCACTGCTTCATTAGTAATGATGGAAAGATCAGTTGGTTTCGCATGCAGGCTGATGTCGGAGAGGCTGGGTCTGAGGAGCACACAGAAAGGGAGCGCCTCATGCGGGAGGCTGTAAACCTACGGTCAGGCATCACTCTGGCGCAGGACCGTTACGGAGTTCTCAAATCCATCCTGCCTGATCAGGCGCTCACAACTTCAGCAATATCTCCTACAGACAAGGTGTGCTGCGGTTGCTTGGACAACACATGGTCAGTGCCAGACGACCGTTAGCCGCTATTCAGCCGGTGTTCAGTTGACTTGATGCCTTTAGGAACGCAATTTTCTGTCCCGCAAACCTCATGCAAAACATTTGCAAATGTCAGACAGTGAGTCCTTTGATGGACAGGGAAAGGCGCCAGTGAGGGATCCAGTGTACAGTGGTGTTCCTGGCGAGGCAGGCCCCTCTGGGCAAACCACCATGGAAGAGCTTTTCGGCAGCAGCGACTCTGACGATGACCAGCCACGCGGCGTTGCCTCTGCAACAGCCTCTTCAGGCGCAGGTAACGGTTGACGCAGAAATCCTGCTTTGCTCCCTTCGTGTGGATGGAGACTGGAGGCGCAGCGCTGGTGCAATCCATGACATGCATGTCCAATGAATTTGGCAAAGGTGGCTTAAAGTCAGAGCAGCTCACTTTGTTCCTTGAAAGCGCTGGGCTTGGGATGTCAAAGGCAGCTGCCAGCAGAGCCTGATACATTATGAAGCAGAAGGCTCATTATGTATATCAGATCATGTCGAACGAGAATTTTTACGGGTCTATGCAAGACTTCTACTTATTCACAGGGTTCGTGATTGCGCAGGACCTAGCGGTAGGAGAACTGATCCAGCGAGAAGCGGCAGCAATGGGTCTGGGGCAAAATCATTACAACGAGCAGGGTCTAGACGGCGGGAGGGGACTTTGCCAGAGGCCGTCAGGAACGCCCTCGCAGCCCAGGCGCGCACTAGATCTTCTTTACATGCATTGCTGCCTGCGCAATTATGGTCATTCTGTGATACAGCCTGCTGTTGCTCTGCATCAAGAAAGGCGCCCCTGCTGTTGCCATTGCAATAGTCAGCAGGGCTATGGCTATTCCACCATGCTTTTCGAGTCCCTCTGTGCTTTCTGGGACTTTGAGGTGCGAATGTTGAGATTTTTGCCATGGATACTTGTGTGCATGTATGATCTCATTTCTAGGTGCGGCACCCTGGAACATCATGTACAAAGCCAGGATCGCATCCTGGCTTGGACTTTGGGACACACAGTCAATTGTCCAAAGTGCCAAAGGGCCGTATGCAAGAAATAGAACCTTTTCAAGGCCGTGCCAGTGCCAAATAGGCAGAGAGGGCAGACTCATGGTTTTATTGAAACACTTGCAACACACCAGACGCGAGGGCGCTGTATGCGCATGTCTTTGGAATCGCATTGGTCTATGGTACCAAGACACGCTCAAGGGTACTTTGTGCATGTTCTCAGAAACGAACTTGACTGTGCAGGCGCCGGTGATGCCGGCCGGGCAGCACCTGCACTACTGGGACTCTGCAGACGAGGCGAATGCACTGGTCAACATGCGAGGAATGGAGCTTCAGAACCACTGGGGCCCAGTCAATGCAAACGCCACTCTGCCACCCGAGCGCCTGTCGGCGCTCTTCGGGACCGTCGCCACGTACTACACACCCCCAGAGCCACAGGTGCCGTCATTTTTTTTGTGTTTGCTTTCCCCTGTGAACGCTAGTGTGTATGCCCAGAGGTGTTTGGATTTGGGTCTGCTGTTCATGGAAATAACGGGTTAAGAATACAAGGTGGCATGGATTGTGGCGAATTGCTTGGAGCATGTTCGGCTTGCCAACAAGTGGCTGTGATAGCCTGGCTTTGGCAGCATGATCCACATAGTAGACAGTCAAGCATATCAGTAGATAAGGAGCAAAACATTGTCTGGTGTGAAGGACTGCAAGGAGTGCCTTGCCAATGCTAGAAAATAGCGATCTGTGATCTGCAGGGCAAGAGTTCAACCCCACTGCCGCCGCCAGAGCTGAAGGAACCGGCCCTCAAGCCTCCACTGCGGAAACCGCCGGGAAAGACCCTTGTCGGCCCCTCTGCCGCGCAGCTGCTCGCCAGCCGTTTCGGCGGCAATGCCGCTGCACCGTCCGGGGCGCAGCAGCAATTGGGAGCCCCCAACCCAGCTGCAGCTTCCTCAGTTCCGGACACGTTGTTACAGAGAAGAAGCGACGGCATTGTGCAGAAATCAGAAGGCGGCGCCGCTGCGCAAATACCCCTGATTAGCTCGGCGTCGATAGCGCCGCTGCATCAGCCGTCAACAGCTGCCGCAGCCGCCGGCCGCTCTCCAGCAGCCGCTGCAAGAACCGCAGCTGCTGCACTACCAGGCGCTGGATCTGCAGCTGCGCAGGTGCGCAGCAGCGCTCGGGAAGCAAGTGCTATTTTTCAACCAGGCACAGAGCAGCCGGGCCCTTCGTGCGATGGCGGCCCTGCCCGTAATCTGCCGCAGCGGTTGCGGAAGCTGCCGCCTGCCTCCGCCGGAGGGTCGTTGCTTGGAGGAGCACCTGGTGCGAGTTCACAGCGGCCTAGTCAGGCGCACCAGTGGCCCGCGGCGGCGGCTGCGGCGGCGGCTATGGGAAACCCAGGCGCGCATTCCGAGCGGCAGATGGCCGCGGCGGCGGCCGGGAGCCAGGACGCGCATTCGGAGCGGCCGGGCCGGGCGCAGGCGGCGGCGGACAGGGCGCACAATGCGGCGGTTCTGGCGGAGGCGGCGCTGTCAAGCGAGGCGATGGCCCGGCTACTGCACGAGCAGGAGCTGCGCGGGGCACGCCGCGGGACGGGCGCCAGCAGGTGAGAATCTTCTGAACCTAGAATGACGTTGTAGGGTGTTCTAATACAGCGTCGTACAATGGAAAGTGATGGGCACGGCCAAACGGTCATTCACTGCACAGGGAGCTTACGACTCTTTCATCTGCAGTTGACATGTTACCCTTTTCCTGTAAGCAATATTTAGAGTTTGTAGAGTGCACCGCCTCAGCCTGGAATGACTGGCGTGGTGCTTCATTGGCAGCGCCCTTTGACAGACGCCCTCTGGTTGCAGAATGGAGAAGACAGCTAAACGGTGTCTGGCACCGAATGTGATATCTTGTGGGAAAGGCACTGAGTGCAAGGTACTGCGTGCCTGCAGGAATGGGAGGACAACGGGGGTCAAGAGGAAGCTGGGGGTGCGCGACCGGCTGGCGAGGAAGCTGCTGAGCGGCCGCGCGGCAGCTGCCACGGCCGGGGAACTGGCCGCCGCGGACGCTGAGTCGCATCGCGATCGCATGTCAAACCGCTGGGAGGAAGTCTGACATTAGACGTTGGATGTTCTGTTAAAAATTGGTTGACAAAAGCCGGTGTCAGGTCTGTCATGCAAAATAAAGGAAACTGGCTTATCCTGAGCATGTAAGCACTGACCTCAGAGACGGCTCTGAGCCACAGGCAAGTAACGCCAGTTGACATATGCACATGCAAAACAATGTAGTATGTGTGCGCACATGGCCTGGCCATCTGTTCGCTAGTAGCTTGTCTGCAGGACGCGTCGCACCTTGCCTCTTGGCAGGAGTTGTAGCGTGTTGTATTAATAAGGTAATACATGGGTAGTTCAGTTACCCATAAACCCATGTGCAACAAAAGCATGGCGACATGGGATGGCTTTTGGGATTCTGATAAATAGCATTGTGCGCATGACAGACCTGGTGAATTTCAGATTATGTGCATGAAATATCTCCCCAACTTCCACGTGTGAGCTTAGCCTGCGATCTCCTCACCGGTCACATCCTCCAGCCTCCTCAGCCCCTTCAGCCAGACGCAAAAAAGCCAAAGCACAGCCGCCACGAACACGCAAACGCTGTCAAGATGAACTCCAAGCAGATTGCCGCTGTCCTGCTCTGCGCCATTTTCGTGACCTCAAGTGCGCCTCCCGGCTGGGCTGGTTGAATGCGTGACCCGCATATACAGTACCTTTGCAGTGGAAACTAGCAGATACAGAGCCGTTCGATGTGTTTATCGAGAGATACTGGAACAAGATTAGCCAGAGCTGGGGCCTAGTGGGGTCATCGTGGTGCCCATCTATAGGATGCAAGCTAGCGCTCCGTTGCACCAGCTAGTTGTGTACCTCTCGTTGCCGGGGCGGCGCGTCTGTCTTTAGGGCTACTGAGGAACATCTATTGCTTTCTGCAGGCCTGTACACCTCGAGCGCCCTCGACTGCTACGACTCGTCAAACTGCGGTCTGTGCAGGTACGCATGCTTTTCGAGACGTTTAGGCGACTTGCACAGGAGATTGAAGTGATTGCAGGACTACATGGAAGTCATTGTTCTGATCGGCATTATGGAAGGGGGCTAGTGGTAGAAAGATGTAGGGCGCTCAGCTAGATGGGCGGCGGTGCTCACTCACCTTCTTTGTCTGGCTTCTCAAAGTTTTCCACATTTTAGCCCACCACTGGCAAGCAAAGAGGGCTTCACAGCGATAATAGCGATACCGGCTCTCCTTGTCTGCTCTAGATTTAGCCGAGAGCCGCTGCCTTTTGCTGCACTCTCTTGATGTGATCTGGCAGTGATGGTTTCGATCGACAGCTTGCCGTTGCTGCACCTTCCCAAGATATTCAAGTGAAGTTGCTGAACGACCTGCATGTATCTTTTGCACGTCAAATCCGGCCTCCTTCCAAGTTCCCAGTCGAAACAGCCCTGAAGATGTCTAGCTAGTTGCACGTTAGATGTCTGGCTATGTCTGGGCTGACGCCTGTTTCTGCCTGGTGCTTCGCAGCTACTGCAGCCGCCGCAACGAGTGCCCAAATGGAGACGGCACGCAGGCGGCCAAGGATGCATGCGTATGCAGCTTCCAGTGTGGGAGCGGCAGGGGCTGTAACAGCCCAATCTGCAGTGGCAGGCGCAAGCTCCTCGGCGAGGGTTCCAGCGACTGGTCTGACCTGACCCCCGACATGCTCTTCTGAGCCCCTGTGCTAATTACCTAAGCAACCTGCTAACTACCTGACGTGAGCGTATACGTGCGCGCATGCGATTGATAGTGTGACCTTGGCTGAAAGCCATGTGGCGTTGAAGATGTCCTTGAACGACCTATTTTCAGCCAAAGAGTGGCTGAAGATAGTAGTCTGAAGGTATTTTGGGCCTTTCATTGTTGGTTTTGGGGCCAGTTTAGCTTGGAAAGGGCAGATCGTGGCTTATGTGCAATTGTGAGTTATATGATTTAAGCCCATCTGCAGCTTCCAAGCGGACATAAAAAGCCACATATTGTGCCGCTGTACCTGTTGACATGCACTGGCTTTTGAATGTCACCTGATTAAATCAATGAGCGATTGACGCAATACCTGTATTCACCTGTTGAGACTTTGAGGCATGCATATGCTTGCATCATTATGATCACGGCACACGCTATTTTTTCCATCCGGCTGTGTCCCTTTGCAATGCTGCCACCCATGGGTCGATCTCATGGATTTTAGGTCATCCCTCACCGCAAACATTTTATGATTTGACAGGCATGCACACTCTTCCAAATCTTGATCCTTCAATACACGCAAATGCTAGCCTCTATGACAGCACAGCCTGTCTTTCTTCATTCTTGCTGCGTGACCAACTCGGTTGAACTTGACTTGAACTTGAAGCCGTGTAGTGAAGCCAGATGCATCTGAGCCGTCTATTCTTGAGCAGATCTGTGATTTTGGGCACTCCACTGCAGTCTGTCAGTCCTTGTCTCACATGCACAGGTGTCCATGATTATTATCATTGTTACTATTGCACGCTTTTCCGGCCAAGAGGCAAGGTGCGTCTTGCAGACAAGCTGCAGTTGAAGGCTGCAATTTTCCAACCCCTTGTGGACTTGCCAGATTTAAGCAAGACCCGATCAATCGTGGGCACGGTGCTCGGTATTTATATCGCCCCCTGCCAGCCAGGTGTGCATGGCCTTCAGAGTAATCTGCAGCTGCAGAGTAATCTGCAGCTGCCGGTCCGGGTCACTCAACTATGCATGCACATGTGCTCTGGCCTCACAGCTGAGCTTGGAATAGTCAAGAATGTGGCAAGGAAGTGCGTATGCCGGACCTGGTGGTGTCGCAGATTCAGGAGTTGTAGCCCCGACCTGCGACAGCCAAGGGGTAGATGAAACGATATCTACGCCACGGTCTCAGGTTCGATCCCCAGGAAAAACACTGGGACTTTTTTCGGATCGATTTTCGGGTACATTCGGCGATGCGGCCGCTCCTGAGACACTCGCTGTCGAATTCCGTCCCGAAGTTTCGAGCGGTTTGCTAGGGACGGCCCCTCAGCATTCGTGTAAGAAGGGGTTGTAGACCTGTGGGCTGCAAGGGTGCATTTGCGAGTTGACAAGGCTGCAAGCCTGTGCATATCGGCCCCGGGTTCCGGCTGCAGACGGACCTGTGTATGCCCTATGGCCCTCTGGGCTCACTCATACAGAATATTATAATATTGAAATAATCCCCTGTGTATGCCCTATGGCCTTCGGGCTTTGGGTTTGCCGACACTGTAATCAATATAATAATCCTCAACCCTCCATGAGCTCTGATCGCAGGGCGCAGGGAACACCGTTTTCTTGATGTCATGTTGTTGATATTCATTTCCTCATTTCCTCACCGACACCTATTCAGCCTCCTCCGCCCCCTTCCTTTGCCAGTACCCGATTTTGGATCAAAACAAACGCGAAAGAGCCAAAGCACAGCCGCCTCGAGTACACAGTCGTTGCCAAGATGAACTCCAAGCAGATCGCCGCTGTCCTGCTTTGTGCCCTTTTCGTGACCTCAAGTGCGCCTCCCAGCTATGCTGTCGCATTCGTGACCCGCGTGTAGGGTACCTCTTTGCAGAGAACTCTAGCAAAAGCTCAGCCGTTCGAGATGTGCTTGCTAAAAAGTATAGGAACAAGATTAGCCAGAGCTGGGGGTGGTGCCTTCGCGGTGCCACCTACGAGATGCCAGATAGCGCTCCATCGCACCAGCGAACTGTGTGCCTCAAGTTGTCTGGATGGTGCGTGTAATATATGGTCTGCTGAATCGTTATTTCTTGCAGGCATATACACGTCGAGCGCCATCAACTGCAACAGCCCGTCAAACTGCTATCTTTGCAGGTGAGCATGTCCTTTCGCTGTCAGGGCGTTCTGTCTAGGATGATGATGATGATGATTGCGGCCCGCATCCTGATGCGTGTTAGTTTCAGAAGTCAGGCAGTGTTTCGAAGCCTGGTACTTGGGAACGCTCGGCTGAATGGGCGGCGGTGCTGACACATCGTGACAGCTATTGTGTCTGGCATCTCAAATGATGCTGAATTTCCGTCATGCAGCCCACCACTGGCAAACCCAGGCTGCTTTTTAGAGACAATCGTTCCTTTCTCTCGCTCTATAACAGCTGGCGAGCCGCACATATTTGCTTCACCCCCTTGATGTGAACTGGCAGTGGCAGTGGTTCCGATCGACAGCTTGCACTTCCGAGCCTTTGTGGATCCTTGACGTCACTTTGATGACAGATAGGCATGCATCTTTCTGCTCGACAAAATTAAACGTGCTGCCCTTCCCGAGACGCGCAGGGGCAGAGGCACTTCAGATGTCAGATGTCTTGCAAGTTCTGGGCTGATCTCTGTTGTCCTCTGGTGCTTTGCAGCTACTGCAACCGCCGCAACGAGTGCCCCAACGGAGACGGTACCCAGCAAGGGAGGGATGCGTGCTCATGTTCCTACCAGTGTGACAGAGGGTGCAACATGTGCCCCGGCCGCGGCAGGCGCTCGCTCATGGGAAAGGGCTCCGACGACTGGGCTGACCTGACCCCGGACATGATCTTCTGAGCCCCTGTGCTAAATACCTTTAACTACCTGCTACTACCTGCTGGAGCTGCAAGGTGCACGAGTCTTTTTGAGCACCTCTGTTAACGCCTGTCCCATGCGAGAACACCTTTTAAGTACCGGTTGAGATTGGGGACTTGCATGAGTGCGTTGGGCGGTGATTCTGGGCGGACAACTGAGTTCTGTGATGGTATGTTGAGTGGGCAAGACACTGAGTCCACTGCAAAGGTTGTTGGAACAGATATCGAAATCGGTTGCTGCTAGGGGGTGAAATGAACACAACTGGCAGGTCGGCCATATATTGCATGGCAGTGTGTGCTTAAAATGCGTTGGAGCAGCACTGTCAGTCTTGGGGGAGTTTTGAACAATAATGCCTTGTTTGGCTGCCCTGAAATTACACTGTGACAGTTGGGGGTGATGCAAGCCTTACAAAAAATGCTTCCATTGTAATGCTTGATTGCTGCTTATGCGACAAATTCTCATCCTGTACAAATGACTTCTCCGAAGATTAGCGCTGGGTTTGCAAGTTACTAGACTTCAATCCCAAATTCATGGACACTGGCGGCAACAACTCCTCGTTGCCAAGATGCATGAAGCATGCATGCTTTGTGTCTCTTCACAAGAATCTTGCTTCAGAGCTTATGCAGCCAGATAATAGACGAAGCATGCTGGATCGCGCATGTCATACTCGCAGCTCTCTATTTATCATTTGCAGCCTTGTAGCCACGAATTGTCACATTCCTACCCAAGCTACAGTACAGCCAGAAGTCTATTGAGGTCCTCTAAAAGGCAAGCACCTCAGAATAGTCTCACCATGCATGCTCTACAGATATCAAAATGCACTGTCTCATCTTCTGGACGACTTGTGATAATTGCTGGTCAGCTGCTCACTTGACACCCATGGTCTCCAGCTTCTTGTGCCAGCCGTCGGCCACATACTTCTCGGTGTAGTAGGTGTTCTTCCATGACTCACGCTTCTGAATGGCCTCCATGAACGTGTGGATGGCCGTCAGCTCCTTGGGCAGCTCCCATTGCTGCGCACAAATTATTCAGAAGTCAAGTCAATGCAAGCGCTGCTGAGTCCCATTGAAGCCTGTTCAAACATGCACATATGGCTGTTTTGCTTCCATTGCTGTGCTCAGGAGATGAATAGCTTCACCAATAATTTGCAAAGGGACAGCTGTGTCACATGAAAGAAAACTCTAGCATGCACGGCTGACAATCTTCCTTTGTTACATGAGCTGTACATGCCTGAGCCATTCATTGCTTAGTTTTGACGCATTCAAGTCGCTGATCTCAAGAACACTCTGCAACAAGTGAAACTGTTGGATGATGTGAAGCCTTGTCCAACCATCTAGAGCTCATTTTGTCTCTCGCTCAATTCTGAAGGGAAGAAGTAAGCTATCAATGAGGAATGCTGCTTCAAACAACCTTTGCCAAGGAACATTTGCTTTCAAAGCTCCAATTTCAAACCACCTTGCACGGCCCAGCAAGGCTTGAGGGCATTCTACATTATAATGTGTATCATGGTGAAATGCCATGCTGATACTGCATTTGATAAACCACTGGGAACCTAGAGAGCCACACTCTGGTCACACAAGGCAGAGCCGAGGAAAGGGAACGCACCTTTACGGCCTTGGACCCGATGATGACGTGCTTCAGCTGCGGGCCCAGCTTCAGGTCCGCAGCGTTCACATCCTGGCCCCCCACGTACGGACCCTCACTCTTTTTCAATTCCGAATCGATCGATTTCAGCTCCGCGATCAGCGCCTCGCGCTTCTTGTCCTCGTCAGCTTTGTCAGTGGTCTTGACATACTCCATGAACGCCGGGAAGAGGTTCGCTCCCCTGCAATCACCCCATCTCCCCTTGGTGTTACCCCTTATGAAGGATAGAACACTACCATGTGACAGGGGTATTGATACTCCTTGACTTTTACCCCTGAAGGAGAAGGCAACCCTAGCAAAGGAAAGGGGGTGTCGCTCCCTTTCTCAGGAGAGGTGCAGAACGCTCTTCTAGCAACATTGCATTGCTTTGGGTAGGCAGAACACAATGCAGGTCGCAAACAGGCACAGGAGAACACATGCACTGCAACAAGGCGCATAGCACTGGATGGTGACAGAGTGGCAAGATGTGCAATGAATTCTGACATGGTTTTCAGGAATAAAAAAGGGGCTTACACTTGGGGCACCTCATCGGGCTTGCCCAGCTTGCGCTCCGGGAACTTGTCCTCCAAGTACGGCACAATCCTGCACCCAAGCCAAGCACGTCACTTCAGTGTACAAATAGTCGATCTAAGTTCCCGGATGAAGCTCTTCAAACGCTCTTGAGAAAGGCATATCATGCATACTGAAGAGGTGCTTTGTGCTCAGCAGAAGTGCTGGCACACACAAACACATTGCAGCTATTGCACAGGAACTTTTGCTGGCTTTCACGCGATGCTATGCTTTGAAAACACCTGTTCAATGCCCTACAGCCTGTTTTGGTCTCGAGAAAGCCTAGGATGGATGGCGCCTCAAGATGACAATCAGGGGGTCCGAAGCTAGGGACCAGAAACAGGGGACAAACACCCGCGGATTGGACGGCTGCTGAAGTGGTGTTCAAGGTAAACTTTGTTTAAAAAAAGGACAGAGGGGCCAATGCGCACTTGTCGCTGTCATAGAGCCACTTGCCAGTCTCCAGCTCGGTGGCAAAGGGGATTGTGCTCTTGCCCTCTGTCACTTCTGCGATCCTGCGCCAGCCACACACATGCAGCTGACACCATGGGGTTACTGATATCATTCGCAGGACAAGTTAGTGATGATCCTGTGCACCCACCAGAAGAGGCACCGAAATGCCACCAGCGCTGATGCTCAGAAGAGCACAAAATTGTACTGACAGATCTAAACCACATCTCCAGATGTCTCTTGAATACTTCAGCTGCAATTGCTCACAGGATGCTGGCCCGGAGCAAGGTGCATAGGCACAGGCACACAGAGGAGATAAAAGCTGCGCACCACTCGGGCATGTTGAGCTCGTCGAGGAGGAGCTTGTTGTAGGGAACGCCCTTCTCTTCCAGGGTCAGCATGGTGCGGTGTGAGAAGGGGCCTGCATGCACATGGATCCCCACTCAGTCAATCTTTAGTCGTCACCGGTACAGAGCGGCTCTGACAGAGCCCCTAGCCGGCTGACATCTGACCTGTTGGACTGATCAGATTTGGAAATTGAGCTGCCAGCATGGCATGCATGTTAAATATGGCGAGGCCTTTTCAAAGCATGGCTAGGCAGAGCTGGTCTGTGCACTGACTGACAACACAGGACAGGAGCTAAGTGCACATATTCAATCAGGGTGAAGGTGTGCAAACTTGTGGCATTCATCTTTAGAAGGAAACTCAGCAACAGAGGGTCACTCACAGTCTCCAAGCTCCCCCTTCTCTGGTGACCCCTTGACATACCTGTTAACCACACCCACATGCACTCAGGTCCATACTGATCTAACACAGCGTGTCAAAGTAACAGGCGAGCATCAGTCTTTGCGGTCACAAAGGCAGAGGCTCAGCCTGTCAAGATCACTGGGATGCGATCCTGACACAAAACCTGAATCCGACATGCAAAAGATTTGCGACTGCTGGCATGAAGATACTCACAGGTCGTATACGGGGCGTCCACTTGTCGAGACAATCGACATGGCAGCCACTTGCAGGGAATGAGCACGCAGATGGCTCCTTTGATGCACGTGCGAGATCGATGTTGAGAACACTCGAGGGCTCACAACACGAGAGAATGTAGGCAACGATGACCTGCGGCAGTAGTAATATCAGTGTCACAAACTTCGGATGAGAACATCAAAGCATCAGCTACAACAGAGGAAACGTGGTAACAAGTTGCCTCCGGCCAATTGATCTGCACGTCAAGGTGCGCGCAATCTGAGGAACTGGTCCCTCACGATGCTACAAACCGACTGCAGCTGATGAAAGCATGATACTTGACCAAAATAGGGATTGACAAGCAAGGGACGTGGATGGTTGTTGGCACGGAACGCACGAATTGCACCCAACACGAGCGGAGACAAGCGACTTGGGAAGCACAAAGAACCACCAATCTCAGTGTTCGTTTCCAAGGTAGCGTACAAGCAGGATGGCTTACCTGAACGCAACGAATGACGAGTGCATCTTGAGCATTTGGGACGGGTTCGTGCTCCTGCAGCTATTTTGGGCCTCTAAAGGGTGTATAAAACATGGAGGGGTGTTATAGGGTAGTGGCCAACCGATTGGTTGATCCGGAACCAGTCTTGGAGAGCAGAAGAGTTGCTATTTGGCGCAGTACGCATCAATGAAAAGTTGCAGAGAAATGTTGTACTAAGAGGAGGCACATACCAGTGACCTAGTCAGATCCCGATGTCCGATGTTGTAGTTAGCCAGGTTGATCTCTTCACTCTATCGAGACCAATATCAACATCAGCTTGTAACACCAGTTTTCAACGTAAATTTGTAAGTCCCACATAATTTCTTGAAATTTGAGAGAATTATGATTTGCAGGTTTTCGCCGCCCACAAAACATGTGGATGGGTTTTTCGAGCTCAAGCCGCTATAAAACCTGGATCCAGTATTGCCAGGTACAGTTGTTATCATCATCACTGACCAGTGGTGGTTCCAGATCCAAGGTCAATGAATTATCATCTGAACATACACATATCACCTTCACTGAGTTGTGCCATGGCATAGTCGCTGAATGTACCGAAATATCATCAAGAAGCAACAAGCTACACATGTACGCATGCAAAAACCAAGAAGACGTCTCTGTCTGCTGCCAGGATCACACCTCCACAGCACCTGCCGGCACATGTCCCTGCTGAGCTGGCATCGTGCGCACATGCCTACGGCCTGCAGACAGCAAGCGATGCCTGCCGCCTGTGGGGCGTCAGCGGATGCCAACCTGATCATGCAGGCGCCTTGCAGCTTCACCTGTGGCATTTGATGGGAGCTGTCAGCTGTGCCAGGTAAAAATCCTGTGCATACTGCCATATTGAGCTTCTATCGCTAATTGTGCGAACGTCGGTGGGGGGTCACGTCTTGTGCTGCAGCTGCCAATTCCTGGTGACCTCTTAGAGAGGCACTAGCCGCAATCTATGTGGAGGCACCTGTGAGTTGGTTGCGGTTGCATCAGGCATGACCCGGGGTTTGCTGCTTTACATGCATGTGACCTCCAAAACGCTAGATTACAGTGAGGATCTAAGGAAAGAATTTGTAAGTGGAGAGTGTGAGACATGCAGGCTGGCAGCGTCGGCAGTGGAGAGCAGTGACTGGACAGTGGCAGCGCTGGATGCGCTGGAGGTGATTCTGGGGAATCTGAGCAGAGGCTTCAAGTCGGCAGGCCCTTGGCGGCACGGCCTAGGCGGCAGGTGCGCACCGCAGCATCTCCCTTGTACCTTCACAATCATTCCGTTGGTTTCCTTCTTGGTCTCTATGCATCTTTTCTGCTGGACCCAATAAAAGCAGGGGAAATTGCCTGGCGCTGCTTCTGTTCAATTGCTGTAAGCCTGCCTTGCAGGGCATACAATTGGGAGTTGTAGTGTTGGGCTGTAGTGTTAGCAATCATTATTTGATGCTCAAACATTTCCAATTGGAGTGCACATCAATGCAAGTCCTTGCAGGAACAACCTGGCAAGCCAAGCTTGCTCCGCGCCAAGGCAGCAGACAGCAAATTTGGTACAGAAAAGTTTGACAATAAGAATTTCGTGCTTGCAGGGAGGCCAACAGGCTGCTGCAGAACCTGCAGGGGTCGCTGGAGGCCGCACAGAGCCAGATGAGGCCCAGCGCCAATACAGGCGATTCCACATTGGCGGCTGAGTCAGCGGTGT
The DNA here is from genome assembly GCF_000258705.1 of Coccomyxa subellipsoidea C-169. Classification (NCBI taxonomy): domain Eukaryota; kingdom Viridiplantae; phylum Chlorophyta; class Trebouxiophyceae; family Coccomyxaceae; genus Coccomyxa; species Coccomyxa subellipsoidea. The sequence goes on from NW_005178021.1 coordinate 83,389, forward strand.
TGGTCATCGCCAGCCTGGACGAGGCATACTACGCGCTGCTTGAGCACCACCTTAGCTGCGGCCATGAGACGCCATCTGTGCCGCCGCCTCATGTCTACCTGCCTGCGATCGTTGCAGCAAATCCGGGTAGGCCCTTTATCAGTGCTTCTACATTAGGTGCGCACCTGAGGATCACTTATGTGCAAGCCACACATATATTGATGATCAATAAGACAGCCCGGAAAGCGTTGGTCTATCTCTTACCTTGTGACAGAGCACACATGCGTTTGTATGTTGTCATGCATTGCTTTCAGCTTGCACTTCTGACAAAAGACTCATGGCTGTTGCATGCATCTAGCGTCCAGTAATAGTCTAAGTAAGGTGCTGGTTTTTGCGACAGGCAATGCCGGCGCATGCAAGCGGATGGTGCGGGAGAGGGCGCCTTCTGAGGGAAAGCAACTGCTGCGGAAGGTCTGGGGAGTACGCAAGGTGCATGCATGCCAAACCCTGACAATTCCACCGCATTACCTGTATGCTTGAATCTAACAAGGGAGAGACGCAGGCAGTAATGCATGGAGGAAAACTTCGCTTCAATGTCATACTGTAGTCTCTCCAGAGGATTTATGGGCCTTGCATGCTGATATCCACATAAGGACATACCATAGTGACCGGTCTAAACCCCGCACAAAATAATTGTTTTTGGGCTTGCGGGAATTAAATAAAATGTCTTTTTGTCGTGCGGGAAAGTGCCTGCGGGATCGTTGATTTAATATTTCGGATAAAAGTTTTTGCAAAATACCATTAGGATGGGCCGATTTGGTATTGCGGGAACCAAAACTTACAAGTTTTGATTGTGCGGGAAAGCCCTGCGAGAACCTGTTTAACATCTCAAAGTTTCAAAAGTGCGGGGTTTAGACCAGTCACTACGGTTTTCCCTGACAGGGTCTGGAAAGGCTGCAGATGGCATTACAAATCAGGCTCGTTTGGGGGCGTGTCAAAAAGTGCATTCAAAGAAGTGAGACTGGTCTGCATTGATTGTAGGTGGATGGACAGCTGGCATTACCTGATAAGGCAACGGTCAACAACCCGCTGCTGACGGTCATGTGGGCGCGGTTTCAGGAGGGCTGCCGCCTGCTCTATGCTTCAGGTCAATACTCTTGTTTTTCCTAGGATGTGCAACTTCCTCATCGCTTACTTGCAAGAAAACGCTGCATGAGTGTCACATCGTCAGAGTATGGGCCTAGCCAAGTGGCAATAGTAGCGACATCTGCCAATTTTGTGTCATGCGCTGGCCCCATTTGGTTTCACAATCGTCTTCAGATTATAAATCACTGCCTGCGTCAGAGAATATGCGTTATTTCTTTTGATTTCTGCAGGTTTAGGCCTGCAAGGAGAGATGGACGCTGCAGCTGCAGCAGAGGATAAGCGCATAAGGAGTCGGGCAGGCAGACGAGCCCGGCCGGGCAGCCAGGCAGCTCTCCTCCAAGGCAGCGCCAAATATTGCCGAGAAAAAGCGCACATCACAAAGCGGCCCCGGTCGCTGCAGGCTGATGGAGACAGTAGCAGCGCTGATGTCAGCAGCAGCAATGGGAGGTGACTCGCTTTTGCTAGACATGGCACATGGGTTCTACTTGCCTGTTGGACGGGACTGTTTTCAAATTTGGGTGGCAAATTAGAGCTCAGGGGCCAGCATCTTCATCTTTTGCATCCCCTCATTTTGATCCTGCTAATTGCCCAATATTACAACTGAATCAAGTGCTGCTATCTTTTTACATGGCCACCTGGAACTTGAGAGTTGAGCAGTGCCTTTGCACATGCAGTGAGGAAAAGCAGAGCAGAGATGAGTCATCGGACGCATCATCAGCAGATGACATGAGCGATGAGCTGGCGCCAGCATGGCGCGACGGCGCGGCCCAGCCGGGTGAGTCGCCGTGGCCGGCACACAGGGCGCTCAGAGAGTGGCGCCAGGCTGGCAGAGAGTGCCACCTGTATGCTTACGCACCCTCCACCAGGTATTTCTTTCCCTCTAAGAGGGCGCAAAGAAATAGAACACACTGCTTTGGTTGTTTGCGTTCCCTCATTCTGGGTTGCCTGAGCTGGAGAAATACGGCAGCCCAAGTGGGCAGACAAATAGTCTCGGTGGCTTTAGGGCTCATCTCATCTCATGCTTGCTCTTCTGTGAAGCTTGAGAAGGTTCTGCCTTGCCCTGAACGAGCCCTGCACTGCCAGGATGCACTTGTTTACACGCTTTCCTGATTGTATAGTATAGCCATATGACTCGCACAGCTCTATCAAAGCTGCCGCACCATTTGCCCTTGTGCTTATGGAATCATCCAAGATCACAGTATATCATCCATATGCTAAAAGGAAACCCTGATCAAATCCCTTGGCTGCAGGGAGGCGTTGGATGCACTAGCAGAGAGGGCGCCGCTGGTGGAGGTCGGGGCAGGTCTGGGCTACTGGGCAGCTGCCCTAAGGGCAGGGGGCGTGCCTGTTCTGGCGCTGGACTCCCACCCGCCCGGCGGCGCTGCCTCCAACAGTTACCACGGCCGAATCCCCTCCTTCACCAAGGTGTGATATCTTGAGTCATTCTTGGGATTACCCTGCACAAACAGAAAGCTGTCTCTCCCATAGTGGGTCTGACCTAGGTGCAATCATTAGAGGCCCAGCCTTTGCTGTCCAATCTGCTATGAACTATGGTAGATTTGAACTAAGGCTATTTTGGTGATTAAGAGACATAAGGCGTTCCGAGGCCTGGAGCAGGGAAACTTGCTGGAGAACAGTGCAGTTGCAAGGAGTGTAACGGAACAAGACTCCGATTATTACATCGTGTAGTCAAGGAAATTCCACTCTTTGCAACTGCATAGGCAAGTGCCGAGCAAGTCTTGACCGGGTGCAACGGCAACAGATGCATACTTGGTCCAAGACAGACCACATTCAATTTTGCCGAAGGATTGCCTACAGTTTGCCAGCAGAGGGCCTTTCCGCTTGTATGCTTGAGGCTATTGATGACCTTCCTGCTCATCATATTTTGAAATGTAATGTTCCTACTCAGTACTGATCCTGAATTGCAGAACTTGCTAATTGAGGGGTCCTGGCGGTGGCTGCAGGTGGCACAGGGGGGTCCCAAGGCTGTTGCAGGCCAGTCAGAGCGCCAAACACTGTTCCTGTGCTACCCCCCACCCGCATCCCACATGGCTGCCGACTGCCTCCGCTCCTTCAGGCACGCACTCAAAGCCTTATCCATGATTTTGACACCTTTGAAGCATCATTGTCAATTTGCAGTCATCCCAGCAAACTGAGAAAGAACAATTATGCATATGCTTCCGTACGCTCAGCATGGTACAGTCTTTGGGAAATCCCATGGAGCTGGAACCGGCCTTGCATCACAGACAAATTTTATGCACTCTTCTTAAGGAAACACTCATGCATTCTCTGAACAAGTTTGTTACACTTGTCTTGATATAATTGCAGAAACGGGTGCATCAAGGAGCATGGGCCCGGCCTTGCCTGTTGTGGCCAACTGCAGATGCCACGCCCTAAAAATAGGTTCCTGCAGAGCTTCCGTTCATGCAGTGTTTCATGTGGATTGTGATGGACTCTGATTCTTGGGCACAGGGGTGACTGCGTGTGCGTGGTGGGTGAGTGGCTGGGTGACACAGCTGATGAGTCATTTGCGGCCGCCTTGCTGGCGGGCTGGCGCTTAGTAAGGCGTGTGCCTCTGCCCAACTGGACCGACACCGCGCATGAGCTCACCATCTGGCGGAGAAATTATGCCAAATCAGGCACGGACGGTGGGCTACTTACTTCATGTATTGGATGTCCCTGCCGGCCCCATGCAGAACTCTCTCTAATCTTCCCCCAAGAATTTACATGTGGAATGAGATTCTGGAGGGCCTTCTGTAGGAACGACAGAATGGCCTGAGTGAAGGGGTTGTGGAGATTATTAAGGAATAACAAACAGTTGCAAATAGATACAGTTCATTCTGTGCTTGGAAACACCAACACTAGCAGCCTTATGTCTGCTAGTTGCTGCCATCGTGGGTATTTGACTGATCCTGTGACGCTTGTTTTGGACAGGCAGCTCTGGACCGGGAAAAATCAGAAAGAAGGCGAGGCATGCGAAGGCCTCACAAGAAGTCCAGTCTCCAAGCAGCGCTGGCAACACCCAAGCACCATCTCATGGGGATGATGAGCGTCTGATCAGCCCAGGGCCTGCAGCAGGAGTCAGCGGCAGTGGCGAGAAAATGGCGAAGAAAGCAGAAGGAAAAGAGGCAAATGGAGATGGACATAGACAAGATTCTGGAAGAATGCAGATTAGCAGCTGTTCAGCATGCGGATCAGAACAAGGTGCCCCAAATCACAGCAAGGGTGAGATTGACATCTCGGATAGTGACTAGTAATGACTAAGTGATTACACGCATGAAGATCGCAATGACAAAATGATTGCAACGGATTGCACTGTCCAAGACTAGTGCTCTGTTCTCTGCAGATGTCCATTTAGACATTTGGCAGCATGATAGGAATCTCTTACAAGTACTACTACATGTATACTAACTAGACTTAAGCGCTCACACTCTCTGTCTGCCCACACAGGTGCAAAAGGACTTGGCGGCCAGAAATCTGCTGAGATCAAACATCAAAAGCATGATAAAATTTCGTTGCGGAGATGTTGCTACTGCAGGGAAGCTGCGTACTGCTCGGCAGCATGTGCTACTAGTGATGCAGCCCGGCATGGAGAGTCTCATGCATTGCGCCTTGTGTTTTTCCAGGCCAGGCAACTTGATTTTGACAGCCCGGTCGATTTTGCACTGCTGCCACTGTAGGACACTTTCGAATGTCGCTCGAGTTGATGCGCATGTAATGCATTTGCAGTATTAGGGGATGCTGTACACTTGATTACTGTTTTGCCCCTGCTGCGTCCACGTGCCAGAACGTGTGTCCATGCCTCACGTAAAGGTGTTGGAAACTTCATTGCACCTCCATTCTGCTGTTCGAGTTCAAGGCTTGAGGATTACTCTCCAGCATCGATCTCTTCCCTGTAGATCGTCAGTCGCCTTGTCCTGCCAGTGCACGCCACTATGGGTGAGTTTAGACATCGCTGTAGTGCTTCCAGGAAGTGTCACAGCTATCCTAACCGTACTCAGCATGCGCTTATCTTGTTAGCATGCTTGAATTTCGACTTTTCCTAATGCAGAAAGTCTGTCCAACCACTCGGCCTGTGGCCTCTTGGGAACCCTCATTGGAAAGTGATCGCTTCTCTTACGTCTTTTTGTAAGCCAATGATTGTGATTACTTTACCTCACTCAGTGTAAATCGTAGTATTGAAGCATCTACAGATGGTCAGACTGCCTGGTTCCTGGTGAGAACGTTTGACATGCCGGATTGACGGACTTAACGTCAATTAACACGTATACGAGCCTGACAAGGCTACCTACTATGTTTAGGTGCCACGAACGGCTTTGATAATAGCCAGGAGCAGACTCTGAAGACGACAGCCACCACTGACAAGCCTGCCTTCGTGATTCCCTTCAAACCCATCGATGGCCCGACCGTGTGGTATGGAGGAGATCTCGACGTGCAGGCAAATCCGATCTCGCGCCATTGGACAACTTATCAAGGCCTGTCACATGCAGTTTGCTGTAAAGTCTCATCTGACTTCCAGGCAGTTTGACATGCAGCACCATCCCCATGCTCTCTCTTGACTTTAGTGAGACCGATGCCTGTTTTTCAACCTTCAGAGTGACCAGAGAGTTTTAATACCAATTTTAAATTGCCTAATTGCCCTTACAAGCAGACATAATGCGTCATTATGCTTGTGCAGGATGTTGCCTACGAGTTCACCCCGAAGGATGTTGAGGAGATCCTGGGCGCTGTGGCTGCGGTGGAGAAGAGACAGCTCAAGGTACCTGTGTCCTGCAGCTCTACTGAGACCAATTTCCAATGATCCTTACAACACAGCAGTGTCAATTTTATCAGGGATGGTATTCTATTCGTCATGTTTGGCGGTATGCATGCTGACCGTGCCTGTGTCTCTGCCCGAAAAGGGCTACAGGTTTCTTTATCCCAAGCTAAGTTCTATGTTTAGTCCACTCATCACTGTCACAGGTAGACGAAATCACCCGAGAGGACTTTGTGCTCCCAACGCTAGGACCGAAGCTAGAGACCATCCACAAAGACCTGATCTTTGGTAAGTGCGACAACTTGATTTGAAATTAACTTGACGAGGTATCGCCCCTGCAAATGTTGCAGTGTCATATGCCTGCATCAATTGCCTGGCACAGTTGCTCCGCCTGAACTGAGTGGCTCAACATTTTCTCTTAATCACAGAAGCTATCTGTCCCCATTTATGTCAGTCGCAATCTATGTCTGGCCAGTAGCAGATGTGATGACATCATTTGACCTGTCATCCTTGTTTAATGTGCTCGACTGCGTGCAGGCCGTGGGATCCGGCTGCTAAGGAATGTGCCGCTGGGATTGGACGTCACTTTGCAGTGAGCCCCCACTGTCACACATATGATTTGAGAAGAAGCCCATCTTATTGAAGTCCGACTGGACTTTGACAAGTTTAATAGATCTTGACATTAGCAATTAAATTGTCTGGTCTTCGTCGTTTTCGGCTGAATTAGAGCAGTTGCATGCGCTATGTATGCCTTTTGCCTATGGACCATGACAGCTTGCAGAATTTCCTCACGTTGACACTTCCGAAAGGATAGTCACGGCTTTGCAGGAGGACTTTGTGGCACTGTCACCCTTCAAAATTGCAGGTGCAGGATGATCATCATCTGAAGAGTGATTCTGCATGATACTGTGCAGGCAGTCCATAATTGCCTTCTGGGGCATCAGCACCTATTTTGGCAAGCAAGTGCCCCTGACTCAGGTGCGCTAGCCTGAAAAATATCTCCTGACTGTGTGAGGCTGACACAATGCACCCTTCTGAAAAAAATAACGGATGTATCCGGTTTGCTTTTGTGTATGCCGCATACCATGTATGCCCTATGGCCTCTGGCTTCGGGTTTGCCGACCTGTAATAAAAATAATAATCCGGTTTGCTTTTGGGCTGTGCAGGTGGGGCACCTGGTGGGGCATGTGCGAAGTGATGAGGGGGTGACTAAGCGGGTTAGTAATTGCACACCTGTCCCCCTGGGCTACCACGCCGACAACTCGGACATCGTGCTCCTGGGATGCCGCAGCCAAGCCCCAACCGGCGGTGTGTTTATGCCCCCTTTTTAGCCACCCTGATTTCTAGTGACCTTTGTGTCAGAGTATCAGACAGCATATATACAGCTTGCAACGCACTCATCATATCCTACTTTGCTTTGTGATGGATACAGCAACAGCTTGGGATATTCTGCTCCTGGGGTGCCGCAGCAAAGCCCCAACTGGCAATGCTTTTTACTTCTTTTGGCCTTTCGGAGTACTTCGGAAATGCATTAATAGGTTTTAGACAGCATGCAGGCAAAAAATGGTGTGCTGGCTCAAATGCCTTGTAAACGGGTAAACGGCAGGACATCTGTTTCCACCAGGAACAGATAATTGAAGACAATACCTCGAATATATTTCATCCGGCCATATGAAGTCCTGGATGATCATATGACTGCATCATTTCAGTGTGTAAATGATCAGTTACAGATTGGAGAATCCGTGCAAGTCTGATCTTGCTTCCATCAAGATGTATGGAATCCTTACCCATTATCTGATCTGGATAACCCAGAAAAATCCCTGGAATGTGCAGAATGAGCGAATATGACATGCGCCCTGCTGAAAGGCCACTTAGTGGTAGTGTGGTGGCTCTTTTGGACTGTGGAAATTGTGTACATTCATATAATTACAATTATTATTACACGCTTTTCCTGCCAAGAGGCATGGTGCGTCCTGCAGACAAGCTACACTCATGTGCAAGCAAGTAGGTTGGGTGGTGATTCAGAGTACGACAGAGCATAAAATTGACTCATTGGTGTCTGCCTGAGCAGGAGACAGCAGCTGCTGCAGCTCACACGCTCTGCACAACGAGATCCTGTCCCGCCGCGCCGACTTGCACAGGGTCTGCTTTCCATCAAGTTCCTTCGGTACAAACATTGACAGCTCTGTGCAATGCACTGGAGCTGGGGTGTATCATTTGAGCTCACTTGCTTGTAACCATTACCTCATTGTTATTGGAATTCATCTCAGCTCAAGCAAGGACAAAATTTCATGCATGTATCTCTTGTTTTGCTTTTCATCAGATTGTGCTCTAGGGATTACATGTATGGCATTTACACTGAGATGCAGTTGCAACCCCCCAAGGTATTTGATGATCGGAAATAAGTCAGTGAACTTATGGTACTCTTAGTAATGCCTCCCCGACTCCCCGGCGCATCTGATTCCCATAAATAGGATAGGCAGGTAATAGTTTGTAAAGTAAGTTGATTAGAATATGGTTGTAGCTTTTTTTTTTGGTGATTGCCAGGTCCTGTCGGAGCCATTCTACTCTGACCGGCGGGAGTGGTGGCCGGAGGGATCGCCGCCGTACTACAAGTCCCCCTTCTTCCACTACCACCAAAACACTCTGGGGGTCCAGGAGGTGCAGGCCAACATCGAGGTGCGCGCTACTGCATTCAGGCGTAAACTTATATAGAAATTCTTACCACAATTGGGCAGAGAGGTTGGCACACATTAGGGAAAGGGACCCTCTCCATAAAAGCGACTGAGGACTGCCGACAAAGTACACTTTATCGTCGCAAGACCACCGATGCCCCCCCACTGATCTGTGAAATCTGGTCGGAGATCTGATGTCTTTGGAAGCAGCAGCTTTTCCCTGGTGAGACAGCAGCTGTTCCATGGTGATTATCAGGAATGATCTTGCTGTCAGCTTTGCGTTTAAGAATGGACAAGTTGCTGGCTGACATTTAAGAGCAAGTGCACCAAAAGGAGGAAAGCTTGCAGGGTTTGTGCGAGTGATTTGTGCTGTGAATGACTGATTTTGGGTCTGATTATATACAGGAGGTGGCCGAGCACTTGGGAGCGCCTCCCGTGAAGCCAGGCCAGGTGGAGGCAGTCAAGTTTGTGCAAGAAATCGCTGCAGAGCCCAAAGTGCGATTTGATGTGCGCCTGCGACCAGGCAAGCCCCTCTGAACTTGAAATTGTACTTGGACCCTAGCCCTGAAGCAATAGTCTGGGAGGGTCTAACGTTTGAAACTTGCATGCATGAAGACACCAGAGACCAGCTTTAGGGAATTGTGAAAGCTTCAATTACAAGCAGCGCCGCGCAGATGTTTGTCTGTGAGCCCATTGCGAACGCCTGGAGGCTTGAAGCATATTCTATAGCCACTTGCTTGTGCACAACCTTCTCAACTCTACCCGCAAGCAAAGATGGTGAAAAATTTTCTGAAGCAGGGCTTATGACAGTACTTTTCCTGCGAGCGCAGGCGATATTCTACTGAATCACAATCTGACGACCTTCCACTCTCGCACGACATGGCAGGACGGTGCCAGCGAGGCGGAGAAGCGCCACATGTTCAGAATCTGGATTGCATCTCCCCTCGGCTGGTGCGTGGCAATCTCATCCTTTCTTGAAGTTAGGGAAAATCTGGAGCGCAGACACCAAGCAGAGCGAGCGCCAGAGATAGGAATAAGCTGCCTCGCAAGTGCACGTCATTAGTCACCGCCACTCCAAAATGCTTGGAGGAAAATGCCTTTTTCTGTACGTGATTACCCTGGAAGCCAGATTGACAGAAAAGGCATCACCAGACATGGGTGCAAAGGCAAGCCTGATTCAACATTTGAGTGTCTGTTGAGCTACTCTCTATTGTTTCGATTTCTAAGTACTTTTGCTCTGGCCAGACAATTTGGGTGGCAGGGACTGCTTTTTTGCAAGGACACTCCCGAACCATGAACCATGAGGCCAATTTCCAGTCACGGTGCAATCTCTCAGACAGCTGGTGTCACACAATTGGTTGATTTAGGCAAAAAAAATAATTGTGCGGTGTGTTGCCTGTTCAGGCCGCTGGACCCCCTGTATGCTGAGCGGTGGCAGACGGTGGCGGTGGGGGAACGAGGGGGACTGGAAGTCCGGCCCCCCTTCAAGCGCCACGTGGCCATCACTCCAAAAGAATACTTCCAGGCACGTCTCTATCTACTGCATAAAAATGAAAATTACTATCCTTTTCGCACACTTGTTCCGCCAAAGGCAAGGTCCGTCTGCAGTCAACTGCACTTATTACTGTATTTCCGCCTCTTCTCCAACTCTCCAGATCCAAGCAAGACCCATCAATCGAGGGCACAGTGGTCAAATTTTCTACTGCCCCCCGCCAGCCGGGGCTGATTAAAGCACTGCAAAGCATCAGTTTGAATACATTCTCTGCCTGCATGACAAATTTTGACAACATTGTGGCGTGCGGAGCAAGCCCACCTTCTTGCAGCTGGGAGCAGCGGGTTTATACGCAGTCCACATTCATTCCCCGAAGTTCACTGTGTTAATAGCAAATGACGAGCCCAGAAAAGAGCTCCAGAGGCCGTCGCAGTAGGATCCTAATGTTTCTATGATGCCTGCTTGCAGGATTTCAACGACTGGTTTGCGCTGTACGGCAGCAAAGCGACCACCGAGCACCTCAAGCCGGCCGCCTCGCGCGCGCAGAAGCAGGACATACTACGCAAGGTGCTCATAATCTCATTCCTTCTCCTTTATCTTTTTCTCTTCGTAATTATCAACATTAAAAATTGCTAGAGGCTACCACGAAATGCAACTCAACCTAGTGCTTATGCCCATGATTACACCACGCAAGACAGCAGGAAAAGCCAGCAGTGCAGTTGAGCACTCAGAGTGCAAACTTTCTCACCTGTGATGAGTGCTCTACAGAGGGCTAGGAGTCATGCTTCACGGTTTCTGTAACGCAGAATTGCATGTTTTTTTTATCACACGTTTTCCAGTCCTTTAGGATTTAGGACTAGGTACGTCAAGCAACACCTGCATTATTCCTCTCAAGTCTTCTCGATTCTTGCACTTCTCTCACCAGTTGGATGTTCATGCTTCTTCTGCTTTTATGCAAATTATGGATGGTGTCTGCATGTGCGCAGTTCTACCCAGCTCTGGACTCGAGTGCCAAGGGGGGAGGAGAGCAGCCTGCGCTCATCAGGGCCGAGGCCTGAGCCCTGCAAGAGTACCGAATTCAATATTGAAAGAGAATGTAAAAGCCTTTTGTGTATATCAAAGACCTGCATCTGTGGGATTGCATGACCGGGCTCTCCAGCTGCGCAAGGCATTGCGTGTGTCAGCGAGAGACAGCAGGAAGTCACATGTGCGAGACCATGCCCTGCAAATCGCCTATGCACATGTATACAACAGTGGAAGGATCTGCTTCGGCAGACAGATGTACCGGAGTATGCATGTCATTTTTGACTGAACAGTGTTGAAAAGCTGCATGTAGGTAAGAGGAGCTTAACCAGCTTTTGTGAGCAAATCAAGGTGTATCTAATTAGGCTGTCAGCACAAAATATCTGGAACAGTATTAGTAGCAGTGGCAAACGTGTAACTCCTTGGACTGTTCTCTGTGGCCTTTAAGATTGTCTGCACTTGCAGTAAATGGGATAAGAGTTTGCCCTCTAGTGCTTCCTACGGTGCCCTTTGCCATGAAAGTGATCCAGTGTGTTTATTACAGTATTAGGATTGACTCAGTTGGTGGCCTCTTTGAAAAGGAGGCATTGTGTTGTTGCTGCATAATGGACATGTTCACTCGCAAGGCAGCCCTTATCTCCCTGGCGCCCGCATTGCTTAATTGTCTTCATATCATTTTGCTAGAAGGTGGTCAATTCATGTGCTCATAAATGCATGCCTTGGCTGGGCCGGTGCCAGTCCGGATATATCAAAAAACTCTGTGCTGATTCAGATATTTGTGCCGACAACTGAAGCCCATTCCCCAAAAGTTTGAACGATCAATTGATGACTACTCAAGACCTGCAGAATTTTTCTCAGTGACAGTGGCAGTGACGACTGGTCTCACGTGTGCATACATCATAGATGGCAGGCATGCACAAGGGAACCGTCCAAGGGAATATGGTGACTTTGCAGCATCTTATCGGATGTTATTCTCGCACATTTTAAAACATTGTCTGCTTGCCTCCAAACCATTCCCGCTGACAAATACCGAGCTTCTCTCTCCAGCGCTGTGCTACCAAATACTCCCGAGCATCCTCGTCGCCTCACAACACGACCGGAACTATGAAGACTTTCGCCGTCGCCCTCTTGGCTCTCTGCCTGGCCGTCGCTGTGAACGGTGCGCGTCTTACGGACCACTCCAATCCGATCTCTTACTTCAGCAGAGCCCAGACTGTTACTGTTATTGTCGCCAGAGCCGAAGGCGACGTCTCTTGAGTTCAAGAGGTCTGCCCTAGCCAGGTTTTGTGCAGACGTCGACGGCAAGATTCCAGATTCCAGCACGATCGATAGATCAAAATTGTCTCGGATCTGAACAGCGAAAAGCTCAAGGGAGTGTTTATGGTGCTGTTGTGCAGCCGACGTTTGCCACTACGATTGCTATAAGGTGGATCCCGCTGCGGGGAAGACGGCCAAGACGGCTCTGTTCCAGGTACGCTGTACGATCCCTCTTTACCTCAGCAGTAAATAAAGAGAAAGAGGAGAGGCAGGATTCTACTCTGTCAGTCTGCGGGACCCTGAACTTCCACTGCTGCTGCTGCTGAGACGCCCTTGCCTGCCTGTATAGCACATTGTCTTCCTGTGCTTGCATGCAGCGATGCCTACATGGCACACACACACCAAACCTTCTGTCCTTTCTGCAATCGCACAGCACCACAAGGCATCATCAAATCATCAGCATGCTGCAGGGGGCTCTACTGTTAATCTTGCCACCAACTTTTTCCCTGCTTTCTGGCAAGGGCAAATAAACATGATTGTCGTCGATTACTGAAAACATGTCTTTGTGGTGTGCAGGCGTGCGGTGTGACAGACTACCGATTCGGCAGCGGCCCTTCAAATGATCTGCAGGGAGTCTACAAGCAGGCGCCCCCCGCCGGATGTGAGCTGGCCGTCTGCGCGCACTTCCCCACTCAGGTGCTCACCAGCCCCTAGCAGAAAACAACCCTTTTGACTATCATCTCGGTATGGTCCAGGGTTGAGCATCCTAGGGGGAATGTTTCTGTGATGGGCCAGAAAGATCTTGGGCTCTGGGAGCGGGAGTTCCAGTGTACAATGTTGTTTGCGAGTCAAGTTTGCTAGGAAGAGAACGCCCAGAAGCACGTGAGCTGTCTGAGCAGTGGCGAGGTCTTGGCAGAAGCCTTCTTCCGGGATTGAGTGGGTTCGTTGGTGAGAGCAGCTTGCTGATTTGCAGTCATGATGTGTCGTCACCAGCAGCATATAGATCCAGAAGGGTCCTCACGGAGGACTCCTTAGAGTGTTATTCTGGTTGTGGGTTTATGGCCAGTTTGCAAGGCAAGCTTGCCGGCTCACAATGGCATTTCCTTGCTGACCTGCATGCATGCATGCCACCGGCCATGCTGCGTCAATGCACACTGCTCAGATCGCCTCCTGCAGTTTTCTGCTTTGTTCATGGGTCGGGTTGCATTGGACGTGACGGTCTTGAGACGAGAGTGCTGATCTCGCACTCCAAACTCAAGCGTTTTCATCCAATCATTCAACGAAATTTTTCGTCAAGCTCATTGCTGTGCCTGCAGGCTGCAGTGGATACCTACCGCAATGCCTGCGAGCACCCCAAGCCGCAATACGCTGTGCTGAACGGCAAGGGCGCCGGCCGCTTCGATGCCGCCTGCACCACATGCGCCGCATCCTGAATTCAAACTTGAGAAGATTCAGAATCAGGAAATTTAACTGCACCTGGTGCTGGTGACTGTGCTGTGAGGCACGTGCATCTTATGGATGCAAAGTAGCGAGGAGGTCGAGATATTCTGCATGCGCTGTGCTGTGCGGTGGTGTAAGCAGCCCTGAGGCCTGCAAATATATCTTGCATGCATGCGATCTCAAATTTTGTGGGTTTTGCGCATCCGTGATGGCATATTTATGCTGCAGTGGGTGCGGGCTAATATCCTGCTCTGCTGCCATTGCAGCGCCAAGTTATTAGGGGAACGACTATTGATATGTTTTTGGCTAATAGCTGCCAGATGAGTGGCGTTTACACCCTCTAAAGAGGGTTGGCATACACAGATCTCTAGAACATTGAGCAGATTTGAGTTCTGCATTCTGTTCTTGGCAGCATCGTAGCTCAGTTTTATGATCCAGTCGTCTTTCCTGTAATATATTTGTGATGATGAACTGTCACTAAAAATTTGACATCAAGGTCTCAAGCATAATGAGCTGGCTTAACCACAAAGGCTGGTGTTCAATGCTCAGCATGATGTGCACTGCAAGCAGAGGCAGCCGTGAGGCACTATTAAATGCAATGAAATGCAACTATTAGATCTTACGATGAAATACCTTTGCAAGCCAACAGAAAATTCAGTAAATCACCAGCAAGTCAATAACAGCCCACGCAAATGATACACCTTAGTCACTGCGCAGTGTGCAGAGCGACAATTATTACAACCCCTCAAATATTAATACTGTATCATCAAATTTATTCCTAGCAATGCATGCGTATGTACAGGGCAAGCAGAAGAAGAAAGCGGACAGTGTCAGCAGCAGTGCGGCCGGTGCAAGGCAGGGACCCCCCATCACCAGCGCCACTGACGCGGGCAGCGGTGGCGCAAGAACAGGGGGGTCTCGTTGCCTGACTCAGCGCTGCAGGTCCCTCAGTAAGGGTTCCCTCGCAGAGCGTCATGCCACATCAGCAGCACTGATTACTGCACGTGTCAAAATAGAGCAGCTGATCAGTGATACTCCAGTCATCTGTGCTGACTAGGCAGCAGGAAAGTGGCAGATGGCAGAAGTCTAGGCGGTGCCATCAGCAATCTCTTGTGCCAGAGCTTCAATGTCCAGAGCCTTGAGCTTGGTGAAGGGCCGAGGCATGTCCTGGGGAATAAAAACCACAATCAGGGTCAGGTTCAGAAGAAGCACACTCAAAGTAAACCAAGACAGAATGACGGGACATGCAAGGCAGCGCCAGTGCCATCATTGCAAAACAAGCTCAGACAAGATGAGAGCTGCCGATACTGTGGTTTGAGCAGCAAGGCAAGCTCACGTGAGTGCATCTCTAGAACAAGAGGAAATTACTCCCAATGAGATCGGCTCTGCAAGTGCGCAGACGAGGATTACAGACAGTGGAGGCGGCCGGAAGGGTGGGTCTCACCAAGAGGGACACATATGTCTTGGTGCTATCTGCATCCCTGACCTCAAAGCAGCCCTTCCGAGGCTGCACCAGAAGATCGATTCAACTGTTTGTTTGTGTAAGTTGCCAACACATCTTGCTCAATCAGTGGACCAAGGACTGTGAGGCAAAGGCACAGTAGGACCTACCTTCTCTGGGTTGATGACCACCACAGAGTCTGGCACTGCCTCCTTCAATGCCTTCTCAAGTTTGTTTGCCCTGCATGACACATGCAGTGAAGTCAGACAAAGCCTGGGCTTGCACCTGTCCAGGCAGGGGGAATCAGGCAGCTAGGGCCAGAAGGGCTTCATGAACCGGCATTGGTCAAGACGTGAAAATAATGTAGAAAGCGACGTACCGCGTTTTGAATGCTCCTCAGCTCTTACTGCAATGCAAAAGAGCAAAGGTCAGCGACACGTCTTGGGATGCTTGACACACGTTTGCGCACCTGCCGAGCACGGCTCTCGCAAAACCTCAAACCAACACGACCCAGGCAGATGTTGACATCAGTAGATTCCTGACGCCTTTATCGTGACAATGCATCACACTAGGAGTTCCAGGCCGGATTCTCCCGCCCAAAAAGGGCTTACCACGCCTCGATGATGAGGGAAAGGTTCTTCCCATCGGAGGAGCCTGCAGCTGCAGGAGCGGCTTCGATTGCTTTTTCAATCTTGGCTGCCTTCGCCTTCTTTGGAGCTGAAGCTGCAGCCTTGCTGGCGGTGGCAGCAGCGGCTTTCCTCTTGGGAGCCATCGGTGATGCCTGTCTTAAGCGGCCACGAAGAGACTGGCTGTCTGTTTGAAGGCTTCGCAGTCCTGCTATGCATAAACTCCGCGCACCACGCAGAGACTGCATGAGCTAGCGCTTCGGGAAAGATGCCTTATTCAAGAGGGTGAGTCAATCACATGGGCCGAGCTTTGCCACGTCATGACCACGTCTGATCAGGAAGAAAAGATTCCTCTTGGGAATGGTGAATTCTACAAGGTAAGCTTTGTAATGCCCTGCTTGGTATTCTGGTGGCATGCAGGTCCAAGGTGCAAAAGAATCCCAAATCAATCACTTGAATGATTCAGTGCATGCATGCAAGCGTAGCGCAGCTGCGTGGGCGGAAAGCTAACTCAGACGAGTGAATCGCGATGCGCATACATTTGTTACCATGCGAGTTGCGCATGCGCAGACCTCAGACCTCATGAGATGATCTGCCATTACAATTGCTCCACATGTGTGCTGTCCGCATGAGCATGCTACAGACAAATTGTACTGCGCAATTTTGCGCATACAAACCGCAGGAGAGAGTGTGCAAATTGCACACCCGATTCCGAAACCCCAAAGTTTAAACACAGCCAATGTTGTAAATTGCAACTCACAGTAATCTGCAGCTGCAGCAGCTGTCACAGATTATCTGCCAGGCCGGGTATCCAGTGCCAATTTTAGAACAGCCCCGGACTGAAAAGAATTGCAAAGCCTGTTTCTATAGCCCCATTGGACGTCTGGTCTACAACAGAAGGCAACAAGCAAGCTGATGCCGCTAGTACTGCAAGCATACCTTGGAACGGCTATTCTTTCACACAGCTGATGTGCAGCCTGCGTGCGAGCAGTAAGAAGACAAAAAGGCAAAAGGGAAGCTTTGCTGCCACTAAGATATTTCAGTCTCTGCCCGCCAATCTTAGGCAACATACAGAAAGGAGCAGTTTTAAGGCAACCTCCGCCTCAGAGCTGGCTTTGCTCTACATTTCAGCTGGCAAATTCCCCCCTCCGCAGAAGGAAAAAGAATGCAGTTGCCCAGGATGGAAAGTAATCACACTCGCTTAAACACAGCCAGTATCCTGGTCTTGCGCATCCTCAGGCTTCAGAATGGCCTCTGCAATGGATAATCCGAGAAAATAGACAGGGGGAAAAACCCAGGATGTCTCAAGCTCAGGGATTTCTACAGACCAAAAATTGCAGTGTAAGTGCGATATCCGAAAGAGCGGCATGTGCTGACATGTGCCAGCACCGCGCACAAGTCCGACGTCGATGAGTCAGTGCTCAGTCAGCCCAAAGGATGACGCATACAGCAGGCAGGTGCTCAGCAGCATCACGCCAAGGAGCACCTTCCCAAATGCCTGCACAGAACATACAGAATTATTCAATCAACTTATTGAACGCCAATATGAGATCTTCGGCTGTCAGACAATACTCCTAGCAAATTAATTGTAAACATGCATGGGCACGGCTTTTTGGCAATCCCCAATTCACAAATCCCCTGCGTAGAAATGAGCTGGCCCATACTGCACCGCTGGTCCCGGCTGGCGGGAGGCGGTCTAAATACTGAGCACCGTGCCCACGGTTGATTGGGTCTTGCTTGGATATGGCGAAGTCAATAAGTGGTAGGGTTGTGGCAGCCTTTCATTGCACCTCGTCTGCAGAATGCACCTTGCCTCTTGGCAGGAAAAGTAAATAATAACAAGAATATTGATAATACAGCAACATGTCCCACTGCCTGCTTTCAACTTTCTGCATGCTGCACGCGTCTCAGGCAATGGATCACTAGGTTGCACAAATATGAAGCTCCCCTAGTGTGTGATAATTCAAGGGGAATTAGGCAGGATCTAACCTGCTGGTTGAGGCGCTGCGCGAGGGCGTTGCCTATGTTGAGGCCGATATAGGCGCTCACGATCCCCAGGCAGTACATCGGCACGTCGCTCATGTTGGCAGATCCCATGAAAAGGTAGGTGAAGAACTTTACGCTGACTATGCTCGTTGTTACCATCGTCGCACGCACGACCCTCTGCAGCAGCACATCCAAAAACGTTACATCAAACGATTTGCTCAATAGCACCGCAGTCATGGATTGTCCTTACAGTGGCAACACTGAAGCACGATGCATTTGCAAGCAGTGAGCAATTTAAGCCCCCATCAGTGTACAAACAAAGGCCTTGAAATGGGCACACATAGCAAGAGCGCCTTGTGAACGCCCACCATAATGTCACAAGGATCCGACCTGTCAAAGTCTACCTGCCACACCCATGCAACATGAGGACAAGCGGCGGCCCGCCGATGCCGGACAGCGCGCTCAGCACTTTCAATTCAAAGCCGCAACACAAATTTGAAGATTCAAATCTTTATTTTGCGCACCTTGGGAACTGCAAGAAGCTGGAACATGAGGATGAGCGGGGGGCCGCCGATGCCGGATAGAGCACTGAGCATGCCGCTGCAGGTTGCGGCGAGCGCTGCCGATCCGATGAGCGTCCGCGTGTCCATGCTCCACTCCGCTGCCTTCCTGTGCGAGGCGCTCCTGTCCACCTGCAAAGCACATCAGCATCAATAATACATCACACGCTTTTCCTGTCAGAGGCAAGGTGCGTCTTCCATCATACTTTGCAGCCATTTTCTCGACCATGGCCGTTGCATTATCGTCATCTGTGGCCCTTTGCCTTAGGAGCTACCGTCAAAGGCTGCCGGAATCCTACTTTTTGACGGACGGCCAATGCGGCCAACGGGCAATGCGTGACCAGGATTTCAGACCATAATGACAGGGCCACCTCACGCATGAAAGCAGCCATCATTCCAGTTATCAAATGCCCCAACCATGCGTTCTGGCAGTCTCAGACCAGTTACTGCGCAGGAGGGATGGGACAGAGCAATTCATTGTCGCCTGCCTGTGGTCTGGCCGCAGATCGCTCATGTGCAGCACTGACTGCCTTTGCGCACCTTCCGTTGAAGTGCAGGTGCTTTTGTGTGATATTCGTAGCACCAGCTCAATGGTGAGAATCACAGGGTGAAAAAAATGGACAGCTGCAACCCGAGGGCGCACCAGGCGGGCGCTGTGAGAGAGCTCCGAGTCAGGCATGATGCCGATGACTACACCGCCCAGCTCAGCGCTGGCTGTCTGCGCCAGGTCAGACTCCCCCGATTCGGACCCCCCACTTCGACTGCCACCGCCCTCCATCTCTCCGGGGGAAATCTCGGCAACTTCTCCTGGCCCCCGTATTTCCCCCGGTCCCCCCGCCAAACCGCCCTCTTGCGCGCCTCCAACCCCTGCCCCGGCATCCACCCCAGAGCTGCCGGCCGTCTCGTGATCCACCCTCCGCGACTCCGCCCCACCCAGTGATTCCACCCCAGTCTCCTTCACATGCAACCCAGCTTCGTCGGGATGCTCACTAATGCTGACGCGCCGTTTGGCATTCGTGGGCACAGGAAGGCTGGAGCCTCCTGCCACTCGCAGGCTGCTCGCGCTGTCCGACTGCTTGCGGCTCAACAGGAGCGGGTTGTCTGCGAATACAAGCTGCGGATGATCGTGCTGTTCTGACTGCTGAGAGGCGTCCTGGAAGGGAGAGGGCACGCCGCCAGGCGGCCAGGCAGCAGCTGTGCCAGGCTTGGTGGGTGCCTGATCTGGCACGGCCGCGTCGCCAGCTGGCGGCTCCTGCTGAGTCACCCCCCGGCGCTGCCACCATCTTCGGCGCGTATTTGGCCCTGCACATGCAACAGTAAACACCTCAAGAGGCCCACTTGCATGAGAAATCTACCTTCACAAGTACTTCAGCAAACTAAAAGCCGGAAATCGTAGAGAAAGATGCTGATCGATGCGTGCAGCCCATGAGCAGCAATGCGGGCGCAGGCGACCAAAGTCATGTTCTATCATCTTCAGGGACATCTTGAGATAATTTCACTACATTTCACAGCTCTGATGGCAGCGTGCTGCACACTGTTCATGCTCAAACAACCTGAAGCATCCCTAGTCCTAGTCACGGACGAGCAAGCAAATGGAGGCTGCGCACCTGTTTCTGAGCCGGCTGCTAGCAGCGGCCGGGTCAGGTCGGCGGGGTGCTTCGGCCCTACCCGCGCCTGCAGGCGGCGGATACAATCCTCCAGCGGGCATACCATGAGCAGGAACAGGACGAGCAGCGCCGTGGCAATTGCAAAGTTCAGAGGAGCCGGCTCCAGCCTGAATACTAGATATGCGCCCACTGGCGCCCCGATAGCCTGTGCAGCAAGGTTCAATCTCAATGTGGAGAATTGCATCAATTTACTTGTTAGTATTATTGGTATGCGCTTTTTATGCCAAAGGCAAGGTGCGTCAGGCCAGCTGCAGGTACAGGCTATCCCTTGATGGACTCGCCAGATCCAAGTAAGACCCAATCAACCGAGGGGGCGATGCTTAGTTTAATCCGGCACCCACCAGCCGGGGCCATTACTGTGCAAGATTGCACCCAGCAGAGCATCTTAAGGCCATGCAGTACTCACATGCATGAAATCTGGTCTGTATCCTCTTCTTGTCCTTGTGGGCTGAATTTTGCATTGTCCAGACATGCTTCTCATCGTAAGTACCATGCAGAAGTCTGGATCAGCAATCAGCTTGCAGATCGATCTGAAATACTCCCTATGAGGACGAGCGAGAAAAAAAAAGCACGGCCAAACAGGCAGGTCACCTGGAAGGCCAGCAGGGTGACAACAAGGCGCCAGCTGGCAAACTTCCAGGGCTTGGTGATGTACACCAGCGGCGCGGCGGTGGCCAAAGCGCAGATGCTGTCAGCAAATATGAGACTCTGGAACGGTCCTGCGACAGAGCTGTCTATTGCACTCAACAATTATCGAAATTAAGAATTGAAGTGTCTCTCGTGCAGCAAATGTACTCGCGTAAGCCAAAGACGCGTGGCACAGGGCTTGTGAGCGATGATGGGTGAGTGGGCAAGGGTGGTGTGTACCTGCATCAAGGCCAGCTGTCTTGCAAATGGTCCAGAAGGACACCAGCACGATGGCGGATCCAAAACCTGCATGTGACGCATCTGAGTCAAGCGGTGTCATTCCTTGCTCGAATGCATCCTCAGGGCAAGTTTCCTGAGCTGCCCTGGGAAGGCAATGAGGTGCCCCTGGAGAGAAGGGTGATGGCAGAGACATGTAGCGACTCCAAGCAATCAATAACAACAGCTAATGCTGAGCAGAAACTTGATACAAGCCTTCAGGCGTTGCATATATTGACCGGTCAAAAAGCAAGGCATATTCTCAGCTTGTGCTCACAACTCACCCGTCACACCGCGCACTATGTGGCCCAGGACCTCCCCCACTCCCAGCACGAACAGAGGGCGCCAGTTGATGTCGGTGCTCTCCAGGAAATATGCTCTTTCTGAACGCCAGCCGATCCGAGGCTGGCCAGGCGCCGGCAGGAGAATATCCACTGCCTCGGCCAAGTGCTGCAGGTGATCCCGCAGCTGCGCAGAGCAAGAGCTGTTCTGTGACGTGAGGCACGTCGGGCCCGTATTCACCAGACGAGCCTGTGCCCGCGGCAACGTGCAGCACAGGAGCCACCCGAGCAGGACGGTGGCACTTCGCCAGTGGCTCAGGGAGCCAGACATCGCGCCTGTTCAGCGTCGATGCTGCCCTCCTGAGTTGCGGCGGAGTGCTTTTCTCTCGCGTTGACGATTCTTCTGCAAATTGATGTTCGCAGAATTTCTTCACGTGCTCGCACGCTCGAAGCAACACATGTGGGAACGCCCTTGCCCTCAAGCTCGAGTGGATCCACCCGGTGCACCCTGAAGATCGAGTTGAGTGGACATCGGCACACCGCAGGCTCGTGATCTTGGGCGCGAACGGTTGCAGATCGCCTACCACACATTTATTGCAAGAAAACAGACTAGCCTCGACCAACTTATAGGTTCAGCACACCAAAACACAACGGCTAGTACTGGGATCAGTCGTTCTGTACTGTGTCCTTCCTGTACTTCCAAGGGCAGATTGCAGAGGGAGATATTTTTGGCAGAAATTCAAGACACGTTGTCTCCAAGACTGTATTGGATCGAAGGGGCCCATCTGGAGCCTTCAGGCAGGCCTGGAGAGCTGGGATCAACAGCTCTGAGGAAGGTCTAGCAAACCAGGGTTAGATATTGACCAAATTTGCGCCGAGACCAGCGCTCAGGCAGATGCATAGGGCATGTTGGAGCCAAATAGCAGCCTTTGCACTTGTCTGTACGCTTCAGATCGCCAGCGGCCAATACCTGTACTTCAATGGGCGCTTCCCTGCGCTGAAGAGTAACGCGCCAGCGTTCCCACAGACGCTGGCATGGGCGAGTTCGTCGGTGTATGTCCCGTTCCAAGGATCGGGGGATGTCACCGTAGCGATGTCCAGCACGTCGGAGACTGGGTCAAGTCAGTTCGAGTTGCGCGTCGACAGCAAGCTTGTGGAGAGCGCCACCATCAACTCCACGACGTCCAGGAATGTGAGCGTGCCCATCATGGGACAAGGCTCGCACCTGCTGGTCGTCACGAAAATAACGGAGGCGCTATTCGGGGAGGCGAGGCTCGACAACGTGTTTCTTGATGGACCCAGGTAGGCACTAGCAACACATGCCTGCCTGTATGACAGACAAAGTTGGGACCTCGTGACCCACCTGATCGGCATCGTCATCCATTTATCTGTGTTCACTTTTGTTATGAAAAGGGTGTCCTGCAGTCTTATTATGATTATTATAATACACCTGCACTAGGTTTTCTGCATGGCAGCCTTGCCCACCACCTGTAAAGCTCTTCCTTCTTGCACTGCCTGAATCTTCGATTTTTCGAAGCACAGATTATTACTTAGAAGCCCGTTATACTGGCAGCGATAAAAGGGCTTGCCAGTGTTCAGCAGTCTTCTGCATACCCGGCAGAGACAGCTTGCCGCAAAGTGCTGACCTCTTGCCCTGTCATTGCAGGTTTGAGGACAGGGGTAATGGGATGAGCAACAGGAGGATGGAGATCATTGGTGCGAGTGTGGTGAATGGATTTGGGGATCTGGGCCAGTCTCTCGGCTGTGAACCTGCCTTCAGGGTGAGTCGCCCTTCTGTGTCACGGCGCGGCAGGGAAACTCTTTCAGCGATTAGCTCATATTTCATGCCTGGTATCAATGTCATGTGGGGCACAGCAGTCCCCCTTCTCTGCACTTGCATCAGATTGGGCCAGCAACAATGACCCCTTGAATATGTTAGGCAATCTCTTTGAGCAAACCCCCATCTCCTGACCGGAAGCAATGCCAAGCAATGACAGTGCCATTTTGTTGTGTTGTGTGTGTGTGCTGCTGTGAATGCACAATGAAAGCATGATCCCCCCCGCCCTTCAATCGTTTGGTGCCAGCTCTGTTGTGCAATTTATCATCTGCAAGCTTCTCTACAAAACCCTTACACAGATTCTATAGAGGCTGGTGTGTGACACCTCTGGACTTTAAACCAAGTTTGAATTCATTATTGTTCAGGCGGAGGACTCGGTGCTGGCGTTTGGCCCGCTGGCGGCGAATCACTTCGGCGCGCGGTTTGCGCACATCGCGTGGGCCGGGGCGGGGATTCTGCCGACCAACGCAAACAAGGGAACGCCGTCGATCCCCCAACTCTACAATCGCACGCTCCCCCGGGACCCCTCCTCAAACTGGGACCACGCTACTTTCGTGCCGCAGGTGCGCGCATGTGCCGGCATGTGCATGCCTAATGCTTGCTGGCGATCTGAACTGGACTGGCAAGCTGCCTGTATCTAATGGGGCCTGGGACAGAGTCACATCCCTGGAGATTGTGCATTTTTGTGCAATTCAAAGAGCAAAGGCAGTGTGGCGAGAACATTAACGCTGCAGCATGCATCTCAAGGCATGCAACTGTGCACTCCAAGCCGCAATGCCTGTGAGCTGCGGGCTCTGCAGAGCTTGACTCACATAGGTGTTGACTCTGCAGAGGCTAACGACTAACGTTGCAGTCAGGAAAGGTTGCCCCTGTGTCGCCGGGCAGCCTCCTGTGTACAGCACTCACATCACATGAATGGTGCGATGTAAGGACCCTCTTCTGCTGACTCAGGTTGTGGTGCTGGATGCCGGTGGAAATGATTTCAACACCGGCAACGCCCCCGCGGGGTGGAACGCCGCCTACAAGAACTTCCTGCTGCAGGTGCGTAACAAGCCGTCAGCCAGAAAGAGCGACCACTGCCAGAAAGCAATCTACTGCCAAGAGTTCGATAGGAAGTTAGTTCCTG
This sequence comes from Coccomyxa subellipsoidea C-169, assembly GCF_000258705.1. Lineage (NCBI taxonomy): Eukaryota > Viridiplantae > Chlorophyta > Trebouxiophyceae > Coccomyxaceae > Coccomyxa > Coccomyxa subellipsoidea. Next base: position 107,584 of record NW_005178021.1, read on the forward strand.
AGCAATCAGCTTGCACAAGCAGTAGAATTGTAGCACTGCTTGATGCCTGAGCGCACGTTTACTCAGGCGGTGAGTCAGGCTGTGGTTCTTGTGCGCCAGCCTGGCAGTTTGTCGGGAGGGCAGAGCAACTCTCAGTCTTGGCGCGTATCATCCACAGGAAATTCTGCATTTGTCAGGGTTGCCCAGATCACCTTGTCTCAACAACTCCACCAATCTGACCATTGCATCCTGTTGCTCCTTCCAGCACATACCTGTGCAACCTCATGCAACCAAGCCTCTTTGATTTTCACTGCCTGGTTCCGGACTCCTTGCATGATCAAGCCTGTCCTTTGCTGCGCAGATCCGTGCCAATGCGCCGGAAGCGGACGTGATAGTGATTGGCTTTCCCGAGGCGGTCCTGTCGGGCTACAAGACGGCTGCGGCGCAGCGCGCGTTCAACGGCAACGTTACCGTCGCTATCGGAGACCTGAAAGATGCCGGCTTTGGGCGGCTGCACTACTTGACTGTGCCGTCCAGCGTCAAGACGGTGCGTTTCCAAAACCTTGATCAGAGACTCTAGCTGTATGGGTCTAGTGGTTGTGGGCATCTTGTCTTGTGCTGGTTGAGATAGTCTTGTCTGGTTGAGCCTATACAGGCCGCCTCACAGATGAGGTAGTCATTGGTGACTGTACTATCACGTGCAATGCATGTGATAGTCCTGGTGGTAGTCTAGTGACTTGTAATATCTCAGATACATCTGTTGCATGCACTGTTTTACATGTTCTGGGAGCAAATTCTTGGCGTTTATATCGTGCAATTCTATTGCACCGACCTCTCCTGCGGGGCACGCCATGCTAGTCACCTGCAACTCCCTGACGAATGTTTGTAATTACGGACCTGCTCTGGTAGAGATTTAAAGCTCCGATACAGACTTAAATCTCTTCAGCTACTGAACAGCAGACAGCAAGTGGCGCGATCCATGCCTCTGCCTTGCTTGCAGCCTGGAGAGCAATTTCTATCTCCTGTTGGGCATCGCGCATGGAGTGAAGAACTAGCGTGACTTCTTGTTTCTTTGTTGCTCTGCAGGAGGGCACGGGCTGCCAGGGCCACCCCACGAGCGAAACGCATTCGCACATCGCCGAGTTTCTCCAAGACTACATCGGCAATCTGACCGGCTGGACGCCCGTCGCCGCGCAGGGCTCCTCAACTTTCATCTTCAACAACTGAGCAGCGCCTGACCTGGCTGGGCCGAGCTTGCAAGCCTGATCTGGCCCTGGAACTTGAGGCTAATTTGACGCTTGTGCGATGAGCCTGATCTGGCTGTCAAGATCTGCACCTGATCTGGCTCCTCCCTTATTCTGAGCCTGTTTTGGTCCGGGGGTTCAAGCCTGATCTGGAATTGGGCGCTGGGCTTTTGAGTCTGATGTGGCTCGCAGCCCTGATAGGAAAGTCAGCTTGCCATGAGATGGCAACATGATCTCCACAGGACCATGTCAGCGGGGCAGTGTTCTTTGGGCAGAGTCCTGTGCTATTTGGAGCATCGTCGGAAAATTCGGAATGGCTGTTCCACTGGTGCTGCATGTGGAATTCCTGGCATTGTTACAAAGGGCATGTTATTACAATGCATTATTCAACATGTAACAGTGGTAGTGTTGTAGCAAAGACCCTCCCTTTGAACGGAGAATTCTGTTTATCGTCTTGGAAAATTAGAAAGAAAAACAAAGGCACCACCACCATTGTTTGGATTGTTACAATGACACGGAGTTTTACGACGATGGTGCTTTGAGAAAGAGCTACAGTACACCTACGGCAGATGCATGCATCTGACTGGTTCTGTCACCCTGATGGCACCTTCTATGTGCAGATTGGATGAACACGGAATGTAAGAGCATCAGCGCTGCAATTACATTGAGATATTTTTAATGGATATTGATCCACACCACCTGCTGTCACAGACACGGTGTCTGTCTGCATCTAAAAGGAGCAATGATGTTTGCAAGCAACAGGGAATTGATTATGTCGGTAGCGCACAGAATAATGAACTAAAGCGCTTGTGTACAATAGTATACGACACCTTCAAGGTACTTCTGTTGCATACGGACAGCGGCCCACCCGCAGATATGTCACCACAAATCAAGTGTAAATTTGAAGCCTGCACAGCCAACTGTCTCAAGAGCCAATCTGCCCCAACGAACATGCCTCTATCAGTGCCATGGTTGCACCATTCGGTCTGAATTTTTTTTGGGGACCGTATATACGGCCGAACATACGGTCATAAGGTATTAAAATATATGGAATACTGTCAAACACGGCCAATTTTGGCCCAAAACACCGAAAATACGACTGAATATTCACAGTATGCCGAATGGCCGAATCCGTATGGTGCAACTATGATCAGTGCTGTCAAGAGTATATCAGTCCTTAACCAATTGCTGGAGCTGGAGCAATTGGAGCTGGAGCCAATGGAGCTGGAGCTGGAGCTGGAGCCAGCATGCCTGGCAGGACAACGCCCCTTGCCGCCAGCTTCACGGCCAGCACCTCAGTCTCCTTCATCATGACCAGCACATCACCGGCAAACACAATGTTGGAGACCTCCCCGACCAGAATCTTGCCCAGCAGCTTCCCGCCTGCAGAAACACCGCCAACAATCACCACCCATCTCTCCTTTCTGCTGCCTCTCTTGTGTCAGTGAGTGTGGTTCTAGACATGCCGTTGCAATGCCATGTCGGCCATCTGACGGCCTCCGGGAACAAAGATCTGGAACCCAGAACAACCTATTACCTGTGCATCGTGCACATCATGTAGTGTGACGAACTGGCTGAATGACATCATACATTGCATTGCGCTGTAACACTCCCTGGCAGCCCAGTGTTGGCGATGTCAACACAAGCACATGAGGGTGCCAGGTCTCCCAAGAAAGCTGAGGGAGTCAGCTATGCAGCAGTCTGTAGGTGAGAGCAGCTGGCAGAGCAGTGAGCTGGCAGAGCAGCGCACTGGGGCTGTAGACAGCGACGCCGTCGCCAACGCCGGTCCATACATTGCCCTGCAGGTCCACCTTGATGCCGTCTGGCGTGCCCACATCCGGTACCGCAAACAGGCGCTTGTTGGCCAGCAAGCTCGCCCCATCCCTGATGACCATGGACAGCACAGGTTCTCAGGCGCTGTCAGCATGTCACAGAAGGTCCAGGCACATCCGGCCAAGGCATCACCTGTGAAAAACTATCCCATGACCACCATACTATTTGTCGCGTTTCAGCCAGCAACTTGAGAGAAGAAACCGGCAGTCACTGTCATACGCACCACCAAGTGCATGAATTAGCATGCACTGGTATTAGCTCAAAGTTCACAAAGGTCAGCTCGAGTGCCATGCATGGTGGCTTGTGGGCAGCGAACATGCTCTTGAGGATGTCAAAGGCATAGATGGAGCGGGGTGTGTCGGCGGCGGTGCACTGGCCGCCATCAGATGCATTCGCATCCTTGCAGCCGGTGTCAGTGATGTACGCAACCCTGCCGTCCGGAGACAGCACCACTCCATTGGGCTGACGCAGCACAGACACAGGCCTTGTCAGCTGCCGTTCAAAATAATGAGCACATCACTACAGTGCCCACTTGCATGGTACACACCCCATCAGCATCTTGCATACAGGGGGATCTACATGTGGGGTGTGAGTATGCAACAATGTGTCAGTAGAAGTTCCACTCAGTAGAGCAAATGTGCGCATGAACAAGATCAAGAATGTTGGCAGAGAGAGGGCGGACCTTCAGGAATGTCTGGTCCACGATTGCGGTGTCCCCGGTGCGGGCATTGAAACGCCACACATAGTCGCCCACTTGCATCATGGTCCGGAACTTCTGCTGCAGGCCGTAGGAGGGGTCCGTAAAGTAGATAACGCCGTCGCTAGAGACCACCACATCGTTGGGACTGTTGAACTGCAGACCCTGGAAGTTGTCCAGCAGCTTCCGCGCAGCTCCGCTCATAACATCCAAGACAAAGAGAGCCCCGCCTGTATTGTTGCCGCCCTGTGCAGGCACCCAGCACAGCCTTCAGGGCCCTCCATCTCCTCTCAGGTTCTCTTTTCTGAAATTGCTGCTTCTGTGATGCTCTTTAAGAGTATCGCCTCGGGTGCTATTTCAGCTACCTGAAACCCAGCAGCTGTGGCACAACTCTGAGGAAGGGACATGCGTATACAGACGAATCCTTGACCCCTTGAACAAGCCGACGGGCGATGACCCTTCAAGACCCTCAAACTAGCACGACGATTTTGCAGGGCCAGTTACCTGTGACGCCATAAGAACCTCGCTGGGTGACCAGTTGGTGGCGCCATTCCCCATGATGATGGGCACTCTGGGCCGCACTTGGGACGTCTCCAGGGTCTCAGGGTCCAGCAGCCACAGCTCCACATACTGGTCTGTCCCCTCTTTGTCTCCCAGGCGGTTGGACACGAAGAAGAGCTTCCCAATGGCTGGCAGCCATACCGGACCCTGCGACAAAGGCACACCTCCCATCACCCATTGGGGTGATTCTCAACCTGTGAAGCTGCTGCATCATGTGCACCATCACTACACTGGATACTTGTTTAAAGTGCTCCTGGATGTTTGCTGAGGTTAATCAGAATGCAAGCATAACGTGACACAGGCAGGAGACAGCCTTCAGGAGATGCACACCTCGTGGGCAAAGGTGTAGTTCTTCTGTGCTAGTATCTTGACTGTGGGGTTGGGTCCTATCAGGCCACGGAATGCGGTGTCGTGCGCAGCAAAGACACAGTCTTTCGGCTTGTTTCCAGCGCTGGTGGCTTGAAGCTCCTGCCAATTTGGAAGCCCCTCGGAGGGCTCTGGTGCAACTGCCAGAGTGGCTGGTGACACATCGCAGACACTTGATGGAAGAGCATTGGCTGCGCTGCTAATGCGTGGTGAGGGGTTCAAGCCCCACGGCAGGGAGCCGGTCAAGCCTTCGAGGTACGGGATGCTTGGAGCTGGGGGACTTATCACGGACCCAGCCCATACACCCTGTCCCAGCAGCCAGCCTAATGTTCCTCCAAACAGGACATACGCGAGCGAGATATCTTTCTGTGTGCCTGACTTCGCCCCGCTGCTTCCCTTGGTGGACATTTTGCCAAGCACAGCCTTGGCGTCCTCTTTCGTCTCCTGTTGTGCTGCGATTGGCGCAAGACAGATTAAGTGCTATTGTGGTAGGGTGCATGAAAGCTTTCATGCTTGCCTTGGTTTATAAACATCTTGTTGGCATGGCTTCTCGATGCACAGTTCGTGGATGCGTCCTACCTTGACAACAGATGTTCAAGCTAGCATCTGATCGAGCTTCAGAGTACTACTTCAACACTGTTCCCTTTTCCTCAGAGTGATCTGCTTTCCCTTTCTCTTCTTCCTCCTTGGACTTCTATCTTACGATCACTGTACTGCAGGCATGCCGTACTGCGCAGCTTCCGGGGCAGCTGCCGCAGACGGATCCTCTTCTGCGGATTCTGGCCTGGTCACGTTCTGGTTGTCAATTTCACAACGTTGCATTCCTGGTCTTCTTCAAATGCGAAATTACTGAGAAGGATACAAACTTAGTTGACTGCGCCACCCTTTGCTTCTGGCCGCTTCTCTTCGCTTTGTCACATCAGATCTGTTTCAGTGATCTTGAATAAATGACATTTCACATCACGTATTCAGCCAGCCATATGCAACACCAGGCTCGTTTCTCAGACATTATCACCAGCACAAGGGGACGTGTCGCATTCAGCAGAAGTCAAGCAATACTAAGCATCGACTCCATCATGTGGGAAAAGTTCTCCTAAGTAAAATTCAGTACTTCTTCAGATGTCTGTAAGCACAGCAGCAGGACTCAGCTGTTACATGAAGGCGCAGGTAGCTGCAGTGAGGAAGGAGACCAATGAAATCCGAAAGGTTGCACTGGTTGCGCTTGGTGGGGATGCGCTGCTGTGACTAGGGGAGGATCCGACAGCCAAAAATCAGGCAAGGCAAAGGCTGATGTGACACCTCTCCTTCAGCATGCCAAGCAGCAGACGACAATGAACACAAAGGCACTGCAGGTTCTGGACAGGCCATTGACCCTAGGCTGAAACGCTGTTGCAGAAGCTGACTCAAAGCACTGCTCTACTGCCTTCTCACAGGCTAAGCATGCACGTTAGGCAGCGACAGCTCTGGCGGCTCTTGTGCAGGAGGAAGGCTACAGCCTCTGTGTGACTCATGGCTACGGTCCCCAGACTGGCCTCCTGGCTCTCAAGGTAGACCATGTTGGAGTCATCACATGTATGTAAAATCACTCCAGCATGGTGATCATTCGGTGCTACATAAGCACAGCAATGGGGCTGCAGGCACCAGAGGAACATCTGGATGTCTTGGGAGTCAGAGGGGCAGATTGGGTATCTGCTAGACACTGAGCTTGCTGGCGCGCTGCCAGATGTTGAGGTGCGCCATAAAAGTCTTTTCTACCAATTAACACCCACATAAAGACTGAGAGCAGAGTTAACTAACTATAAAACATCCCGATTATCTAGGACTTTCCTACCAGGTTTAATGCAGGTGGCTCATGAAGTGACCCTCACTGTGTGCAGGCGGTGTCCATGCTCACCCAAGTTCTTGTTGATGCGAACGATCCAGGTACAGTGTTGCGTTGGTTTCCTTTAATCTCATGGGTCAAGCCTGCATGTGCCATCGAATTGTGTGGCTGAAAATCTGCAGCTGTTTGCAGCCTTTGAATCGCCCTCCAAGTTCATCGGGCTAATGTACAGCAAGGAAGAGGCTGAAAAGTAAACTCTGGCTGCAATTCAGGACTCCAATCTGGCTCTGGGCTATCCCACTGTTGTCAGCAACGCCAAAGGGGAAGATATTTTTGACAGGACAATTGAACAGGAATGTGATTATGGGTGCATCGAGCGGCTAGTCAGATCATCTCAGATGAGTCAATGTGCAGCATGATTTGATAAAGCAAAGAAGACATATGCCGCTTTCTTGGATCAAAGGCCTTGACATGCCCTCAATATGGCAAGACAACTATTTTTACAAACACCGAGTCAACTGGTGGCAAGGATCATTATCAGCGGCGGCCAAGTTACAAGGCTGATGCACTTTCAGTCATCCTGAATGGGCTTTCAGATGCATGCACATTGCACATGCTAAAATGCCACAGGGCTGTGTGCTCGCTCCAACACTCTCTCCCTTGTCGTGATGAGTCATGGACGCCAATGACCAATGATGAGTCAGCATGGTGAGTCACCAGCGCCCTGCCCGCTTACAAGCACTCACAGAAGCTGCCATCTCAGCTGAGAGGCTCCTGCGCACAGAAACAGCACCGTAGGTGGTACTTTATCACGATGATTGCCCGCGATACAATGGAATAAGACTGAATCAAGTATCGTGTGCACAGTCGACTCTACTGGAAACTCAGTCTGCAGGTCACTCTGGAATTCTTTAAATCATCTCATTTGCAATTCTAGCATGCTTCAATATCGTGCATGTTGGAGTCATCTCAGGTCCTGCATTCAAGGTCTCAAACTCAGACATGATTACAAATTTGAACTGCAACACACCTGGCCCGTAGCATTTCCGGATCTGTGGCGGCTGCAGCGGCTGACGTGGCGGCCGGGTCGACAGGCGGCGTTGCCTCCTCCGAGTGCTTGGGGGATTCAATGACGTCCGGGGGATTTTTGTGGATGTAACGGCTGGTCACCCGGTGCCAGACCTCCGGCAGAATCCGCGCGCCGGCATCCCTTAGTAATTCCAGCAGCGCGATGACATCAGTCCGGGCTGCCAGCGCCTCTGCAGAGCAAGCAAGTATGCATTGCAGACCAGAGGTATTTTCAGTGGCATTTGAAAGCCGATAATTCTTTCAACATGTAAAGGGGGCTCAGTCGTGGCCGTTGGCAGGCTTTTGGATGTCCATTTGGAAGCCACAGATTAGCCTTGAAAAATAATTCACAGACGTTCAAAAGCCACATTTCACCCATTAGGAGGCCAAAATGCCCCAGAAAACATTAAGATTGAGCCCAATGTGTCTCAAAACCCCTAACTTTTGCCATTTTTGTGGCTTCAGAAAGTTTATTCAAGCTCTTGAAGCTAACGTGGCTCTTTAATATCAAACCCGGCTGAAAACTGGCCTTTTGGTTCACCTCGGGAGCCACACTGGCCACCAGCAGCAATGCATGAGAGAATCACTAATCAGTAGCAGAAGTGATGTCATGTCTCAGGAGGGGGCAAGCACCTGCGAGAGCAGTGAACTCCTTGACTCGTCCATCTTCAACAAGGGAGTTACTGATGCAAACTACTGTAGCTGTGTGCCCTGTTTCCAGCAGCCACAGCCACAGAACTGCACAGGTGTCTTGATGCCCCTGAAACAGCCAAACTAACAGTTTAGAAATTCAAGACCGTGTTCCTGTTTTCTGTCTTCGTTTTGTACCAATGTGCAACACAAACTGGCAAAATGAACCAATGAACTAATGAACAACACGAACTGAATCCAACTAGGTGGCGAACTTGTTTGACAGCGCCTCACCAATTTTTCGGGTTCCTCGTACCACATTTCCGATGTCTCTGGGCATTATCAGGGAGTTTTGGTCTTCCTAGTGAACTGGCAGTGAAAGGCAAGTCTTTAAGGGTAAATCAGAACCCCATCCCATGATCCAGAAGTAAATGCCCAATCACAACGGAAATATAATACCTGGGATGTAATACTCTGCTGCTATAACAGGCGTGAGCGTGGAATGCATAGTTTCACAGCTGAGCCAGTTCATATTTGCTGTGGCAGCGATTTGCAGAAAACCCTCTGGTGAAAGCTTGCCTGCCTTTAAGCAAAGCCAGGTGCCACCACCCCAGCAGGCAAGAATGGCAGAGTTAAGAGAAAAAAAGACGCAGTCTTATTCTTGGCTGTCTTTGAGAAAAAGTAGACATGGCTAATGTGCAGTGTAATTAACATATTGTGATATCGTATAGATGCTGGGCCCCACCCGGCGGGGGGCGGTACAAGTACTGAGCACCATGCCCACGGTTGATTGGGTCTTGCTTGGATCTGGCGAGTCCAACAAGGGGTAGAATTCTGGCAGCCTTGACTGCAGCTTGTCTGCAGACGCACCTTGCCTCCGGCAGGAAAATCTGGTAATAATAATAACAATGATAACAGTGATAATCATGATAATAATAATAATATTACTAATACTAATACTAATGATGCTGCAGCTCACCTGTTCCACAAGGTGCACTACGGTGGACCACGCCACGCTGAGTGCGCTGTGCGACAGCTCAGCAAGCAGCAGCGCAACAGCTTCCTCATTTCCCATTTCGACCATCTGCTGCACCACTTGTGCCACCTGCAGTAATCCAATCGCCTTCGCACCAAAAGAAGCAGGGGGGCCCAAAAAATGTAGTCTATAGTCCACCCCTTAAAAAAGCCCCATTCCAAACATGGCAAACACATGCTTGCATGACTCATGCGCTGCGCAATGGTTGGTCTAAAGGGCTGTTGCCGGGTCGATTGCCGGGCAAGTCCTGGCAGGCTTCACATGCTCCTGGAAAAAATACTTGCATATCAGTTGTTGCCAACACTTCACAGCTTGAGGGTGCTCCTTGCAAAGCATGAGGCATTGAAACTAAGTGCCAGATAATGGACGCAACATGAAACTGCATCTTTTGCATCAAGGGGGCAATTAGTACCCCCCTTTGCAGTCGGGCAAAGGGTGGTGACTTGGGACTTGGGACTGATCAAGACCTAGGACAAGAACTTGAGACAATCCGATGCCCTTGATATGCTGGTCAAAACTGGAAATGGGGAGCTTGACGTGCACAAAATATTGCTCACCCTCTCAGCGGGCAGAGTCTGTGCCAGAGCACGAGCTCCTTCAGCTGCCAGTTGAGGCCGTCCGGTGGTGACTAAGTTTGCCAGGTGGGAGGCGACAACATCCACATGCCCCATCCTCTTCAGCGCATCCATGACTAAGGCCCACTCGGACGCAAAGCCCGCCCGCAGCATCAGCAACGAGCACTGCGCGTACACAAACACATTTGTTTCTGGGAAATGGTTTACAGACGGTCATGCCTCGCCCAAATCCCCAAATTCTGCCTCTCAGAATGATAATTAGCACGGACTGATGATTCTGTGAGAGTCGCCATTTCAAGCAGGCATGCTTCATCGCCTTTTCCATAGCAAGTCTGCCGGATCAACTCTCTGTCAGTAACTGAAAGCTGCGGCGGATTTCTGTGCCTGCTGCAAGGACAGATTCATATCAGAATGGTCACGGGCAGCAGCTGCTTCTGCAAGAGCAGACGCTCACAGCCCAAAAGGTTTATGGCAGCCATGCAGCCGCACAGTCTGATGCCAACTCACCTGTACCGCAGCCTCCTCCTCGCCTGCCTCGTAGAGCATGACTTCCAAGTCCGCCACTTTCTGCGCACATAACACAATTGTTTTTGTTGTTGTTTCACGCCTTTTCTGCCCGAGGTGCGCAGACACATGCATGGCTGCCGACATGTGCTATTTGCATCTGTATATGCTGTAGTAGGTCTATGACGCAACCCCACATAGGAAAAGAGTCAATCGGTCCAAGTGGAAAAAGCCTAACCCAGAGAACAGATCTAGCACGTACACGGCTTCTGGCTGGCGGGAAGACGGAGTTAGTACAGAGCACCATGCCGTCGGTTGATCGGTGTTGCATGGATCTGGCGAGTCCATTGAGTTGCAGGCTTAGTGGCAGCCCTTGCTGCAGCTTGTCTGCAGGAAGCGCCTTGCCTTTTGACAGAAATGGCATGTAATAATATTCATAAAGTTGAAATAATAAAAATAAAATAACAAAATTTCATAACCATAATCATAATCATAATTAAAATCATAATTAAAATAAGAGTAATATGAATACTTACTTTTAGGGTTTATGCTAAGTATGCTGTATATTTATAAGCATGCTAGTAATACTGATACTGAGACTCACAATTTCAGGCCCACCTGCGAATCCCCCAGGAGCACCATTTCGACCTTAGTCACGGCCGCCACCCAGGGGTGGCACTCTTTTATCATGCTGAGTGTGCAGTGTGCCGCCAGGCGTGCGCCCCCACAGTCCATCAGCCTGGAATCTAGCTGCAGCACAGCGCACCGTACTAATCAGTGTAGCAGTAAGAGTAGTACTCTTGGTTCTAAAAAAAGTACATGATTTTCATGTCAAGAGGCAAGCACACTTGAAGCTTGCCAATATGGTACCCATTGTTGGACTTGCCAGATCTAAGCAAGGCCCAATCAACCATGGGCCAGCCCAAGCCAATGTATAAACCGCGGAAGAAAATTGTTTCTGTCAAAGGGGTTGGACTTTGCAACCATTTGCTGCCGCAGTTCAAACCCCGTGATGCTTTTGAAACCAGATTTGCAGAGCTCTCTACGAGCACAATGAAATGGAGCCTGAGGTGATCGCTAAATTTATTGATTAAGCGCAGACCTTTCATGTCTTGTGGAAGTCACCTGGCGCATGCGCTCTTGGGTGCCTGATCTGGACCGCACAGGGCATGATGATGTCAGCTTTGTGATGACATCAGAAGAAGAATGATGTCACGTTTGCGATGACATCAGGAGGAAGATGCTATCACCTCTGGGATGACATCAGGGGCGAGGGATGACGTCACCTTGGCGATGACATCAGGCCGGCCCATTTTGGCGATGGCCAGGAAAACTTGACTCAGCGCCCCGTGATGCTCCATTTGGTCCTTGAAGCACTTGCAGACCACCTCAGTTTGCCCCAAGTTGACAAACTCAGTCACCATTCGCGCAACCACATCCGGTCGACCGAGCCTGCAAAGCCGGGCAGATCGTGATTCCAGAGGCCTAAAACCTCTTACCCTCCCTAAATACCGAACTGGGCCCAACACTTCGAAAAGTCATGATAAAAATTTCGCAAATATCGAAATAATAAATAACTGTCTTCAGAAAGGGTAGAAAAGTATTTATTCCAACTCCAAAAATAACGCTCTGATATTTCTCAAGGCGGCTTTGGAAAGCTTCTGATGAGGGATTCCATTGAAGTCACTATCCGCACTCTTGCATTGTGGATTTGCCATAATGCCCTCCCAAATAACATGTGACTAAGGTGCAATCCGACTTGAATTAGGACGAGTGCGGCATATACCAGCCCTGATAAAAACCGTAAAGTCGAAGCCATAAATCAAATTATTGAGTATTTCCACTGGGACAATGTTCTTGCAGATCGCACTCACAGAGGCATTGCATGCTGAGCCATGCTACGGAGATGCATGCAGTGTTCTTTAAAGTGGCTTCTAATAGCCAATCTGCTTTGAAGTGTTGATTTGGACAAATTTGTGACCGGGTATAGGCCTTTGCACGTTCGCTTGGAAACCACAGATTGGCTCTGAGAAGTTATGTCCCAAATGCGAAAAAGCGGCATTTTGCCCTCTTTGAGCTGAAATTCCCCGAACTTCTGAGGTTGTTTTCTCCTCTGGCTGAAAATGATTCTATGTAGATGCGCGCACAGCCTTCTAGAAGATCTTGGTTTGCGGGTGGGCAGCGCACCTGACAAGCTCATGACAGGGGGAGCCAGCTAGGGCCTCTCCAAGGACAACCATGCCATTTTTGACCTGGCAGGCTAGTGCAAGGCCACCTAAGTCCACGAGGGAAGCTGTGATTTGGGCAACCTCCTTCGCATGCCCAGAGCGAACCATCCACAGGCTGACAAGCGCAATCTCATCCACGTGCCTGCACATAAGCGCACTCAGCGAAGATGTCACTCTGGCCACATCAGCGCCGCCGCCGTTGCCGAGGCTTCCATTGGAAGGGGTGCAGATTAGTCATGCGGTTATGACTCATCGGCCATGACAGATGCAGACTGTACTAACATGGTGCTTGGTGGCTTCCAGTCTTTATTGGCATTGGCTTTAGGGCTGGATTGCCCTGAGCAACCTCTGTCTAGACCGGGACAATTGCAGTCACAAAGGGGTAATTCGCCCTCAGGATGCCTGCTTGTGTCCCTCAGCTATACACGGGGTTTCTCGCATTGTACTCACAAACGCAGCATCCTTAGAGCGCCAGCAAGACAGGGGTGAGAATGAGATGTGGTCATCGGATCTGACTGCAGAAACTTGGCCACCCTCATGAGAGGGATGTTAAGATAACTTGAATGACGTTGATCTTTCTAATAGCAGCACCAGCTCACCCTTTGGAGATGAGCAGGGCATAGATGTCCCTGGCATCCTCCAATTTTCCCTCATGCAAAAGTGATGTCAGCAGATCTGCCACAATCGGCGCATCTCCTCGCCTGCATCAGCCGGATATGAATTCGAGTACAAATCTGAGACCCTTGGAAATCTCTCATAAACCTGGGAACAGTTCAAAGCCCTGACGTGCTGCTGTTTCCGAGCAATGCTTCTGACAGGTGCATTTGCGCATGCCTTCAGCTTTGTGAAGATGGGCATTTTGAAGTGGGCACACGGATGGAACGACATAAATACTGTATATGAAAGGTCGCATCCCTCCAGATGCATAGGGTGTGCATCTGCCGCAAGCAAGTACTGAGATGCCACTTTGCTCATCCAATGCTTGCAACGCAACAGAGATAACGTTCACATGATCGACAATGGGAAAGACAGCCCTGCACCTGATCATGCAAGGAATGGTAAGACTCGAAAGCAACAACCTAGATATTCCCTGACACACCTAGTCCCTAAGACTATAATTGTGTAGAGCTAATAATGATAGCGGCGATGATGATAAGGATGATAGGAACAAGAACTGTGATAGGGATAGTACTAGTACCTGACCATCGCAGTTGCAAGACTCACGGCTGTCAATACCTGTCCGCTCTGCAGCAGGTGCTCGCAGATGCAAACCAGCACCGTCAGCCGCCCGCGCTTTGCCGGGGCGGCCGCCGCGGCAGCTGCCGCATCCTTCTCACCCTCTTGAATCAGCTGCATCAGCAGGACAACCACCCTTGAGACCTCAGTTGCAGAGGTAACATATCTGATATATTTCCCAGTGTCAGATGCAGAATTCAGCGGGTGTTGTTACACGCTGTTCCCGCCAGAGACAAGGTGCGTATGCAGTCAAGCTTTGCCGGGGCGGCCACGGCTGCGACTGCCACATCAGCATCACTGTTCTTGAATAATCTGCATCGGCATGTCAAATTTGAAAAAGGGTGTGCGCATCCCTACTTCAAGCTGGCAGCCAGCTGTCCAAGATGCAGCTTGTGTGGTGATGAATGCTCTGTGAGAGTCATTGCGAGGCCAAAGAGTGTGTGCAAAGCTGTTCCATAACTCATCCTCAGGGAGATCATTATGACATCTTGGGAGTCAGAAAGCTGCCAGTAGATTTTGACATGCTCTATTTTGACAGTCACACCCATGAGGCCCAAGACTGAGTTACTGCATGGTGACACTGAAAATGCAGGTGGGCAGGTATGCTGCACTCATCAAGTCAGAGCTTCACCAGTGGCTCTGTAAAACCAGCTCGGCAGAGACATTGACTGAGATCCGAGTTTGTCAGGGAAGAGTAGCAGCAGCTGCGTGCCTGCTGCAGGATGCTGGCTGCTATGTCAGGCCGCTTGCTCCTCTCTACTATCCATTCCAGCACCTTTGCTAGCAGCCCAAGCCCCCATCGGCCCATGCGCGCTAGGAACTTGACGGCTGCCAAAACGCCTGCACATGCGGCGGTGCTTGTGAGCGGACTTTAATTGTTGCGCCGGTGTCAGTCACACCCTTAGTTGACAGGATATGTGTCAAATTGACAGTGGCATTTGACAGCTTGCCCCCGGCTGGCGGGGGCCGCGGCGGTTCAAGTACTAAGCTCCATGCCCACGGTTGATTGGGTCTAGCTTGGATCTGGCGCGTCCATCAAGGGGTAGATTTGTGGCATCCTTCACATGCAGCTTGTCTGTTGGCAGGAAAAGCGTGTAATAATTATAAGGCTTGGGTGTAAAAAAGAAACCTGCCCGAGCGTCAGAGCTCAAAAATGACTGCTGCAACAACTGGCTCAGGAAATCGGAGTATTGACGGTAATCAGATACCGTGGGTACGCTCTGCGTCCACGAGCTCCACCATCCACCCTCCCAAGAGGCCGACGCATGCTTCACCCATGTGATCTGCAGCGCCAGTGAAACCAGATTAATCAAAGATCCCTGTATTTGGACGTTGTGTATCCCTGAATCTGCATCAAGTGGCGGCACTCAGTGCTTGACGACTACTTCCATCGGTTGCACAATCAAGAACACAGGACTTCCACGCCTGAAATGTCCCACCTCTGTCGATCAAGCGAGGAGTCTAATTTGTCCGCAGCGTCATAGGGTCAATCGGGATTGAAATGTAGGTGTTTCTGCGTCCCCATGCCGTGAGCCGCACAGGGTCGAGGTCGCCTGGGTACCTGCACGGTGGGATGTCTCCAAAAACGAGGCATTTCTGTGAAGGCGTTATCAAGACTGGACATTGAACGGCTCCAAGGCCTAGTTCAAGGCGAGAGACTGGCGCTTGTGACGATCCTTGCTTTGTCACCAAGGATTTGGTGGGCAGCCCATTTGCCAGTTCATGGGCACATCGGGCAAGGAAGCTGGCACCAAATGCTAACACTACAGGATTTATCTGGATGCCACCAGTTGACTCGGGTTGACTGTAAAAATAAATCAGTTGTCTTGCCATATTGAGGGCATGTCAAGGCTTTTGATCCAAGAAAGGGGCATATTTCTTCGTTGCTTTGTCATTCTTCAAAAGAAGCAGCCAAAATCGAAATGCTTGGATTGCCTCGTCATACGCAACTCCTTACATTGGAGTGGATTCCGGGAGGCATATTAGGGGGTGAATGGCAACTTTGGGTGACTGCCTTCAGATGCTGACATGGAGATGATCAGTTCCAGCACATTTTTCATGAAACAACAGCATCCTTGAACTTGTCCTCATTAGTCTCATTTTGTCACAAAGACTATTCCAAACTCTATCAAGCTGACAGATGTGTTTAGCTCCAGATGGCTCAGACTATTCCAAACTCATTTTAAACCTTTAATGCCGCAGTCGGCCACGCTCCTGTCTGCAGACATGTCATCAAGGATGGCTACCAAGCAGGTAAAGATTCATCAGTTCTCAGTGCAGCATGTGATAATGGCGGCCACTCCATGTGAACTCTGATGCATATTCAAAAACAGCACCATTCCAATGATGACCCATGGCGCGTCCAGTCACCAGCTTCCAGCCCGCTCCCAGGCGCTCGCAGAAGCTGCCCTCTCAGCAGAGAGGCTCCTGCGCACAAATTGAACATTATTCTGGTATCTATTACTAATAATATTAATATTACGAGTACACGCTTTTCCTGCCAAAATCAAGGTATGCCTTGCAGACAAGCTGCAGTCAAAGGCTGCCCCAATCCTACCCCTTGTTGGACTTGCCAGATCCAAGCAAGACCCCATCATCCGCGGGCACGGTGCTCAGCATCAATACCGCCCCCCGCCAGCCGCTTGCAACTTATATTGCAGGGAAAAGGGCATGAAAGCACACAAGAGCAATGAGCGCTGTTGCCTCTACCAGGAATCTCAACACGCTGAACACTCGCATCAACTGAAATGCCAATACTCTGATACATTTCAGGGCTTGACAACCTTCAATACGCACGGTGAATTTTTTTGAAAACCCTGATAATTAGAATTAGGAAAAACTTCTTGAACTGCCAGTTTTTTTTTAATTTTGGATTAATAATTTTCAGCTCACCTGCGCCGCCCCACCTCAACGGCTGAGGCGGATGCAGCGGCTGACGTGGCGGCCATGTCAGCAAATGGGGTTTCCTCCCTTGCCAGCAGGGAGGACCTCTTAGTCATCCTGGGGGATCCATTAGTGACGCCGGGGGATATTTGATTGATTGCGCGCGAAGTCGCCCTGTGCCACACCTCGGGCAGAATCCTCGCGCCGGCATCCCTTAGTACTTCCAGCAGCGCTATGACATCGGTCTTTGGTGCCAAAGCTTCTGCACATGCGCGAACGCATCACCAATAAGAATTGCACAGATTGCACAGCAGTCAATTGATCAGTCGCACCACCTTGCTTCCAGCCAACTCAGGACAGACAGAAGGTCAAATAACGCCTTACTCAGAATAACTGTAGCAAGACATTTCGCTGTATTCACAATGCAAAAGCTGCTTCTAATCATATCCAATGGAAAGCAATGAGGGCTTTCCAAACACGCCTTGACGCCCCTATATTTTTGGAGACACCCTCTTATTTTGCGACCCTTTTTACAAGTATTTACTGGTTTTTTGCCTCACAAGTAGGCCGTGTAAGTTACTCGAGCGGGCGCAGAAGCCTTTAGTGAAAGATGCTCTCAATTCAGCGATTCACGAGCAGCGTACCGGCAACAGCAGCGGATTCTTTGATGTATCCCTGTGCTACGATCTCGTTGCTGATGCTGATAAAGGCTGTGATGTGGCCAGTTACGAGCAGATTCAGCAGCAGAGTGGCAGAGGTATCCTGGTGTCCCTGCATAATATGGAGCATCTCTGCCATCGACAGCAACCTCCCGTCATAATAAACTTAGCTGTCCGTCAGGTATGATGCTGACATCAGCAGGCATAATGTTTCCATCCACCTCAGCGCAACCAAGGAAGATGGGCAGCCGATTAAGTGCATGGGACAAGAAAGAAGCAGCCTCTCATATGACCAATGCACACGCGGGGACTTCTCTTACATTCAAGACATCGTTTCAGAGTGAAGGGGCAGATCATGGAGCGGCTGTGGTGGAAGCTGCCGCGCACCTGCTGCACTAACTTGATGACAATGCTGCATGCCACGCTGAGTATGCTTTGCGCCAGCTCAGCGAGCAGCCGCGCGGCAGCTTCCTCATTCCCCATCTCCACCATCTGCTGCAGAACAACTGCCACCTGCATGCGCCATCAATAAAGTCCCTTGGGTAACGCGAAACACCGAAATATAGATGCCACTGATGTTCTTAGCAGTAATTTCTGTCACCATTTTAGTCAAGGCACAATCCCGTTGTGCAGCTCTTGCAAGGAAAGCAGCCATTAGACAGCCATCTTTACTTGACTGTGGTGCAGCAATTTGACATTTCTCAGGACACGTGCTCTCAGAGAGATATGAGCCATGAAACGGCTCTCAGAGTTGCCCATTCGAGCTCTCAGCCCAACTCCTTCAAGGGGCTGCTGAAGGGTCCAAGGTCAGGAGAAATGCCACAAGGCGTGTGGACCTCTCTGAGTGATTCAACTCAGCTTGGTAGCCAGCGGTTCTCCAGTGGCTTAAAAAAGCCACGTTAGCCCTATTTATTCTGCCTCTATACTGAGATGCCTGGAAACCACTAGTTTGAGCCAAGATTTTCCCCCAAAATCCTATTTTCTATCCACATTTTGGCTTCAGCCCATTTGTTCCAAGACTTGTTTAAGGCCACGTCGGCTATCGGCCAAAGTCCGTACTAGAAACACTGTTGGTAGCATGCTGGCCGCCCCAACACTCACATGCGCAATTTGTTTTGCCTCAGGTGGCTCCCAAAAGTTGTTTAAAATGTATTTATAATTATGATAATAACATATTAATGCACATCGCACCTTTTCTGCGGGCAGCGACTGTGCCAATGCTTGGGCTCCCACAGCCGCCAGCTGGGGCCGTCCGGTGGTGACTAAGTTTGCCAGGTGGGAGGCCACAATTTCCGCATGCCCCATCACCATCAGCTCATCCATTACTAACGCCCACTCGCATGCAAAGCCCGCCCGGAGCACCAGCAGCGAGCACTGCCCATGTCCAGTGAAACTTCAGTCCCTTCATTACCCTTTAATACCCCATATGACCCTCTACCCTAATTCCTGAACAATAAATCATAAAACCCAGGAAAACACAAAGTGGAAATCAAATCACTGCCCACCCCTGCGCCGTTGGTCATGTGTAGGAAATTCTCAGCACGTGGGGACAAAAGCACACTTGAGAAGAAGAAGAAGAGAGCAGCGTGTAATTGTCCCCAAGCAGATTATAAATGGAACAGTCATGTGATGTCATTAGGTGTGTGCAAACAAAGAGAGCCAGTGCTTGGCTTTAATCAGACGCACGAGAATTCCTGCACCTGTGCAAGCTGCTCACAGAATTTGAACCTAGATTTTTGAAAAGTCGTTGAATTCAGAGACCCCCACCTGCAGTGCACATTCCTCCTCTCCATCGCTGTAGAATCCAATCTCCATCTCCGCAACCTTCTGCGCATCACAAGCAACCACTCTTAGAGCTGCTGTGCATCACGTGGGCTAGTTACTCGCCATGGGCACCCCTTGTCAGCCTTGCACATTTTGCCATGCACTGTTTGATCAATTGAATGCTGTCAGTACATCCCATCAGCTCTGGGCGGCTATAGATGATATGTACTTTCCTTCTGTCATGCAATACTGCGTGGCTTGGCCCAAAATCATAGAAGGAACACACAATCAAAGATCACGGTACCAAGGCACACGCTTAGTAATGCATGACAACAACTGCTCGAGGCAGCGTAGAGGCAACCACAGCCACCTCAGGCATGACCCTCAGGACGGTAGTCTGACAATCTCAGACCTTTTCTTTACCATGCTTCTTTCAAGAGCAGCACCGATGTCACAGCAAGCACATAACGCACCAGCGACAAAATTCAATTTAATATGAATATTGATACAAACTAATAAAAAAAGACTAAATTTTACAAGGGCCTCCACCTTTGCTTCCCCTTCGCGCACCATTTCCACTTTGGATACTGCAGCGACCCTGGAGCACACAGAAACGCCACCAGCCATCTTCAAGTCTCAGTCCTTTTGTTCGGACGGGATAGTGACAATCATTACACAATCAATCTGCAGGTAACTCCTGCAGACAGGCTTCGTTTTTAGGCTGCTACAATCCTGTCCCTCAAAGGACTCGTCATCATGGCCTGCCCTTGGACTGCAAAATTATTTCCTGCGAAGATTTTTGATTGTGCATGCCGTGGTTCTCCAGTAGCTGGCAAAGGTGACTCGGCAGTGACTCACCAGGGATGGCATTGCTTGATCACAGTCTCAGTGCAGCGTATTGCCAGATGTGCTTTCCCATGCTCCATGATCCCCTTTTTGATCTGCAGCAGAGGCATCAGACTAAATTTCATTATTCTGCGATACACAGATTCTCAGGTACAATCTCAGCAGGCTGCAGGCGAGCCCAACCTAACTGAGAAAAGCATTCAATGCCGCATGCAATGCTTTCTATTGCACTGAATGCCAGGAAGCCGCCATTTGATAGGGCATGCTGATGTCACCTCTGCAAGCATTGCTGCCATGCCTACTAACCTACAATTCAAACCCTTATTTCATATTCAAGCTGGGTTGCCCGATTAGGACATGGCATAAGGATGATGTCATCACCTGTGCCATGACATCAGGGCGCGCCATTTTTGCAATAGCAAGGGACACTTCCGCAAATGCTGCCTCGTGGCCCACTTCATCCAGGCTCTCGATGCATTTGACGACTACTTCAATCTGGCCAGCATTGACAAGTTCGGTCACCATTCGTGCAACCACATCTGGGCGCCCCATCCTGCAACCAGGGCAAAAGCAAGTGCCACCAGTGCTTCTTGTAAGGATTTTGGTTGGAACCAATGTGGCTACAAACATATGCCCAACAAAAAAATCAAGGCCACAGAAATGGCGAAATTTGGGAACATTTTAGTGAAATTTGCCCTGAAAAATCTGATTCATGGGTGTTCCTTTGCTACCAAGGGATGAATGGAGGCTTCCTGCCCAAGTAGGTAGGTCCTTAGAAGTCAATCGGTGGCTTCAAAGTGGGACACTCTCAGGTAATCTATGCGCCACAAAAGTGCCCTATTCATTCTTATAAAGCTGCATGGGCATGGGGAAGCCGCTGAAAGAGAATCTGAATGTCACCTCTATTTAGATGACAAGTCATGAATATCAGATCTCCAATAGCAGCTTGTCCTACAGATCCTGCAGCAATACTTCCGCATGTTTCTGCGCGTTGTGTCTTTTCGGGGCTTTCAAAAGCCGATGCGACTGTAAAGAATGACTGAGACTGCCTGGCGGGCGCCAAAGATTGGCCATTCAAAATTGATCTGATTTTCTTATGCAGCTTCCTCTGGTGTCCATCAGGGGACCTTATTCTAATGGTCAGGGACACTCTTATTAATGTTAGTAATATTATGGTATGTGATGGGTTTGCCAGGCAAACCTGACAAGCTCTTGAGCGGGGCAGTTCTCCAGCACATCGCCCAAAACCACCATCCCATTCTGGGCTTGGCAGGCGAGTGCAAGGCCGCCAGAATCCACAAGGGAAACTGTGATCTGTGACACAGTGTTCGCATGCCCCGATTTGAGCATCCACTCGCAGACAACAGCGACCTCGTCGACATGCCTGCGCATGCATGCGTCCTGGTTGGTGTCATGCTGATGTCAGCAGTCACTACCTGGATTACTAACGGGATTAATAGCCTGCTGACCCTGCTGCGCTTTTGAATGCCAGCCAACAGCCCCACAATGAAGAGACCACCAATGTTGCCTTCATGATTTACCTAAACTGAGTCCATGCCACAAGCTCATACAAAGTTAAGATACAAATACATATTTTGCATATTCTGCATCTTTTTGAGAAATGCAGGACCTTTCCTGCAGCCTACAGTTTCAAGGCTTGCACAATTTCATTGTTAAATCAAAGCAGTCAGCCAGCAAACTGTAATTGGGCCAGGGTTGCTCAGAATCATGAGTTGGCAGCAGCAAATTGACAGAAAAGGTCAGCGAACCCTTTGGAGATGAGCAGTGCATAGATGTCCCTGGCGTCCTCCAGCCTCCCATCTTCCACCAGTGATGTCAGCAGATCTGCCACAATCGGCGCATCTCCCCGCCTGCAACAGCGTACTTGATTTCAAATTTGAGACCGCTTGAGTAACGTCTCAAGTCGGGCTGTATGCTGCCCTCGCCCTTGTGTCACTAAGCTTCAATTTTCTGAGGGGCTTTATGGTGTATACAAATTAGCTGATTCATGGCATGTCCTTGTGTATCCCTCTGCTCTCCTAATCACCCACCCAGTGAATCACAGGTGAGGCAAATTGTGCAGCCATATTCTACTGACAAGTAGTACTGGCGTGTCAGATGACATTGAAGCATGGCGTGGAACAACGTCTCTGGCTCCGTATAAAAAGGCCCATCACCTTTGCGCCTTCTGCTGCACTTCAGCACGGGCTTCACATTACATCTGTGAAGCGTGCAAGTGTTCCCTGCCATTCAGACGACAGGAAGGAGCTGCTCGTATGGAGCACTTTCTACGGGTAGTGATGCAGCTCATGCAAGGCTTCGTGAGTAATTTAGCATGCATGGCTACAGCTTGTCCTGGTAGATGTGGTCTGATCACCTGACCATTGCAACTGCCAGGCTGACAGCTGCAAGCACCTGACCGCTCTGCAGCAGACTCTCAACAACGCGCAGCAACACCGTCAGCCGACCGAGCTTTGCCGGGGCGGCCGCCACCGCAGCCGCCACGTCAGCATCGCCCTCTTGAATCAGCTGCACAACAAATATTGAATTTAAAATCCTGGAACACTTGAACTTGATCTGATTGCAGCATGCAGACGCCCTGGTTTCAGTCAGCTGCTTCAGCAAAGAGTCGCCGTGTTGCAATTTGCAATCTGCATGAGCGCTGGCAGCATGGATCAGACGGGTTTGTAATGCTTTTGCACAGGAATATTTCATTCTTAAAGCTTACGTGCATCAAAAATGCGTGAGAGATCAGAGGGCTGCATGCTAGACACCTGATGGAATACCCTTGACTCCCCTCAGAAAGGATTTGGGCAGAGGAATTTGGGGAGGGCCGGAATTCAGTCATGCAGGTGACTAACTACTGTACTTATCAACGTTTGTGCTCTGCCCGACCAGCCAAGCTTGACTGATGGCCAGATGACAGTACAGCACAGCAAAAAAAATGGGATGTCAGTGAATGGTCTGCCAACGCCCCTTCTTGTGAGCTCTTAAGGACCGGCGCAAGAATATGTAAAGGCGCTTGCCCGTTGTAAGACGGCTGCTGCCGCGTCCGGCCGGTTGCTCCTGGCCACGATCCAATCCATCAGGTTGGCCAGCAGCCTCCCTTTGCCTATCCTTGCCAGCCCCTTGGCAGCCACAAGAACACCTGCACGCCAGTGGGACATCATTTAGTGCCATGGAAGGTGAATGTCATGGCCGAGAGCAATCTTCCCAATGTAGAAGAGCAGGCAGACCCATCATGTGCATCGATTTGGAAGGTGCAAACGCGCGAGACACTGCCATGTGCACCCACCAGGCTTGACAGGAAAATGGTTCCAATGCATTGATGGTGTATGTCTTTTTGTGAAAAATTGCTCTGAGCCAAAGCTGGGCGTCAGCCACTCACATTCTGTGTGCCCTGCGTCCACGCGGTCGATCACCCATCGTCCCAAGATGCCGACGCCCGCTTGCTCCATACGGACCGAAGATCAACTCTAGCTTTTCTTCTATCTCGTGATCGAGATTTTATGGCCTTATCAACCCGCGTCCAGACTGTAGCACGGGGTGCCTGTCCACATGGCGGATTGACTGTGCCTTGACATCTGGTTCCCTTCGTGACCGCTGCAGTCCTTGACACACTATAAAATCAGATCCACTTATTCGATTGTATTGGTCAGTTACTGGTGTAAATACTCCAGTGCTCCTAAGTCTCGGGGATTCAAACGAAATTTTGCGTTGGGATGGCTGACGGAGCTGCCCGTATCAAGTCAACATAATCGGCGACAACAGCCTAGTCTCTTTTGCGAGCATTTCTCCATAAAATTGACGTCTTTTTGAAGGCGTCAACCTTGGATAGCTGTTCACCTGGAGGTTCACTCCAAATCCATTGCATTGTCATTTCACACAAGCAGCTGGCTCCAGTTCGAAACCCTCGCTTCGCCTCGTCGAAGTGTATCCTTACAAGAGGCACATGCAGAGCACCTGACAATCTGATGGCCTTGCTGTGCACAGTTTTTTGACTGCGCAGACATGACCTGCAACACAGTACATCTGTGCTCCACAACTTGTGTGGTTTGCGGCTCGAAAGCTGACAGCAAACTCCATCTGGTGCACAAGAACTTTTCTGCGCCATGGTGGTCACTGAACTGGCAAGGTATCTCAGTGCCTTTGGAAAGGCCTTGGCAGGCACTCAAGATGGCAAGACAGCTGCTATACTTCAGTAGACAGCCATCCGTCATCCAGCCGTGATGTTGGCATGTGATCGCAGCAGGCACGACTTGGGCAGGCAACACACAACAGATAGTCGTGCTCGCTTCCAAATCTAAATCAGATTGTCAAGCAAGACAGTCACAGGAGCTCTCACAAATGCGCATGCAACGCTGACCATTCACTTAGTCACCTTCCGCCGAGCACTTGGGTCAGTCAGTCAGTCAGTGAGCCAGTCAGTAAAAGGACAATGCATCCAATTCAATAATACATCAGCTTCACTGCCCAGCAAGTTGACAGGAAGACCATAATCTCGAATTGCGTCTGAAATTATTCAAAATTTGCTGCTGAAGTTTGGCGCGATCACGCCGCATGAATCACATTGCCGAGCAGGATTTGACAGGCTCTCAACTGAGATCCTGGGTCTGCCCAGGCCGTCTGAGACAGCAGTTTCTCATGTCTCTGTGTTACCCATCTCCACATATTACCTGCCAAATGACCTTGGCAGTCAATGTTCCTGGGCCAATAAGAAGCCCACCCCAGAGCTCCTGATCTCAGAAGCACAAGCCCAATCCCAGCCAGGATCCCCTTCGAAATGTGAAACCCTGCTCCCCACTAATTCAAGCTTTCTTATGCATCTTATCCCCTCTCCTTTCGCTTGACACAATTTTCCATTCTGCATTACACTGTTGTCATCGAGTGCCTATTTGTACTGCGCCCGATTGCCCTGACAGCTCTGTTGATTCGCACGACCGCATCCGTGTGCCCGGTGCCCGCAAGCCTCACCAAAATCGCCGCCACAGAAGGCGCCTGCCCCTGTATGGGCAACATGAACAGATCAAGCCTACAGACATGCTGCATCGGAGTGAACACGCCCAGAATGCAGGACGGCTGAAAGCTCCCAGCATGCGTGTGCTTGATCAGAAGTCATATCTTTTGGGGCATGAGGGGTGTGTGAAACCACAGCAGACAGCGCCAGGTCCATCACTCTCTTCCTCTCATGCTTTATACTCACACCCTCAGTGTCTGAGCTGGCGGCCAGACTGGACTGTGAAATGGAGATCTTGGCATGCCGTCGATTGCCAGGCTCATGTGGACAAGCAGCAGGCATTAAGACAGCATTTGCCATCCACCAAGGAAACTACAGCTCATCTGCAGCTTTCTATTTGTGTGAAATGAGAGCCATGCATTCTCACAAGGTTTTCAGCCAAGTCACAGCGACAAGTCTACAAGGCTTTGTCACTTAAATGTAAGCTTTGCAAGGTTGATGAGATCATGAGATGCTTGCCTGCCGGACCATCAGTATGACGGCGTTGCGCGCAATTTTGGGGGACCGGTTGGCCACGGCTGCCAGTAGCTCGGAGGCTGCGTGATTTCTGCCGGACGCCCAGAGCTCCAACAGCAGCTGCGCCACCTGCGCGCACATGCCGGCACATGCCATGTCATGTGCATGCCAAGAGCTTTTCAAGACTAGCAAAGATCAAGCAGAATCTATAGTAGGGATTGTATTTCTGACAATTAAGGTGATTTGGTATGTGGATGAACTGCCGCATGCCAGGTCAAAGGTCAGTCCACACGGTATGCTCTGCCACAGGACTGCCACATGCTGCCAGGTCTCAGGGGCTGCATGCGAGCCAAAGGGAGATCTCCTGGACTTTCCGACTGGCTGGTTGTAGCAGACAATAGGATGTCCCTCGAGAGTTCTCTTCCTCCTGAGAAATGCAGCTTGCAGACAACGCAGGCAAAGGCTGACATCTTCATCCCTGCCGCTGACTGGACTGGCCACTTCAGACAAATATCATCAAGGTATTGCAGTAATGCAATGTACTCATACTGACACAAGGGCTGCCGCCAGGAAATTCCCCATGGGCTACAAACGAACAGATGAGGTGTTTGGGGGCTTCAGAAATGTGCGCTCACCGCTCTGGCGCTGGTTCTATGGGCCAGGAACGCCACAGCAGACGATGTCAGGTACGGACCAATCACATCCATGAGAGCCGCCACCCGTTCGGCCACCGCAGCCGTCTCTCCCATTCGCAGCAGCTCTCCCGCAATAGCCGCCCACTGCAGTTTCGACAAGTAAGGGGTTCGTTTTAGTATTGTCGCTTTGGGCAGACTACGAAGGCCAGGTGCAATTCGGCAGCAATTGTGTCAACCTCTTCCATGAATTACCTGCCCTTGCTCTAAAGCCTGGAGTACCCTCCCGCACAGCACATTGTGCTTAGAAAGCACTAGAATTCATCTGCCCTGGGTTTTGGCGTCTGACAATTATCTCTATACTTAAATCAAAGGTTTATTTGTTTAGGGTTAGGGATTAGAACTTAAAGCTTAGGAATCCTTATTATTATCATTACACGCTTTCCCTGCCAAAAGGCAAGGTGAGTCCTGCAGGCAAGCTGCAGTCAAAGGCTGCCACAATCCTACCTCGTGTTGGACTTGCCAGATTCAAGAAATACCCCATCAACGGTGGGCACGGAGCTTAGTATTTATATCGCCCCCCGCCAGCCGGGGCCAAGAAATTAAGTAATTTAGGGTTTAGGGTTTAGGGTAAACCCCGAACATTTTCCTTTAAGAAAGCTCGTCATATTTTGAATGTGGATGCCCAACGCCTTCCGACATGTTTTGCTCGTGCAATGCACCCTGGCAAGTGGTTTTGTCCAGCACCAATAGTGTTTGCATTCTTTAATGAAGCTGACAGGCATGAAAATCCCCGTCAGAGAAGAACAGATGCACCTCTTCCACTTTGCCGCCCCTGATGAGCAGCATGGATGTGTGAACCATCTGCGCCTCCAGGCCTCTCCTGGACAGCTCCAACTCGACTCTGGCTGCAGCCTGCAGGCATCAATTGCAGCAATACTATGAAAGAGACAGCGTGGAAAAGCTTGCCAGTCACTGGTGGTGTTGCTATCAAGATGGCCAACCTCTAAAACCAGGACTAATCATTCAAGTACTGCATTTGCCGCAGCCTCATGAGCCGACAAGACACTGCCATCTTGTGGTGAAGAGTGGGGGCACACGCAAAGCAATCGGCTTGCAATGGTGGCAAGCCACAGATGAACCACAATCTAACATCCCAGCTAAAACAAACCTTCTGCAGAGAGATCCAATTGGAAGGCACATCCAGCCCTCAAATATGGAAAAGAGCCTCCCGAGCATCTCGCAGCAGAGGTTTCATTGGGCAGTGAGGCTCATTGCAGGCCATCAGCAGTTGCCACTCAAGCTTCACATTTGTGCCATGACAATACAGACTGTCCACTTTCGTAGAAACCACAGAGTTCCTGCGATGGTCAAGTCAGGGGCGTGCCTGCACATGTCCTTGGAGCACCATGTGGTCTTCTGTGGCAGCCGCCGCCCAAAGAAGCTCCCCATGAAGCAGCGCTGCCAGGCAGCTGGCAGCCAGGTCCAGGCGTTGCCTCCCGACGAGCTCCGCAACAATCTGCTTAGCAAACCTCAAACTGATCTGTCAAGTTCAAAGTGCCACGGGTCCACTTTTGGAGTGCGACGAGAGAAGATGCTGACAGTGAGGAGCTGCAAGCATGACTGCATGTCAGGCATTGTCGTGTGATATGGAGGCGGTGCAAAATCAGGCGCCTTGGCGAAACCCCCCACCCTTGCCATTGGGTCAATGGCAGCTAAACAACAAATGAGTTGAGAACACCTACCAAGAAGACTAGCAAAACCCACAAGCCGAGGCCAGAGAACACCAAGGGCGCCGCAAGCTGCCTGGTGCCCAGACTGTGGATCGCAGCAAGAGGGAGAGAGCGGACCATGCTGCAATAAAATAATATTTTTTTTGATTTGAGGGTTGGTTTAGGGTTTATGGTTTAGGGTCTAGGGTTGGCTGAGAGCGGACCAAATACTCATGTGGCGAGCAAATCATGCAGTATGTAGCTGGGATGGCCTCAGGAAGAAATTTGCAGTGAGCGGGAGAAGCAAGCATGACTGTTCGTTAGGCCAGGCCATGTAACCGCAGTCAGCATCAGACTCGATGTCAGAAGCTTTTGTTTTTGCTTTTGTGTTGCATGAAAGCTTTTATATGCCGGAAATAAGCTTGGGCGTCGAGGATAACGCTGAAAACACCTTACATGGAAAGCATGCCATGCAGAAGACTAAGCTCAAGGGTGACATCTCAGATGGGCACCTGTGCGATGACAGCTGGCCGATGCAACATCGCCAGAATTTGGACCACCTCAGTTACGGCGTCTGGGCGGCCTGAGTCAGCCAGTGCCTCAAAACAGCCGCAGACAAGGTCCAGCCTTTTTTGACAGATTACCTCGCCACAGATCTTCGCCACAACATCCACGTGGCCCATCCTGCGAATGCAATGACTTTGTCAAGCATCCTCTTGGATACCATGCATGTGTAAGTTACAACTAACACTGTCAACGATACAGCATAGGCGCACAGAAGAGACATCAACTGAAGCTTCAGAGCCAGCCTGTGTTTTCTCAAAGCCATATCATCAAGCAGCAATGAAGAATGCAAATGCTTCTTGCTTTCTTGAAGCAAACGACACAGGCAGTTTGCATGTAGGAACTTCCCTTGCCTGCGGCCCCCAACCATGCAGCATGCAGGAACTTCCCTTACTGGGGAACAAACCAGAATTCTTCCACGAAACACCACTCCAACTGTGCTCACGGGTCATTGCAGCGTGTGCTTGCAGCATTTAGTGAGCATCCAATCACCTGATGAGCTCAAGTACCGGGGATTGACCTGGGGCAGCGCCCCCCAGGACCACCGCCGCGACGGGGGGATCGCACGCCAGCACCAGTCCCCCCGCTTTCACCACCGCTGCCACGATCTCCGCCACCGCTGCCGCCTCGCCCACCCGGATCATCCACCCCAGAGCCTCCGCCAGCTCAGCGCCGTGCCTGCGCATATGCACGCCGCTGATGTCATCCTTCTATGTGGCAATCTTTTGCTGATGTCAGCCTGCATATTCCAAATTTCTTGAGGTCCCTCTTGGTCTCCGGCTTTTTCGAATGAGGTATATTTCTTTCCTGCAGGTAAAAAACCTTTCTGTGTCCAGGAACGATGCTGAAGCTGATCAGAGCGGAACCTGCAAGAAGCAATTCGCACAAAGACTTGCACACTAGTACACAGTGAACTGCAATTCAAAGTCTGCAATCACTGTACAAGCGGTGCTCAGGGAATCTCAGGAGGCCGCCCGTCTGGGATTTGCCAGACACAAGAAGGTTGTAGCTGGGGCGTCCCTGGACCTGTCATCCGGCCCTGTCAATCCCAGGCGATGTCACCGATAATTATTATTATCATTATTACATTATTATTACACGCCTATCCAAGCCACAGTTGGCTTAGGTGCGTCGCAGCAGCGTTTCTATGACAGCCTTCCAGCTCGGCCTATCTTGGCACCATTTCCACCATGTCAGAGCCAGCCCAAGACTATAACACCGATAATGAAGGATGCATAAACACAAGTACAATTTCTGCTTCCTGTGCCAACGTACCTACCGCGGGCGATGAGCAAAGCGGCCACGTCCCGTGCATGCTTCAATTCGCCCAACATCACCAGCGCTGTCAGCAGATCAGCCACCACCGGCGCGTCGCCTTCCCTGCAACATTTTTAGGCTTCATTTCTTATCTTAGGGTTTATATTTTAGGGTTTGACTCTAAATAAATCTTCATTGTTCACCTTGCTGCTTTTTGTAGGGCGCAGATTGAGCCGTCTCTGGGCATTTGCAGGCTTTTTACGGCAGATAAGCTGAAGAAAACGGCGAATGTGCACCCAGATATTAGCGGCAGCCTTGGATGGCCCAGGGTGCTGAGCATTGTGTCCACAATAGCCTGCTGCTGGGTTGCGTGGAATTGGAAGGTCTCACAGCAGCATTAGTCATTCCAGCAGGTTGTCTGCAGCTGCACCTCGCTGGTCTAGGCGCAAGCGGCATGTAATACCATGGCGTTGGAAAACACACCCCTCTTTTCTGGGCTGCCTAGGATTACTGGAAGCCCTCTTGCACACGGCTGTTCGCCTATTTGTGGAAAAGTCAGAGAAGTGCCTTCATCAGCTTTGGTGCATGCGCACCCTGTCGGAACACCGCAGCAAAGCAGCGAGCTTTCCTGATGCAAATTTAATGATACTAGAGGTGCCAAGTGGCTTACCGGACAATATGGAACAGCACGTCGGCTGCAGCGGCGCTTTCGCCTTCGCGCATCATGAGGTCAAAGACTCGGAACGAAGCCGCGGGCTTGCCCCGCTTCACCGGCGCTGATGCCATGTTGGCGGCCACGTCAGCATCGCCTATGGTTACATCATCACTGAGTCAGTCAGATGTAACAGCAATTTTACCTATCTTTCAGCAAGGCCTTGAGATGGGTCCAAGCTTGGCCAGACAGTATCATCCCCTGGCGTCCCTGGACAATCTCAGAGACACAATAAACTGCCTAATGAATTTCCTGACATGCCACAGAATTTAATGCCCCGCTTAAGTTGAGGATTGTTTGACCTACAGTCCAGCAGGGAGGCTGGCCCCTAGCATGTCAACCTGTCTGCAGGAGAGGCTATGGCTCACAGAAGTCAGTCAGAGCCAGTATATACACATGAGACCGGGGATCTATGTAATACCGTCTTCTAGGAGCTGCATCATGACGGCTGCTGCCACGTCAGGTCTCCCCTTGTCCAGAACAATGGCTTCTGTGATTCGCCCCACGCAGTGCGTTACGTGCGAACGCGCAAAGACACGCATCGTGTTCTCTGGACCTGAAGCAACAACCGTTCCTTCTGTGTCAGAACTTCCATGTGATGGTGTGCTATCAAGCACACAGAAGCCCAGATTCGGCACTCCTGCAGTACAATAAGGAGGACTAATGGAGTTACGCACGCTTCCTCGTGGCAGAGGGTGAAGCACGGTTCTTTGGCAGTCTTTGCTGGGCTTAGGTTCTGAGCGAGACGCTCTCACATCGCATATCGCCGTTGTCAACGGTGCGGATCATGTTAGCGGCCCAGAAGCCCGAGCAGATCTTCTCGAAGTCGTTGTACACTCTGTGCAGAGCGCCGATGCTCTCTTGGGACTCGGACGTGGGTGCCCACGACAAAACAGCAGAAGGTGTCTGCAGCAGATCAATACGCTTTCAAGAACTTAAAAACTTGCTTACGCTTCATTCGTATATTTTGCTACCCGAAATTATGATGAAATCAAGCTGAACGTTCCCATAAGTCAAGATGCACGAGTCATCCGGCATGTTCTTGGTTGCACCAACAGTCCCCTCAAAGCTTCCTCGTGCGATTACGACTCAAAAATCATCACAATGAATTTTTATCTTTTCAAAAACCAAGGCAAGTGGACATACCTCCCCAGCGCTGCCTTCCGGCGGGAGACAAGAGTGCGCTTCGTCATCAATGTTGCCGTCCGCCATTCCACGCGGTCTGCTGCCTTGCGCGAACGCCAGATGCTATCATGATGCTAACTAAATATATTCGCACCATCTGCAATGCCTGCAGCGGCTGTTCCATCTCCTCGAAGGTGGCTTATGTAAGACTAACGTTTGTTCTGCAGGCTTTACTCATGTGCCTCGTCAGATCCTGTCACAAAAGGGGACGGTTCTACCATTCCTTTTCGGAGTTGGATTACATCGCAAAGAAGGCTGCATGTGCAGCAAAAGAAAAAATGGGTTACGCCGTTGAGATTGCAGAGGCAGGTTACACCCATAACACATCAAAGCAGACACAGCGCATAAGACACCGCTTAGGAATTTGGGCATTAGCATTGAGCCCCCGGTCACATACTGTCTCTTCTGCAGCAGCAGGCATGCAAGGCAGCATCCACGTACTGCAACATTGATAACAGGGATTCTACAAAATGTCACAAAAACTTGACCGGCTGCCATATACATTTTACTTCCCTGGGGCCGACCGAAACCCCTGTCATCTTGAGGGCGGCTGATCCTTTGGAAAGCAGCTAACCATTCAAAACGGCTATTCTGACTCTCAGGATTGATTTAATTGAATTTTAGGATAGACTGCTAACACTGTCATCTGCAGCCAGCCGCCTACTAAAGAATCATTGTGCGTGTTACACCTCGCTTTTCCTGCCAAAAGGCAGGGTACGTCCTGCAGACAAGCGAGGAGTAATGCAACGAATATCCCTCCTAAATGCCACTCGACCTACTATCAGACCTCAAGAATGGGCCAGCAAATAAGAGTCTGGTGAGCACGCTTGGAAATTTGTTCCGCTTTGCAGAAACTGAGCTGTCCTGCCTGGTATTGAGCAGAAGCTTGCAGCATGATTGCACCCAAAATAGTTTCAGAACCTTTCAGCAAGGCGTGCTGCTGCAAGGCAACAGCCACCAGAGGCTTCTGTGGCTCCCAGCTCGATAGAGTATCTGTGCACTTTGTTGTTATCCCAAAACAAGGACTTCCTACTCAAAAAACGTTCCACAAAGAGCATCCTTGCGCAGCTTATACTTCCAAAGCTTTCAAGGCGCCTTTATTCCAGAATTTCAGTCTCTCAGAGCTTCACGCTTCAACCCAATCACACACCGCGCTGAAAGTTCTGCCGCCTTAAAACAGAGAGAGTACACTTCAGAGCCGAGCTTTCTTATAGCGCTGACGTTCACAGATACGTGCTGCTTGCTTCAACTTGAACCTTGGGAAGCTCAGTACGCTTATGGAATGCCAGCTACACACCTGCGACCAGGGTCATTATTTTCTACTGTACGCAGGGACCTGATGTGACGTGTCTAGGCTGCCAGCGCTGCCTCGGGCCTTGTGGAAACTCGATAAACAGACCTGCTATGGGATTTATGCATTATTACGTGGCGCTGACTGAGACTGACTGAGCGACTGAGCGAGTGAGCAGCACGGTCTCAGTGGACGTTCCAGAGGGGGATGTCCACGGTTGGATTGACAGGCATGCGCTGCGGTGGCGTGCCAGGACCTGGCACCTTTGCTGTTCCCTCCTTTTCTGCCATGTCTTCCGCAGGCGTTCCCTCTGCTGCCATGGCAATCCCCCTGGCTGCCGCAGCCACTGACCTGCAGCAAGTCTTCAAATTAAAGAGACTAAAGATCTTGGGGCAGTTTTTGATACTGCTTGCTCGCGACCCCTGTCAGTGTATGCGCTGCGAGAGGGATTCCAGTGCAAATTATCTCTCGCTTTGCAATTTACCCCCTAACGTGTGCGATCATCCTTGGTGCCAAACACTGGCATCTCGCTTGCTGCCCTGCATTGCCACCAAGCACCGTGAGTTCTTTAGCATCCTCTGTGAGCTCGCAGATCCCGCTCAGCGCCATTACCCTGGTAGCAGACGAGTTGTGTGCCCAACCCCTGTGCTGCCAATGATCTCTCCAATGCAATGATCTTGATAATGGTAACTCATAATGTCGAGCCCGGGACCGATTAGAGTATTAAATACTCACATGGCTGCGCGGATGGCGGCCTCAGCGGCGGCGAGGTCCCCTGCAGAGATGAAGGGGCCGGAGGGGGGAGCGATAGAAGTTTCCAGGTAGTGGTTGGTCGCGCGATGCCACATCTCCGGCTGAATGATGGCGCCCGCATCTCTCAGCACTTCCAAGAGAAGCACCACTTCCCGCCGAGCCGCCAGCGCCGCTGCAGCAAAATCAATTTCATCACTATGAGTATTGCATGCTTTTTCTGCAAGTGATCACAATACATCCGCAGAAGGGCTGCAGGCAAAGGTTGCCACACGTGCTGTGCTCGCAAGCAAGTCCCCATCAGTCATTGTCAATTTCGAATTCAATGCAGGCAGGTGCGAGCACATGCAATGGCAACCTCCTCCCAAGTGTGCTAGTTGCCGCCTGCCTTGTTTCAAGGCCTCCCTAACCAGGTGCAGGGTTGGTTTACACCCAAAAGATAGGCAGGTGCGCGCACATGCGATGGCGGCTGCCTCGCGCGTGCGGTCGCTGTCGGCCAGTGCGCTTGTGAGGGCGGCTGCCGTCTTTTCGCGGCCGCAGTCGATCAGGTGCAGAATCACCGACGCCACCGCACCCGCCAGGCCCTGCAGTCATAACCAAGCTGTAGCTTTGGCTGTGGCTTTTCTCCTGTAACATCTTCACATCTTTGGCTTCGGTCTGCCTCAACACTTCCTGAAGTGGGCTTTCCGCTAGTAAATATGGTGAGCGGGTTCTTGGCAGACCATCATACGCGCATCTAGCAGAGCGGCTGCTTTGCACCATGGTAGCAGTTGTGCAAAGGGAAAGCTCCCTTGAAAACTAATGGACACTGCAGCAGTGTACTTTGAGCGGGTCAATTTGCTATATGTTGGGGCTTCTAAGGGGCCGAGTGAGACCTGCCATACTGTCATTTACGACAAACTCCAAGAGCTGCACCTACTCTAAGCCGCAGCGGAGTGCCTCTTTAAATCTGAGGATGTCCTAGCACATGCAAGTCTGTGGGGCGAATGAGAAGGATATCACACCTGGGCAGCTAGCTCAACGGCCAGGTCAGCAGCAGTGTGCAGGCATGCATGGCACACCGCTGCAAACAGGCGAGCCACGATGGCGGCTGAGTCATCCGCTGAGTCACCACACATGTCATCGGTTGCCATCTGGCCGTTGACCAGGCATGCAATCGCCTGGACGGCCTGATTGCCGGACACGGAACTGTCAGCCCCCTGACAATCCTGAAGTGGTAATTTATACCCAGGACATTTTAAGTTTGGGCCATTCCCATGAGGACATCGCAGCTACATTCGATCAATAGAGGTCCGATGAGTGTGTCATGTGAAAAAGCAATGAACAGGAAAGTGCACCCCTTTCTTTGGACCTGTTTCACATATTTTGCCAAGCCCATTGTCTACGATTACAGCCAAGCGTGACAGATACATTTGTTATTTTATCACAGGCTTTTCCTGCCAGAAGGCATGGTACGTCCGTGTAGACCAGCTGTAGTACAAGGCTGCCAAAAGTCTTCCCCTTAATGGGACTCGCCAGATCCAAGCAAGACCCAATCAACCGTGGGTATGTTGCTCAGTATTTATACCCCCCCTTGCCAGCAGAGGCCCGGCATGCGGCATGCAAATCAGGTTATGGACAGCAATAAACACCCGCCTTTGCAGCAGAGGCGACCTCCACCAGCGCCATGATGGCAGCAGCTGAATGCAAGGCCATCCAAAGACAAGATGGTGCCAGGCAATCAGACATTGCAGATGCTTTCAGCTGTACGGAGTACAAATGACACAGCCAAGAATGCCCACCTTTGCAGCAGAGGAGACCTCCACCAGCGCCATGATGGCAGCAGCTGAATGCAAGGCCATCCAAAGACAAGATGGTGCCAGGCAATCAGACATTGCAGATGCTTTCAGCTGTACGGAGTACAAATGACACAGCCAAGAATGCCCACCTTTGCAGCAGAGGAGACCTCCACCAGCGCCATGATGGCAGCAGCTGAATGCAAGGCCATCCAAAGACAAGACGGTGCCAGCAGATGAGACATTGCAGATGCTTCCAGCTGTACGGAGTACAAAGGACACAGACAAGAATGCCAACCTTGGCGGCAGAGGAGACTTCCGTTAGGGCCATGATGGCGGTGGCTGCCAGGTCGGGGTTGCCGCTCCTGATGAGACCCGCCAGACGCACTGCCACCACCGCAGCATCACCGGCCCCGATCTCCACTGCCGCAATCTCCGCCCACTGTGTAAATGCTCGCAGTAGAAACTACTCAGAAGATGTATTGAGCCATGACCAACAGTCACCAAGGACTGAAAGTCAGCTGTGCAACTTTGAAAGCCAGTGAAATCAGGAATAGCGACGGAAAAAACTGGATGGTGGCGTTGCTGTGAGAAATTGCATCAGATGATGTCGTCCCAAAGGCTTCCCACTGAGGACGATATGAGCAAATCTGCGGATCACATGAGTCTTGGCAGGCAGTCAATGTTGTGCCAGGCGCATGTGCAGCAATTGCTCATGTCCACCTCAAGCATGAGATTGAAATAGATGGCCCCTGGAATAAAATTTTAAAATTCACGGGGATGCACCTTGTGGGCGTTGTTGCTGCGGATTAGCAGAGCTGCCTCCTTGAGCGCCACGTCACTGCGACCGTCCTCAGTCAGCGCCACGTAGATCGCTGCCGCCGTCTGCATGCAAGCCACGAGGCCTTCAGTCACCCAATGATTTTTCCCGCCAGATATGCTGTCCCAATCATAGACTGAGCAGTGCTGCCTTTGCCTTCCAAAAGCTCAAAAGGCTGCATGTTTGGAATGAACCTTTTGTACACAAGGGCATTAAATTTATACTGTATAAAGTGATAGTCCAAAGCACTCTTCTGTATGGGTGTGAAACATGGGCTGTACGAGAGGATGAGCTCTCTAGACTCGAAGTTTTTCAGATGAGGTGCTTGAGGACAATCTGCAGCCTGTCTCTTATGGACAAGGTCCCTAATGATAAAATATTACAAATGTGCAATACTTCATGTGCCTCAGATATTGTTCGCTATAGACGATTAAGATGGCTTGGGCATGTTGCTAGGATGGGAAATGATAGATTGCCTAAGATAATGATGTTCAGTACTTTGGAAGGTGCTGGCAAGAGGGGTAGGCCTATAAAGTCTTGGAATGATTGTGTCAGGAAAGACTTGGACAGTCTTGGGCTGAGCTTGACATGGTGGAAAAGGTGCCAAGATAGGCCGAGTTGGAAGGCTGTCATAGAAACGCTGCTGCGACGCACCTAAGCCTACTGTGGCTTGGATAGGCGTGTAATAATAATAATAATAAAATGCTGTCCCTGTCTCTGTAGTCTTCGACGTGGAGCTCTCCGCTTCAACAATTCCTGATCTCCACACTGCAGAGCATCAACATGTGCTTTGCCTGGTGCATGGCTGATGGCTTTGCATATCAATAATTCGGGATGCTGATTACTTCTGCTCACCTTGGCGTGGCCTTGTTGCACCATCTCGAGCGTGCATGCAGCGGAAGACCAGGCAAAGCCCCGGCTGACAAGGTACTGCACAATGTTCTTCACCAGGTCCAGCTGCCCCCGCTGCACCAGCCCAGTCTTGATCTGCACAAATGCATGCATGCATGCATGCATGTTTATGAAAAGTGACTTCCTGCCCAGTGTCTGTGCTGCTTAAGAGCTCAGCAAATTAGTACACACCATTGTCAGAACATGGCGTCTGTGAACCTTACACAACACAAAGCCAAGTTTAAAAAAAAAGGTTGCATGTCTCGGTTCTCCTGGATTTGGAAACCACATTCCTTGGGGTGAAAAGTCAGCAACATTGCTGTAACCTCACCTGCTCTACTCGAAGCGACCTGTTTGCTCGACAGGGTTGAGAAACAAGTAATCCTTGGAAGAACAGAGGCATATATGGATGCAAATTGCATGAATGTGTGCATACCTTGGCCATGACATCGTGGCGGTCCAATTTGGTGAGAGCCAGTGCCACCTGGCTTACAGCGCTGGCCTGACCAAACCTGCGCAGCAACAAATAAATCCAATCATCCATTTCAACTCTGCAAATGCAACTTGCAGCTGCCAGCAAGGCCTTGGATCCCACAGTCACTCTTCAGGGCACAGCTTCTTCACAGGGACGGTTTGTCACAGGGGAAAGGCTGCAACATTGTATGCAGGATCTTCCCAATGTTGTTGACGACACAGCAAAAAATGTGTAAATATCGATGCTGCAGACCTATTTTCGGATGCCTCGCTGTGTCTACATAACAGTGGGGGAAGCTGCCATCCCATATGCAGGCTCTTCGTGGGTTTGGAGGAAAGCAGGACCTTTTTGAAAATTACTGAAAATGACTGTCAGACAGTGTTTTAGGACATTACTAGGGATGAAAGGGAGGGAACGCGCGCCTGCCGAGCTCAGCAAAGGCGGCACAGATGACATCGTGGTGACGCGTCTTGACCAACTCAGCGCTCATCCTGGCGATGACATCGGAGCGCTCCATCCTGCATCAACATATGATGTCACATCAATTTGATGCATTTGGTGCAGAGAGGCATTCTACAGGGATTACCTGACCTATGTGATCGCCCTGCTGTTTGTTCTTCTCTCATTGCTGTATTGTCAAAATGATGGGCCTTGTTTCTGGCGGTTGCCAGAAGCAATATGGAGTACAGGGGCAGGGGTGGTATGCCATGTGCATCTATATACAAGGCACTTCCAAGTGAATTGGTGCAACTGCAGATGCACATGCAGTTGCCATCCTTTACCCTGTGTACCCATTATTCCAGCACGGACCAAGAGCACAGCTTGTACGTTGATCTTCACACAGACAAGGGGCATTCATAAGAGCACACTGACTTGACGAGCTCGTAGCAGGGGCAGCCGGCAGTTTGCTCTCCCAGAGCCACCATGGCAGCCTTCGCCTCACACACCAGCGCTAAGCCACCGGCGTCCACAAGAGCGGCTGTAATCTCCGCCACGACCCGTGCATGGCCCACGTGGATCATCCGCACGCACACATGCGCCACCCCATCCGCATGCCTGCATGTGCATGCACATGACAACTTTGTGAGATGCAGAAGGTTGGCAGTCATGCATGGCAGCTACCCACTCATGTGCACCTCCCAATCAATTTATTGTGAGTTTGAAATTGCGCGCCGCCAGCACTAGCTCATGCGCGCCCCAGCTCACCTGATTCCCAGTTATACACCCATGCTGGTACATTATTGGTGGGTGTATCACAGGTGCAAGCCTATGGGCGTGCTTGCATGCGCATGCACATGCCTACACATGACTGGGGTAGAACTTTAGAAGTTGCAGGAGGGATGAAGGGCATGCATGCATCTGCACGCAGGGCACCTAATCACTAAACTATCCTTCCAGAGTTGAGTGTCGAACAGGACACAAGCCCATTGTGCTTTTATATTTGAAAAAGTGCCAACCTGGCACTGCCAGGTCCTCGGAAACATGTACAATTGGTGCCCTGATGTTTGTGCACAACAACCTTCCCATTGAAAGGCACGCATGCATGCTCTTGCCTCAGGTTTTGGGCATGCATGTGAGCTCCTATCTGCCACAACACCTCACAACCTACAAACCTCCAGCATCACAACCTGGCCAGAGCCAATGACTCACCCGCGAGCCAGGATGACAGCAATCACATCTCTGACTGCGCCCAGAGCGCCGCCCTTCACCAGACAAATCAGCAGCTCTGCCACGACCGCCATGTCACCCGCCCTGTAGCATCACAGCCCTGATTCCCCATCAAGCCATGGCAATGCACTGCATTCCAGAAGCATGCCATCAAGAGACCCCAATCTGGCCTATAAATTGGGAGCCAGTCTACCAGAAGTGCTCTGCACTCTGGAATCCACTGTCCAACAATTTATATAAACAGTGGTTTCCCATTGGCCAAGTACCCTTGGACAACTGGTTCCTGCCTCTGCCATACCGGCCAGGTGGCTCGCCAGTGTTGAAGGGAACAACATCAATGCAAGAAGACACAAGTCCCGAGGTCTCAGTTTTCAAGCATCTGCAATAGAGACAACGCACCCGAGCATCTCGATGCCCAGATTGGCCAGCACGGTGACGTGGCCATCAGTCATCAGCTGCCCAAACAGCGCCACCAGCACCTGCAGCCGCTCATACCGCTGCAGTCCCGCAGCCGCCACCGCTGCAATCGGTGCATCTCCGCCCTCCATCAGCTGCATGCATGAAGTCATTTCTGAGAGACACCTACACTTTGCATTGTTGTCTGTACATGCTTTGCAGCATTCCATGTCAGGTCGCATTGCAGCAGTACATTTGTGGTCTTGGCATTTTCTCCGTCAATTGCTCATTGCATGAATTCCACCCAAATGAGAGCCGATAGCATGCCCGGCTCGACTTGCGGTGGCATGCATGTGGGCAAATCCCTGGCATGCATGCCGGCTAATAGCTATCACACAAATGACTGGCATGCATGCCCACGGGTTGATGTAAAACAGATCATGCCGGATACTAACATCTGTTGTAACATCGCCTGATGCAATCTTCCCTCTATCTCGAAGGGAACTAACCTTGGCATCTGCAGCGAGAAACTTGGAAGCTTGAAACAGGCAGTGGCAAAGTGATGGGTGGCAAAGCTGCAGGCTCTAAGGCACCATTGGGGCAGCGCTGTACAGGTGGGTGCAAAGCGCACCTGCAGCACGATCTTGGCGGCAGCGTCTGGGCGGCCATCCTCGAGCGCCATGGTCTCCAGAACGGCGCTGAGGCAGTAGTGCAGCTCCAGGCGGACCAGCGCCTTGGTCGTGATTACGGCGCCTGCACAACGGATCGTAGAATTGTTGTAAATCCAGACACATACAAGTGCCTAGAGGACTGCTGTTGGGAGTTCTGGTGGCGGGTCGTTGCAGGGATCTGAACGTCAACGATGGGGGGGCGGCTGCTGGCCCACGAAAACAAAAATGCCGTGATGTCTTATCGAAGCTTGATATGAATTTTACTTGATAGACTGTGTCTACAACATTTGGGAGGTCTGGATCTGCGAGATCTGGGTGGCGGCCTCCAAGAAGCTGCAAGACGGCAAAGCCCTACTCCCAAGCAAGCGTTGAGACGCCTTGATGCAATTACCCAGACAGACCGCCAACGCAAATGGAGGACTGGTATAGACCATAATGAGAGAGGCTCATACATTTGAGCTTCCCAGCGTCCACGAAGGCCGTGACAGCCGCGGCCAGAGCGCCCGCCCAGGCTTTCTCGAAACCCTTGACCGGCTGCACGGTGGAGATGTAGGCATTTTCCACTGCCAGTTCGAATTTAAGCATCGTCGCGGCCATCCTCGCCTGCGTACAGATGGAACGCAACTGTTTCTTCGCTCCGATTCCTGTTGCAGCAGATTACTTGATGCTGCTTCCCTGCCCTCTTCGTAAAGTATTGCTCAAGAATCCTCAATCACACTAATAATGGAGATCAAATTTAAGGATGCTAGAATGTCCTAAACAAGGGAGCCGATCTAACGAACACGTTGATTGTCTAGTCCTGACGCAACCCATGGCCGCCGGTTGTGCTTCGCACGAATATTACAGCTTGTTTACCCAAAGAGACCTGTAAAGCATTTTGCGTCCATATGAAAGGGCAAGTGGATATCCGAGTATGTCTGCTCCCCTTTTTATCCCACCTGGTGCTTCGTCACCACCACGCCAGCCCTCCCCTGCCCCCGATCTGCGCGAGACACTCTACCCAGGCCTAACACCGCTTAATCACGTTGCACTCACCTCTCTCGCTATGCCAAACAAATTTAAAGTGGGCTTGAAAAGAAAGAGAAAGGAAAGCAGCCCAGAGTGGCCTCTGTGTAAGATGATGACCCTGAGAGGGCACAAAGTATCAGGGGGTTTGGCTGACGGAACAAAGGCTTTTCCTCCATAAAAATGGTTCACTTCTAAGGTTTCACAATCGCCTTGACCTGAACGGGTGCACATCGAAACAAAGTGTCATCTGTTCGTGTTGCCACAGATTACTGCGATTGACTAAGGTGCCTCATCCACCTCTTTGACATGAGGGTGCAACTACTGCAGACCAGGGCAAAGCCGTGCCTGTCGGGATCGGTACCAACGCTTCGTGTGAGGCGTCACTGTGCTGCCAATTCAATCAGCAGGGTCCGATTGCAGCCTTCCATCAGGTAAGTGCGCGGTCTGGGTTTATGCTGTCGTACATGCCTCGGTTTCGTTGCCCAATATCTCTTTGTGTGGCGCGATTGTACCTGGTAGAGGAGCTAGCGCACCTTCATTTACGTATATATGCGATGTCTGGCTTCGCTCAGCCGAGTCGCAATGCATTACACTATCATGTCACCCCCAACCTGCTCGGATAGGTTTCAAGTGCACCAAGTGCGGGTTTTTTGGCAGCCGTTTTGGGACCTGGTTTTCCGCGAAAATACATTATATTGCGCCTATTTGGCTACTGAACGCTCTCCTTCACGTGAAGTCCGTGTCTTTTATCACTCACTTCGCAACACCAGCATCGAGAAGCGAAAGGTCAAAGGAGGGCCCAAGGCTCAAGTTGCACCCACGATAATTGTTGTTTTGCCACAGGTGTGTTGCCACGACTCCAGCAGCCGTCCTGGACGAACCGAAGGAGCCCCCCGTGGCCAGCTGGATCGGCATCTCCTTCCTGCTCAATGGCTCAGACTTCACCCGGAAGGCAGTGCAAGTGTGCTCTCCATTCAACCATTTTCCCCCAATTATTAATACCGGTACACGCTTCACACAATGGCATCTTCAACTACAGAGGGTCTGGCAGTCATTGCTTGGGAAAGGAGGCCAGAAGAAACTCTCTACGTGGCGCATCCTCACCGCGCCGAACAGGCACAAACAGCAATATAACAGATCTGAACCTGCTTTCTGCGGTTGTCCTCCTAGCAACCCAATCAGAAGAGGCCATTGCGTGGGTTCCAAGCATGCACATGCCCAGATGTTTTGCAATTGAGACCCTGGGGAGGCTCTTTCAAGTGCAGTAACGAAGAGGCATTTGGCTGAGAACGTACTGCAATTACTGACATCTTTCATATGCGCCCCAGCCGGCGGGGGCGCGGTTTGATTACTGAGCACCGTGCCCGCGCTTGGTTGGGTCTTGCTTGGATTTGACAACTCCAACAAGGGGTGGCAGCCTTCAATTGCAGCTTGTCTGCAGGACGTCAGCAGATAAAGCGTGTAATACTTATTTTTATTAGTTCATAGCTGGCTGAGGTGGTCTGCATACATGTGCGAAGAAGCACGGCCACAAGTGGAAGGCGCACATGCTTGGCCTCCAGGATTGCACACATTGGGTTGCAAATGTGGATGAAGCTGTGGGGGTTTCAAAACATAACAATATCTGAGATCTGCATGCATGCGCGCAGAAGCACGGCCACGTGTGGAAGGCGCACATTCTTGGAGCGACCATCTACGGCCTGGCGGGCGACGCTGGGCTCAAGGCGTTTTATGACGAGAAGAACATCAAGCGCTTCCCTGGCATGTCCGCCAACCTGGAGCAGGCCGCATGGGTCATCAAGGCACGCCCCCTGAATCAATCCTTTCCAAGTCCACCTGCAGAATCTGCTGTCCCGTTGCAGATTTCCTGCACTGCTTTGCGGCGAGCCCATGCCCTCAGTTCTCTCATGGCTGCATGTTACCTGCGTCATTAGAAGGCTTCTAGGCGTCTCAAGACAAAATCTAAGAACCTTGGAGCACCTCCAGAAGAGATCATTGGCAGCGCAACGGGGAGAATATTCAACCTTCTTCCCGTGATAGGGGTTGGTAGTAATAATGTCTACACCAGAGAGTGACGCCTGAACACGCCGGCCAGTACAACGTCCGATCCCTAATGCCACCCCTGACAGTAGTCTGGGCTGACAGCAGAGCAGATTTTTTATGTTTCAGATCTGTACAGGACGACCAGTACAACCCGCATTATGCGACGCCATTTGTGCCAGTGAGCTGGGCTGGGAGCAGCGCACAAATCTCTAATCCAAACTCAAAATCCGTAAATTTAGTATTGCATGCACTGGACGACGAGTACAACCTTCACTATGCAA
Source organism: Coccomyxa subellipsoidea C-169 (assembly GCF_000258705.1). Lineage (NCBI taxonomy): Eukaryota > Viridiplantae > Chlorophyta > Trebouxiophyceae > Coccomyxaceae > Coccomyxa > Coccomyxa subellipsoidea. Next base: position 151,119 of record NW_005178021.1, read on the forward strand.
TCCTGCCCCTGAACAGTGAGATCGGCTGGGCGCAGCCCATAACTTCTTGAGTCTATATCCTTAATAACATCATAGTGATATTTGCTAAAAAGGATTTGCTAATAGCATATAATATTTGCTAAACAGGACGACCAGTATAACCCGCACTACGCAGTTCCGCCCCTGGACTCCGAGCAGGGCTGGCAGCAACGCAAGAGTCAGTTCATGGCCGGCATCGATTCGCGCGCGGCTGTGGAGCAATATCTGCAGGCGCTCGATCAGGGGATTATCGACACCATCAAGGGGCTTGGCGCCGACGGCAAGGAGTTTGCTCTGTGGGACACCATCAACAGGTGCGCAGGATTTGACCGGGCTGCTGATAGCACAATGTGGTGCCCCTGCTAGATCCTGGCAGTCGCCACCTGCCTAGAATTTTAGAGCATGTAATGACAAATTTCCTGAGAACAATGGCATGATAGCTCAATGTACTGTTGGGTTAGGTAGGATGATATGCATTTGACAAGATCCCCGTAAGCTGGTTGTAGCTGCGTGTTTTGGCAATGGTAAGAGGTAGTTGAGGCTCGTAAACATGTTTGGAAAGGAAATGCATCGTGGCAGCGTGAAGCTCTTCCAGCACATTTGCAGCCCACTTTTGTAGCTGTATACCATGCAACTGCAATGATGCCTGTGGCTTTGTGATGTGGACTTGACTTGTTCTGGAGCATTGCATCTTTGCCAGGCACTTAAGTTTTACTTGCGGCCACGCTGCACAAGCTCTTAGGCAGGCGTACAATAGTAAGGGCGGAGGTTCCTGAATAGATTGATGCACCCACTGAAGTTGAATTTGAATTATTACTGGAAATAATAAATTTGCATGCATGCAGCCTGGTGCTAGGAGGTCTCTCCAAGGCGTTCTTCGGCTTTGGACTGGCGGACTATTGCGCGGGAGAGCAGGCTATGATCGGCAGCATCCAGACTGGCTACACTGTGTTTGACGCCAAGGTCAAGGCTTCGCAGCCGCAGAAAGACGCCTTTACCACCAACGTTCGGTACCTGAGAGAGGCTCTGGCAGAGGTGTGCTCCCCTTTTTACAGGGGATTTTTGGGTTTAGGGTTCAGGATGCCGCTTTGCCTGCAACAGAAGTGCTGAAATGCAAGGCTGATGGAAAACGGCAGCTTATTGTGTGTCATAATTTGCGATTGGGCTGATTTAGAGAAAACAAGCCTGCTTATGTTTGGGACGTAACATGAACCAGGGTAATTTCTGACTTCATTCTCATCGGGAAATAGGTCAGCCTGAGCTGATGTAGAGTGCCAGCCCTGCAGTCACAGATGGGAATGGCGCAAGAAAGTATGCTCCAGGAAAATTTCAGCATTCCTGCCGATTTCCTCCAATCTGTCAGTTTGAAAACAAGCCGCCATGACAGTAACCTCCTGAAAAGAGAGAAATAACTCGACTTGCAGCTGTCAGCCAAGGTGCTCCGGCTTCCCTGCCCACCTATGCGATTAGCACACTTTTTCGTATTTTTATTTCACAATACTGAGCACCGTGCCCACGGTTGATTGGGTCTTGCTTGGATCTGGCGAGTCCAACAAGGGGTAGGATTATGGCAGCCTTCAACTGCAGCTTGTCTGCAGGACGCACCTTGCCTATTGGCAATTAAAGCGTGTAATACTAATAATAATAAAGATAATACTACTGGTGGTAATAATAATAATAATAATAATAATAATAATAATAATAATAATAATAATAATTCACAAGCCAACTGTGTCGAGCGATGTGCATGTGCCCTGCCTCTGCAGTACCGGGCGCACCCCAAGAGGTTCCCTGGAGCGGGGCTGGGAAAATATCTGGAGCTTGCCGAGAAGCTGCACATGCCTGACGAGGAAATCCTGCTGGACATGCACCAGATGATCTGCGTTGGGGCGTACGGCGGCGTCACCTCTTCGGTGCGTCCCCTGAATAATCCCCCTCCATTATAATGCCCCTTGACCCTGGCTGGCGGGAGGCATTAAAAAAACTGAGCATCATTCATGCCCACTATCTGGTTGGGTCTTGCTTGCCTTTTCAGTTCCAGTCCCTAAACCCAAAGTAACAAGAAGGTTCAGTAAAGAATTACCACTACCATTACGCCACCCCTATGGGACCAAAGACTGTCAGAGCTGGTACTTCATTCCTCAGGCAAAGCCAAACCAGGACCCGTGCTTCTTTCGAAGTAACAAGAATAGGTTGCCTATACTTTTGCAGGCGACATTGTCGAATGCAGGGTTGAAGTTTGTGACAAAAATGCTGATGCGGGTAACTGTTTTGACAGATAGGAGACTGTACTAATGTCTTTCCTTTCAGTTTTTTTTGGGTAATATAACTGCCAAAACTTATCACAGGTTTTTGAGAGTGAATTCTGTTCTAGGCGAGCTGCATGGCGTTTTCTCTGGCAACTAATACAGTAGTGCCCAAGAAAGCAAGAGGGATCAAGGCCGGCCTTTCATTGTTGCTCCCGCCATATTTCCACATTCGCCATGGGGAGTTGGGCAATGAGAAGGCATACTACTGCAGCTTCCGGAGCCTTCTAATATGTTGGATGGGTGTTCTGATATTTTGAGTGCGGCTTTTCAAAGGCTGGCTGCATGGCGTTTTCACTGGCGACTAACCCGGAAGTGCGCAAGAAAGCGAAGGCCGAGATTGCGGCCAATCTCGGAAGCGGCACCCCCACATTTGCCGACATGAAGGCGCTCCCTTACACCTATGCAGTCCTCAAGGAAGCCCTGCGGTACGCAACCCTCCTTACCCCTGAATCGTCAGATCAAAGGGTTGTTATCTCGAATTTTTTGTGCTAAATGAGGTCCTGCTGTGTGGTAGCTGTCAGCACCCTTGAATCACCGCCTCACAGGGATATTTGATTACTTCCATGTGCTCAGAGAGGCCCTCACCACTTGTGCATTTTGAGCCGGCGGCTAAAGTTTTTTTAATCATTCAAAAAAGAGAAAAAAGTTTCTATTTTGTTGTTGCAAAGCTGTGTATCTGAACGCAATGCATGCTACTGTTGATGGCCTAACCTCCGTCCCTGTCATGTGTGGACGAGTCCTTGTATAGAGGTTGCATAGCCGGCAATTTGCCTAAGAAAGATGCGTGCAGTTATTCCTGTACCGTCGTGCAATTGTCCTGCCTTTGAAAATCACAGCCAAAAAGGCAGCTCTCTATGTCTCCGCCGCTGAACATATTGAAAGAGTGCCAAGGGCAGGGGATCTCAGAAACGTACTGAGCAGGAAATTTGCCCAGTAACAAGTAATCAAGTGGCCCTCAGGGCTTCTTTCTGTGGTTTCCGGATGTCCTTATGGCTTCAAACACATCAACAGGGCACTTGTGTGGCGGCTTGTATTATCTATTGTGTTCCACTTGGAATCCACCAACAAGTAGCTGAACAAGTGGATGACTAGCTGTCGTTCGCTGCGTAGGAGGTGGCCAATAGTGCACATTGTAAGGGGCCAGTCCATCCAAGACATCGTGGTGGAGGGCAAGCGTGTGCCCAAGGACTCGACTGTCATAGCCGCACTCCATGGTACCATGCATGACCCGACAGTCTACAAGGAGCCCGAAAGGTGAGTCTCAAAACCGTTCCAGGCATCTTTACCATCATGGTATGATGCCTTCACGGTGTGCATGTATTGCTCTGGACCCTAAGCCTCAGGTAACTTGAAAGTGGGATAATGTTTAAAAAGAGACGCAAAGCAAGGATGCTTGGAGACAGTCCTCAACCCTGTTTATGGGGAGCTTCCTGCTAAGATATCAAGACAAACATGTGCATGTGAAGCTACTTAAAAAAGTCCGTGTTGATGCATGTCTGCTCAATGATTTATCGTGGTGTGGCAATTTATTGTGTCATGCATTCTGATCTTGTAAAACTACTGACTGCTGCAGATTCGACCCTGAGCGCTTCCTGCCGCCTCGTAACGAGGGAGCCGACGAAGTGTGGACTGGGTACCAGGTGAGCGCCTTCATGTGGGTAAACTTTATTTTTTTGTTGGATTGGGGCCTCTGCAGTCCTTACATCAGCTTGAATCGCTCGTCTTAGAATTGCCTGCTGGATGTGCCACTAGTCTCAACGTCCTGCACAGAATCATTATAGTGGTCTCAGTATTGCAGAGTAAAATCACAAAGGGTTACTGCAACCAGGCAGTCTCGGTCTTCCTCTGTTTGTGAAGGCGTTGAGATTACTCTAGGAATTAATTTCCTGCACCGAAACAGCCCTAATAGGGCTCAAGTCACGAGATTGACCATGGTGTGTACACACTTCGTAACAAAGTGCTGAGTCATCAGTCTGACGGGAGGGAACGCTGCTGCGCAGGTGGTGTTTGGCGCGGGTGAGTCCGGCGCCCAGCATGCATGCGCGGGCAGGAACACTGCACTGCTCACCCTCTTCGTGCTCCTGATCCGTCTTCTGCAGGTGCGCGCACATGCCAATGCACATGCCGGCACATGCACGCATGCCGCAAGTCCTGAGCAGGACACAGACCTCTTCAGGCCACATCCTGCCTCCTGTCTCCTATCTCTCTGTGCAAAACATAAAGACTTGGTTAGAACAGTAGGCAATGCCCGCGTTTGAACTTCAAAATTTGAAGCATGGGAGGTCCAGTGCAGCTCTTAGCCCTACCCAGTTTTAATCAGCAAAACCAATGATTGCGCCAAGAACACAGTGTGACATTTACCTCCGTTGATGGTGCTTTCTGTATGTGTGAGAAAACCTCCTCTGCTCTGCTCTGACTTGATATGGTGCCTAAACAGCATCTTTGCATGGCTGTCTCAAGTGCATTTGCTGCTGCATGCAGAATTGGGATTGGGAGCTGGTTAAGTCTTCGGAGTACCTGGTCACAAACCACTTCAGCCCCAACCCCAGCAACAACCTCAAGATGCGCAAATCAAACTAAGCATGCAATGCTTGTTCCAGAATTGTAAGTATTATCATAACCCAGGAAGCCATTCCTCAACAAGTTGCTATTTTTAGAAGTCCAGGGCATAAACTATAAGAAGCTTCACAGCAAGGTCCAGAGCATCCTTTGGTGCTGTAGCGTGTGTCAATTTCTGAGACCACACAGTCATGTGCTGATCGGAGATGAAAATTTGTGATACCACCGGCTTTATTTCAGGCCAATCTTGCTTGGAATCCAATTCTGCACAACTGTTCGGGTGGTTTCAGCAGAGTAATGCAGCTCCTGCCGTTCAAGTAAGTTTGTCCGGGTTGAAAATCGTTGGTTGGTTTCTCAAGATTGTCAAAGTACTTGCCGAAGACTTCGTACTGTATATTTCACCGTGTCTCAAATGGTGAGAGTTGCTTTGTGTGTGCCTTTCTGCATCTGTGAAGAGGACTGATGAGGACTGCATGCGACGCAGTTCAATCACTTTGTGTTCTCAGGTTTGAGTTCATGGTTGTGGTCACTGGACGAGCACTGTGCTGCTTGGCAAATGATGTGTTTGGTTGATTTCCGAGTATTGCGGTGATACTGTCAACGCCAGGGTTGATATTGGCAATATGTTACTTGTACTGTGAATATTATGGCAATCTGGATTGTTTCGTGGACTTGCTATCACCATGATTTGAGGTTTGGTGCAGGGACTGTGTCTACTTGAGTCGAGTCAATCATGAAAGGGTGCGATAAATGTTCGCTGCAGGTGCAGAGAAGGTTTCAGTGTAGACAGTAATCAAAGGATGCAATGCTTTTTGTGGTGCACGCATATGTAAGCAGTTCCAAACCTGCATGCAACACATGTTTCTGATCTCTAGTCTTAATAGCGACTCATTCAGTGCATTTAGGACATATTTTTGCCCTAAACAATCACACTGCATCAGCAGGTCTTTGCAGACACACCTTGAAATGTGCTTCATTATCTTGTGAAGTCCCATACGAAGGAAATGCCATGCCATGCATATGCAGGCTAATTCAGCCAGGAATCCCACATTGCTTTTAAGCATCAGATGTGGCCCCGGCAATAGAGACAAACATACCCAAGCATGCCAAGCATACGCCAAAGGCTTGTCTGTACCGATTGCTGACTCCCATCTGCCTGCCAGACCGGCAGAGAAGGCCAGAGTGCCGAGCTGCCCAGGAAATTCCGAGCTCAAGCTCCAAGCATCAGGGAGTAGTGAGGTAAACCTTGCCTCCGCTTTGGACAATTGCGAATTGCTAGCTTGCAGTCTGCCTCCCTCTTTCTCCCTTGATTGCTTGCAATGAGAATCTGGGGGTAATTACAAATGCACGAGAGTATTCGGATGATATCCCCTCACCAGTGAGCAGGTCTACCTGTCACTCTACCTAGTAAGAACGAGATTAGAGAAATGTTCCTGTGAATTGATGCATGCGTCGATAGATCGACAGAAATTAATTTAAATTAGATTTGAGCTCTCTCCATCGGTCGTATTCGACGCCTTACGCTGTGCTGGTGGCACTAACCTCTCGCCGGTGAGCAGATGATGTGACGGTAAGATATGCCCCTATACGTCGCCTCCTCATGTCACAAATTTTTTCGTATAAATGGCTGTTTGAAGTACATTGACAGGCAGCGCGGGCATTGCATGTCTTCCGGAAATATAATGGTCTCGGACTTTCTCGGACGGGCAGCTTCCGGAGTTTGCGACATAGGTTCCGGAACAGGTTCTTTTCGAAGAAGACAAAATTACGGACAGATGAGTATCATGCAAAGTGTTTGATCCGCAATCGCTTCCAATATCACACAATATAGTTCTGGGGGGCCGAAAGAGCGTGTAACACGCACTGCTCGAGCATAGCTTGCTGGTGAGGGTTAAGGATGGACGCGGCAGCGCCAGCGCCTATCGCAAACTTGTTCGGGCTGACGCAATATGACGGCCTGACGAACTTTTTCGGCGACCAGAACTTTGATTACAATGGTTACGTTCTTCCAAAGGTGATGCACTAGGCCTGGACTCCATTTCCTGTTACCATCGTGATTCCATGCTCCAACTCTTGGTATTTCAGGACACTTGCATCTGTGAGCAAACGTGCGCTGAAAAACTCCACTTAAAGGCCGACAATGGGTTTCAGTGATGTGAAAGCGGCAAATCTAGACAGAAAGTTGAAGCGTAAGTTTAGATCAGCATTGGCCGGTTGCACGGCCGGTGTTTTGACGGATTTCTTCGCCGTTTGTCTATTTGACTTGCTTAAGATTTTTAGTCTCCTGGTTTCATGCCTTCTTCCCAACTTTAATTGCTGAGGCTAGAGACCGCGTTATGCCCATCATGGCAGGATGGGGTTTTCCTCATGCTCGAAGGAACTGTCATAGGTGCCTTTTCCACTTGTATCCGCAACCTTAGTATGCTGTATTTGTGACGAATGCATCACATTACTGTCTCAAGAGAGTGGTGTTGGGATCGTTGGGATGTCGCTACACCCTGCCACCCAGGGCACCTGCCCTTGAGGCGCTGCCAAGGAGCATTTCAAAACTTTTGGACTCTGTGCTGCGCAGTCAGCTGGATGGATCGTGGTGATCTTGTTTGGCGCCGTCTTTGCTCTCCTGGCAGTATTCCTGGTGAGTTGCAAGCTCCATGACACTCCATGCCACGCCCTGATTGCATCGGCCCTGGGACACTGATGATGCCTGAAGCGACCTTCAAACATACGCCTTCGCACGTGCTAGCAGTCCGCTAGCTTGCGGCACCATACAAATGCATCTTGCTTCCCCTTGCGCTCACTTTGCCTGCCGTCAGTCATCTCCTGCAACTTTATATTCTTGCGCGCACAGATCCTTGCTTGACATGCGCAATGGTTTTCATGCCTGTGATCATCCAGCCAAACATTTGTTGCGCAGCTCTCCGCAGCAAAATGCCATGCGAAGTATACCGGTCTTTCAGGGGACCTGCTATCCTTGATAGTCCGGGCCAGGCTTCTCGCAGTGCGGCAATTCAATTGTTCAAATTTGAGTTCACAAGAAATTGTGCAATCTTCAGGTGTGGGTAGACATCAAGTTTGCTGGAGCGGTGTACAACTCGGAGCAGTTCAACACCGCGGGCCGTAGCATTGGTACGGGTCTGCTGGCGGTGGACATTGTGTCCCACTGGACATGGGCTTCCATTCTGCTCACCAGCGTCAGTTACGGCTACTTCTACGGCATTACGGGCTCCTACTGGTGTGCTGATACTCACCGTTTGCGCCCCTGTTGTTTTCCTCCTGTGGTGCTCTGCATAGGAGCGCCTGTATTAGAGATAATCTGAGGGGCCTTCTGATAGAATTGGCATGCAGCATGGACATCATCAGTTCTAACAAAGTTGCTTATTTGGGTGTTGACCAAACGTGAACATGCTTTCACTGCGCAGGTTTGCTGTCAATGACGCGGCCATCATTGTCCTCTTTGCGGGTGAGTTTTATTATCTGCACACCTCAATCCTGCACAAATGGTCGAACAGCCACGATTTAAGTTAAGAGCAACAGCACCTGCTTTTGCTGGGTGGCACAGGCTGCGTGTGTGCTTGCAGCTTTCTGCTTCCCTGCTCACTGCTACCCTGCTTCCCTGCATCACTGTGCTACTCTGGGATCAACATGCCATTGGGGAAGAAACGCCCTGACAGGGAAGACTGGAGGGGAATTTTCAGAAGGCTCTGCTTTTGAGGGCTGCAACAGGCGTTTAAACATTTCGATTAAGAAAAAAACTGTTGCTCCTCTGTGCAGTGGTGGCGCTTGAGCTGAAATACAAGGCGCCCAAAGCACACACCCTTCTGGAACTGGTGTATGTCAGATGGGGGCGGGAGGCACACTTGGTAAGTCCCTGCACATTCTTATTATTAAAATGTATCTGAAAGTTTTTGGTCTATTGTCCCAAACAGTTTCTGTTGTAGCCAAACGCTCAAAGTGTCAGGTGTAGAAGAGACACACCTAGTCAGTCCCTGCATATTAGCACTGAAAATTCTTTCTCCAAGTGTCTCGGTCTGTTGTTTGAAGCTATGACTGTGATAATTAGTCGCTCAATCTAGCTGTGTTCTTATCCGATGGGAGCAGCCTGGAAGTGGTTTTGAATTTGAATTCAAATTCGAACTTACTGGTGCACAGATCTTCTTCGTCTTTGCTGTGGTCACCAACCTGCTGGTGTCCCTCTCCATGCTCCAAGGTACAACTTTAACTTCTGTCTTGCCTCTTTTCCTTCAACGTCAATTTTCAACATTGCAACAGTTCTGCTGCAAAGCTGAGACACATTTGTACCTGCATGCCTGACTGCAAAACTTGGGCTGATTACTATGAGCGAGTATGCTGACTGCGCAGGCTGCGTCAGCGCTGTGAACGCCCTCACCGGCGTCAGTGTCTACGGTGCATTCCCTCCAAATCACTCAATTACTTCAAAATTCAAATTGGGGCTGCTTCTGCTCCTCTGGCATGTGTACCATGTGCAAGCCAGAGTCCAGCATGCATGCACTTGCACTTTAGCATCATGCTTGATCTTGTCCTGCTTGGACCTGGCAAGTCCAAAAGATGGAGCATCATTCTTTTGGCATATTCTTGCATGCAGCTTGCCTACAGATGCTCCTTGCCTCCTGGCAGGATCAGTGTGCGCTTACTAACCATGACTAATGATTATGCACGCAGCCATGAGCTTCCTGATTCCCCTCGGAGTGGTCTTCTACGCTGCCATTGGCGGGCTGAAGGCCACGTTTACCACCAGCTACATGCACACAGTCATCGTGTATGGAGTCACCCTCTTCTTCCTCTTCAAGGCATGCCCTATAGTTTGTTCAAGGGGCTCCACGAAATATTATGCAGAGTTCCCGGGTTCCTTGTGTGACAGGGGAGTTCAACTGTGCTTGGACCAGAGTCCCTTGCTCTTCTTTTTGTCGGATTGGCAGGACTCCAGAATGCTTGAAATAGACTTCAAGATGTTCTCTGGGTGTTACTACCAGGTCTCTGGTGACTGTCGTAAGACACAGGGTCTAATACCGTGGATGTCACGAAAATGCATGCATGCAGTCCTGTAATCTGTCCCTCCGGCAGTTCCTGAGCTCTGTCTAGATGGCCCCAGCTGGGGAGTCTACCAAGTGTATGAGCATGATCTGAGCTCTTGTGCAGACCTGCATAGTAGGTATTTTTTCAAATCAGTTCAAATAAAGAGGTTGTGGTTTGTGCAGGTGTTTGTGCCGGGAGGAGTCTACCAAGTGTATGAGCATGATCTGAGCTCTTGTGCAGACCTGCATAGTAGGTATTTTTTCAAATCAGTTCAAATAAAGAGGTTGTGGTTTGTGCAGGTGTTTGTGCCGGGAGGCATGCTGAACGGCATCGATGATGTGCGCATGCAAATTCACATCGTACACTTTTCAAATTCAAAACTAAATCCATCTTGCACAACTTCATGTATTGCATGTTTCGTGCATACAAGCAACCTCAGTCACCAATTTGTTGCAGATTAGCACGATTTTGAATTTGTTTCTTGATTGTGTCGCTCAGGTGTACAACCGGCTGCAGGTGATGTCAGCAAACCTACCCGTGCCTCAACAGAAGGGTGGAAGCTACCTCACCATGTTCTCGCTGGGCGGATTCGAGTGAGTCGCCGTTACTAACTCCCTTAGTTGGTTGTTAATCAGTTGATAACCCTTGTTTTGATGGAATCACCCTTCCCCAGTGTGCATGGCTCCTGGGTGCCAGACTGCAGGTAACGCCATTGTACGCGTGCTGTCCGCCCGCGCATGCATGCGATAGCATTCAAGGGAGCTAGCCTCCATGCATTGACCTTGACACCTGCACTATCACTGGGAAGTTTGAGGCACATTGGAATATTATCTATGCAGAATTCAGGGCCATCAAGTATGCACAAGGCTTGCGCCAAGAAGCTGTGAAATCGAGCTTGAGCAGTGTGCATCGGTGGTGTGCAGGTTTGAGATCATCTTCTTCTTCTCCGCTCTCAGCCAGATGTTTGTCGACCAGGCCTACTGGCAATCAGCCATCGCTGCAAGAGCCACGTCAGCAGTCAAGGTGCATGTCTTATCTCTCTCATGACTCAGTGAGAATGCAAGACATCGAGGCAGTGCAAGTGCTTTCATGTAAAGAACTACAAAGATAGGGACACTGTGATATGTGCACTTATTTGGCAGCAGGTATGCATCTGTGGTATTTGTGGCGTGACTCTCAAGCAAGCACAATCCTGGACTAAACGATGTCTTGAGAAGACCTTTACTACATTAACAAATGCCCATCTGGCACTGAATTTGGAAAATGAGAGCATTTTTTTTGGATGTGTAAACAGGGCTACTTTTTGGCGTCCTTCCTGTTCCTGGGCATTGTTTTTGCGCTCCCGGTGGCGCTCGGCTCAGCCGCACTGGCACTCGACCTTCCAGTGTCGACAGACGAAGCTTTGGGCGGATTAGTCATGCCTGCAGCCGCCTACGTGCTCATCGGCAAAGCAGGTGCGCTGTATAGGTGTTTTTATGCGCTCTCAGACTGATTGAACAAGCGACAGAATGAATTCAAGCAACAGAATGAGTTCAAGGCTCTGTTGATAGTTGCATGGCTTGTATCTGTCCTCTCGTGCATGACAATGAGTGCTGCTGGCTTCTGCCTAAATCTAAATGTGGACGATCCATACGTGGAAGATCTTTGTTACAAGCTTTTGAGGTCCGGAAGCTTTAAGTTAGGGTCCTGCAAGCATGCCTTCATCAAAAATGAGAGCAATACAACAGCAAAGCAGAAAGCCTTTGTGGGTCTGGCTGTGGCATCAAATGCGCGCCTGTCTTGAATATGGGCTTGCATGTTGACTTGAGACGCAAATTTCCCCATGCTATGCAATTAAGGCAATGAATTTTACTTGACACTGTCCAATCGGGAACGAGGCAACGCAGAGTGACGCTTAGCACTGCGGTCCAGCCTTGAGAAAATTAAATGCTGAGTAAACTTTCTCTTTCTGCAGGTGCTGTGCTGGTGATTGTGATAGTCTTCATGGCTGTGACTTCCTCTGGTGCGTCCGAGATGGTTGCAGTGTCTTCGCTCTTCACCTTTGATGTATACCGCCGCTACATCAAACCCGAGGTGCTGTTTCCATTTGTCATCCTTGCATACCCCGTGCATTGATAATCTAACGTTTCCCTGATTCTGAAGAGGTAAAATCCAGCCGCGTTTAGCAATTCGTGAACAGCTCTCTGTAGATGATCCAGCATCAGCTCTTCTCAAAGCTCCACATTTTAGATGGCTAGAAGAAGCTCTGCTGGGCCACATCTTCCCCCCTCAGTTATCCCCTGAAGAGTTGCTTGTTTGCCACATGCTTCTTCCTGCAACGTTGGCTGCCATTGCCGCTGTGTCCACATTTCCGTGCCAAGATCAGGCGGCCACGGCCGATTGGTAAGCATGACTAAAAGGTGACTAAGTGCCCGCCATGCCTGCAGGCGACCGGTCAGCAGCTGGTGCGAGTGTCGCGCATCGGCGTTTGTGTGTGGGCGGTCATTATGGGAATTGCCATGACTATTGCCCAAGCCGCCAGCATCAATGTCAACTGGCTCATCACAATCATCGGTGCGACCCCACAGCCCTTGCCTATGATATTTTGTTGTTTTGCTACATGGCATTTTCCTTATGTATTTTACTCTCTTTTCCAGGCTTCCAAGGCTAGGTGCAATCCAGCAGCACTGCTCTATATTTTTTCCAAATTCCATGTCTGTGCATTTTCTCCACCAGTCATACTTGAGAGCAATTATTTGGCCAGCTTGTGGCTACATTATGCATGTTACAGCTGCACTGGAAGTGCAGACCTGCAAGTGCAATTACTTCAATTGTGGAAGCATGCAAAGTGTGCTTGCCCAAACCAGCCCAGTTTAAGAGCACTGTACTCTTGTTCATGATCCTGAGATGCTTTCCCAGATTACCATCTTCTTTGCGTGGAAATACAAATGCCGTCCAGGTTCATCTGCAGATGTCTTCTTGAAAAGCGCCTTGAACCAAACAGAAATCCCAAATTTTCTGCCGTGTCTTCTCCGTGTACGCTGTCTTATATAAAAGTATCCGCAGTATTGTTATTTTGGGTTTGTTAATTTCAGGTGTGTTTGTGGGGGGCGCTGTTCCGCCGCTGGCCGCTCTGCTGACGTGGCGGAGATGTACCGGCCCGGCAGCCGTCACCGGTGCGCGATTTATAATCATCGCTATTTTTACTGAAACACACAAGTATTAGTAACAACACATATTTTCTTAGTACAAACTCTATTTAGGGTGCCAAGAGACAAGCTGCAGTGAAAGGCTGCCACAATGCTTCCACTTGTCGGACTCGCCAGATCCGAGCAAGACCCATAAACAGCGGGCACGGTGCACGGTATTTATTCCGCTCCCTGCCATCCGGGGCCTGTGCAGCTATGTGGCATTAGTAACACTGTAAGTACAATTTTATGGCTTATTGGACCAAACTGTCATTGCAGTCAAAGGCGCCACCTTCTCTTGAAGCCACCGCATTCACATGCCGCAAACATATGCACGATACTATCATTTGGCAGCATGTGCAAAGGCGCCACCAGTGAGCCAGTCTCCTGCTCCTTCAGGGGGTTTCTACATCTTGTTAAATTTGAATCCCTTTGCTCCTTGAAGGCCAGGGGTTGCCGACAGATACGTGTTGGCCTCACCCTATTGGATTGTGTGTTTATGATCTGCAGCACTGAAGTTGGGGTTTCAAAAGCCAAATTCTTGTTGCTAAATTGCGCAGGTGCCGTGCTTGGCAGCATGTGCGGCATTGCTGGCTGGCTGGCTTGTGCCAAGATCCAGAACGGAGAAATCACAATCGCCACCACCGGTGAGCAGAACCCTTCCTCACATATCAGCCTTGCATGACATTCTGATCTGGCAGGACTGCGCATGTCACTTGGCAAGGGGTGTGTAAGAACGGCTGAAAATAAGGGCCCCCCTAAAAGGGTAATGTTAAGGCTCAATCACTTGGGCTGGCATTCAGCTGACTCACCGCACCCAGCCGCAGTGCTGATGTGCGGAAATTTCAGCGTGCATAAACCTTTCTTACAATGGATGGGGTCGAAAGAGTCTAGCAAGTCTCACTTCCACTGCGGGACAGGCAACCGGCAGTGCAGGTGGCAGTACCTTTCTAAGATGTGGTACTTAAAGTTGGAAATATGGATTTCCAAGTTTGAATTTGAATTTTAAATTGACTTCTCTCGTTGTGCGGCAGGCCTGAATCCCCCTCTGCTGACGGGCAACATTGTGTCAAACGGCATCTCTCTAATCATCATCATTACTGTCAGCCTCATCTTCCCTGACAAGCAGCCCTTCCAATGGGAAGCCTTCAAGGAGAAGATCACAACCTCGGAATCCACGGTGCGGCTACCTTCTCTTAAAAGCGTAGCCTTTCAGGAATCCGTACAAAGCTGCCATGCGTCTAGCACAACTTATGGCGTGTCATTCCCTGCATCCTGCTGTGCGCATGCGCATGTGAAGAGCAGATTTCCTTACACATTGCAGTGTTTGATGAGCGTTCCTGGTCTGCACAAACAGCCTGGATGCATGGCCATTTTTCTTTCTGGTCTTTTTGCAGCAGCACGTTGTGGCACTCCTGCTACGCTCATAAATTTATCGCCAGATTTTCTGCGCGATATTATCCTACCCTTGATATCCTAGACTGGATTCTCAAGCAACCACCATGGAAGTCCAAGGTTTGGAACGCGAACTGAAAACAGTGCTGGAAATTGTGCTGCATCAACAGGTGAAGAAGGCCGGTGCGCTGGATGCTTCCTCTGTGGAGAGCGAGGCCGAGATGGCGCAGATCGCTCGCATCAGAAAGCCCACGCACATCGCAGTTGCGGTCATCTTCATTCTGTCCATGTTCGTGTGGCCGCTGCTGTCGCTGCCAGCCGGCATCTTCAGGTGAGGAGTACTAATGCCGAATGTCATTAGTCGATAATGCCTTGCATAAGTGGCGTTGCTGGGATTGTTCATTGCTACACTTATAATCATTCACAGCTCGCTAGCGCCCAGATACAGGCAAGGCAAGGCTTCAGCGAGTTTGAATGTCTCCTCAGCTTTGTGACTTGTTTTTTTTTAATTACGGTTTATGGTGTAATGTTATTTAGGGTTTGCGATTCTGATGCTTCTGGGAGTTCTGCTGCATTGGAGATATATCCTTCAGGCTAAAGCTTTCATGTGGCGCCTCTCTGGAAAACAAATACCCAGTCTCCATGTTTTCAATCCTGTTCTGGGAGTCATCGACTCTAGCATGCAGCCCACCGACAGAATACTTTGAAATGGTTTCGAGATCCGCCTGGGATTTATGCTTTCATATGTGTGTGCATTGGCCCCGGCTGGCGGGGGGCGGTAAAAATACTGAGCACCGTGCCCACGGTTGATTGGGTCTTGCTTGAACCTGGCGAGTCCATCAAATGGTAGGATTGTGGCAGCCTTTAACTGCAGCTTGTCTGCAGGACGCACCTTGCCTCTTGACAGGAAAAGCATGTAATAATAATAATAATAGTAGTAATAATAATATTAATAATAATAATAACAGTAGTAATAATAATAGTAATAACAATAACAATAATAATAATAGTAGTGTTTGTGCAGCCTGGCCTACTTCCGCTTCTACGTGGTGCTGGCGTTCATCTTCCTGATACTCGCATCCATCATCGGCACCTTCTGGCCAATCTGGGAGGCGCGGGACCTCTTTTCCAAGGTCCTCACCGGACGCACCTTCCAGGAGAACGTCGACCGCAGCTTTGGCGGCAGCCGGTGCGTGCTCCTCTTGAAACAGCTTTGAAGGCTCAAATTCAAAACGCATTATGACCCTAGGACTGTCCTGGATCTATGGGTTGTTGTGGCTGCTTTGTGATTCACCTCCCGTGTGAACTTGTTCGTTCTACTCAGAATCTGTGCAGGAACGCAAGGCACAGAACTGGGATGCATGGATGGGAGACTAGCTTGCCTGAATTCAGTGCAATGTCTGTTTGTCACACCACTGCCACCTGGCGCATTTAAATGTTTGGCATGCCCTCAACTCGGAAGGGGGCATTGCATATACCCCTGAGAGCATTGCATATATCCCTGTAACTCAAGAAAGTTGAGTCTGAATTTGAATCTCTGCATTACAGGAACGCATCGGCAAAGGGCGGCGCGGCTGCGGTTGTGCCAAACGACGACACAGCCCACAAGACAAGGTTCAAGGCAGACATTGACGAATCCAAGATCCCTGATGCACCCATCAAGGCCGAACCATGATGTGCTCACAAGCAAGAGGAATCATTTCTTGTTCTCCTGACATTTACTCAAGGAGAAAAATTTGCTCTCAGCGTTGTACAGCACGTGGGAGACTGATCACAGAACACAGAGCCCCTGGTTTCCTGCCAGGAGGCAGCCTGATCAGTCACCTCACGAGTCATGAGTGACCCTCAGTGGATAAACGGTGGACATTCATCGGACAAATAAGAGCAGCTGTTGAGACAACAGCGGGCCTTTTCTCTTATTCTGGCATTGCAGTTTAAGAACTTGCAAATTTATACTGGGGTGTTATGGAGTGTTGTATAGTGGAGTGCCATATTATTGGGCTGGTAGCAAGTGCGCCGCACTTGAACCCTGGGCATTTTCGGGGGTCCTGATAGGCATAGCACTGTTGTTAGCGTTGGATTGCAGTTAATATCTGCCTTGGGAGCATTGGGGCTGCCCAGGGGACTCTAAATCAGTGACCTGGTTTAGAATCTCCTGGGATGCCAGGAGAGGGGGCAGAATAATAGTGTGCATAGCTTCAGGGGAATTGAGAATTGGACTGGGGTAATAATTGTAGCGGTGGAGGGACTCTGGAACTTGGCTGTTGTGTACATTGGGGGCTTTACAGGAAACTTACTTCCTCTGCTTCAGCACATGGGTGTACCAAACTGGACATCAAATGTAAATCTACTGGCCAGGGCACCCTTTGTGCATTGGTCTGTAGCTTGTCTTTCAAGGAGGGTGGCTGAAGGATGACGGCGTGGCTTCTACAAAACTTGGGGAGGCGGACTTTGCATCTGAGAGGAAGAAGATTGTTCCACAGGGCAACCAACTGCAAGGTGCAATCATAGTCAACACATTAAATGTTTACAGCGCGCTGTTGACAGAGCAAAGAGTGCATTTGTAGACAGGCGGCCCGGAGATAGAAGTTTGTGTAAGTTTGTCTGCTGCAATGCAGGCGGTGTGTGTTTTTCTGCTTTGCTCGCCAAATGGCGGTGCCGTGAGTGCACTGAATTCTGACTGCAGATGTACAATGAGATGCATGCTCCCAATTTCCCTGTTACTTTATGTTACTGCCTTCTGTCATCTGGCTCTTGAAGGTGTGTGTGCCTTTCATTGCCCGGCTGTTGGATGCTTGGCAAACCCATCATGCTTTTATGATGAGGAGCGAAATTCTAACATTGCAAAAGCAAATTGAAAGTCTTGCACTTGGACCTGAAACATGCTTGCGAAATTCACTACACCCTGCACGTTACTAGATTGCATACACTTTCATGGATGTCTTGGATTGTGAAAACTGATATTTGCATGTTACATCAGAAGTATTCACTTGAATGGCTCCAAATTTTCCTCTCCAATATTATAGGCCCAAGCCTAGCGTGTTCCCATATCCTAAGTGCACCTCATCAAACGGCCCTCACTACTGTCAGTCATATATTACATCTGCCCCCGTAATTCACATTCCTTGAATGCATACATACCAAATGAAGCCAATCCTCAGCGATGAGCACAACGCGAAAGCAAACAGCTGTTTGCAGTACAGTATTCGCCACCTTGACAAAATTGCGAGTATTAATATAAATTATTGCCCATGCTGCATCAAGGAAAAGTCTCCGCGACTTGCATAGCTATTCCAAAGTGCATCTACCCCAATGTGTATCTTCTCAAGTGCTCAAACTTTCTGACGGGTACACAGTTCGCATTCACCTTGTCCTGATAGACAAAAAGTGCATCCTGCAGCCTATGTTGTCATGCAAGTACACTGTCTCATATCGACTGAATTCATTTTCCTGTGAAGTCTTGAAAGGAACAATTCAACAGTTAAATAATCAATATTATATCATGGTAGATGCCAGGTGCAAAGACCTGATGCTGATTGCAACAAAGACACTCTGATGCAGAGAAACCAACAGAGCTGCACAGACGCCCCTTGGAAGAAGCCAGATTTGGCGATGGGACGTACACAGGGGACACCATCGCTCAGATGGAGGTGGAGCACAGAAGTCCACTTTAGGAGCTTGAGTAAGAGTGCCAAATCAGGCTACATAAGTACAAGCCAGCACTGGCAACCGCGCATGCATGCTCAGATGGACGTGAAACAGGGAACGCTCAGATGGATGATGAAGCAGGGAACGCTGCTCGGCCGGCAGACGAGAGGGATTGTCACTTGAACAATAATCAGCAAGAAATGCCACCGCTCAGATGGACCGGTGAGCAGGGAGCACCACCAGCAAGCACCCCCACGAAACCAGGTAATCCCGCAGATGTGGCAATCCCACCGTATCTCAATATGCCCTTCAGAAGTGCCAGGTTTGGCAACCGCGCATGCATGCCCGCTCAGATGGAGGTGGAGCAGGGAACGCCGCGGGAGGTGACGCCGGCCTTTGAATTCGGCCGGAGCAGCTCGTAGGGTAGTCCCCGCGTCCCGACCACGCCGCGGATCTTGCTGCCGCTGCGGTTACGGGCCGAGATGTCCTCGTCCAGTTTTGCCAGCGCTGTCAGGAAATTCTCGTGCGCCGCCCTTGCGTTCCGGTCCTGCAAAAAGTCAGAGAAGCGCTTGGGCGGGAGCTATCTGTGGTACGATGGAGCGCACGAGACAACAATAGGAGCCGGTGAAGAAGAGGGAGGCATCACGGGTGGCATCACAATCCTCACAAAAGTTGGGGGTAGATGTCTGATTGTACACAACCGCCACAACTGAGGTGTAGCTTTCCACAGGCGCAATGAGTCTGCTATTCATTGCTGGCTCAGGGCTAGGGTTTTCATAGTATAAGTGATATTAAATTCAGGGTTTTGGGCGTGATATCAAAATCAGGGGTTGCGTTGGGGGTGTGGGAAGACAATCCCTTAAAAACCTGGACCCTAAGTGATGTCTAGTGTAATAATAAAAGGGTTTAAGGACAATAAAGCAGACTCACATCGATCCACTGGGGGATTTTGTGGTCCAGGTACTCCTCGTTGGGCGCATGGGAAGAGAGCACCACGTACAGCAGCGCAGCCGCCAGGGAATCCTCTGGGTTTGGGAGATAACTCAGCAGCTCTGACTCATAGCTCTCCTTCAGCTCCTGCACAGAACTGGCACTGTTGAGTATAATACGCAGCCCTGAAGTTGACCTAGAGGGCGGCTGAGCACTCAAGGAGACTCATACAAGCCAACCGTGGTACTGCTGGCAGTTTGCAAAGGCCTCTCAGTTGTTGCTCAATGCTTCCTTGCTTATCATGGGACCCAAAACGTCCATTTCACTAAGAACATCTGGCTGCGCTGTAGCGGCCATGCCATGGTATGCAAAATTAACAAAGGCTAAAAGACGGTGTGCAAATCAAGGTCCGCCCATTGCCCCTGTCAGGCCTTCTACGGTCATGCAAACACTGGCAGATTCCCTTGCAGTATGATGGCTGGCCCTACTTCATCTTGCGCCTGTATGGGATAAAGGTCATCACCTTGACGCCGGCACCGCCCTTTTCGGGGATGGGCTTGCGGATGAGTGCCGGCCTGTTTGGCATGTAGCCTGAGTAGTCATACTGCCCTGCAGCGTTTCAAAAATTCGTCAAGAGACGCATGGTGCACAAAAGAAGTGGAGACACGCCAGACACATACATTGGCATGCGACTCTTGCCAGGCTGTGTTCAACAAGGGGTATCTGTAGTGCTGGTGGGCTAATGCTAGGCACCGGTGGGCTTATGCTAGGCACCTCTTGTCACTTCAAATCAGAAACAGTTTCGGGACAGCCAGAAAGTGTCGGATGTAAATCTCAATCTCCTGCCTTTGGGGCAATCCCCTTAGCATGAAAGCTTCGCAACAGTTGTGGCCCCAATAAATCATAACAGATTGATTGATTTCAAAAGTATTAATTTAAGTTCAAATAACGCTGCGCACCGAAGTTTACGGCGGCGTGGTGCGCGGAGCCCGTAAAGGCGATGGTGGTGAGGATGTCCCGTAGGTCCGTTACGGTGTCCAGCGCGGGCCAGCCCTCGGTCTTGTCAGGGTGTCCCTCCGCCTGAATCTCGGTCCACCAGCTCTGAATCTCCACGTCCTCCTTCAGCTGCAATCAAAGTAAACAGAAGCCGTTCTATCAGAAAATCTGCAAATCTACCCTCAACTGCGCTCCCTGGACGGGTTCGTGTCAAAGGGTTGACAGCTTGTATGTGCTTCATGTTTGGCACGCTGGCTGTCACCTCAGCATTCAAAAAGGAGGTTGCAGTCCAGCACACACATTGCCCAAATCTTTGCATAAGTCTGAAGGCACAGGAAATCTTAGGTGCCCTGTGCGCTCAAAAATCTGCTCAAAAACGAAATAGCTTATCAACCTCCTAATGCTGTCCAGGAATCCAAGCCTATATTTAGCCAGGATTTGTAAACCCAGGAATTTTAAAATGTGTCGCTTATAACTGAGGGTGTTGAAGGGATTAAAAAAATAATAGAAAACCCTTGAAAAGGGGTACCAAACCTGCGCATCGCTGGCTAGCAGGGTTCAGCTGAGCACCCAATCAGGTTCGCAGGAGTTCACTTAATGCTCTAAGCCTAGGAATAAACCTACTTTCATCTATAAGGCCCAAAATTTTGAATATTGTTGCTGTGCAGCTGCCACGCACCTTCACGTCGCTGGCGTAGTAGAGTTGCAGGTAGGCTCCGAACCAGTCGCGCATGGCGTACCAGATATCAAGCCCGTCCTGCGCGTATGGGTAGTCCAATGCTGGCACCAGCCTCTCCGCTGAATCGCGCACCGGATTCCCTGCCTTGTCCGTTTGAACCATGCCCCTGCATTTGAGAAGGCGGGAGGGAGGTAAGTGCGAGTCCTGTGGGCTTTTTCTCTGCTGCACAGTCAGTGCGGGTTTAGTCGGACTTGCTGCATGCCCCTCTTTGCATGACACATTTGTAACCGGCCTGACCTGAGGAAGTGCATCTCATTTGCACGGCATTACGCAAGACCTTTTTGCTGCGCCTTCCCGCTTGGTGGGGCAACCGGGTGCGCCAAATGCAAAGTCTTGGAATCTGCTCATTACGTTTTGAGTCGTCCACAAAATGCACATTTCAGGGGAAAGGTTCAGAGGCGCCATTAGAGCACACCTGAGGATGAGGTCTGCCTCGAAGTCCTGCTGGTCAAAGCGATACAGGTTCTTGTACACGTAGGATGCCAGCTCCATCGTGTACCTGCGTAGAAGAAAGCCTCATGCTTAAAAGCTGCACAGGGCTGTGAACTTGAGAAATCAATTAAGGCGTTTTGTCATGCCTCTTCCGAGGAACCTGCGCCACGTTCTGCCAAAAGGTCGATGTGTCATCAGATTAATTAGAGCCTCGCTCCCGCAGGATTTCTCAAGAGGACATCACCCTCATCCTTTGTTCACCCCAAAACTAGTTCTGCATTGCATAAGGAACACCTGAAAATTCATTATGCACTGTATTCACAGAAGAGTGGCCAACTGCGTGACAGATAATCTCGTGCAGTCCTATCGCTGCTACTGCTGCTTTTTGAAACCTCTGAACCCTGAATAATAGCGGAGACACAATATCGAGCACAGCTCTTTTGCGGAGGGGGCACCTGCTGCTGGTGAAGGTCTATTCTACCATGCTCTTGAAGCTTTCATGGAGCACTTGCACGCTTAGTGTAAGTCTTTTTGCTTAGCTCAGAGCCCTGTAAATTCGCCCAGCTCATCAATATAAGAGATCTGCTTTAAAAGTAGGTATTCACCTGCCGCTGGTGAAGGTCTGTTCGAGGGTGCCGTCTGCGTTGATGAGAATGGATCGCGCATTCGCGTTGATGTGCATCGTGTAGCGGAAGTGCGGCAGCATCAGCTTGTACACCTGGCGCCAACCATCCATATGAGTAACAGAATTACTAAATATGCCCCAGCTGGCGGGGGGAGTTATAAATACTGAGCACCGTGCCCACGGGGCACTGCTTCTTGCTTGGATCTGGCACGTCCATAATTGGGGTAGGACCTTGGCAGCCCTTAATTGCAGCTTGTCTGCAGGATGGACCTTGCCTTCTGGCAGGAAGCGCACGTGATAATAATAATAATAATAATAATAATAATAATAATAATAATAATAATAATAATAATAATAATAATAATAATAATAATAATAATAATAATAATAATAATAATAATAATAATAATAATAATAATAATAATATATACCTTCACACATTTGGAGTCCACTTGCCTGGGGAAGCTTGGGAAACTAGAGGGGCCTTGTGATCAGCAATCACTTTGTGGGAACAACTGCAGACAGTTTCAAGGTGTGCATAATAGTTGCTTGACTGGGAATTATCAGGTGGTTTGAATTTGAGCTCGTCTGACACAAAACTGCTGTGTCACTGGGCAAAGGAGGCAATGCCATGTGAAAACCACTGATGTAAAAAATTAGGCTAGAAAATTCGTGAACTTGGGTGAGCAAAGCTGTATGTGCAGGATGACAAAGGGGTGACTGACCGGGTGGAGGGCTGACAGGTGGCGCATGGTGGCGATGATGAAGGGCTCCTGGCATGCATGCGCGCGCAGGTAGTGACTCACCAGCTGGTGGTACCCTGTCAGCGCACGCTCAGTGCCTTAGTCATCAGCGTTCTCCCGCTTTTAGAAGATCCCTACAGGCTTGCTCATCATATTCGCATATGGCAACTCTGAAGTGCTCAACATAGAAACATTCGGTGATTTCCTGAGCACGTGTTTGTGGCACTGCATGGAGCCGCAATGCGGTCTCAGCCAAGAATGGGGAAAAAATAATATAACGGGCTGAAGTGAGGAAGCTTAAAGGCTAGAGGTGCCACCTGGGGTGCTCAAAGAAAACTTCCTCTTCATGGGGAAGCCAAGACTAATACAAGAAACCAAATATCCAATTGAATAGCACAGCGACCCTCCTAGAAAGGACTGCAGGGGTCTAAACATACAGCAAGATGAGTCATCTTAGATCACTCACCGCAGTCAAGAGATGAGATGATTTCCTTGGCGAGCTGCCAGAGCTCCTTGACATCATAGGGAGTGTACACTGTTCCCTCTTGGCCGAGCTTCTTCTGCAGCTCGATCGCCACAGGCAGCATGTACCCGTTATCCCTGCAAGAGAACCACAAACCAAATGGTGGAGTCAGGGGTCAATCCAAGATGGTAAATTGCAAAGTGTGCTGTAATGGAATTGACACGTCCATATCTCTGGTTGCCTTGCCACTGTGCGCCATCCCCCAGCTGGGGTGCTTTCTACGTGTAGAGAATGCTCCAAATTTTAGAGACTGCAGGTGTCATGGCAGACATTGCTTTGCCGTGCCTTTTACCACATTGAATACCCTCGCAAGGTATGCACATACACACATTCCCTTGGATCCACTTGCCTCATTCCCATGCGCTGGATTGGCAGGTGCCCGCTTGGCAGGCAGAACGACAGGACACAAGGTACACAAAGCAAGCCTGGCTCCGTTGCCAATGTGCGTTCATATCAAGGCTGAATGAAAGGCAGTCACTCACGTGTAGTAGAACAAAGCTTTGCCGGCATGCTGGGTTCGGTCCTTTGTGAGCCATGAAACGTTGGTGGCGCCTTCCGGTATCTTCTGGGCGTTGATCCGCTCAATGTAGTCGGCAAAGCCGGCGGTGTAATCCGCCCGGTACAGCCGGCCCCCCTCCTCCAGCCTCTCTGTCAGCGTCTTGCCCTCCAGCAGACCTGTGATCAGAGAATATTGTGATCTAAGAAGTTTCAAATTGGGCAAATGTTGATTGCACTGAATTTACTATGGGATGCAGGCGACATCAAAGCGTTCTGTGTGGCATGGGAAGGAGATGTTGGGCTGAAGCAGGTGGACAGTTCTCAGCAGTTAAAATCCAAAAGTAACCGCTGAGAAAATCAAAGCGCACCGGCACTTACTTTGGAATGCGCAATCACGGCCTGGATGAATCAGGGATGTTGTTTTGCCAGGGAATATATGTATTACTTTTTTATGCTTGGTACATCAAAGGGTTTGTAATATAGGTCTTGGATTTTGGGAAACACCCACCGCCAATGGACTCGTCGGTGAAGAGGGTTTCTTCATGAAGCCATTTTGGCGTCACGGCTTGGATGAAGCAGGGGTGTTGCCCCGCCAGATACTGGCGCCCAAATTCTTCGTCGCTGCACCAGACCAGCTGCCGATTCCGCCGCACGCGCGGCAGCTTGAACTTGCTCGCCTGCCTGCAAAATGTTTAAGATTCAAATTCAAATTTTGATTTTTTTTTAATGTGGGCTTTTCACTTTAGACATGGGTTTTATCTTCTGTGCCACCTAGGCCTGCTCGTCACACAGCTGGATGGTGTCAACGCACATGCTTTGGGTCGACAGGCGGTCTTTGTGACACTACAATCAACATTGCTTATGGTACTAGTTTCCATGCCAGTCTTTCCCCATTTAAGTGCTCTCAATAAGTGCCGATCACTGCATTTCAAAGCTGTCCTTGTGTGTTGTCGTGCTTTAATTATTTTGGGCCTGTTCGGCGCTCCACATAGGCCCAGAATGACTCACCAGAAGTCATCGAGCTGATCAAAGACCTTGTCCGCTGCACGCAGCTTCACGATGCCATTCTTGTCATCCGTGTCTGCAGCCACCACAGATCAAACATCATTTTCTTGCCTGAATAGTTTGCGTTGACATTCTTCTGGATCCTTTCATTGCACATTTTGCCCCAGGCAGCTGCTCACCCATGGCAAGAGACAACAAAAAAGCCTTCAGGCACCTTGAAGCTTGTGCATGCTGTAGTATCTGGTTTTTACTCTATCTCCCAAAGATAGAGCCAGGGATGCCTCGTGGATTAGTCACCGTCTGGCTCGGTGAAGAGAGCGTCCACAGCGTGCAGGCTCTTGTAGTTGTCCTTGTTTCCCTGGTTGTTGAACAGCGAGCCGATCTTCGACGGGATCTGCGCCATACAAAGAAAGTATTCATGAGCAATCCTGTTAGGCCTCATTGCATGCGCCTGTCTGTCATATGTTTGATTTCATGTCAAGCCGGTCTTGAGTGGTCCGAGCCTGGCATGATTCAGAGAACCAAGGGCCATGCAGGATTTTCGTCAGGCATAGTTGATCCCCGGCTGGCGGGGGTGGTACAAATACTGAGCACCGTGCCCACGGTTGTTTGGGTCTTGCTTGGATCTGGCGAGTCCAACAAGGGGTAGGAATTGGCAGCCTTTAGATGCAGCTTGTCTGCAGACGCACCTTGCCTCATGACAGGAAAAGCGTGTAATAATAATGATAATAATAATAATGATAATAATAATAGTTGATCCAAAGTTCACATGCAGGTCCCAAAATAACAACTTTACAAGTCCAGAGCATGGATTTCACGCTGCTGAGGACTCGGCAGCTGCTACTGAATGCTCTTTGACCACGAGGATAGCAGTGGCCTTCAGAACATTGCTGCAAGCAGAAATTTTGCACAGCAAGAGTTAGTCACAAGCATGCGTCACCTGTGAGATGCCGGCGCGCAGCTCATCTCCGACAAAGCCGAAGGTCTTGGTCTCGTTGAACTGCTCGTCCAGGGGCAGCCAGGGAAGCCCGATTGGCAGGCCCACTGCGCGCCGCAAGCCAGAGCATCTCAGATTTCGCGGTAAGACGCATGCAAACACCGGCAACACACATACAGGCCAGAGTACCTATCCAATTTCACGTTAAGACACATGCAAATACCCAACAACAAACGTGCAAGCGCTGAGGTGCAGATACGCTCAGCCTGGACACTTCTGGACAAGTGAATGCATGCCTGGAAAATGAATTGTGACCGCACCACACTACAGGCACACACCGCCTTACAGAAACGAGTAGGGTGAGCAACATTTTGCGCTGTATATAGGTACAGTCTCTTCAAATTCGTGGCAGGAGGAGAATACGCATGCAACATTGTGCGGCTGCTACGTCCGTAATCACTTTCTCAGATATATATAAAAAAAAACTCAGTAGGAAAAAAAAAGAAGAAAAAAGAAAAGAGAACCGACAACCAAACGTCAGGCAATGCACGGGATGCACGGGCGGCTGCAGTTCACTTTTCGGATGATCAAGTTTTTTTACGATAACTAAAAGAGCGCGGGAGGGAACGCACAGAGCTGCTTGGGCGGCGCGACTTCATACTCGGTTCCCGGCACGAGCGGCCGGCCGGTGCGCAGCCGCCGGGGGAAAGGGAACGCTGTGCCACCGAGCGTGGGTCTTTCCAGGTCGGGGGATTTAACAGGGTTGCCGAGGTCGTTGTAGGCCTGGTAGTCATAGATTCGGTCCGGGCTCTTCCGTTGCTGCCGCGAAGCCTCCGTCAGCTTACCCTTCTCATCCTTCCCCTGCGCAGAAAGATTAATATTACATGGTTTTCCTGCTAGAAGCAAGGTGCGTCTGCAGACAAGCTGCAGGAAAGCTGCCGAAATCCTACCCATTGATGGACTCGCCAGATCCAAGCAAGAACCAAACAACCGTGGGCACGGTGCTCAGTATTTATACCGCCCATCGCCAGCCGAGGCCCGGCATGCAAGATTTGGAACAAAATATTCAAAACCCTTGACTCAAATCAAATCATGAAATCGAGATTCGTTCTACCCCTTTGCAGGGGGAAGTTCAAAGGGGTTTACAGAAGGTCAATATTTAGATCAGAACTTCCGTTCCCGCTTCTCACACAGCATGCATGCATCGTGTTACGGTGATTTCAGTTTCCCAGGAAGATATACCCAAGATTGCCAGAAAGGACTCCTAAGAATCTGTCAAGACGTATTTTGGACTCGTTCACTTTCTGCACACACTGGAATCTCACATTCAATTTTGTTGAAATTGACGAAGCATGCAAATGTCTGGTAGTCCCAGCATCAATCTAGTTTCATTCGTGAGAAGCGCATAACCATGAGGACATGCCTGGATGGCGTAGAGCTCCTTCTGGCGCAGCTTGGCAATGGGCCCCGAGGTGTCCTGCGGCAGTTTGGCGTCCGATGAAAAGAAGATGCGCTCACCCTGCACACATGCTCCGTTGCTGCTTGGGGATATCCACAAAGGCAGCATAAAAACTGCTCAGATTGGGACGCCTTGCATGCTTCTCATTGACTGCATTACGGCTGTGCCATGCAGGGGTCGACACAGAGTTGATTCCAACATGCAATTCCATTGTGACAGCGGCAAGGTCAAAGCGCATACTGCCAGGCAGCCCCTCTACCCGACGTTCTTGCGCGGCAGTGGCACAGGCCGTTGCGTGGAGAATTATCTATTAAATTATAAGTACTGTACTGTATACTGTCACACAGATATCAACCTGGGGGCAAATGCGGGCGTCACCTGCAGTTCGTGCACGGCAGAGTGGCAGTGGAACATGGTCTCCCCAACTTTGACTGTCCCAATGTAGATCCTGTGGTTGCTGTCAGAATCCACAAACTTGGTGACAAGGTCAAGCAGAGCATCCCCCGGGGCTTGGCCCGCGCCTCGCAGCAGACCAGTCAGGAAATTGCCCGGGCTGGGTGGGTTCTTCTGCTTACTCATCAGCAGCGCGCCTGCCGGGCAGGTGCACAGAAGCTTCCTCAGCACAAGTGAATTTCTCTGTATGACACGGGACCCTAAGGCACCAAGTTGACCTCTAGATACAGCAAAGAATCACATGACATCTTGACCTTTATTACTTCAAGGCCCTCTTCAGGCTGACAGGCTTCAAAATCAAAATCTGACATGGACATCTAAAGGTAATTTCAGTAGGGGCAATGCATACACAGATGACTGGCAAAGGGAATTTAAAGCCGTGTTTGCAGACATGCGCCATTCTGTCATTCCAGTGTCATTTTTGTGGACATGTGGCATGGAGAAGATTGCAAAGCCCTCAGCAACGCTCACTTGTGTGCCCAACCATCTATGGCTTTGGGCCAACGCAGGGGTATATCTAGCGGGTGCAGAGGCCAGGAAAGGTGACTCACCGGGAGTGCCAAAGTTGGCGGGCAGCTGCACAGTGGCATAGAAAACTGTGCCAACATCGCCAAAGCCCTCGGCCGCGCCGCTCTGGCGAGGCACTTGGACGAAATCCCAATTTGTGGCGTCAAAGATCTGGCTTTCAGGGATCTTGGGATCCTCCGACACGAACTGAGGCAGTCACACAAATGAGATCAGTCACACAGCTGGCTAGATGTCCTTGGGACCCGTCAGGTTTTATGGAATTACAGCGGGTTCCACAAATGAAGTAACATTCGATGGGGACTTGGGTAAGAGAGCAAGGAAATGTGGGAGTACCTGGAGAGTAAGCCTCGGCTTGAAGCCCCTTTCCTTGGACATGTCGCGGTGGGTGGCGATCTCAATCTTCACATCAATGCTGCCTTGTGGTGGGGGAGGAGGTGCACTGCTGGCAGGTTTCTCCTGGACGAGCACTCCTGTCACCTGGAATGGAAAAATAATACGAGGCGTCATAACTGTGGTCCACACGTATCTGAACGGTTGGGGTCACGTCAGTTTGATCTTTGGTAGGTTGGCAGTGTCCTCGAGTGAACATCCTCAGCCGGACGTTCAATCAGGAGTAATCGCACAAGCAACCAGAAAAGGATTTATATTCGAATGAATGCATGCCAGGGCTCACAACAGAGGGGACTAGCCAGCAGCCGAAGGGCGAGCATCTCATGTAACTCAAACCCTTCACCTACCTGCGCGCCTCTGTATTCTACGAAAGGTGCTTGTATATGTGATAATGATACAAGTTATGGAACCAGGAACCAGACTAAAAGCTCCGATCTCTTTCCCGAATCGAGGTCAGGAGTGTCGCGATCGTCAGGATAGACCCCAAGTGCACACAACCATAAGAGCCACCAACGAGCTGACATTCACGGTCAAACAGCTGATAGTGAATATCAGATTACCTCTGTGAATGCACGCAGGCGAAGCTTGCCCCCAATCCCGCACAGTGGCATGGCGTGGGAGCCGACATGGAAGTTGGATCGTGCGGAAGCCAACGGCCTTGTCCACGGTGCGCTTCGCACATCAGCGCATCGCGATGTAAAGCGGATTGCATTCGCTGACATTATAACAACGGCCCACGGAGAGAGCTCCCAATCAACTTCGGCGAAAGAACCTTTGATGGAGACACCCAACAAACCGATGCTATGAATGAAGCAAACCTGTATAAATGGTGTCAAATGGTTGTATAAGCGCCAATTCAGTGCATCGCAACAATTAGTGTCTTTGATCATCTGAAGAGAGCGATGTTTGTCTTGTACGACAGGTCAGGCAGGGGATAATTCTTCTAACTTGCTTTTCTCGTGTTTTTGGATGGGCTTCCTGTCATGAATGGAGCGGTCAATGGCATTTCGTGTATTGAAGGAATTCCGTTTTGCTATTGCCGTGTTCTAAATTGTTTTGTTGGTCACAAATGTGCACTCGTTGTTGACCATTCGATGCACTGATCGTCAATCAACTCTGTCAAAGATCATTTTCGTCGCCTCGTCACATTTCTCCGATTGCAGTTACCCTGCATGGATAAATGCAGCTTCTGGTGACTTTTCGCTGCGCGGAGCTGTGTTGAGATTGATCGCATGCACCTCCCTGATCAGGCAACTGAGTGACTGTATCGAGTCCAAGAAGAATGCACAAGATGCCCACAGCAAACCAACCAGCACTCCACGAATGCTCGAGGCACTATCTTCTTAAAGCCACGCGTATGTCGTTCACTTGAGGCTAATTACTTGCAGACTACTTACAATTTACAACAAATTACAACAACCTACACACGATGTTTGCTTTTGTAAAGCTGAAAGGCCTTCCTGGAAATTTAGCATAGTGTTGACTATCCCCTGACGTTTATCTTCAATCGAGGACCAGCCACCACCACTACCATGCTGGTGCTGTCATTCTGAGAGCAACCCATCTTGTCAGGGATGGACTACTACCCAGCAGAGGTGGCCACTCCGCCTTTGGCTCTGGTCGCCCTCTTGGGATGTCCTGGGCTCCATGGAATCGTTGGAGAATTTTTGCGGGCGGCCCATAAACCGCCCATAAACTCCCTTGGCATCGGGGACCCTGCTATGGCTGGACGCATCTTCGGTAAGAATCTGCTTGTGCGTTGCGATATTGCTTAAGCAATGTCAATCAATCATCCCATTTATATACTGAGTCTCCCAGAAACGTCAAGAAGTGTGAAGTGCTGGTGCCATGATCATGCATCCCTGACTTTGCAGAAGAAAAGAAGGCTTCGATGACCGCCCATAGCGGCCCGTTGAATATCCTAAAGGTAGGGAAATGTGTCGAACTCCGCTGCAGCGTTGTGCGACGTGAATGTGCCATTGAGCGCTTGAAGATGTCCACATCCAGGCAAGCATGTCTGAAGCCATGAAGTGACGCTTGCTGTCTTGGGCAGGCGGACTGGTTCGCCAAGCACAGGCAGCAGAGGCCTGCAGTCGCCGCTGTCTTCTTTGAGCGGTGCGCTGCCACTGCACCTCATGCAGGATCCCTGTTTGTGGCATACTCCGGCGTGATTTGGTGGAAGTTCTTTGTGGATGCCCCTTGATTCTCTTGGCAGGAACGGAATGCCATAGCATCATCGGTACTACAAACAAGTTGCCTGTTCAGGGTATATGCAGCAAGCTGACATTATGACAAAACCCACCGTCATTGCCAGTAAGCCTGCCGAGCAGACTTGCAAGCAGCAACGCGGATGGCAAACAAGTGACATGATCGACAACGGTGTCATTATGGGCGCAGGGAGGCCGTAACGGGGGATCCGGCGCAGTGGGCGCGCGTGCTGGCGGGGCTGGAGGCGGTGCGGCAGGCCACGCGGCCGCGAGGCGCACGAGTCGTGTTAGTCATCGTGCATCCGCCCAGTGGTCCGCCCATCGACCTGCCTGAAGACCGCCTTGCTGGCCTCACACGGCAGGCCGGCCTGGACAGGCGGTGAGTCCAATTTCACTTTCGAAGCCAAGCACATGTTCCAAGACAGCGGTGGGCCGCGGAACTTTTCTCGGCCCTGAAAACTTCGCGAATCGACACTGTCTTGAATCATCTCTGGCCACAAGAGGGTACTCATCGCCTCCCCAGCGCAGTACCAAACCTCATTATTCGGCTGTCAGCATGCTGCAGGTGCTGCATGTGCATTTCATGCTGCTTGGCGATTCTTCAGTCAATGCAGGCAACAACAAATTGTCGCTCGCTGATCAGAGGAGACCTGGTGGGTGTTGGATCCCGTTTAAAGTCCCTGTCGGCGCACCGTTCCTCAGGGGGTGGAATCATTGTTTCATTACATACAGCGTGCCTCCGCGCGTGCTTAAAGGCGTTCTGGCCTTCGGTGCGTGCCTACTGCAGGTGGGTGGTGAACATGGGGACCGGGGAGGGGGAGGTCGGGCTGCGGCGTCTGGGGCGTTCCCTGTACGAGGCGGCCGGCGCATTCTACGCCGACGACGCGCGCCGGCGGCTGGCCGTCCACGCCGAGCGCCGCAACCCATCACCCGCCATCTCCGCGCGCACCGCGTTCAAGGCATGCACTCTTTTTATTTTGCTCCTCTGCTTTCTTTATCCTTCACCTCTGGGCTCGGGATGTGTGAGTACACATTGAGATGACCTGTACGCCTGGGAACAAAGCAGTTGTCCCCGGACAAAAAAGGATGAAGAAATGTTGTCCAAACTCTTTTTCGCTTTGGTTAGTCATGATGTTTTCCCGCCTTTCAATGGCCCCTGGTTCAATTTGCACCCATTGACTCAAATTGACTGTAGTCCGGGCAGGGGAGTGCACAGCACATGCAGAGTGTTCTCAGAAAGCTTCACAGCAGTGTTTTGCAGGAGTGTTTGAGCCCGGGAGCTGGTAGAAGTTGTGTGCATTTTGCAGGCGGCTGCACTGGCTGAGTTTCGCGCGGATTGGGCGACAGCCGTGCGCACGTACCAGGCGGCCTACGCTGAGCTGCTGCGCGTTGACCAGGCCGGCCCGCTGCCGCTGCAGCGCTGGGCTGAGTTGGCAGCCGTCGCCGAACTGGTGCACCTCAAGGTGTGCCCAAACTAGTAAACTGAAGGTTTATCTGGTGTATGGCGCAGGGCTTACTGTTGTTGTGGAAGGGGTCCAAGCAGACACGGGGAACCTCGGAAGGAAGCTCATGCATTGGTCTTGGCCGTGTTGCAGGCTTTGTCTTTGTCACGTTGGAAGGTTGTCCTGTGAAGGGCTCGGAGGGCTCGGAGTGGTTGAATGGGTTTTGGGTAGGGGTTTAGGAGCCCAGGAGGGGCTGGTGCATTTTAGTATTGTGAAAAGCTGGCTTTTTACAGGTTTTGCTACTCCTACAGCTGGTCAATCACTAGATCACACAGGACATGGGATCTATGGGAAAGTGGTAGGGGGGCACTTGATAGGCTGAATTTATAATAACAGCACAGGATTGTTGGCATCGCCAATCTATCCTGGGTTTCAAAGCCGGCCAGGAGAGCAGGATACGCCCTGGGCAGGAACTAGCTCTTCATGACAGCTGCTCCCATCATGAGCTGGTGCTTATCCATGGCATGTCTCCTCTCCTGGTCTACCCAGTATGACAGAGATTATCGCTCCATCAAAACCTTCGTTTTGGTATCCACCGGCGCTCAGCAAAACAAAAAACGGATTTGAATCCGAATTTGAATTGTGCCATTCGTGGAGGTGATGACGCTGCTGCAGTGCATGGCCGAGGCGCTGACTTCCACTTACCTTTAGAATTTATATTACAGGTAAGGGGTTACCCACCACCGAAAATAATGAATTCAAAAATTTGAATTTGAACGTGCCATGCGCAGGTGGTGACGCTGCTGCTGCACCAGCAGTGCGTGGCCGAGGCGCTGGCGCAGTTCCGGGCGCACATCGGCGCGTTCCGGCAGCCGCCGCTGCCGCCGCCGCCGGCCGCCGCGGCCGCGCACGCCGCGTGGCTGGTGCGCCAGTACACAGTCATGGCCCAGCTCCTCTCCCAACGCGTCGACGCCGGGCTGCTGCCGCCGCAGGTGTGTTTCTCTCTATTGCTCCTCCGTTGTTCAAATTTAGGGTGAGCGTTTTTAATGTTAAAACCCTGGAAAACACAGCATTCTGTCATTTCAGCCGTTGGTGCGTTTTAGGAATAGAGATAGACAAGGAGTGAATGCGTTGGGACACAATTAGTGGTTTGTGAGACGCCGACCCAGGTGTGCCGCGTTCCCTGGTTCTGTGGATTGATCGCTGCCTTGGCATCCGGCAAGAATTGTGCGGAGTACAATAAGGCACGCAGTTGTGGCAAAGCAAGGATGGAGGAACGTCACATTTCCATGCTCATCTTTCCCATGGCCAGGATTCCACTATCCCTCTTCTACATCTGCAACCCTATGTTTGACCTGCATTCTCATCTATGTCCTCGGGAAGGGACTCCTGTACTTATGTGGCCAAATCTTTCCCTATGGACAGACATGAGAAAGCAGTCTTGAAAGAGGGTCCTGTAAGGAGCTGAAGGGTTAGAAGGAACATGGTTGTGTACTTGTTCGGGCATAGGTCTGTCGAATCAGGTGCACAGCAGGTACGTTTGAGCGGTGCCGAGAGGATGTACTAGTTGTTATGCAGCATCATCAGTAATCAGTAAAATCTCTTTATCAATCTCAATAAAATCAGCATACTTGCATGTACGTCTACTAATTGTACTCCTCAATATGAGGACTACAATTGGCTGCTCAGGCTTGAAATCTACATCACCTGTAGATTGTACTGAGCAATGGATGCCATGCTGCGCATGTTTGAGGGAAAATGTCTGTGTGTATCCTGCAGCGGGAGGCGCAGCCGGCCCACTTCTTCCTGGGGGCGGCGCACGCGGCGGTGGAGAGGCGGAGAGCTGCGCAGCGCGCGAGGGAACTCCGCCCGACAGGTGCCGCGGCGGCCGCGCCGGCCGTCGTGCCGGGGGCGTACGTTGGGCAGTTTCTGGCGGCGGACGGGCTGCGTCGCCTGTCTGAGGAGGAGTTCCTCCACTTCCTCGAGGTAACAACCCCTTTGACTTGTCTTTATCCCAGAAGTATTGCACGGCTGGTGCACGCTCAGACCCTGGCTTTCAGTTCACAGAAAAAAGCAGCCTTGCATGGCAGTAAACTAGCGCTGTGGCACCTGTCTGAGGAGGAGTTCCTGCACTGTCTCGAGGTGCTGTGGGTTGAATCTGTGTACCTTTATTTCTCGGGTTTCAACAAAAGTGTGGCTCGGCTGGGGTCTTACATCTTGTGTTACCGCTCTTCGTGTTTTCAAGCCTCTGCTCTGGCAGTCAAGAAGGTGCTGCTGTGCTTCTGTTGGCGTCCTTCCAAGCATTCTGGCCCAAAAAACATCTGGAAGAGAAGTGCAGGCGCTGTCACAGCAATTAATAGGCTGAATCAAGCTTCTAAATGTTGCAGCACAGCCTGATGTGGACGTCCTTCAGGATTGACACATTCTTGCATGTGCTGCCTACACAGGCATAATCTGCAAATCCTTGAAGATGTCTATCCACTTGGCTGTGCTGTCTCTTTAACGAGGTGCCAAAACAAGTTGTGCTGCCTTTGTGGCCTGCCTAGTTTTTACGGCCACAGCGCCTGTTTGGCAGGTAAACATACAAAGCATTGGTGCCCAATCTGACAGCACCATGCATGCTTCTTGCTGACCCCTTTTCTGACAGGTGTCAAAGCTTGGTGCGGGCGCTGAGCTGGCGTCCGCAGCGCTCGAGAAGTTGAAAGCGGCGCACGAGTTAGTAATGGCGTCCGGCGGCAACCGGCAGACGCGGCTGGCGTACCACCTGGGAGCGCTGATGGCGCGCGAGCAGCTCGTTGCTCAGGACCCGGCAGCTGCGCGGCGGCTTCTGCTCTCTGTAGCAGGTGCGAGATTGCGCTCAGCATGAGTCTAAGAAATGCTCCATCATGATCTAGGCAGATGAAAACCTCCTGCTACTATCTCGAGTCGGTCTGCTTCGTATCAACAGCTACCCTCCTCGCCTTATCATTTTGAATATGGAGTCGGCCCTCTTGTGCTCCTCAGCGGTTATAGTTATTGCAGCAATTGTTGCTTTTACTCATTTCCGTAGCCTCCCGGACTCTTTTGCATCCTGAGTGTTGTGCGGTTGACTCCAGCATGGCTTTACATTTCATTATTGCCCCTGCCACCACCAGGATTGTCACTACCAGAAGGCAATGCTACAGAGTGGTTCAAAATACTTTATGGCCTGCCATCTGTGGTGAAGAGTGCGCCTTGGGTGTTCAGGCATTTATAGGCGGGAGGGCTGGGAGGTTCCGTTGGGGGCCGCTCTACTAGAGCTGCGCGAGTGTGCTGCCAGGCTCAAACTGCACGAGGTGTTCCCTCCCCGCCCCTGATGTCTGCAGCCTAAACATAGCCAAGTCATTTCACTGGAAACCTGCATGGGTATCATTATCCGGGAGAACAGTTCAGAGACATAATTGTCTTGAGGCACACCCGCAGCTGCAAGTTTCTACCTTGCGTTATGACGGTCTGCCACTTGCTTGCGCTGTGCCAACTTGAAATCCGTTGCCAGTATCCTGTGAGTTTACACGGTGAGAAGAACGCCTGCTTGCAACTTTACATGAACATCAGATTTGCACTCCACCCATTACTTCAGTCAGAGCGTACCTCATGCTCATCTTGCATGCAAGCAAACGCGCACTTCCGTTTTACTTATGCTGCGCAAGCACATACAGTGCACTGACGCATCTGATGCGGAAAGCAAGAATCTAGTCCTGAGAGGTGAACAACTTTTCTCTGCTGCAGGAGCATGTGAGGTATTCGCTGGAGCTCTCCGCCCTGAGGCGTTCCTTGGATCTGCCCCAGCGAGAGGCCATCGCTAGGACTGCAGTGGCCACCCTCTGCAGTGCAGAACCCCCGCCGCCCTCTCCACCTGTCTCCCCTATCGCCAAGCCAGGTGAATTTAATCATGATTTTTCTCTTTCCTCAGTTCTGTTCATGGCAACAGGCAGCGGTCCCCTACTGCTAAGCCGGGCTCAATATAATCCTGTGTTCTGTTTTTTTTCCAGATTTGCTTATGGCAACAAGTGAGGATTTCTGTCAGCCGGCGTCAGGTGCATGCAGCGCATGCGCAGCTGCACACAGCACAGTTGAACCAATCTTACTTACATTGGCAATGATGCATCCATGGTCACCTTTGCGTCTTCCTGTTGTTTGCCCAAAAATTTCCTTTAAACATTATACTCTCCTGAAGTGCCGTCTTAGGGCCGCAAGCAGTTGGATGTGATGCAGTGAAAGAACATGATTTTGTCCAATGAGAGGTCGTGAAGCTCTGGCAATGTCATTGAACACCTTGCAATCTCAATACTTGTTTCTGAAAACACTAATACCAGCTGTGCATGGCAGGCAGCACGGAGGTGGCAAAGGAGAAGTCCGTAACGGGCGCAGCGCTGGAAATCCGTGTCCGGCCCGTCAGCTACGGGATGCTGTCCGTGCTGGCGCTGTCGTGCGGTTTCCAGACCCTTGCAGCCCCCGATGACGTCAGTGACGAGTCATCGAGCGACCGGCGGCCGTCAGCGTGCTTCGGCGTTGCCATCTGGAGCAACGTCCCGGTGGATCTACCCGCTTCCTCCGTAACGGTAGGTTACGGACCTGCCTATTCACCTCTTCACTTTCCCCAGGGGTGCAAGGCACAAATCAAAGAAAGCTACTGCCTAGACTGCGTGTTGCTTCTGTGTGCGCTGGTGGCTGAGGCTGGGCCGTGTCAGATTCAGGAAAAGGGGTGTTTCGTGTAAGCTGGGGTCAAGGGGTGGCGTTTAGGGGGTGGGAATAGACTTGTCCTTAGCTGGATGATGCCAGAGGCGACACTTTTCCCCAGCATCTGCCTGTGGCATGGGCATGTGTATGTTAAAAAACAGAAAAGTACGTTGTACATGCTGCACACGGTTCCGGGCACCTGTGCCAGCTTTGTTGTATGTCTGTCTTGTGGATGTGATCAATATTGCCCGTTGCTTGACTTGACAAAGTTGCACATCCAGCGCTGTGGCCTGCCTGTGGCGATCTATGGACGGACGCTGGTGACGGTGAGGATTACATGCATGTGACGTCCCTTTGACTGAGCGCAGGTGAACGTGGAAGAGCAGGGAGGCAGAAGCTTCAGGGTACCCTGCGCGGCCTGCGCCGGCAGAGGGCGCGCCCCCGGACGCAGGCCGTGCCAAGGGGAACGAATCAGGGGAACAGAATCAAGCGGTCCTGATCAGGCCCGGGCAGTGGACGCGCGTCTGGGCAGCCTGGGTGCCCGCAGCGGGCAGCCTGGCAAGAGTTACCGAAGTGATTGTGAACTTCGGCGCACACGCCGCCCTCGTGTGGAGCCTCGGCAATTTCCCCCCGGGTGACTCATCGCTCTTTTACTCAATTCCCTTGCCGACTCACGCTTTCATGCACTTGACACAGCTGTCAGAACCTTTATCCGCCGCTACAGCACTGCCCCATGTTGTTCAAATTACGGCCCAAGAGATATGGCCTTGAGAAAGATATTGCCACCATGAGCATATTCATGTTCTACCAATCCCAAAGGTGAATGGATTTAGCCATCCAACGTCACATCAGGCCAGGAAATGCTGCGTGGGAAATGCTGCACCTGCCATTGCACTTTCATGACATCTGAGGCTGCCCTGGGCACAGGTACCGTGCCCATCGGGCAGGCTGCTGATGATGCGCGGCCGCCGTTTGCAAACGGCGCCGTGTTGGCCGGCAGCTACGAGCTCGATGTTCCCTCCTCGCATGCGGCGCCCGTCCTCGAAGTACGCGCTGTTCCCTCCTGACACTGTCACTGCGCCATGACCCACACTTATATTGTGCTCTCTAGCTTGAAAGTGAGATCGACGGCAGGCTTCCCGGAAACACTTCTTATTGGTATCCTTCTCTTTGGCTCAACTGCCACCCTGACATGCATACACTGTGGCATCCTGTTTGATAGGGAAAGATGAAGCTGCAACCGTAATATAAGGAGAGCACTGGTCTGGCTCATACGCAGTGCAGTCTGGCAAGACTGGTATGGTGGCAGCCACGGGGTTTTTAGTGCGGGGTTTATGCAGAGCGACCCGTACTGGTTAACAAAGGCATAAAAATGTCAAATGTGCTCTCAGGTGGGGGCTCTGGAGGTGGCGGCTGCGGGCGAGGAGGCCTCAGCAGACATAACAGTGTCCGTGAAGGGCGCACTTTTCCGGGCAATCCTCAGCCTCAGTGCTGCCTACCCTGACGCTGCCGGCACGGCGCCTGAGCTCTTCCTCACCCCCTCCAGCATCTCTGCCGGTGCGGCGCATCCTCTTGCTTTTGGATTTTAAGTTAGGATCTGTGGAATGCAGGATACTAAAAATGAAAAGTGTAACCTTCACTGCTCGCCATTGCCATTTGACAGCGATCAGGTCATATGGGACATCCACCAAAATTTCATCGTGCAATATTGGAAGGCAGGTAGCCTAAGTCTCTGCCTATATTTTTTTTTTTTTTTTTGCAGGCGAGGCCGAGCCAATGAGCAATGCGCTGACAGTGAGCCTGGATGACTGTACATCCGGTCAGCTGCAGAGGCGCGTCCAGATCAGGCTGCCACGCAGCGGGCGAGTCGTGCTCAGCGTGCGCCTGAACTACCAGACAGCAGCGGTGAGCCAAGTTTATGTCTATCATCGAAAGAATTCTTATATGGCTGGCCGAGGCATTGCTGTGTTTAGTGCTCTTGTCACCGTCACTGGGTTGTGCGGAGAATGGTGGTTTATTGTTGGCAGAGGACATTCTCAGAATCAGCGTCCAAAAGCTGAGCATGCATGTTGTGTTCTAATTGTAATGTTCCTGTTGCTGCGTCTCCCTGACTTACATTTGTTGGTCCCTAAATATCTGTAGCTTAAGCTTGGACAGAAAGTGCAGCTGTCGCCTTGTCAGCAGGGAGACAGGTGAGGCAGACATTAGCCAAGTGATGTCACCAAATAATGGCAGTATCTTATTTCAACTGCAGGAGGGTGGTGAGGCGTGCCAGGTCAGCCTGCAGGCAGGCATCGCCGTGATAGACCCTTTCCAGCTGCGGCTTGCGTGCTCCGCGCCTGCCCGCTCCTGCGCCCTCATCCTCGCAGACCCCGAGGTGAGTCAAAACCTCACACTGCATCCCCCCTTGAAACCTAGCACTGCGGAAAAATGGTCGAAATCTGCGCAGCTCAAGCAGTGGTAGTTGATCTCGGTTTTGCAGCGTTGCCCTCAAGATCAACCAGAGATGTTGGAGCAAAAACGTTCTGCAATTTCTCAAAGAAGTTTTTGGGTAAAGTGGGCTCAGGTGTGAGCCTGCAAGTCATGATAGCTGTGCTAGTAAAGCATCTGCAGAGCATACGCACTTCAAGAAGAAAGTGAGAGCCCACTAAGGGAATCCCGTAGAGGACTCATACCAAAAGTTTCACCCTGGAAAGCAGCAAGAGAATAATAATCTTGAGTACGTTGTGTGGGTGTACATCTGCAGGCAGAAGAGCAGGAGGGGGCGCCGGTGCCCAACGTGCTGCCCATTGGGCAGCCCTGCATTGCCCAGGCTTCGCTGGCATCCCTGATGCCCTGTGACATCATGCTGTGTGATGTCAGCGTGGAAGCGCCAGCCAATGAAGACCAGGAATCTCCTGGTAAGCCAGCCTGCTAATCAGGCACTTCTCCTTATCAGTCTCTAGATACAAGTCTTCACATGAGCTGTTCAGATCCAATTGTAACGGAAACCAGCATGTCCTGATGTTGCATTGAAGTGGAACTTTTATTGCATGGTTTCAGACAAGCTATGGGACCAAAATTCCACACCTTTGAACTCTCTTCACGAAATATTGGCCTTGTTCACTTTCCTGACAAACACCTGGTGGTAAAAGCCAATGGCAAAATCAGCTGCAGGGTTTAGAACCTCCTGAGTTTCAATCATGCTTGTCTGAAATTGGCATTTGCACCCTTATAAATGATACGTCCAATGCCAGAGAAGGGTTGGAAGGCTGTCATAAAAACGCTGCTGCAACGCACCTGATCCTGATGCATTGCAGAGTCTCCTAAAATGCTAAAAAAATGCTATTACTAATTGAACACTGGTAGTAATGACATATTGTGCAGGTGTGTCTGTGGTGGGCTTTGTGTCAACGGCGACAGCAGAGGACCCGGTGCTGTTCAGGAAAGGCGATGTGCACACGGTGGTTGCGCAGATTCTGAGTCAGCGCGCCGGCCGCAGCGTTCGCTCCGGCCACCTGAAGGTGACGTGGCAGCGCAGCAGGTGACTCATTGTAGCCCAGAAATCCCTAAGGGTACACTGGTCACTCACACATGATGTATCTTGCTACTGCAGAATTTGACGGTCCACTCTGCAAGGCAGCCGTTTCGTCCCCTCGTGGCACTCGCATTTTCTTTCATGTGTGCAAGCTCCCCTGCTGCAATCTCTTCTCCTTCAGAAACCGCATTAATATTGCCAGGTGCAGGACCAGCAGATATGCTTTTCTGGCAATTGCATTAATGGCTGCAAGCAGGGGGCGAGTCTGCTCGCACTGGTTTTGGCATTGATTGGGGTCAGAATCGAAGGCCCGTCTGCATTTCACTTTGGTTGTTTGGTTCTCCTTTCAGTGTAGTTGTGGTTCTGTGTGATGCAGGCCACCGGACGTGAGGACTGTACGCAGCAGTGAGCTTCCCCCGGGCCACCCCGATCCAGAAACAACGGTGGCGGGGGTCCCCCCGGCGGTGGTGACGCGGGTCCCCCTGCCAGCGCAGGACTGGGGGGCCCCGGCGCTGGAGGCGGCCGCCGAGTGGCCGCAGGCCGCGACGGCCGGGGCAGCTTTTGAGCTGCGCATAAACCTGCACAACCGGACTCACCATCTCGTCGAGCTTGGAGTTCGCCTGGGGGACACCTCAGGCTTTGTACTGGAAGGTACGTGCCATTCTTTGAAGGAATTTATTCTTCTTTCTTTCTTTCTTTCTTTCTTTTTTTCTTTCAGGGTCTTCATGAGTGGAGGCCTTGAGATAGCTTTGCCTTGTGTATGGCAGTCTTTGTGGAGGAGTGAACCAATGCTACCGTCACAATTTTGTATTTGCAACGCAATACCATGAAACACGAGTAGGTAGTACAAGACATTTGGAAGTTTTCATCCAGACACTTGCCCTGGCTGTACAGTATTTTGGTCTGGAGTGTGTGCATATGGGTGTAATTTCTGCTTCCTACATTCCGGGAGCCGGCTGGGTACCAATTTGACCTGCTTCTATACTTGCCCTTGTGCCAGCCATCGATTCACCATAGACTGTGCACAGTTTGTGGTGGATCTTTGGCGGGGGCAGGTCCAGCACAGAATCAATTAAGATCGAGAGCTTGAATCTGAATGCCCTTGTGAGCTGGCAGCTTTCCTACGGCACCGCTGCTCTGGCAGACTCATCAGATCCTGAAGAGAGGTTTCCCCTAACATATGACATATCAGAAGGAGCTCCCATAACACAGAAGCTCCACAGTCCTGTCAAAAGTTCTGCACAGAGTACAGCATGCTTATCGTTTAAATTCACAAACTTGAGGCCTGAGGCAAATTCCTGTGTCCGGTCACAGGCACGCGGGTGGGCAGCATAAGCATGCTGCCATACCAGGAGGGAACGCTGCGCTACCAGCTCATCGCGACGGCTGCGGGCAGCCTTCCGCTGCCCGAGGTGCACCTAACCGCTGCCCGCTGGGCAGCCGCTCTGCAGCCGCTCGCCGGCCGCCGCGTCTTCGCGCACCCCCCGGCGCCATCGGATCCCCTCCCCGCTGCCGGGGGGATTGCTGCCGCTGCAAACCTAGCTGCAGGGTTTGCGCAGCTGAGCACCTAAGGATCAGCGGCGAGTGTCTGAGCTTCTGTAGAAATTGAACTTTGTTGTGTACCAGAGGTCTGCAGGTATTGTGCAGCTGCTCGCCTGCCGCCGCGTCTTCGCGCACCCCCCCGTGCCATCCCCCTCCCTGCCGTCAGGGGGAATGCAACCCTAACCGCGTGTTTTGCGCAGCTGAGCACTTAGGAAACAGCAACAGCATCAGGAAGCGATGTGCAAGGCCTCTGGGGAAATGTCATCGTGTTTCTTTGCCACTGCTTCCTTCTCCAAACTGTGGTGCCATCGGTGCCCCTGCCCTCTGCCACGGGAAATGTAGCGGCCGCGGGCTTTGCGCAGCTCAGCACTAAAAGGGGCTGAAGGAGAGCAAGTAGACAGTGCAGATTGGGTATTGATATTGACAAGGTTGAGGAGCATGGGTGTGCGTGAATAATAACGGCATACATGGAGGCAGAGTTTCGAAGTGGAGAAGCAAATACAGCCCGCACACCTTGCACCTAGCACACAAATTAGACTGTTGCGTCAGGTCACTGTGCTCTCGAGAGAGTGTATAGAATCACAGAGGAGACTTCAATTGCATGCGCCGGTGTAGGAAGGACCGGTGATTGTTCGAGCTTTGATATGCTCGTGTGACTAAATTTAGTCATATATTTGGGTAATATGGGCAATTTTACAGCCCAGTGAAGTTGTTGGCTGGTTGGGTTGGAGTCTATATCGACAGACGTCTGTTCAACAGATGGTGAGGAACCTGCAGCTGCTTCTCATGGTGTGGATCACACCATCAATGTAACATAATATGAATTCTTCTCTGCAGAGCAATGGATCCTGGATAGAATTTGAGTCCCTGACACGTATCACATTCCAGTTCTTCCACATGGAGGAGCATGCACACGCATGTAACACGAATCACAGCCGACAGTCTGCTCTCATCTTTACCAATCGGAGACTTGCCTTCTGGATGCAGGGCCAGCTGATCCCAGGAAAGAGACATCTGCAGCTGACCAGCATCTCATCTTTTCACCTTTCCCAGCTCTGGCGTGTCCTGCCGCGCAACCTTGATGATATCATGTTCCAACACTGTCACAGTTCTGCAATCACCTTTCATCGCTGTGGCCTGGCACGCCAATTGAAATCCGGGCGGCACCCCGGCCGCGGCCCACAGCTGTAGGGAGGTGACCACAGGAATGTCGACCAACAGCCGGGACACAAGCAATCGCTTTGTGTGCATCTGGGTGCCTCCGGGCGTCCAGCATGCGGACCAGGCACTCGCTGGAGATTCTGTGGATCTCTGGGATGGCCGACAGGTTGTTCCCGTTCTTCAGGATGTACCTCTCAGCGCGCTCAGCCAGGCTCGGCAGGCTGTGTGCCTCGGCAACTGCGAGCATGTGCACTGCCTTGCTGACGTCATCGCCCTGCCACATGCCCATGCTGCCTCAGCGTGCTGTGATCATGGGACAATGAGATGGAACGCTTGCAAGCACCTCCTGCAGCGCGTGCTGTGCAAATTACGCCGGAACCTCAGTGCAACCTTCCAGAAAAGCCGCCAGGTAAATGCAGGCAGTGTTTAAGAAGCGTCACAAGCCTTTGGTCTATCCCTTTCTGATGGCAGCACTGCCAGCCACTATCCTGTCACAGGGCCTGAATGGGTGGCA
Source organism: Coccomyxa subellipsoidea C-169 (assembly GCF_000258705.1). NCBI lineage: Eukaryota > Viridiplantae > Chlorophyta > Trebouxiophyceae > Coccomyxaceae > Coccomyxa > Coccomyxa subellipsoidea. The sequence goes on from NW_005178021.1 coordinate 194,588, forward strand.
ACTGGAAGTATGGTAATCACAAAGCACAAAAATGTTCTCACCCAGAGTTCCCACGAAGAGCCGTCGATGTTGACCCGCGATGCCAGGAACTCGTCACAGCATTGCAGCGTGTCGTGCAGGCCGTACTTGTGCGCCAGCAAGCTCACAAGCTCTGCCTTTTCGACGGTGAGGACCGTGGATCGATCTTCCGCATAGAGGTATTCGAGGAAAGCCCTTGCTGCCTCGTCACTGCATCCGGGAAATGGCAAACGGCGCAAAGCTGTCCCTCTGTCCAAAGTGAGGATGCCGCACAGAACGAAAGAATGTGCAGCCAGGAAGGCCGAATGGACGGGCAACTCGCTTCCAGAGTCCAACACCAGCAAGACGTCGCAGCTGTTCTTGAATTCATACGGTTTGGCAAACAAGTGTGCATGAGCCTCGCAACTTCTGTCGAAGTCAAAACTGACCCATTGGTGCGGGGCAACACATGTCGACAGGTCTCTGAAATGAGCATTATCTATATCCGGAGTCATTTTCATAACAATGGGCTGCCGCAGTAGCAAACGTAGGTTCTGCTTAGGATACGAAGTTCTTGTCACAGATTGCGAATCGCATCGGGCGACCGAGAAAGTCCAAGGAGACCTTGGACTGGCCTTGGCATATGCGTGCCTATGTGGAATGCCTTGCAGCTGCACAAGTTTCAGGCCTTGCAAAATTATATGAAGATGCCACCCCTAATCAATTTAGTTGGCATCCACGGGTTCCTTGAACTTTCTGCCTTTCTCTGAATTTGCATGTTGTGGCAGCCACCTGCAGCTTCCGCATGCTCGGAAGCTGGATATTTTGGGTGACAAAAAGATTACACCTATCTCACCAAACCCCTTTTCGGCCTAGGAAGCATTGCTCTACCAAACAATCAGTCAATACCTTGGTTGCCGCAACCAACGCTGGATCTTTGCCGATGGTTGTGAGTTCTCGTATCGTTCTGCTGCTTTAATTTGTTATCAAGGCAGCGATTACAGTATTTAAGCTTCCGGTCTGGTTGATCTCTGGTATGTATAATTCCTGATGGTTCACCCCTTGAACGTAGGATTCGCGAGATAATGTCGTGATTTGCGGAGCGGGAATCATTGGCAGTGCCATTGCCTATTATCTCGCCGAGAAAGGAGTGAAGGCTACCGTGGTAGAGAAAGGAGATGTGGCCTGTGCTTCATCAGGTGTGCCCATCCCCTTGCATTTGGACGCACAGTTTGTGTGATGAGCCTTTGAGAACTGAGGTTAGGTGTATGCAACTGTTAGGGAAGATGACTGGGAGCGGTACACTTGATACAGGGGCCACCTGAAGAAACCTTTGTGAGAGGTTGTCTATGTGATGCAACTGCTGCAGGAAAAGCAGGGGGCTTCCTGGCGTTGGACTGGAACGATAGCACCGCCGTGGGGCCGCTCGCGCGGCTGAGCTATGTGCTACACAAGGAACTGGCGCAAAGCCTGGGTGCAGACACAGGGTACAGGGAAGTGCGCACCTATTCAGTGAGTGCTTCTGCTAAGCCAGGTTGGCGCCTCTACACATTTCCTCACAGCATGCACTTGTGTTCCATCTGTTGACTGCTAGGCAGCACAGGCATGTTGCCTTCATTGACACTGCCCGGCAGCAACAGGCATGTCCGATAAGTGCAGAAGGCACTGCCCAGCAGCAATTGGCATGTCCGATGAGTGCGAAAGACATATTGCTTAGGTGACGCACACTGAGGTGCATGCATGTATTTGTTAATTTATATTTAAGAGAGCCTCCAATCAGTGTGGCCTGAGGGCTCCGTGTGTGCAGGCAGGAGGAAAGCAGCGAGGAAGGATGGGCTAGATTGGCTGGACGGCAACATCTCCCAAGTCAGGGTAAATTCCCACTGCCTCGAGCTATAGAATCGCTGTTGGCCAGTCTGCAAATGAGCGATACTGGGGTGGACTGGGTGCTGAAGAGTGCCTCTCCTAGCCTTGTATGCCATTGCAATCTACTTAATGCCGGGTGTGTGGGTTTCAAGCCTGCCAAGACATGACCCCAATGTGCTCGACTGTCCTGGGATTTTGACCAAGTGAGAAGAGCGCATCACTTGGTCAGTCCACACTTGTCCCAAACCCTTGTAAAGCTTTCAGACAAGTTTCTTCAAATGAGAGGTGTTCATTGACATGCTGCAGGAGATGGCAGAGGAGGGGACGACGGCGCAGGTGCACCCAGAGAAGCTTACGCGAGCGTTCCTGGACAGCGCTCTCAGCAGAGGAGCAAAGCTGGTGCACAGGACTGTGCAAGGGATTGCCTTGAGTCAGGATGGGAAGCGCGTGGAAGGTGGGTACTTAAGTCATTATTCTGCAGAAGGCTTTAGTGATCCAGCAATCCCCGAGCCTTTGGTGTACCCCTGGTACAGGAACTAAGGCCGTCAGGTTTATTTTACCTGGCTCTGGTGTTTGTCTGCGAGCTGCTGCTGGGCTGCAAGAGGTTCATTGAGTGCGCAATTGTGCGTAAGATTGCCTGCCCCGCTGCGATGATTGCACAAGTTGTCAGCCAAATCAGGCACACTGAACGCTCTTTATTGATATACTGCAGCTCGGTAGCAGTCACGAGGACTGCGCCACTGTGCCTCAACATTGCAGTCTTCCCAACTAGTGTCTGCAGATTTGCTTGAGCACATCATGTCACCTCTTTGGAGATAAAGTATGCCCAAAACTGCCTTTCATGCCTCACCAAAGGATAGAGGCATGCAGAGTTTACTTATTGAAAGAATTCACAAGGTGTCCGGTCAGATTACCAGGAGTCACCACGTTTGGCTTTCCAAAATTCTTATTCCAATTTACATGGCTTGACACCTCTGCTGCTGCTGCAGGTGTGAGGCTGGATGGTGAAATGCTGCCGGCAGGAAGGGTGGTGATAGCGATGGGCCCCTGGAGCGGGGACGCCGCGCGATGGCTACCGGGGCTGCCGCGCATCAGCGGCCAGAAGGCTCACAGCATCCTCGTGCGGCCCTCGCGGCCCGTGGGCGCCGACTGCCTCTTTGCACAGGTTGTCAGCTCTTCAGGTGAATTTCAATTGGGTACTTCTTTGTGTCCCCCATGACACAAACATTCAATAGATCATTGCAGTCGGTGAGATGACTCTGTCTTGGCAGTGCCATAGCCTGTACCAGCTGACTGCATCTTCGCACATGTGATCAACTCTTCAGGTGGGAATTGAGAGTTGATCAGGCGTGTAGATGCATGCATGTAGATGTTACTGTTGTTTCAGCACGTTCATTGGGTCTTGGGTGCTCGCGGTGACTGCTCTGCTACTAGACTGCCTATTTGCCCATGCCATTAGGTGGCGCCCACCTTGAGCTCGATATGACTGCTCAAGGTAGTCACATACTTGAAGTGGGGCAAGTGATGTGTGCTGGTGTGAAGGGCATGAACAGTCACCACATCTCCTTTACCATTCATCCAATAACGAGATCTGCTTTGGCACATTTTGGTGTTGGTTGTTGTAGTGTTGCAGATTTGGCAGTGCTTCCTCTTGACCCGGAGTGCGCTGAAGCAGGCCCTACGCTCAGAAGATTTCTGAAGGCAGGGAGGCAGGAACTGTGCACTGCACTGTCGCGCACTGTCTGCACCAAGATTCAACAAGGGCTGCGACCAATGAAAATGGTTTTTGACAAAAACCCCAGTGCCCTGCCTGGTTTCAAGCTCCGGCATGCACAGTGCTTGCCCGCTAACAACTCCTGCCAGAGCTGACGCGACCGGCGGCTGACTGGACATCGGCTGACTGGACGTGAGCTGACTGGACATCCGCTCCGCTGCGTATGCAGGGCAGCGAAAGGAGCCGGAGGTGTACCCGCGGCCGGACGGGAGCGTTTACATCTGTGGAGAGAGTGATGATAGCAGACTCCCCGATGACCCCCTCGCCATTACCCCACGTGGCGACGCCATGACCGCCCTTCAAGTGCGCCACATCCTGCCACATCCTGCCAGAACTCCTTTGAAATTGTAGAATTCGGATAGGACTACCTTGAGATCAACCTCAGCTGGTGAACCAGTGCATGGCTGACTGGTCCCTGCTCGGGAAGACGCATTGAGTTGGTTGAGTCAACCTTTGGTGACTGTTTTGGGAGATCTTTGTGCAGCATTTAAGGTACAGCTGCAGCACTATATGTTGCGGTTATGTTTCAGCAGAGCTATCCCGTGATTCAAGACAAGGAATATAAAGCAACAAACTTAGAGTTTTGTGCGGGAGAGAGCGTGGGCTGAAGCAAGGGGATGCTGTGAGCATTTGCACCAGACTAGAAGTGCTGAGCATTGCACAGATTCACCTTGATGTGGAGCATGGGGGCAAGGGATAACACATCAGGAAAACAGGGATTTACTAAATCATGACTTGTGTGCTTGATCAGGAGGCGGGCGGTGTTATTTCGAGCGCGCTGGCGGAGGGAACGCTGGAGGCGCAGCAGGCCTGCTTCCTGCCCACCTCGCCCGACGGCCTGCCCGTTCTGGGCAGAATCCCCGGCATCGACGGCGCCTACATTGCCAGTGGTGCGACCTGAGAATCACTGGGCAGACTTCTGTAGCGTAGTTGCAATATCCCTGCAACCACGGCCATCCCTGTCAACTGCTGCTGTGGGATTAGCAAGGCCAGGGTTCAGGTGCATCTTGTCTTGCGCAACTGTAAGATCTGGGGGAGGAGCGCAGTTTTTATAATTAAACACAGGCATGGGCCTGCATTGCTTCCTGGGATCGCAGCCCAATTGGACCCAACCGTGTTTGCCTCTCTGCACACCTTGATGGGGGAGCAGCCAGCTGGAGCTTGCCGAAGCTCTATGCTGAGGCTTCTGCACAGCCGAAACACATACAAACTACAGGTGTCGTTTTAGCTGAACTGAGTGATGCGTGTGGGGCTGGCCAGGGCACAGCTGCTGGGGCATCCTGAATGCTCCGGCAACAGGGAAGGCAATGGCAGAGCTCGTCGCTGACGGGGCAGCAAAGTGCGTGAGCCTGGCGGCCTTTGACCCTGCACGCTTCTTGCGCTGATTTTTGTAAAGGCACTCCGCTATTGACTTCCGATCAGGCTGTGATGAGTCTCATACAAGCCCTGCCATAAGGTCTTGGCAATGCAAAGTTGTCATGTTGCTGGACTCTTTGCTCTGCCCCTCACGGCAATTAGAGAGGGTTGAGCTGTGTAGCCCAACAGAGGAAGCAAATTGCACAACAGCTTTGAATTTCTGCGCTCCCTCCTACGCTGCTCATCTCAGCACGAGTATTTGCATGCGAGAGCTTGCATTTGGGCGACAAATTATCTCATTGCTGATTGTGATGACTCCATGTAAAAATGCGAGATTGCGAGTACGTGGCCAGGATGTAAAAACCGCAACATGAACCGTTGAAAGCTGCACAATGAGATGCACAAAACATGAGATCGGTGTATGACATGAGGCATTAGCAAATCATTACGGAACTGGAATGCTTGCGTCATCTGACTATCTCGATCGTTTTTGCCTGTGACGCGTCAAACGGCAGTGCCATCACAGACAAAGTTTGCGGACTGAATAGAATCGCATATTACTTTAAACTATATCATCAAGATCGAGCCTGCTCTAACCGCCCGTGGCCGGTAAGTGAGCTGGCTTTCCCCATTGTCAGATGCCTATCGTCAAATAACTGGGACTTATGCAGAATTATATACCAGGACTTAGAACCAATAAATTTACGGAATCTTGACTCACACAGATGCTGTGTAACAGTCGCAAGCCTTCCAAGAGCTTGGCCAGATTTCTGATGGCCCTTCGCCTGGTAACAACGCTTGCTTTTCTGGCAGCGTCTGTCCAATTGGTTTCGGCGCAAGGTGAGCTGGCACTCGCGTCAATTTACACAGCAGTGCATCCTGCTTTCGTTGCCTGCCTGCTTGCGAAATTTTGCTGGACGCATTTCCGTAAAAATTCCCCTGTTGAAAGTAGCCCCCTTTTCAGGGGTGAAGGGCCCATTCTCATAGCAGAAATTTTGCTGATGCCAGGTGCGGCACAAAGGGATATAGTGGCAGCGAATTCAGTTGTGAGCGACCTGCTCAAGGTGATTTGAATACCATTTTCATCAGGAATAGTAGCTCTCAAGGCAGCTACTTCCTCAATGAGGAAGTGCCCTTTGCTGAATGCCCACCCGACAGGCAGTTCAAGACCTGCACAGGGTTGTGGTTCAGAATTTCGTGTTCACTGCTTTGCTTACATTCACGGCAGTTAAGTACAACCTCAGCTTGCCTTTGTTGCTGTTCTGACGGTGCAAACTGATGCGCAGGGGAGACTGGACGCCTTGAGGCTCAGACACCATTGCCACACCATACTGGGCATCAACAGGTGCACCACGACGCCGCCAGCAACCACGCTTGCACCTGTCTCTTCCTCAACAGTTCCGCCAACCAGCCTGCCACCAACCAGCCTGCCACCAACCAGCCTGCCAACCACCAGCCTTCCACCAACTACCGTACCCCAGACAACCACAGTCTCTCCAACAAGCACAGTACCTGCCACTACAGCAGCGACAACGACTACCCTTCCTAGCACAACACCACCGCCCACGACAACAGTACTCCCAAGTACAACAGCCGTCCCAACAACCACTCCAGTGGCGACCACAACCGTGCAGCCAAGCACCACTGCAGCTGCAACCAGCACGCCGGTACCTACAACCACTCTGCTGCCCACCACAACTCCTGTACCATGCTTGGCAGATGGGGAGATCTGTGTGTTCAGCTCGCAGTGCTGCTTTTCAGTCTGCGGCGGGCGTGCTCCTCCGTTCACATGCCAGTTGCCCTAAGCTTCAAGGCACAACAGGGCTTGACAGTGCCTCCCCAGGAGTGCTTCACCTGAGATCCAGGGCTGCCAAGACAGCACTTTTTACCCTCTGTGGGCAGTCGGAGGGAGTTGTGATCTGCCAAGAAATCTTAATAGTCAATGTGGCAGAAAGTTCTGGTCAGACCAGAACCCCCGTCTCAGAACCCAGAAGCATATGGCCAGTCCCAATGGCATCACCATGGCAATCGATTTTGCGAGTTCTGACTGCACAGACGCTGGAGAGTCAAGAACAAAGGGTGACATGTCAGATCGCGAGAATGCAAGATCAGGATCGCAGTCAATGTGTTGTTTGCCCAGTTTGCACAGCTTGAAAAGGGCAACTTTGCATTGTCGGGTTGACTAGGGTTTCAGATACTGGATGGAATGAAGTTGACATAGCATGCCTGTCTAAAATACAATACTGAGATCCCAAGATATTGAGGCAAAATGAGCATCATGGATTTGTGCAGGACTCAAGTGGGACACTGTGGGACACTGTGAATTTGAGATTGTTGAAGGATTGGCGAGGCCATCTTTGTGCATGTTCTTGTACAGACGCGGTAGCAGACACGCGGTTGGAATGAAGAGGACAGCTCTGACATGCACCGGAACCATTTTGACGCGGCCGGCACACACGTTCGCTGACCAAGAACACAGTCAGATGGGCCAAAGTGCCTCATGCGGAAACCTGCCAGTGTCGCTGTTTGCACTCTCTAAGAAGCTGGCTTGGCTGCCCACACTGTATGCTTCACCTCAAGCTTCCATGTAATCCTTCGGCCTTGGCTTTGGATAACTGTTATTCTTATTATTACAAACTTCTCCTGCCAAGAGGCAAGATGCGTCTTGTCGACAAGCTGCAGTGGAAAGGCTGCCGCAATCCTTCCCCTTGTTGGACTCGCCAGATCCAAGCAAGACCCAATCAATCGTGGGCTCGGTGTTCGGTATTTGTACCGCCCCTTGCCGGCCGGGGCCGAGGTCGACCTGTAATATGAATGATAACCCCTGTGCTGAAGCAATTGCTTGTTTCTAAGGAGGCATGTTCCCCGATGACTGCATGGCGACAAATTATCTCATTGCTCATTGTGATGACTCGATGTAAAAATGCAAGATTGCAAGTATGTGGCCAGGATGTCAAAACCGCAACATGAACCGTTAAAAGCTGCACAATGAGATGCACAAAACAAGAGATCGGTGTATGACATGAGGCATTAGCAAATCATTACGGAACTGGAATGCTTGCGTCATCTGACTATCTCGATCGTTGTTTGCCTGTGACGCGTCAAGCGGCAGTGCCATCACAGGCAAAGTGTGCGGAGTGAATAGAATCACATATTAATTTAAACAATATCATCGAGAGCGAGTGTGCTCTAGCCGCCCGTGGCCGGTAGGTGAGCTGGCTTTCCCCATTGTCAGATGCCTATCGTCAAACAACTTGCACAGATCTCTATACCAGTACTTTGAACCGATAAATTTCCGGACGTTTGTCTCACACAGATGCTATGTAACAGTCGCAAGCTCTCTTAGAGCTTGGCCAGATTCCCTGATGGCCCTTCGCCTGGTAACAACGCTTGCTTTTCTGGCAGCGTCTGTCGAATTGGTTTTGGCGCAAGGTGAGCTGGCACTCGCGTCAATTACACAGCAGTGCATCCTGCTTCTGTTGCCTGCCTGCTTGCGAATTTTGAGCTGAATGCCTTCCCGTAAATATTCCCCTGTTGAAAGTAGCCCAACTTTTCAGGCAGAACTGTGTTGATGCCAGGTGCGGCACAAATGGATATAATGGCAGCGAATTCAGCTGTGGGCGACCCGCTCAAGGTGACTTGAATCCCAGGGACATATATATCAGGAACATTCCCACTTCAGTAGCTCTCACACTGGGGAAGTGCCCTTTGCTGAATGCCCACCCGACAGGCTGTTCAAGACCTGCACAGGCTTGTGGTTCAGGATTTCGTGTTCACTGCTTCGCTTCCATTCACGGCAGATAAGTACAACCTCAGCCTGCCTTTGTTGCTGTTCTGACGGTGCAAGCTGATGCGCAGGGGAGACTGGACACCTTGAGGCTCAGACACCACTGCCACACCATTCTGGGCATCAACAGGTGCACCACGACGCCGCCAGCAACCACGCTTGCACCCATCTCTTCCTCAACAGTTCCGCCAACCAGCCTGCCACCAACCAGCCTGCCACCAACCAGCCTGCCACCAACCAGCCTTCCACCAACCAGCCTCCCACCGACCAGCCTTCCACCAACTACCGTACAGCAGACAACCACAGTCTCTCCAACAAGCACAGTACCTGCCACTACAGCAGCTACAACGACCACCCTTCCTAGCACAACACCACCGCCCACGACAACAACACTCCCAAGTACAACAGCCGGCCCAACAACCACTCCAGTGGCGACCACAACCGTGCAGCCAAGCACCACTGCAGCCGCAACAACCACGCCGGTACCTACAACCACTTTGCTGCCCACCACAACGCCTGTAGCATGCTTGGCAGTTGGGGAGATATGTGTGATCACCGCGCAGTGCTGCTTTCCAGCCGGCTGTGGTGGCGGGTTTACTCCCCCGTTCAGATGCAACTTGTTCTAAGCTTGAAGGCACAACAGGTCTTGACAGTGCCTCCCCAGGGGTACCTCACCTGAGATCCAGGGCTGCCAAGACACCACTGTCTACTGTTTGGGGGCAGTCGCAAGGATATGTGATCTGCCGAGAAATTTGGGAAGTCAATGTGGCAGAAAGTTCCGGTCAGACCAGAACCCCGTCTCAGAACCCAGAAGCATATGGCCAGTCCCCATGATGGCATCAGCATGGCGATTGATTTTGTGAGTCCTGACTGCACAGACGCTGGAGAGTCAAGAACAAAGGCTGACTTGTCAGGTCGCGAGAATGCGAGATCAGGATCGCAGTCAATGTAAATGATGTTGACATAATGTCTGAAACACAGTACTGAGATCCCAAGATTTTGAGGCAAAATGGGCATCTATGGATTTGTGCGGGGCTTAAGTGGGACACTGTGGGACGCTGTGAATTTGAGACCGTTGAAGGATTGGCAAAGCTATCTTTGTGCATGTTCTTGTACAGACGTGGTAGCAAACACGCGCATGGAATGAAGAGGACAGCTCTGACATGCACCGAGAGCATTATGACGCGGCCCGCGCACACGTTCGCTGACCAAGAACACAGTCAGATGGGCTGAAGTGCCACATGCGGAAACATGCCAGTGTTGCTGTTTGCACTCTTTAAGAAGCTGGCTTGGCTGCCCACACTGTATGCCTCACCCCAAGCTGCCATGTAATCCTTCGGCCTTGACTTTGGATTATTATTATTACACACTTCTCCTGCCAAGAGGCAAGGTGCGTCCTGTCGACAAGCTGCAGTTCAAAGGCTGCCGCAATCCTTCCCCTTGTTGGACTCGCCAGATCCAAGCAAGACCCAATCAATTGTGGGCACGGTGTTTAATATTTACACCGCCCCCAGCCGGCCGGAGCCAAGGGTTTGTCGACCTGTGATATGAATGATAACCCCCGTGCACCACAGATACAAGCATTGCTCACACCAATGTTCACTTATCGTACCCGAGCTGGGTTCACTGACTCAGTTGATCGGATCAATTGCCAGGGGAAATATTTTGGTTCAAATCTGGGCATTGAACTTGTTTCTTGAGAGGCACCTCCTGAAATTGAAATGAAGCAGACCAAGCAGTTGGATCTTGGCGTGAATAGACAACAACTCTGTTTTACCAGTACAAAGCTCGAGATGCCAGTCCTAACACTTTCCTCCATCCTGAAGCTATTGCTCGTTAATAAGGAGGCCTGCTTCCCGATGACTGTATTGCACACTTCGACTACTGCACTTTCCGGCCTTTCATCCTTCACAGTGCGAAACAGACGATTTTCCTGAGATAAGGCAGCTGAAAATACATGCTGTTGGAAAGGCTGCTGCCTGGGCTAATAGCACCCCTTAAAGATCGAAGCCTTCAAGATTGCGTGGTATTAACGAGACCGCCCGCGATAAAAGAACCGCTGATTTTGAAGTGAACATCATTGACTTTAAACTTTTGCAAAGAGACACCAAGTGCCAAGGGCATCAGCACCACCATCGTTACTCATGAGCTCAGCCACGTGACCTGAATATTTCGATCGTTTCCTCCCTCTGATGCAAAATGAAGCGCTCACTATATTCGCCAGCACTTCGTAATAATCAATAGCGCCTTGAGACAACGTACTTCTGATCTGGTGAGTCTTATTTTGTCGAAACAGTGGTTTGCATCTACCTGTCACAGATTCCCTAGTGTCGAGCAATCTTGGCAACAACGAGCTTCTTGCAGGTATTGCAGAGCCATTAGAGCCAATCGTCGCTCATAGCGAAGGACTTTGATGGCTCATCTCCTGGTAACATTGCTTGTTATCTTGGTGGCGTCTTTCCACACCGTCTACGCTCAAGGTGACCTGGCACCACTGTGTCATAAAACGTTTCTCTTTGCCTCTCTAGTGTGTCTCTCAGGATCTCAGCGGGAAGTCCTAAAAACATGCCACATGAACACTTTGCGCTGTCGCCTGTCAATTCAAATCACAAAGCCTTCGATTAACGTGATTTGTGTTGATATATCGATGGCAGGTTCAGCTGATCAGACCAGAACAGCAAATGCTCCTCTGGACCAACTTATGAAGGTGACCTAATTTCTGGTGGCTCACTCTTATAGGCCTGTACCAAATCAACGTTTTCTTTGGATCTCGCCAGGCCAGACAAAAGATCAACCGGGCTAATGTTCAAGCATCAACCGAGATCTTGAGCTCAAAGATCCGCCCAATCTAGAGGAGCACCTGAGATTCTGGGGCCAAAGAGATATGGCCTGCCCAAATCCTTCTGCAAATGGAGGAGCTGCGGAGTTCAAAAAAACAGCCAATTTTACAGATAACTGAGTGAAGAGACTAGGAACTCTTTCAGCAAGCGGTCACGTGCGGACCACTGGAGTTCAATCTCTGAAGAAACTCTCCTTGCAGCGCAGGATATGGCCTCAACAGTGGAGGTCTTTAGACTCAGACACCACTGTCACACCTCTATCTTGGGCTTCAACAAGTGCCTCACAACACCGCAAGCAACCACGCTTGCACCGGCCTCATCTTCTCTAGTGCCGCCAACCAGCCTTCCGCCAGCCACCGTACCCCAGGCAACTACAGTGGCGCCAACTAGCACCCCACCAATAAGCACAGCAGTGCAGACAACCAATCCAGCACCCACAACTACTGTACTCCCAAGCACAACTCCAGGTGTGAAAAATTTTATTTTAACTAATCAGAGTTTCTGGGTACTTTTGCATCTTGCATCTAAAAGACTCCCCGGGGCTTGGTATCCCCGGGGGTTGTTTACCCTATTGAATATATATATATATATATAGGTGACCCCCTGGAGTTGTGCTCGCGCTCCTGGATTTGGGGACGGCTTTCAGTCTGCACAGAACTTTTTGCTGCAATTGACTGCCAATACTTGCGAGGTAGATGAGACATGCCTAGAAAATGCCTGTAAGGTGCTGTCTGGGCAACCCTGGAGATCTGGCTGTCCAAACCTGAGTGCACCTGCCTTTGCAGACCCTTTTGAGCTGTGCCATAAACTTAGCAAGTATTGAACCATGCGGGCACATGGCTGGTACTGCTTTGATAATTTTGTGACTTGTTTGTACTTGATGTATACCGTGCTAGCTGAATCACTTGTGGCCTCATCTGTCATCCCAGGAGCCACAACGCCAGCGCCGACAACCACAGTGCTACCCGCTTCCACTGCAGCAGCCACAAGCACACCGGCAGCCACCACAACAATGCTCCCAATTACCATTCCAGCAGTCACCACGACACTGCTACCCACGACCACCCCCTTTTTATGCCTGCCAGTCGGAGCGCCTTGCACCTTGGACAGCCAGTGCTGCCTTTTGTTCTGCCTTGAGGGCACGTGCAGCGGCGTCTGAGTTGGGGTAGTACAGGGATGAGAGTTCTTACTAAACCCCGTGACTGAGGCCCTGATGCAAGTGCCACGCTGTGAGTGACAGAAGGGCAGCAACAAGATACTTTGGTGCATGCCTATGGCCCTCTGGGCTCTAGGTTCACCACTCAATAAATATTACTGTTAGTATTAGTATTAATATTATTATACGACAGCCTGCCCTGCTGATGCACAGTGCTGCTCATGGTCACCTCAATGCTAGTGATCATGATACCAAGGCCTGCCGTGGCCAGTCAGCTGCCATGCATGCAGAGCTGTATCCCTCAACTGCGCTCTCGGCTTTATATTTACAATACCCGGTGCCATACAATGAGGCTCCGAAAAACAAAGATCTTCATAGTGATATGTGCGGCTTGCAGTGCTTTCATCCCAATGGGCACATGCATCACTTGAATGCTGTGCTTTAGATAATGGAGAAGTGAACTTTTCAGAAGAATAATGCTCGCCTCTAGGCTCTGTGCAAAAGACATTGCAGGTTTCTGGTGGCTCAAAAAGATGTCAATTGCTCACAAAGGTCCTTCAGTGTAAAGCTTGGTGGCGCGAAGGGGTTGGACCCGCTGCGGACATGGCTGCACAGCTGTGCCAGAGCATTATAACAGGATTGCAGTAATGAGCTGTGGATCTGAGTGCACCTGCTTGACTTCATATGGTCGTTATCATGCAACAATAGCACTTGAGTGCGTATGGTACTGGACTTGCAGTAGTGAGAGAAAAACAGCGGTCTTGAACAGAACCTTCATCAGCTGAGCTTGACAGTATGCCGGGTGAGATCAGGGCCGGACAATTTTGTCAAGAGGTGCTTGTGCTTTGGGATCACATTTGCTGAGAGATTAAGTGGGACATTCACACGTGTGAAATGTGGATATTCTATCTCTGAGATCATGACTGAAGATCACCTTGATCTCCCTGGGTGAAGGAGGCAGATTGACTCAGAAGAAGATATGCAAATTACAGGGTGTAAAGGGTGCATCCACTTGATCCGAGGGTCCAAGGACAAAGCTGCTGCAGTGGTCAAGAGCAAGATCGATTAAGTATTTTTCTGAAATTTTCAACTCATCTAAACAAAACAGGCTGTGTCGTGCTTGAAGAACGAAGTGGACATGCCAGGAGATCGTCGTCGACGGTGGACGGAGGACAGCAGCGAGATGCTGTATCGGTACATCCAGCTGAGCGGTGAGCACACTTTGCTGCTGCTTTCAATCAAATGATCGCTCTGATCCGACAACACAGTGCTTCGATGAGTGGGATTGCCGCAGCGTTGATTGCGCAAAGATCCCTCGCAAGCAAATTTGGACCTTCACGTCTTTATATCTAATCATGTATTCCTTACACCAGTAAAGGTGAAGTATAGCTTCTCCTGAGGTTTGTCTCTGTGTGCATAGGTGGGCAGCTGACGGAGGGCTGGCGGAGCACAGGATACTACTACTACTCCGACAAGTCTCCGAAATACTACCTGTGCTTCCCCCCTGAGGTGCGCTGAGATGCATATTTAGCATTGCATGCATGTCCCACGCCCTTACAAGGTCATTTGATTGCTCCAGGTGCAAATGCAGGGCTTCAAAGCGGCGGATGGCCCAAGTTTGCCCCAGTACAAATCTTTCGCAAGCGTTGCACGTGCTCATGGCCTGGAGCCATGCTGTCTGCATGTTCGCTACATGGTGCAAGAAGGCCTCGAGGCAGCCAAAATGAAGCTGGAACCAGGCTGCCGTGCACAAGGTGAATTCCTGATGTATCATTATTCACACATGCATGGCTTTTGCATGAAGTTTTCCCAGGGGCATGGAACTATTGATCAACTCATGAGGATAATATGCTGACTCACTCTGCTGAAGCTCGATTTGCATGGCATGCAGTCCTATTTTGTAAGCAATTAGAATAACATCTGACATTGCATCTGCGCATGCAGGCGCGCAGGCAGACTCAGACCAGGAGTCTGAAGACAATGGCGAACGGCCGAGCGACTGCCTCCCAGAGGATCAAGTCCCTGACTACCCCGGCAAGCGCCCTCTTACTAACCCACCCAAGCGCATGCGAAACCTGACTCAGATGGCCAGGGAGCTCCCCTGCAAGAAATTGTGCACTGCGAAGAATGTGAGAATGCCGCAGACCAGGGCCCCGCTGGGAAAACTGCAGAAGCGTGCATGGAGCCTACGGAAGTGAAGGACGCTGCAGAGGGCTCTCTGCTGGGAGAGCCAGCATTGGATGGGCAGGCGAGGGATCACACAGGACAAGGAGCGGCGGAGAATTTTGATGTCAGCATGCAAGACGCTCCAAGTAATGCATCAGATGATGACGGAGAGGAGTGCAACAAAGGACATTCCTTTCTCAGGGGACAGGCGGCAAATTGCACAGGACAGGGTGTGACAGAGAATGCTGACGCCAGCATGCATGACGCTCTCGGTGAGCAAGCAGCTGCAGAGCAGGCAGCGGCAGCAGCAGAAGATGGGAATGAGATTGCTGCAATGGATCCAGGGGCTGCAGGGGAGCGTGAGATGCAAGAGCAGCTGGGCAGTGGGGTTCCTATGGGGGATGAAGAGGATGATTTAGTGGAGACCTTTGACATGACCATGCAGCAGCCAGAGCAGCAGAAGATGCCAGAAATGGACATGCAGGGGGCTGATGAAAAGGGTGAGGAAGCGGGGGACAGCGGGTTGGTGTACGGGTGTGGGCTGGCGAGCATGTTGGAAGATGAGGTCAACAGTACAAGCCTGGACAACCTGCCCCTGGCAGCGAGGGTGGCTGCTCTGCGGCAGAATACGGGTAAACCAGAACAGCTTCTGCTATGTGGCTCTCAGGGCGCCAGCAAGGCGGAGGTGACAGATCTAATCGCCGAGCTGTTTGGAAGTGACGACGAGGCTGCGCGCACCGAGAGGTGAGCATCTAATACTTTGCTGCAAAAGGCTGTACAGCAGCGTATGCCATTGATAATGATGTTTGAAGGCATGATTGAAAATTTCAGCGATCGCCCGTATCCTGTCCCTGATTACCTTGATGATTTGTTAGGTAGGGTGGCATTACAACCTGGAAATTCCCTCAATCATCTTCTGGTGTATGCATTAGGGGGGGATCGCCACAGGAGACCGGGGCGGCCACGCGGCATGTGCCGCCATGTGATGCCATGTGCCGCCCAGACCGCCAGCTGTCAGGGCAGTCAATGGAAACAAACAACATTGGCAATGAAGCCGCAGTCACTCAGAAGACAGCCATGCCAGAGGAGCCATTGCGGACAGAGAAGAGCCCGACATGTGGCATTCTCAAGCAGCGAAGGACATCAGATGAGACAAGCGGGGAAGCAGGGATGCATGCGGCAAGGGGTCAGCTTGAGGGCGCAAAGACTGCTCACAAGGGAAAGCCATTGCAGGCAAAGGAAGCTCAAACACACATCAGGAAGCGCAAGGCAGCAGCTGAGCCAAGCAAGGGAGCACAGATGCGGGCAGAAATGCATGTAGCACAGGGTCAGCCTGTGGCGGCCATGGCTTGCCATGGAAAGCCACTGCAGACTGAGAAGACCCCATCAGATGGCACGCAGCTCAAGACAGCAGATGGGACAAACAGGGAAGCAGAACGTCAGGCAGCAAGGCGGGCAGAGAAAGCTCAGTTAAATGCCAGGATGCACAAGACAGCAGAGGGCGGAGGTGGCGAGGAAGAGATGCATGCAGGGAGGGGCCAGCATGCAGTTGCAAAAACAGCTGACAAGGGGAAGGCAGGGCATGACAGGGACGACAGCAGGAGCAAGGGTGACAGTGGCATCAGCGCAGTTGTGCAGCAGATCGCTGACGAGGCAGCTGCCATGGAGCTGCACGCAGCTGCCGGCATGGACACCTGCAATTCTGAGAAGCTGCCACGCAAGTTTTTCGGGGTGCATGTCCACTTCTGTCTTTCACCAATTTTTAATTGTATGGTGCTAGTTTTCGGGCTGATGTTTGTTTTGATGCCGCCAGATTGTTTATACATCAATGTCGAGCTGTGCGATGGTTCTCAAGATTCAGAGACCGGCTAAGATGAATTTTAGACATGGTATAAGAGCTCTGTATTGCGACTGACTGACAGTTTGTATGCAGGCGCAAGGTGGAAGCAAGGCCAGGCTGGCCTTAGCAGGTGAATGTTCCAGGAAAGAAGCCCCAGTCAGCAAGGGTCTGGCCTCAGTTGCGGCAATTGACAGGAAGAAAGCTCCGAGCAACAAGTGCCTAGCTCCAGCTGCAGCAATTGACAAAGAGAAAGCTCCAAGCAGCACGGGCCTTGCCTCATCTGCAGCAATTGACAGCCAGAAATTTCCAGGCAACAAGAGCCTTGCCTCGGCTGCAGCTGTTGACAGGAAGAAAGCTCCAGTCTACAAGGGCCTAGCTCCAGCTGCAGAAAGTGCAAGGAAGGAGGCTCCGAACAAAAAGGGCCGCGCCTCAGCAGCAGGGAATTCAAGGGAGGCAGCAACGGGCCGTGAGGGGCTGAGCGATGAGGTGATCGATTACATAAGGGAGCTGCAGGCCAACAACCACCACCTGAGGGCGGAGAAGGCACAGCTTCTGCGCAAATGTGATGCAATCAAGCAGATTCTTGAGAGGTGGAATGGTCATTTCGCTGAGCTGGCAGCGCTGCTATCCCCTGGAGCCAGCAGCGCCTGGTGAAAGCCTTAGATATGCTCCTGCTGCCAGGAAGCTTTGAGCACAAAGTGAGCACAGTCAGCTTCTTTGGAAGTAGCCAGCATTGCAAAGAGGCAAAGGCAGCTTCCCGCGGTGAAGCTACAGGAATGATGCTGCCAAGGCATCCGGCAAGAAACACAAGCGGTACAAGAGGAAGAAGCCAGCACATGCAAGCCAGCACCTGAAAACATAAGATTGGTTTTCCAAGCGGTTGAGCATCAGAGGATAGTGTGACTGAAAGAAGTTGCGTTACGTCCTGCCGGGTTGAGCACAACATAGGCTGCCCACCATATGCAAGTTTGTGAAGGTTGTGTGCCTTCAATGTTTGTCGGCATGGGGAAACTGACATGCAGCTTGCATGGAGCACTACTTTGAGAACTTTGTTGCAAATGAACTTTGGAAGCTTTTAGGAAGCCACCTCGCCGTTGCTTTCCTTAGGGACCGGCTGGCCAAGATGCCAGTGTGGGTTTGGGTCAAGGCTTAGTTTTTTTTTTCAATGCAAGCAGTTGCCGGACTATTGACATGCATGTCTATGCAAATTACACGACTATCATTGCAAAGTTATTATGCGACTTGAATCCGCTCTGGTGAATTATTTCTATGTATGTGGATGAGGACACTGTCTTGCTGATTGCTGGTTGCTCCCTTCTTGGCATGCTCACTGTCTTTTGGATTGGTGCGAGATTTGCTGCTGAAATGCAGCGTTTTAAAACTGGTGGTGTAACTGATATGACATGCTTCTTATTTTGAGGGCTGGTGCTACCAGATGCTCTTCATGAATACTCAACGCTATCAATTACTCCTGTGTGAGGACAGGATGCATGGGTTTGGGGTTTGACGTCACGTCCAATGAGCGCATGCTGATGTCAGCAACATGACAATGCTCTTTGATCCAGAACCATCGCCCTGCCCGACAAAAGGATTGACGAATTTGAAGGTGTCTGGCTGGGCCTACAAGATCTGCACTTTTATGATCACGGTTTCCTTCCAGTTCCAGGACCTCTAGCATCCTGCCACGTCCTTTCAGCAGCGCCTTTTGCATCCTCAATTGTGTTTTGACGTTCTCTCACAACCAAATATGTCGAGGAGGAGATTCGCCAGCTCTTCCACAGTGATGGACGACGATGAAGCTCTGGTCATTCTCTCGAAATACATACAAGGCTGCGGTGAGCGGGACCCGTGCCCATTCTTACCATATTGCGGAAAGCTCCGCCTGACGTGCTTCTTCAGTACCTTTACTGCACAGCACTGGTCGCTGTCTGGCTCCTCGGTCGACCCATCTTCAGCTTACACGCTGACTTTGCTGGATAACAGGTGGAAAACTGGGAGCTGGCTGGCAAGCTACAGCAGAATTTCGCCTGTATCTTGGACGCACCGTTCATGTGGCAATTCACTGCATGCCCCCACTGGTGTGCTCTTCAACCCTTGTTTCAACCCAGTACCTTTCAAGTGACGTGTTGCCCCTTCATCAATCTGAGTCTTGAGCCTTTTGACCACTGATGAGACCTGTGTTGACAAGTCATGCATGTCTTCACATGTGGTTTGCTGGCTTCTGTGCTACATTTTTCTGTTGAGTATGCCCAGGCTGGCTATGGGCGGTGTAGAATTTGAGCACCGTGCCGGTGGTTGATTGGGCCTTGCACTGATCTGGCGAGTCTTTCACGTGCCTTTACTTGAGGATTGTCTGAGGAAGCACCAGGCGGCAGGAATAGCCAGTATTAGCAATACAGTCATAATAATTATGGCATGCAGATAATGTGAGTTCTTTTATTTGCGCAGGACTTCAAGCCAGCAGATGGGCAGCAACGGCGGCAGGTTTACAAGAACTTGAAGGCAGTGGCAATAGCAATGGCGCTGCCACCTTCAAGGCATCTTGCCACGATGCTCACAGAGCCTGCACGTGAAGCGCTGAAAAAAGAACTCAAAGGTGGGGACTCCCTTTTGCTACTTCCAAACAGGCATTTGCTGGCCGAATCTTCCCATGCAGACCATGTTTAGATGCGTGCTCTCTGTATATGTTGACATCAAGGAGTGACATGGGCATTTGTAATACAATGTGTTGGGACGCTGATCATCGACGTCAACACGTCAAGAAGAGCAAGAGGGCGCAAATTTGTGGTCGTTGGGAATCCTGAATAATACTGACTGATCAGAATGTTGCATGTGCCCGCAGCTGCCAGCATGAGCAGCATTGCTGCTTCTGGAGATGACATCAGCAGCTATAAGGAGTCCTCACAGAGCCTGGCTGATCTAGCAGCAGAGCAACAGAAACCCGCCAATGCAGAAACACACGCTGCCAAGGTAGGCAGAGCTCACGACTGCGGCTAGTGTGGGCCACATATGCTTGTCTTTTGAGGGGGCAGTTCCTTGCCCCATGTCGGTAGTATTGGTGAATCTATGATACTAGTAAGCAGCTTGATCAGCACAACTTTAACGTGCATTGGGCTTCAGCGATGTTAAATTTACAAAAGCATGCAGCTTATGGAGCCCTCGTCACCGTAAAACTGTGTGTTGCTCTTGCTGCAGGTCCCGGTAATCACTTTGCCAGAGCTTAAGAAGAGCAAACTTCGCCCCGAGCATCCATACGGACCCGCTTATGTCAGTACACCTCTTGTCTACAAATCGGCCCGGCCCAAAAATATCAGGCAGGCAGAATGGAAGGGCCCATCGCAAAACAACAGCGCACCCGCCAACACACCCGAAAACTTCTTAACCGCGCCTTCCCCCAGGCATGTTCTGCCTTTTGAGCAGCACCCAAAATGCTGGTACAAAACATTGCATGCGTGCATCCTGCGGTCACTAATATCCTTGTTGATTTGCCATGTGGACATGGAACACTCGTGGCTTACTATGCTATTTCAAGGCGTCATGGACTAGTCATGCTGTAAATTAGTAATGCTAAGACTGCACTGCAGAGAGGTTGCACCACCGCATGTGGAGGCAGCGCAGCAGGCTGACTTGGCAGGGCAGTCTGATGTGGCAGATGAGTCATGCAAGAGTCAGATAGAGGCAATTGAGGAGCTGAGGCGCCAGAATAGGGAGCTGACTGGACGGCTGAGTCAGCGGGATGAGGAGATGCGTGCGATGACTCAGACAACCAACCACCTCTTTGCTGAGATCAGCGCACTCAGGGCAGCCAGTCAGAAGTGATGCTGCCGGAGAGCAGCCATGCATATCCAGGTCTTTGTGACCTTGCAAACCTTGCACCAGGCAGACATTGGATGAATTGCACTGGTGTTGCACTGCGGTTGCAGCAAGACCGGCAGCACACTCCACTTTAGGGGGCTGCTCAGTCTCATTCCCATTTAATGTACATGTGAACTTTGTAGCCCACATCAAGCAGGCAAAAATGTAGACTGGGTGCTCTTCATTGAAGAAGATGTGTCTTTCCAAATTGCAATTGATTGGCTAAATTTTAGCATCCACTGTGGTTGCCTTTAAGCTCGGCCGCTGCTGGCTTGTTTGGAAGGACATTGCCTTGCATTTTACTGGAGTGCACATTGTGAATCGCGACCAATATATGTTTGAAAGTTATAGAATTATTGGACCACTGGAACGTTATTTGGCTGGCACCAAATCTCACACCTTGAGCATTTACTGCATAAAAATCTCAGACAGGGTGGGCCTGCCAAAGGAGCAGGAAGGGCAGATTTAATACTACTCAAGGTGCATAATGCATGCATCACGTGTGTGATTGTGAATGGCTGACGTCAGCAATCTTGAACAAGAATCCGAAGTTCAAAAGGCACATTTGCCTCGAAAGCATCCGTGATGCGCAGAAATTCGGCTGTGAGATCATAGCCGCACGGCCTATCCTTGTCGAATTTCTTGGAGCAATAACAACCAACGGCGAAAGCGTTGCAACATCTTCTGGTCGTAAATGAAGAAACTCACCGGCCCATTGGACGACAGCGAAGCCTTGGCAATCCTGTCCGAGTACATCCAAGGCTGTGGTGAGCGCACACATCACAGCTAGAGCACTCTCTCTCTCTCTCTCTCTCTCTCTACTCCTTGCGCTCTTGCACACCTGAGAAAGGCCTGCAAGTCGTCATGGTCGTCTCTTCAGTGTCACAAGTGACATCAAGCGAATGCTGCTGTGTGTGCTGGTAGGTGGAGAGCTAGAGGCGGGTTGGCAGGCCACAGCAGACTTCTCCTTGTCTGAAGGGCGGTCAGTGCGTGTGCTCATCCGCAGCGTGCCCCCACAGGTATGGTTTCTAGCCTGCCCTCAAGACATCACATGTCTATCTGTACATATATTACCCTCTGCTCCTGCCAGGGGCATGGTGTGTCGGCCGACAAGCTGCAGGTAAAAGCTGCCCAAATTCCTGCCTGTTGATGTACTCTCCCTCACCAAACAAGACACAATTTACTGTAGGCACACTGCTTGATATCAGTAATGCCCCCCGCCAGAAGGGCTACCATCGCCTCCTCATTATGTGACATTCTTCACTGGCAAGTCTGAGTATTTTGTCACTTGTGCAGCAGTCTCCATGGCTTTACAAGGGACACTGAGCGTATACATTCACACCTGCCTGACTGATGTCATTGAACATGGGTACTGAATACTCTACTATAGCGATCTTAACCCTTGGAAAAGTCTTCCTCTGATTATGTGCAGGATTTTGAGCCGGCCGATGGCACGCAGCGGCAGCGGTGCTTCATGACTCTCGGTGCAGTGGCAAAAGCAATGGGCCTGGTGTCTTCCCGTCGGCTTGCCAGGAAGCTCACCGAGCCAGTACGTGCACTGTTGAACCACAAGTTCAAAGGTAACCCTGCTAATAATCTCTGCAAACCCAGTGAATGGCATTGCTTAGATATTTTGGGATTTTGTGCATGGTCTGGGCTTAATCTCTATGGGAAAATCTGCATGCGGCTGCTGCTCTTGTGGCAAAGGTATGACATCATGCATGCTAAGCAAAGCAAGCGTTGCTCTGTGATTTTAATGCCGTTTCTGGACCAACTATATGTCTCGAAGAGAGGGACGTGATTGTCTCGGTGCTGCCTCTAATTAACACAAAGCAATGGGCTGTATAATTGCCCCAGGCTGGCGGGGGGCGGTATAAATACTGCCCACATTTGATTGGATCCTGCCTGGATCTGGCGAGTCCAACAGGGGATAGAACTGTGGCAGCCAAAATGCAGCTTGTCTGCAGGACGTACCTTGCCTTTAGGCAGGAAAAGCTTGTAATAATAAAAATAATATTAATGGGCTGCATATGCATGCAGCTGGGAAGTTGGACATATCTTCTTCAGCCACAGATGAGGACCCTAGCAAGGAACGGTCTCTGCACAGCCTACCAAAAGCAGCAGCAGAAGGTTCAAAAACAGCAGGGCAGGAAGATAAGTCCAACAAAGAGTCCCGCCCATGCAAGGTGTGCTGAACCAGGAGAACACAGAACTCTTCCAGCTTCACTGTAGAGGTAAAAATTCAAGAGGGCAGAAAGGTACCGAGAATATTGTGCTCTTACCCTGGGCCCAAACAGATGCAGAGTAGTCCTCAGCCATATGCCAGATGTGTCTGTACCTCGAGCATAAATTTCCAGCAGCACAGAATGCATGCTGTTTATTGACAGGGCTGCAACGGCATGCAGTCAACAGATGTCCTCTATGCCAAAATTGTGACTCGAAAGAAAGGTCGGCAAGGAAGAAAATGTCGATGCATGATCGTGGACTGTGTGACTACTGCTGCAGGACGCCAGAGTCAGCCAGAGAATGTCCAGGAGATCAAAACGCAGCCGCGCAGAACCACCGGATGCTACTCTTGACGAAAGAAAGCAATGTAACAAATCAAAACATTGCACTGTCCCCAGGCAGAAATTGGGAAGCCTGCCGGCAACCGATGCAGGCATCTCCCTGACCGTCATCCACAGAACCCAATATTGTCTACTTCAGCATTGTAATTAGAGACTATAGAATGAGGCTAAGGACAGGGTCCGTTAAAATGATCAATCTCACAGGAAGTGCAAGGGTGACTTTAGGATTAACGGGCATTGAAGGCTCGGGTTGACCCTAATAATAGGCCGGTTTCTGCGCAGGAAAGAGCAAGAGCAGGAGAGATTTCCAGCCGCATGCGGAGGCACCAAAGCAGCCACGTGTGCAGGACCCCTCCGAGAAAACCACAGATGTCGCCTCAGAAAGGCTGCTGGAGACAGATTTCGAGGAGAAAGAGGATCTGCGACTGCGCAACAGGGTGCTGACTGCGCGGCTGAGTCAGCGGGACGAGGAGATGCACGTGATGACTCGGACGATTAGTCAGCTGCTCGCAGACATCAGGGCGCTGAGATCAGCGAGCCAGATGTGACGCGGCAGCAACATGTGAGCGTCAGTGCTTGTTCAAACCGGCATAAAATTGCCTGAGAGCTTATGGTGCAGCCAGCTTGTGCACCAGACATGACTTTAGAAACCAAAGCAATGGCAACTTTGAGGCTGCTGCAAGTATTTGCTGCATTTGTTGTAGCTGCAGCAACAATGACAGCAAACCAGCTTGATGTGAATACTGAGGGTGCTGCACTTCATTTCCAAAATGTTTTCTCTGCAGTCCCGCTCAGAGTCCTCAAACACTGGAGGCTGGAAAGCATCATGATGTAGGGAGCATTTCATCTGTTTTAGAAGTACTTTGGCACGACTCTTGGGATTGCATTTGGCTAATCCTTGCACCCTGTTGGCCTGAGCACATGCACGGAGATTGCAGGTATTCAGTTTGTTTGGCCCTTGATTCCAATGGACTGAGAACCGTGAGCTGTGACCAACAAATTTGAGGCATTTGTTGGTGTGAATGTGAACACTGGCTTGATGGCATGCGCTGGGTTTTGGGTGGGTCGAGATTTTGCTTGAACGCGTGTGATAGTTGTGATAGATGGCCAATGGAGGGTAGGCAGCATTCTATGTACCACAATGGCCGTGCTCGATATCAATCAACTGAATTGCATTTTTTGTCTCATTTACGGATGCCACATCTTCACATCACAACAGAGGCTGGAAGTGTACATCAGATATGGAGTAAAGGCTTTGTGTGATGCATGTGTATTTTCAGATCGCAACGTACAGGAAACGAGCATCATTGGACCATTGAGCGCTGAACAGCAGCACATGATTCACTTAGAAATATGCAGCATGAATGATTACAGCGCACAAATCACATGAAAAACTGCCCAGGATGAAGAACCATGACACTGCTTTGAAGACAGCAACTGATGGCATCAAATGCGCATAGACTATACCGCTGAGCTTGCAAGCAGTCCGTGCCAGCACGTGGGTTCTGTTCAGTATATTCTGTGGACACAGAACTGCATTACAAGTGAGTTTTTGCGTGCAAAAGGTCAGCTAGATTTTATTGGTGGCAGTCTCACTCTGAGAATTGAGAGGAATCCCACTAAAGCAATGGTCTCAATCAAAATTTACCGCTTCTACAGTGACCCAATGTTTTAGGTGTAATTCCGAGCAGCTCATTCAGGGTGCTAATGGCAGCAAGCAAGTCCTCGTCCCTCTGCCGGGGCTGAGCAGTGAGGTCCCTGGCCATGGCTTGGCCAATGCAGATCAGGGATTGACCGGAGCGGACTAGAGCTTCAAGCTCTGCGATCCGCTGGTTCTGGTAAAGGCTGTGCTGGAATGTATGCTCCTTGTCAGCCTGCAGCGTCCTGCCAGGCGGCTGTTCTGGTGCCTCCTGGCTGCCGCTGCTGCTGGGGATGCTTATGCATGCAGTGTTCCTCTCAGCAGCTCCTCCTGCTGCTGTTGCTGCACCTGCTGAGTCCTCTGATGGAGCTGAGTGGTTGTCATGTGGTGCAACCTGAGGGGAAGCATGCAGGGCCCCAGTTGTAGCTTTCACAAGCGGCGTTGTGTTAGCTGGCTGCCCCAGATTGCAAGCGATGGCTGTGCTTGCCTGCAAAAGCAATACACCCGCATGTCATCGCGCATGACAATTAAAACCAGCAGGACAGTCTGCTGTCGATCTTGTGTACGAGCAAGAATTGCATTGACCGAGGCCAACATTGCATACCTAAACCTCCAAGACTGGTGCAAGCCTGCTTTTCGAGAAGGTTGCTCATCGCAGTACAAAAGCGAAGTGGTGCTCTGTCGAACTGAAAAAGGCCATTTTGACGAGCTTCAGGCGAAAACAAATCGACATGAGGACCTTTCACGAAACAGTAGCAATCCAATATATTCTGACATATCTTGAATCCGAGCTGAGGGCTTTGTTTGCACAACCTCCATGCCCTAAAAACATCATCTCTGGCTGCAGAAATTACCAGCAAAGGCTTCAGATATACCCTCTCAAGACTGCAGATCGCTCAGGGCTGCCTTGAGAGCTCCGTTCTCGCTGACAAGCCGATTGACATTGCGCAGAGCAGCAATCATCTCCTCGTCTCTTACAGCCAGCCCCACTCTGAGATCCCAGCACTTGCGCTTCAGCTGCTCTATCTGCCGGTCCTTGTCTTTACTACTCCTCTGGTGCTCGCTGCGCTTCAGCTGTTCAATTTGCCGCTCCTTGTCAGCGTTGAAACTCTCATGCCTGCTGGGATTAAGCTGCTCAGTTTGCCGCTGCTTGTCAGCGTGGTCACTCGGGTGCCTCCTGGGTTTCAGCTGCTCAGTTTGCCAGTCCCTGTCAGAGTGGTCATTCCTGCGCCTGATCTGCGGCAAGTCTGCCAGCCATGCTGAAGCCGGGCGCTGCGCTGCTGCTTCACATGGCTGGGCCAACTGACTGCTGCTGCTGCTCTTGTGGTTGTTGCCTGCGGGTTCACTGGTCTCCGGTGCTGTAAGAACTGCTCTGCGGGGGTCTCTTGCAGACAGCCCTGCATGCTTGGAAGGCTGCGGGATAATGCATGCAACAGCCGCTGGGGATTCAACTTCGGCTGCGGCATGACTTGCGTCCGCTGCTGTTGCTCCTTGGCTCTGCCTCTTGGCTGTGTGTATCTGCAGAAAGAAGGCATGCAGCTTATTCATCGCATAGCTGACCACTACCCGTTACCTATTCATTTCCGGTCCGAGTATATCAGGGAAGGCTGCAATTATTGATCGCGTTGCAAAACCCCATGCTGCAGCGTGACAGCTGCAAACTTGGAAATTTTGCTCAATTTTGCCAGACATGAAGACATGCTGCCAAGGATGCATGCATGCGCGCGCATGCACAATGAAAAAGGTCAAGGGAAGCACTCACCTCTTCTGAATCTGCCACTGTGCTGGGGTAATCCTTGTAGGATTCTGGATGCCTCTTGGTGCGCTGGGATTGGCGAGTGCCCTCTTGCCCTGCGCCAGCGTCGCCAATGTCTTTGTTTCCTGCACATGCAGCAGGCCTGATGTTGACATCAGCTGTAGAGTGTGAAAGAGGGCTCAGATTGTTATGCAAGCCTTCAAATTACCATTATTCTCAGGACACTATGACTGCTATGGCATGTCAGGGTCTTAGGATTTGAAGCAATGCTTTTGCTTTGTTACGTACTGAGCCAACAAAGCCATCAGACATTAGATCAGTTCATTACCTGTGAGCTGCTTGTATGCTTTGACACGGGCAGGCTCTGTGAGTTCTTTGATTAGGCTGTTGGACGGCAGCAGGCCCATTGCCACAGCAACAGCCTTGAAGGAATAGTAGCAATCCTTCCTCCCCCGCCCATCTGAAGGCTGGAACGTCTGCACAGAAGAATTTGATCACTTTCTAGGCCTGCTCTTGCTTGATAGCCTTCAACAATGCTGCTCGCACGGAGGTCCTATGCAGCACAGTGTACACTGCGCAACAGTAAGCCCTTTCCCTGCAAAGACGAGCTTTTTCTCTTCATGGGGCGACCTGTAAAATTGCCACACTCTTCGCAGTCCGTAAGTACACTATGGATGTCTTTAAGCCATGTACTCAACAATGTGACCTCCAAAGCATATGCTGGACTTGGCTGCATGCACCTTTGGGGGCTTGGCTTTGAGGTGCATGGTGCACCACGCTGTTTTGCCATTTTGGAGCTGATCTGGACCAGTGGGCTTCTGGTTGTAGTAATATGCTGTCACCTTCCAGCCATCTTCCAAGAGAGCTCCTGCCAAAGCAGAATTGGCATGTACGTTGAGCACTAAGCACAAGTTTTGACATGCTCGCACAAGGGTCTCGCAGGCCTTAATTTGCTTAAATGTACAAGATGATACACTGTTCACCTGGTGGATAGCAGCCCTTGATGTATTGCGACAGGATTCTCACGGCTTCCCCGTCGTCCATACGTGCCATTGCTGCGCTTGCGGTGAAGACTGATGTTTCTTGCAGCTGGTGTCTACGTAGAGATAATTGGGTCCGCTGAAACTTTGAGACCGTGGCCTCTTGTTTTCAGGCAGTAGCTAGAAACGTTGACGATCGTAGCACATGGCAGACTGAGATGCGAGCATGAGTCCTGAATTTTCCCCTTTGCTGCCAGAGCATTCGCTGACGCACTGAGCACCTCGTCACAATCAAGGAAAAAACGTCGACGACCAGACGACGATTGATGTCAACAGCCAAGACCGGTGAAATAGCTTCTCAGCGCGAGAAATTCTTAAGTCTCCTTGCATTTCGTTGGAAACAACGCTGCTAGCTTTAGGCGTATATACTTACACCCCCTACCACTTCTCCATGCACGTGATGTGGTAGCGCCAGCTGTCCTCGACCAAAGCTTGGCCCCTGCTTGCCACCAATTCCAGTCCCTCTCCAGTGAAAAAAATGCCTTGAGTAGCCAGTCAAGAGAGGTTGGACACTAATGTCCCGTGCTCCATGCATGTCTCTTTCATGCATGCAATAATTGAATGTCAACGTGCAGCAAATCCAAAGCAGGAAGATTGAATTCTAAGGGTGTTTGGCATCTTGATATAAAGGCAAGGGCTCCACAGCGCCGCCTCCCTGAAAGGGGCTGACATGACCATTGACTCTTTTCATACCCCTGCATGTTATCTTGGGGTCAATAAAAAGAAATTCAGCGATTCATCTGATGAACCCCAGAACTCAGCAGACGTTTGGAAACGACATGGAAACTAATCGACACATCTCAAATCTCATTGTGGATTGGTTTGGAGGTTGTCGAGACCTCAATTTGACCGTGGAACCCGTTGTCTCGTGATGGCCGAGCCGTCTTGTGACGGCTGGGCCATCTTGTGACGGCTGTGGCACTGGAAGAAGATTGAAGTCATCTCCCTTCACAGCAGACCACTCAGTTTCCTCCCCGAAGATCAGGAACTGCTTGCCAAATAGAAGGTGACGCTTGCGCTCGGGACACCACCAGATCTCCAACCTACTATTGTAGAGGTTCTTTCGGGTCCCGAGTGCAATGCAGCTTCTCGACGGCGAAGAAGCCCACAAGATCCTGTCCGACTACATCGAAGGCTGTGGTGAGCCATTCTCTCTGGCTGGTTAAAGATTCAGGATGTTTCTCACCGCAGCAGTGTTTTCAAGCTTGTGGCCGCTCCTTCATAGAACGCAAGTCTTTGCGCATCATGATCGTCTCATTCACGTGCAAACAAAATTCTCAGACCCCATCACTGCTGCATTCGTTCTGCAGGAGGGCATCTAGGGCACGGATGGAAACCTAGAGCATTCATGAATACATGCCCTGAGAACCAGATGCCCCGCGTGCGTGTCAGGAGCACACCTCCCGAGGTACTCACAGCTACATCTCCTAACATGTCAATTGCAACAGCAGGTGCTCTGGGCAGCACCTTCTGCACATCATACCAAGCTCTGCAAGTTACTCACATGCCCATCATGGACATGCCATTGGTGGAGGAAGTGCCAGGACAGCTGTAGAAAAGGCTGGAGAGCACCTTTCGACAGTGTGCTGCAGTGTGTGCAACATCCTTGGCCCTGTGGGCTGGAACAAGCGTGTTAGATCACCAATCTTACTGATTGACAAAATGTTGCATTGCAGACATTCCAGCCGGCGTACGGCCAGAGGCAGAAGCGGTACGAGTCCTTGCGGGCAGTGGCCCTTGCAATGGGCTTGCAGCCATCCACACAAATTGCTGCAAACTGCACAGAGGCCATCCGCAACAGGGCATCCAAGAAGGGCATGTCAACAGGTAATTATGAGCCCTGTTAGCTCGATTAGTTTGGCCAAGGCTGGCAGGGGGCGGTGTAAATACTGAGCGCCGTGGCCACGGTCGGGTGAGTCCTGCTTGTATCTGGCGTGCCCATTTCAGGGGTAGGATTTTGGCAGCCTCTACCTGCAACCTGTCTGCAGACACTCCTCGCCACTTGGCATGAATGTAATAATAAGTATACAAACTCATCTACAAGTCTTCTTGAAATGGTTGCACATGGTTTCAAATGCAGAAACAGCTTCTGCCTCTGCAATGGCGCAGTAGGTTTTTTGATCATGACCTGCCACATATGTAATCCATTTCAAAGTTGGACTCGTGTGCATGGTTGGTACAAGAGAGCCTGCGCCATAAACCTTACCTGCAGCAGCATCTTTGGAATTGCTGCTTAAAAAGCTGCACAGGGCTGTGAAGTTGAGATATCAATTGAAGGCGTTTTGTCATGCCTCTTCCGAGGAACCTGCGCCACCATCCTGCAAAAGGGTTGATGTGTCATCATGTGTGCCCAGGACTGGGCATCAGCCGATGTGTTGCTGGAGCCGAAGGCGCCTTCAGCAGGCGACGGCTGCAGGGAGTATTTGAGCTCCCAGAAGAGCAGTACAGCACACGATCCGGTCCTACACAGGTCAGCAACATGACGCATTGTAGAAGAATTTTGCAGATATATCGAGTCTTTGATATGCTTCACCTGCTTTTCCCGAGGCGGGATCCGTCTGCAGACAAGCCGCACTCCATATGGCTGCCAATATATTATTCTATCTTGGACCCGCCAGTTCAAGAGCTTTGCTGCTCCAAAAGGAATTGCAAGCATCGCCCGTGCATGTCCAAAGTCACCTTAATGCAGCAACAAGAGTGATTTCATGAACATGCGCAGCTGGTTGAGTGCCATATTCCTCCTAGGAAACTTCAGCGTGGATATGTTGGCGTGAGCTCCCATCACGCTGAAGTATCGATTTGATTATTTCTACTAAAAGTACTGTTACACGCCATCCCTGTCTCTTGGCAGGAATGGCCTGCAGACAAGCTGCAGTGTAGGACGGCCAAAATCTCACCCCTTGTTGGATTTGCCATATCCACGCCAGGCCAAATCAATTATCAATATGTTTGTTTGATTAGGTAATCATCAGGGATCTTTAGGACAGATGGTGGCCTTCACTGCTCCTGCAGGCAGGCGCAGCAAAGAGGCAACGCCGCGGGACTGCAGAACGCACACAAGTTACGGCTGTGTTCCAAGGCGGCGGCGGGCAGATTGCACCCCCACAGGTCTCCCAGCAAATTTACTACCCAAGAGACCCCCGCCTGGCACAGCACACTTTGAACGCCCCAAGGACAGCCGGCCACCGCAGCAGGAGCAACAGCAGCAGCCATGCACCTGCCAGGCCGTACAAGACCTCGGCAAAGCAGCCGGCAGTGGCAGGGGAGCCCAGCAGGGCACACAGCATGCAGCAGTATCAGGATCAGGCAGAGCTGGTGCAGCAGCTGAAGAAGCAGGTGAGCAGTACTGCCATCCCAGAAAAATCCATATCATGGGAATGGGATACTCTTGAGTCAACGGGCGGGGGTCTGATTGTATTTTATTTTTCAGATCTTATTTTCATGGATTTGCCTAGAGCCATCCAATCGTGTCGCATGGGCACACCCAGAATCTCTGTTGAGGTGCCAGAGAGCTCCTCTTTTAGACATGGGCTATTTATGGGTTCATGCACCAGGTTCTGGTCCTCCCAAGTTAGGTGACACACTTTCAGGTAATCTGCAGATCATGAATTGCTGGGATGACCCAGAGACACAGAGAATGATTTTTTTAAGCATAATATCTATTGAGCAGGGTTTGACACCCGAAGGAATCCCTCCTGGGATTCTCCTGCTTCTGGCTTCTGAGATTGGTTTCTGCCGGCACTGAAAATTATTTGCCATGTCAATGGTGAATTTTTGTGGGCAGGTAAAAATACCTTAGCACTGCCCAGAGGCATAAAAACGTTTGGCCCCGGCTGGCAAGGGGCGGCACAAATACTGAGCACCATCCCCTGCGTTGACTCAGTCTTGCTTGGATATTGCAGATTCAACAAGGGGTTGCGTTTGTGGCAAAGATTACCTGCATATGCACCTTGCCTCTGGCTAAAATGCTTGCAATTTTAGAAAGTGAAGTGTTTTCTTGGCACCTCAGAACATCTGCTGAGGAAGTGTCAAACCCTGCAGGTGAGGGAGCTGACTGTGCGGGTGACTAAGAGGGACGAGGAGATGGAAGTGATGATGAAGACAGTGAGTCATCTCATCAGCGAAAACAGCGCTCTCAAGGCAGCGGGCCAGAATTAGAATTCAAGCAGCAGACATGCACAAACGCAAGGCCTGTCAAAAGAGCAAGTCCGCAAGTAAGCTACAAAAAATAAATGCGCTGGTGTATACAAGGATGCAGCTGTGGAAGCGTGCAACAGAGACAAAGAGAGAGCCTTAGTGCCGCTATTGCCTAATTTGCTGCCCTTCCTGACAAGCCAACATACCTGCTGCCACGCCAGCTCTGAGTAGCAGTTTCATGCCCTTCACGTCCGTATGATTCAATGACAAGTCTGCACTCCAAACGTCTTGCAAGAGAGCTTGCTGGAAGGGCAGATCCAGCCATACCGCGTGAGGGACGAAGGCTAAAGGAGTTTGCAATTACTTCCTCTGTATGGCAGCAGCCTGCCGCAGCTGTGGCCAAAAGCCAAAGCCAGCTGTTGTACTGCTTGACTTTGCAGCAGTGTATATGCATATAGGAGGCTTGTGTCTGTGTTGTGTGAGTTGTTTCGTCTGCTTGTATCCTGAATATGGCCTCGCGCTTTCATGTTGACTTCCAATTGCACTTGCTGGAAGAGCACATGGTGCTTGCAATTTTACAATGCAACATTTGAAGGCTTTTAAAAGGCAGTCTGTCTTGAATGCCGGATCTTTTGATTCTGCTAGTTTGTACACTACTTTCCACAATATTTCATGTTCATGTCGGTTGCATTGGCAAAACTTGATGCGCTGAATTACTCTGTAAGCGAAAGAAATTTGAGTCAAGCAGACAGGCCTATTCAGCAGACTTCCCACTGATCTAAATTAATGCAATAGTCACACCATCTAAATACATTCCGCATGCACTCCACAAAAGCAATGGATTCGATATCTCTAGGCTGCAGCCTTCCAGGGTGAAATCCCAATCTAGAGGATCTGGCTTCGTTTTGGCAGTTTCACTCATGCAGCACCTCTCAACAGATCACAGAAGCACATCCTTCTTTGCGTTAGCTTTGTATCAAAGCATGCCCAGCTCACGCTGAAGCTGCAGCAACAGCCTAGCTCTCTCTGCCTCTCCAGAATCCCCGAGCTCATCTCCACTTGATTCCTGCTCCGGTGCTAGTGCATCTGCTGTGGCAGGGTCCACTGAAGACTCCTCAGCTGCTTCTGCCTCGGCAGCAGCTGCAGGGGTTGCTTCCGGCGCAGCTTCCGGCTTTGCGGCAGTCGCGGGTGCAGCTTCCGGCGCAGCTTCCGGCGCAGCTTCCGGCTTTGCAGCGGCCAGGAGCGGTAGAGACTCCTGTGAAGTGCGCGGTACAAACTCGGCGGCTGTCGGATTGAGGGAATTGCTGCTCAGGCTTGATCGCAGCACCTGCGCGCACATGCAATGTCATTACTCATGTTTCATGCAATCCAAACCATGAGGATCAGGTGCATCGCAGCAGCGTTTGTCTCACAGCCTTCCTGTGGGCACACATGCATCCACATCATTTCTCACCCAAGAAATGTTGTCGCTGCACCTGTAGTGCAAGCCCATTCTGCCTTGGCAATGGTTCTGAACCGCCAGTACGACTGATGAAACTGATATGAAGTCAAGTCACGACTAGTCTACGGCAAGAATAGGATCTGAACCCCTGGAATGCAGGGTAAATCTTGAATTTCTGGAGGTCTGAGCAGATCTGGAGATGGCAGACATGCAAGGCACTGGTACATCAACGCGAGATATTGTGTTGAAAAGAATACATAAACAAAACTTGAGATATTACAGATATTTTTACCGAGCCGGGGGCAGCTGCGCCGGGGCCGGCAGACGGCGCGGCGGGCGGCAGGGGTCGGCCGCGGCCGGGCGCAAATCCCTTGGTGCCGTCAGGGCCGCGCGCTATGCGCACCGCTTGATTCCCCTTGGCAGCGCTCGCAACCTTGTCCTGTGGTAGACAAAGAGGTACAGTCAGCGGAGATATCTGGTCATCCTGTTGATGCTGGGTCCTTCCACTAGCAGGTGTACAGCATCAGTCAAT
This sequence comes from Coccomyxa subellipsoidea C-169, assembly GCF_000258705.1. Classification (NCBI taxonomy): domain Eukaryota; kingdom Viridiplantae; phylum Chlorophyta; class Trebouxiophyceae; family Coccomyxaceae; genus Coccomyxa; species Coccomyxa subellipsoidea. Next base: position 228,337 of record NW_005178021.1, read on the forward strand.
ATATAGCTCCGGTAAGCAGATTGTGTGCAAGAGAAAGGCTCTGTGACGAAATGTATCAAGATCATCCTGGAAACCTACATGAGGGGTGAGGCCGCAAGAATGGGTACAGGACACCTGTGCTTAGGCGATCTTTTCTGGGGGCCAGAGGAAGGCAGGGCAGACAAAGATCAGGAGAAGTATAAAAGCTCAAAGAGAAGGCTCACCGCGCTGGCCTTGATAAACTTGGGCGCCTGCGGGTTCCTCTCGGCCACGAGTTCCTCCTCCGGCTTTGTAGGTGCCTCCTGCGCATGCATGCAAATAAACAAATCACCACAGAATACTAGCTACATGCACATCTATTCGTGAGATCATGCACGCCATGATAAGGCACGCCTGCTATTCACTCACTGTCCAGTGCCATTGAGTTTGTGTTTTGGAGTGGGCCTGCAACAGATCGACACCAAAGCACCACTGAAGCTCAAGAGAAGGCGAGCACGCAGCGGCTGTGTCTTCAGGCAAGCCTACTGGATATCAGCAACTAAAGCAGAAGTTTAAAATGTGAGAGCCAGAAATTCAAAGTTTCAGACTACTAGCAGAGCTTTAAATTCCCACCTTGATGCGGATGACGCGGCGGGCGACAAAGGCTCCCTGGGGGGAGGCCCCCCGCTCCTTGTCGGGCCCCTCAGCCCGGGGGGGGCGGTTGGCCACCGTGAATGTCACCTGCGACACAGAAAAAAGTCAGAAAGTCAGTGTTCCTTGGCTGGTGGTTTATTGCATTGGTGCTGCAGGATGTACACTTGCGAGGCAGCCCTTGCTCTAATCTCAGGCGCTGGCCCTGCCTTGATGTCTGCGTCTATCTTCTCTACACCATTACAAACTTGAGAAGCTGCTTCTGGACCCCGCACGGCCACGCTTGAAATGCTAGACAAGTGGTGACTTCCAGGAGCAGATGCAGGGCTGAACATGCTCCACCCTAAGAAGGTCCTCGGCAGCCTACTGTGGGAGTGTTGCTTTCTTGCAACCCCACATCATCCCACTAACTTCAAGACAGACAAACGGTGCAGTCCTTTAAATGCCAAAGGCCCAGATGACTTCAAGCCAGAGCACTATTCCAAGCAGGGACGCTTGAAAAAGGCCTTGGGACCTGATTACACGTGAATCTGCAAATTTTACAGAGGTTAGTAGAACATATTCAGTCTGAATTGTGCAGTGTGATTGACCTCGTCCCCCGGGCGCAGCTGTACATTCCCCTCGACATCGCTGGCGTGGAAGTAGAGGCGCGGAGGTTTGGGGCTTTCGAGCTCGTACTCCAGGAATCCAAAGGTGCCCTTGAAAGAGAAGATGCGGCCTGTTTTGGGCGTCAGCGCCACTTGCGTCGCGCGCCTCCCTGAATACAAGGGGATTGCAGCGTTTAACACTGGAGGGTTTATACTTCACCAGTGCTGCAGGACACACAGAATGCATACTTTGAATTCCTCTGGACCCCTGGACCTCAGCTGGCCTGCAATTGTGGCACTCTCGCATTTGACACGCAGAGCAGGGATGCTGAAGACAATCGTGGGGCGCTGAGTTGCCTTACTTGAAGGAAAACATCAGGAGATATACTTAAATATAGAAATCCCCCCAGTCTCAGATCAGGAGGGTGATGCATGGCCATTGTCCGGACATCAGCTCACGACTGTCAGACAGCCCTAGATTGATATGCATGAGATGAGAACCATCTTTGTCAATGTTGGAGCATGTGAATGGCACCTGCATGCTGCGCAGCTGCGCCCCCGACCTTCTCGGCGGCCTTGGCGGCCTTCGGGTTGACTGCTATGCGGAAGGTCACATGGTCCTGAGGCTTTGGGTTCACCTTGGCATCCTGCCATAGTTGCACTATTCGGTCGGAACATTTTTTGGGACCGAATATACGGCCCTATATGGTCATACGGTCTAAATATATACGGAATTCGGTAAAAAACGGCCTATTTTGGCCCAAAACACCGAATATACGACCGAATATACACCGTATGCCGAATGGCCGAATCCGTATGGTGCAATTATGCATCCTGCATAAATACAACGTCAGATCAAGCTTCTCCTGAGAACAACTCGGTGCATTGCCCGCCCTTCAATGCCCGCCCTTCAGGGATTTTGAAAGGTGCAATCCTCCATTGACCCGTCAGCAACAGTTTGAGGGAAGGATACAAGAATACGTGAGCTGGATTGCACAGCCCCCACATGGGAGAAGTGCGATTGAACACGAGGCAAACAGACTATCAACTCCTGAAAGTAGAACGTACTGCAATGATAGCGCACATATTTTTGCATTGGTGTTTGGCCGGAGCCATTGGAAGATACAGAACTGCGGCCGGCATAAACACAATGGTGTCAGAGGTCAGGATTGAAAGGAGCAATGCTGTTGAGCGCGCCTGCAGATCTTTGGGCCCGTAGGTGAGCTTGGCAGGAACGCCGTCGACCTCGTACTGGACCAGGCCGCTGGCGATGTTGGTGCCCTTGGCAACCATGCGGTCTATGACAACGCCGCTGTACGCCTGCTCGCTCACCACCTCAAACACCGCCGACCCCTTTGGCGCGCGTGTCACCCTGCCGAGATTATCACACACCCCTTCAGAATGTAACGTGTCCATCTCGGCTTTGAGTGCAACAGCAAATGGCATCGAGGTTGACCAGGGTCTAGAATAATATGCCCCTTTCTTACCTGTCAGGATAGCAACGACCGAGCTAAGCGCATAAGTCAGTGTATTGGAGAGACTCAAGCCAAGCTTTTCTGACACCAGGGTCTCTCCCCTGATACAGATGCGGGGCTTACTGTTTACTTCTCCCTACTGTTTACTTCTCCTCAGCTAGATTCCTGCCGCCAACCCTTGGGAACCCAGGTAATGTTTCATTGAAGTGCTCCAGGACCACGGATGCTATAAATACATCTCTCAGCTGTGACTGAGAAGATTACAGAATGAGCGGGGATCTTGCATGCAAGCAGCATAATACACAACCGCACCTCTGTGCCACGATGCGTTTTGGCGCGTCCGGCAGCGGCTCGCGCGAAACCGAGAACTCCACATCTTCACCCGGCGCCAGCTCAGACGATGACACACCCGACAGCTGTGAGAAGTGGAAGAACACGTCGGAAGCGCGCTCGCACGCGCGGATGAAGCCGAAGCCGCCGCCCGGCTCTTTGGACTCCTTCAGCTGCTTTATCTGCGCGCCAGCATGCCGGCGAAAACACCCTCAGTTCACCTTGATGTGGTGGAAAGATTAAGAAGGCGGTCTTCACAGGCAAGTGGATACTAGCCCTTGCACTAAGCAGCACAAGACTCTGATGAACAATAACCACCATGCCAGCATAATTTATCTGTCCTGTTTGCCTTTTGAAGACGTACTTCAGATGACCCCCGTAAGGTCTTTCTACCACTCCCGCATGCATGCACCTTTCGTTTGTGCATATAGAGCGGTTCAAAGTCTTCACAGGGGCCCTCTGCTGAGCTGATAGATGGTTTCCCCGGTAGCCCCTTTTGATCTATATAGACCTTCAAACAACGTCACTCAAACCCGGCACAAGACATGGATATGAACAGTCACCGAGAAAACACCCTTCCAAGAAAAAAATCGATCAGATATTTTCTTTGCAGGCATTTAGACCTGATATGCTTGAATCAGGCTAACCCACCTGCCCAAGTTCGCGGCGATTCTCGGCTTTGCATAGCAGCTCGACGGTCTCCGCGCGGAAGCTGCCTGTCCGGCGGTTTGCCACGACTGTGAACTCCACCTCATCTTCTGGACCTAGCGCCGCCGCTGCATCCTCTTCCACGTTCATCTGCAGATAGATTTGAACATTGCGTACATCGAATTGGCAAAAAAAATGGCAGCCCTGGGTGCTTTCTTTAGCCCGCAGGAATGGAGTCAGCAAGGAGCTGCTGAGAAATCTTTGGTGCGGCAAATGTGCGGGTGGAAGTAGGAAGCACAAATTATAAAGTGTGCAATGCAATACCCCCCCATGAATGCTGTTTTTGGTCCACGGCCTAGGGAATCTAGGTGCTCCTCATGGGTTTTCCCATGGGGCACATGTTCCTGCCAGATCAGGAAATTTTAACAGACACAGACCAGGAGAAATGTGCATGCTCCAGGTCCTCAAAGGCAGAGAGAGCCACAGGCAACTAAGAATTCAAGCAAACTAGCTGAAATGTGATGGAAGGGGTCGTAGTCATGGCGCAAGTGAGAGCACAGGAAGTGGGGTTGGATGGAAGAAGAGATCTCACTACCAGACCTTGCATAACTGTACCGTCGTATGCATCATGACAAAGATGCCTCGCACTATATTCACTGCCAGATTGAGCCTTATCACCCAGAGGCAGTGAGAGAACGGCAGACTCAGCACCCAATGGGCAGCAACATAATTACAAAAAAAGGCAGAAAAGGCCAGAATCACATAAACAAAATTACATAATTACAGAATAAAGGGGACAAAGAAAGGCCAGAACTACAAAAAGGCCTTGCCTGGTCATAGGCGAAGCCGCAGGAGCGCAGGGTCCCTCCAGCATCCTGGAAGTGGACCCTCCCCAGTGTTGCTTGCTCCTCCCCCTTTGCCTTGGCTGGCGCCTTCACTACGCGCCCCCGCACGCGCTCTGCAAACAACCATGCATGCCTCAACTGAGGGTTTTAAAAGAACATATTCAATTGCAATGTACTGGCTTATAGCATGCTTCTTCTGCTCGCCTACTGTTCTTTGCCTTTTGTTGCGGTGTCCGTTTGCAGAGTGCACAACGTGCAGACGCGCGCAGACAATCCATGACGATTGTAACAGTGTCAACAAATTGCCCAGAACTGGTAATGTCAGCACCACTATGTATGGTGGCACCTTGTGACTGGGCCCACCGTTGGTCCCATCCGCACCCTTGCTGTGAACTGGCATTCAAGTCAAGGATGCAAGAAGAAATCAACAGAGAGCCCAGCCACAGGTATCCCTCAGCGACATTGCAACACCACAAATCAGTGCTGGTGATATGAAGAGCGCGCACTAAGCCAGATGTGCCATACAAAAACGTGTCCAGAACTTACAAGAAATGGTACAAGAAAATGTTACGTTAAATGGGCAGTCATCCCCTGGCCAGGGGCATTTTCCTGTAATGGTGCCAGGAGTACTTTTCTTAGTAAGTGGGACAGCGTGCACCCGGCCAAGTGCGTTCCTCTGCAATGGTACCAGGGGTTTAGGATTTCTCAATTAGGGTCAGGCATGACACCAGGGTTCCTAAGAAGAACAGCGCGTACCCGGCCAGATGCGTTCCTCTGCAAGAGTACCAGCTGGCAGCAGCTCGAGCGCGACGGCTATGAGCTTGCCGGTTGGGTCAGCAGCTGCCGAGAAGGCGACCTCGGCGCCGGGCGCCACCTCGGACGCTGAGCTGTCAGCCACCTCGCTGATGTGGAAGAACAGCGGCGGCTGGCCCTCGCGCTCTATGCTCCTGCAGTGTGCACACACCCACACCTCAGAACCACGATAATTTGCTTTCATTGCACACAGGTACGGTACTCTTACAAGACTTCACATGAGGGACTGTTGCAGCAGGTATAAGAGTGCGCGAAGGGTGCAAAGCAAGAATGCAAAAGCTGAGAACCATGAATTGTACCCCCTGGTTGCAAAAGGACTCACTGTTTGAAGTGGGCACATGGTGCACTTGAAATTGAGAGGCATGAGCTTCACCTGACAAAGCCATAGGTGTTCATGAATTTATCAACGAAGCCCTGCTCCCGGGGTGCATCCGGGGGTGGCTGGCTCTGCTGCGTCCCTCGTTGCACCTGCACAGCCCCCCAAAAAATGAAATCACGAAGTGCACAACCTCTCCATCACTAGTACCCCAGTAGCTTGTGGCATGACTGACGCCAGGGCACATCTGCCAACGTTGAACACATCCGCAGTCTGCCTCTGCTGAGGGTGGAACTTCATGTAATATGGTTCCTGGCAATTCTCGGAGCAGCACCGTACGCTGTCATGCACAGCCATTTTACGGAAAAGAGGCACACACGAAATTGTGCGGTGTATTGTGGGGGGCAAACAACAACACACCTGCGTCGCTCGCTTTTTCCCGGTGCGCATGTCTGTGGTGATGAGGAACTGCACAGGATCGCCCTTGTTCAGGCGCCCAGTCCTGCCCTTCACATCAGTCCCCTCAAAAGTCAAGAACAGCCGCCTGCCATTCTCGCCGTCTGCGCCATCCGCCTCAGGATCCAAATAGCCGATCAGACCACCGCCACCTCCGTTTGCCTCCTGCAAGCATGGTCTCAACACTTCACTACCTCTCCTTCTGGGTCCCGTCATGTCACTGCATTACTGATTAGCCTGGTTCAAGCACTGCTGCGGACTGTGATGTGGATGGTGAAGACACATGCGGCAAACTTGGTGTCACAATTGCAGCTGCATGCGTGCATCAGTGCCATCTGTTCTACTCGTACGTAGGGGCACAGCAAATACTTCCCACAGATCTTTCATGAGATAAAGAAAGCAGAGGGACCAAAATAAGCGCAACCCTGTTCCATGAGATGCCACTGTCATCATTACTAGCGACTATTTACCTCAAAATTCCGATTGCAGGAGATGAAAGCCTCACCCTGTTCCATGAGCTGGCACTAGACCCTGCCAGGGGCCTCTCCACGCGCCCCCTTGTCAGCTTCTCAGCCACGCTGGAGGTAGCAATAGCTCCAGGAGGCAGCTTCTTCACCTGCACCACGCAATTTCCATTTTTTTTGAGACCCATCCAACAAAGTTCCAACTTTACAAGTGTGCCAGCTCAAGTTTGTATGCCACATGTGGCTTTGCAGTCTGAAAACTGACCAAACAAGCTTCCAACACACATGTGTCTTCTCACGTTCCGTCCCCGTGCGATGAGCTTGCATTAGTGTGCATGCCCGAGCAGATGCAATTGCATGGTGCATGGAAGAGTCTCATCCTGCAATCCTACAAGGAGAGACTTTATAATGTACGCTCTTCTGTCTGTCATTGCGCTATAATTTACAGAAAGATACAGACAGCCTTGAGAAGGAGCCAGGAGGCTCACCGAAGTGCCCATGAGCTTGGGAGGCCGGTTCCCCTTGTGGCGCACGGCATCATGGCTCGATGCAGCCACTACAAATTCCACAGGGTCACCCGGCTGCAGCAGCTCTGATAGATCCTTCTTTCGGCCACTATCTGCCTGCGCCTGATCTGGCTGCTGCTGCTCACTCCCGGGATGCTCCTCTAAGGCAGCCGCTGCCCCTGCATCTGCTGCTGCCGCTGTCTTCGCAAGAGCTCCCTTCTCTGACCCGGCAGCTTCCCCGCTGGATGCAGCTGCCGGGCCCTCTGCTGACTGGACCGCGCTGATGTGGAAGAAGACAAGGTCTGATGCCTGAGGCACCCTGCATAAACCATCATTGCAATCAATGTGTTGTCAAGCAAAGCAGAAAAGGTACTTCATTACACTGCATGCCGAAGCCCATGCCCATGCACAAAGATGGAATTACTTCTCAAAGTAAAGTGACCGTGGAAGAGCTGTGGACAAAGATGAAATGTTGCTCACATCAAAGTGACGGTGCAAGCAAGGTGTGCTGAAGAAAGTGGCCCTCTGGTAAATACCTGATGAAGCCAAAGTGCTCCCTGACGTGGTCCACAAAGCCCTGGAGTTTGGTGCCGATGGGCAGATCAGGGATGGGATCCTCGTACTGCTGCCTGGCTGGCCCATTGGTATCATAGGCGCTTGCCCTTCTCTGAGGCTTCCCCAGCCCAGGAGGTGTCCCTGCAGGGCCCTGCCTACCCAGGCCTCCTCGCCCCCTGCCTCCTCTGAGACAGGCAAACACAGGAATGTAATGCAACCGATTTTTGGGACACTAATAGAACCTTAGCAGAAGACTGGGGATAAGTAGGATTGTAAATATCGGAATTAAGCACGAGAACAATTGCACTGTTAGCATGCGTTGAACGAGAAAATTTATCTGATCAGTAAAGACACTTGGTACCTCCGTGACACTCACCCTCCCCGTGCTTGCTGATTTGGCCTAGGAGGTCTCCTGCCTGCTGGAGCTTCAGCATACCGCTGTTCTGAGGTACTGGGTTCTGGCTGGAATTGCTGATCGTCCATGATAAGCGCGTTGACTACACCGCTCAGTGACTTTTGCTATGGCTGAGAAACAAGCGTCAGATTTTGAACCAAATTTAGTTTTGCTGTAAGAGGTTCTTCAAAAGAGCGTGCCAAACACTTCGTATGATCAAGAAAGCTTTATAGCAAGTAGGTGTATATTATGTCCACGTCTGCTGCGGCAGCGCGTGCGCAATGTATGAGCGATGCAAGTATAGCACCGATGTGAAGGTCGTGAAGTGGGATCCACTTAAAGAAAAATTGTTGAGGCTGCTGGGAAACAAGCATGTAGGGAGGGAACGTGGAGACCTGAGGGCCATCTCCTTTTGAGCCCACGTGCACTATAATTGAGCCACAGTCTGGCTCACCCTTTATTTCTGAACGTTTGGTACTCTTGTTAGGTCTTTCACAGTGTAGCTTTGCTACACTGCAAGCGCAGTAGACATTGCAGATGGTTATAATAACCAAATATTTTGATGCAAACCGACCTTTGAGTGCAGATACTGAAGCCTGGAGCAATGTCCTAGTTGGTAAGCTTCTGTTTGTCACCGATGATATTTGGACATTGAGACTGTGTTCAAGGCTGTCGTATCTCGCACAAAGTACACACATCTTGATCTGCTGACGCAGCAGCTTGTCTGGCAAGGCTCGTCGCCCTGGGTATAGTCAACAATGCATTACCCAGGCCTGTTTATTCGTTCTGCTGCACTTCGTGAGGCGCATCGAGCACTGTCCTCTGCGTCCAGCGAAGCTGTGCGAGCCTTGTCATCATACAGCGCAAGTACCTCCTCCTCACAACCAGCTGACAGCACAGGCATTACCGATGCGAATGCTCCCGAATCGAAGCCTACCAACCTCTGCTCAGCGGTCAACGACGCCCTGCACATTGCTTTGGAACAGAATCCAAGGTAACAGATGCTGCTGACCAGGACGCAGAACTCCTTGCCCTCCACGTTGCTTTGTCATTGGCTGCAGGAATGCCTGGTCGTCAGTAGAATTCTTATGTGGGTCAGGGCGCTTTGCTTTGGGGAAGATGTGGGCTTTGGAGGAGTCTTTCGGTGCACAGTGGGCCTCTTTGACCGCTTTGGACGTGACAGGGTGTTCAACACACCCCTGTCAGAACAGGTGACGCCCTGAGCATGCTTTTAGCCGCGCCATGCCAGAATAATACTAGCCTGCTTTCTCCAGATGCCCTCCATTGCCCCAACCAAGCAACTCAGGCAGACCTTTGCAGACAGACTAGCAAAGACAGTTTCTTCAGGAGCAAGTTGCTGGCTTTATGGTGGAGCAATGATGGCAATGTGCCATGATCCAATCGTCTATGTCAGTGCTGCCTTCTCTGTAGCGTTCACCAATGTTCCCCAGTAGGACAAGCCACACTGCTCACAACACAAAGATGGTGCAACCAGTCCCCCATTCTCTCTCTCTGCATCCGCAAGTTTGCGCATGCATGCATGCATGCATGTGGCATTTTGCGCATGCATGGAGTTCTGATGAGGGGCCGGTTGGCATTCCTGCTTGGCGATATGGGGAGCAAAATATACAACCGGAAGTTGGCATTGCACTGGTGGAGAAACTTGCATGACCGGACAGAGTGGGGGGATCTGATACATGCGTTACTGGACGCCTAGTGGACGCCTAGGAACTGGAAACCGTGTGATAACAATGATGTCTTGTGTATTGAACGCCTTGCAACTAATCTGCGAGGCAGCCCTTTATCCTTTCATTGGCGCTCGCAGTGCCTTGTATGTCTTGCCTTCACTCTTGACTTTATATTAAAGAAATTGACAACCCTAGAAATTGCGCAGGGGATTGTGGGGTTTGGCATAGGGACGGCGGCGATGGGAGCGACGCCGGTGGCGGAGATCCAATTTGCAGATTATATCTTCCCGGCCTTTGACCAGATCGTGAACGAGGCGGCCAAGTACCGGTATCGTTCCGGGGGGGACTTCCACTGCGGCGGCCTCACCGTGCGTGCCCCCTATGGTGGGTCCGGCTGACTAACTGCTATTTCGTGATGATCGCTAATTTGCTGTGTGGTCTCACTGGGGACTATGACCTATCATTTGTCCCATGCTGCAGTTATTAGGAGTCGTGTTCTCCTCTGGCACCTTTGAACAGGATTACCCCTGGGCATCCCATTACAGCATGCAAAGCATGAATGCGAAATAAACAGGCTTGAGAAAAGAGGCCCTACAGACATTGAGGAGTGAGGGACAGGACAGGTTATGTGCCTCTGGGAGAACATGCGTCTGTGCTTCCTCTGTCACCCACTACTTTGGGACAGGAAACCCAACTGTGCATATGGAGGCCAGCCAACTGTACCTCTAGATGGCTGGCTTTGCTGCGTAGTGATTATAACGGTGTCAGGGGAGGTGCATGGGTCAACTCAATGTTGTAAAACGATGATTGGCCAGAAATGAACGAGATGCTGTTTCTGCGTGGTCAGGTGCGGTCGGCCACGGAGGGCACTACCACTCACAGTCTCCAGAGGCCTTCTTCACACATGTGCCCGGAATCAAAGTGGTGGTGCCCAGCGGCCCCAAAGAAGCCAAAGGTACATGTGTATTGCTTGACTCTTTACTGCACCACTGCCAAGAAAATCAAACACCTTGGGTTTTGCTGAGCATAGTGGCTCCTGTGCTGCTGTGGACAACGATGCACAGAGACACTTTGAATACTCAGCAAAACCCCTTGGGCTGCTACCATTTGTAGTGATCCAGTAACGGCACATGCAGATTTGTTGTTTTTTTCAAAATCGTTTGATCTGTGCTGCTCTACATTCCCAGCGACGTCCCTCGACAGAGTTGATAGATGACACGATGAGGCTGAGGTGTTCAGATTATACTGCTAGACATGTGCTGATATCCAAGTTCTTGGGGGCATGGAACGTTGCTCATGCAACAGTTGTCACAGAACACATTCTTCTTTCTCTTCAGTCTGTTGATGGGCTCTGCTAATTTGACTGAGGATGGGACTCTCTGTTGCGCAGGTCTGCTGCTGGCATCCATCCAGGACCCAGACCCGGTGATTTTTTTAGAGGCCAAGATGCTCTACAGGACCGTAGTGGAAGACGTGCCGACCGGCAGTTACACAATCCCCCTGGGGCAGGCCAGAATTGCGCACTCCGGGGGTGACATAACCCTCGTCGGCTGGGGCCAGCAGGTTGCCGTGCTGGAGAGGGCGGTGAGTCACTGCTGACTCACCGTATCCCCTCTTCTGCACGCTGCAAAAGGGTGCCCCACCATTGAGAGATCGTAAAGATCAGCTCTAGAGGGTGTCCGCTCACTGACAATCCGAGGAAATGAGGATAGCAGTAGACACCTGCCTCATGCCTCATCTGTGCCACACCTGTGAATACAACCAGTATCCAGTTTCAAGACGATAGTCACCCAAGTCACTTCCGGACAGTGCTTGTTGTCTTGGAGCTGTTGAAGCTTGATGTTATGAGGTGTGGCCAGTGAAGGCACCAAGGCGCTCTACCTGCTGTGTAAATTTTTAGTGTTGGTGGCATGTCATGTGTGCGCAGGCTGCGATGGTGCAGGAAGAGGATGGCATAGAGTGCGACATCATCGATTTGAGGACCCTGCTGCCCTGGGACAGAGATACCATAGGTGAGCCTCAGCTTCTCAGCGTTGAAAAGTTTGCCTAGCGTGTCATTTTACATCTTCTACATCACACTTTACATCTCATGGGCTGATCTTTGTCGTGGCACATCCCTAGTCACTCTGGTCTTTTGTATGCATGTCAGAGCAGATGCAATCTGAGCTGCCGTCTGCATCATCCTAAGTATCACTTCGGCAGAATCATTGCTAGAAATTTCACTCTCGTGCGATCATGCAAAGTAATTCCTTGCCACTTTCACCGAGAACGTTGGCAATATGCCGAGCTCTGATGATCAAGCTTGCTGTTTCAGGACTTGTATTCCCTAGAAAATATTTAAATAAATGGTCTCATCAGTTATTGTGGCTTGTGCAGAGGCGTCTGTTAGCAAAACAGGGCGGCTCCTGGTGAGCCATGAGGCGCCGGTGACCTCCGGCTTTGGCGCAGAAATAGTGGCTGCAATTTCCCGGCGCTGTTTTCTTCGGCTAGAGGCCCCACCGGTGCGGGTGTGTGGATATGACACACCCTTCCCGCTTGTGTTCGAGCCCCTTTACGTCCCCTCTGCCCAGAGGGTTGCTGATGCAATTCGCGAGTCATGCCACTTCTGAATCAACCCTTCAGCATTCTGATGAAATGCTAGATCTAGGGACGTTGAGGAATTGAGATTCGTGGCTGCATGACTTACTGTAATGGATTGTACCATTAATGATTATTCCATCTTGTTCAACAAGTGTACAACATGCATGGGGTGTGTAGAAAGGGGTTTTGGAAGTGCAAGAGCACAAGTCGCAGCTGGCGGTTTAGCAAGCTTGAGCTTGTCCGATGAGATGGGCCTAGAGTGTCGATCAAGGTTGCAACTGCTTTGTAGATTACAAAAGTGCTTCTAGAATTTCCAGCTGGCCTGCAGGGCTTCAATGGGCAAGTGCTTTATTTGGTGTTGTTGCAACCGCGCACAAAGAAGCTTCCTGCTAGCTTGCCATCAGGACACTTATAAGGATTTTATGCACATTGGAGCTCAGCATGATCAGCTCATAGCATGCACTCTTCACTTGCTCAAACTTGCTCACTTATACCCAACGGAGGCGGCTGCACATCACCTCCAGATCTACGCAGTCTCAAAGTGCATAAAGCGCAGTGCAAAGCTTAAGCTGCCAGCTCAAACTTTGGCAGGAGTATATGGGGCTGCCTATAAACACACACTACTGTACACGGCAGTACTTCTCTCATCCCTCAACCTTCATATTTTGGCACCATCCGCGCAGCAGCTCTCTCCTCGTGCAGTTCGCAGAGGGTTTCATGCACCTGCACAGCACATGCCTTCATTGATACCATGAGTCATCGTTACAAGCGGTGACTGCCAGTAGGCACGGTTCATCTGCACACAAGCTGCTGGCAGCGGCTGCCTCAATGCTACACCTAGTCAGACTCGCCAGATCCAAGCAAGAAACAGTTGTCTATGGGCAAGGTGACATTCACAGAGCATGTTGTCCCCACGACAAATCATTGCATGGAAGCTGTGCCATTTGCAGAGCGTGCCAAGAGCCGCATAACTTGACTTTTGCAGGGTGAGCCTGTCAGCTGTCAGTTTGAGGGACCATCCCATTGCTCGCTGCAGGTTGACCATCTCTTGCCAAAGCTTCCGGTTGGACAATTAGACAATTACCTTTGTCTCTATCAGCTCTGGCATCCCAATCTCCTTGTCTGCCAGGATTTCCCAGGTAGCCTGTAGCGCCTGGTCTAGGACTGAGTTCCTGCAGGTCAGCACAAAAATGCCTCAGCTCTCTCCAATTGGGCGGGCTTGAGTGCTGTATTACTTGGTTGCACTCAGCACAGGTTTCCAGTGCTTGGAGGCTGATGCAAGCATGTGATGCTCAGCTGGCTTGGTGGTGGCTGATCGATAAGGTTGAGTTTTGGTGGTGCAGACTCAGACAAGTGATGTCCCACACAGGGTGCAGGGCCTCACTCCAGCTCCTTTCGCAGCTTGCCAAACAGCGCACTCTTGTCCATTGTCCTCGCACTCTCCCCCTGGAGCGTCTTACTGTTCAGCACCCTGTCTTCTGTGAATCTCTGGAGGGCTTCCTGCGTTGCCAACAAGATGAGTTGTACAGATTTGTTGCACAGCACATGATCCAATATCGTCAGCAGAGGTTGATTCCGTGATTTCGCATTGAATGATATATAAAGATCAACACCACACAGACATGCTGCCTAGTTGTGATTCGTTGGTTGAGGCTCACATTCTTTTTCAAGTGTGCGATCACTGTTTTTCTGAGATCGTCAAAAATCCCCTCATCCATTATCTTTTTCAGCACGGCCGCACTGTCATCTTCCATGACTTGCTAGTCTTATCTGATAATGTACTGTGGCTTCCTTGTGCACTGCTCAGAGTGGCGATGGTATGGAGACCTTCAGGAAAAGGGGGACCTCACACAATTTTCTGGCAATAACACAGTCTTTACCACCTTGTTCCACTTTCTTGTACTAGGCAACAAGAAGGTCAGAACATTGCAAAATTGGTGCTATCAAGTTGAGAAAGTTTAAACCTTCAGAGTTGACTACTCGCAGACCACCTGCTGAGTCATCAGCTGGCCGCATCCAGATAGAGTTTGCTTCCTCGTAATCACATCCTTCATTGCCAAAAAGTATTTCTTCTATTATCTATGATCATTTAGTTCTGGAAAATATTCACACCACTGCCCGCAAAGTACAGGATCAAGAAAGTGCGATTTGACAAAAAAAAGGCCATGGCTGCTTATCAAACTAGCAGAAGCTCCTCAAGTATGATCACTGCTCACCAATTTACTGGGCGGTTGCACATGTACTCTGGATGCTTGCTATCCGCCCCTTCAATGGCGGGCAGCAGAAAGTGGTTTGGGCAACCAAGGTACATCGCCCTTTCTGCAGCTGCTTTTGGTCCCATGCGCGTAAGACCCTTTGACTTTACGTACAGCAAAACGCCGTGGATTTTGCTTGTAAATCTACTAAAGGAATGCCAGAAACAGAGACGTCTTAGACGACAATGGTCTACTAAAGATGATATGATATATATGTCTTCCTGGTGCCTCTGCAGGCAAAGACGGCACTGTATGTCCATCAGGGCGTCTGTGACAGAACGAACAGAGGAGGTGCCCCTAGCTGACCTGCAAGTCATGCTGGAGGATGCAGTGCGCCAGGAAGACTACCAGGCTGCCGCAGAGCTGCGAGACGAGCTCATGTACGCCCCTGCCTGGCATCAGTATCATCCTCACCTCATCCAAGTGCACGTGCTGCAGGTCTAGGAACACTGGCAACTTGCACAATTGTGGACCAACCAGTCCAACTGCAGCCTGCACAGCAGGCACTCCTACGTCTACAGTAAAGGGCCGATCTCTTATTCAAATGTCAAGGAAGAACATAGCCACTGCAGTCTTTGTGTTTGGCGTGTGAGTAGTGTGCTTTTTTGAGGCACTGGGTTGTGCTGCAAGATTGAAAATACGCAGGCTTCATGGCGCTTTGAAAGACCTCGAACACAGTGGTGAGATGTCTAATGGAATGCAGGCGGAGGCAGTCAGATAGCAGATCAATGGTGGAGGAAGCCAACAGACGGTTCTACGATGCCTTCCAGCGGAATGACCTCAAGGCAGGGTCCATGACCTCGCACTTAAGCCAATGTAACCTCTGTCACAGTACATGAGCTGTGTGCATGAGGCTGCCGCCTGCCCTGCTGACACATCTTTCAAAAAATTGTTTCAACAGGCAGCTCTTTGGCATGCATGCAGATGAATGTGTCCCATGTATTAGCTGTGGCAAGCACCTGCAGGTCTCCGTCCCACAGAGGGGAGCAACACCGATGGTGTTGATGCACTAAGGGAGAAATGATATGTGCAGCTGCTGTGCACATGTCTGGAGCATCGGGTGATGATTGTGTGTTATTGTGGCAGGCGATGAATGACATCTGGGGCCAAGGAGAGCACGTGCAGTGCATACACCCCGCTGCAGCATGCATCGCCGGGCGGCAAAATGTCAGCCGCCCAGTTTTACTCAAATTTTCTACACCTTTCCAGTCTTTTGTAACGAGCATGTGGGCAGCCCTGTAAGTCAGTGTAGTGTTGACCTAAAGATTACTTGTTGAGGCAAAGTTGCAACCTGCCATGTGATCTGCAATTAAGAAGGACCTGCTGCACTCAAAACAAAGCATTCCTTCTTTTTGCTAGATTCTATTTTCTCACCTGTCTGCATCACCCCCTTCAATTCACATGAAGGCAAGCAGGCCTAGAGATGGTCTGCACTCTTTTCCGGACCACCAAATTTTGAAAGTCATTTTGGAAGTATTTAAATGTTGCAGAGAAAGTATTTTTGGAAGTATTTTTACCTTCAAATCCGTGTACCCTCGCAGGTGATGGAGAGCTGGAGGGTGATTCTGAGAGGGGCGCCGATGACTATAAGCCTAGAGGATGTGCGCGTCTATGCTGGCGATGCTGCCGCTTACGTGACCTGCATTGAAGTCATGGATGCTGGCGACAGCCGCGGCAGGTGCGCCGCTCTCTGCGGCGGAATTCCCCCTTATCTTCGCGCATTATTGCACGCGCAAACTTGCGCAATTCCAAAGTTCAACACTGTGTTGTGGCCGTGTGTATTTCGATTTTCTGCAGCGTAAAGTCCCATCGAGAATATTGGCCTAGCGGGGTGCTGTATAGAGCGAAAGGAGTTCTGCATTCTGGGACTCGGTTTTGAAGACAGAAAATTCAGAGCTTTGTGAAGCACTGATTTGCAGCAAGGGATGGGTCTGCAGGAGCTGGGTCTCGTACTTGCCTTGCGGGCAGGACTGAAAAAGGCTGTGCTGTGCAGGACAGCAGCAACGAATATCTTTGAGAAGCAGGACGGCAGATGGGTGATGATGCATCACCACGGCAGCCCCCTCCCCATCATGATCTAAGGGAAACTCCTTTGAACGAGGGGAGAATGCAGCAAGTTTTGACCTGGAGAGGCTGCAGCAGATATCACGCGGGTCCTCTAAGGCGGTGCCCGGTCAAGGTGCTTGCTGCCAGTGTCTGTGAGTCATCCAGTGGGAGGCCGGGCGGCTCTTGAGACAATGAGGGCCAGCATTCAGCGTGAGAGAGGCGCTTTTTGAACCAGGACAGACTGAAGCGGACACAAGGCGGGTCCTCTGCAATAGCGCCAGGTCAAGCTACCTGCTGCCAGCAGTGCTAGCACTGTCAGTCACTCTGCCCGGTGGCACACTGACAGGCGCTAAAAAAGCGAGTGCCCAGTGGGCCTTCAGGCTGGATTCATTGTGAGGCAGACGCTTTTTAAGCCAGGAGGGAATGCAGCGGATACAAGGCGGGTCCTCTGCAATAGTGCCAGGCCAGCTACCTGCTGCCAGTGCCAGCCAGGCACACAATGGCACGCCAACAGGGACTCAGACAAGGAGAACTGACCGGACCTGCAGCTTCCGGATGCAGGGTCCAGAAGCCTCTTATGAGATCTAGCTTCTTCCTGCCGGTGTCTGTAAGGTGTCCTGTGGCAGGCCAACAGGGATCAAAGACCCTGAGTACTCAGTGGAGCTGTCGGCTGGGTGCAAGTTTTGCATAAGAGTGGATGATATGGACAGACGTGTGCTGCAGCCGTTGTAGATATCGGGCAAATCTGTCAGCTGCATTCTTCACACAATATCTAAATTTAAGCCTCATATCGTTAGGTTGACTGGGTTGAAGTTAGTGTGCGGCCTACCGCAAATGAAATGTGTCTCTCCTCGCACAAAGAAGAGGGAATGATTGATGTGATTGTCAAAAGCGGCCAGCGTACATTTGTACTACTCTCATACAACCGACATGTCTGTTCTTATTGATTCCCTGATAAAGGTGATTGGAGATGACCCGGGATTGGCATGTAGAGTTTTCTGTGGGACTCTAGATGAAGTTTGCGGTGTACATGGCTCTAAGCGGTGGGTGTTTATCCCCAGGCCAAGCAATGCATGCGCTAATGTCTTTGCTTCTGTGCGTAACTGTTAACTCATGAGGTTAGAATGTCTGAATGATTGAGATGCCATGCCGTTGTAAGAAGCCATCAAAGACTGAAACCTGGATACACGTTTAAGCATGTCTGAATGATTGAGATGCCATGCCCTTGTGAGCAGCCATCAGAGGCTCAAACCTGGATACACTGCAGCAAATGGAATATCTAATGATAGTGCTAGCGCCTCTAGCACACTGCCGTTCTGGGGACCATCAATGGGTGAAAAACAGGCCATACTAAGTATGGGGCAGTACATCATGTGTTATTTCAAGTTGTACTGCTAGCTTTTTTTTGTGCCCATGCACTACCCGCGCTTTAGGATTCAGCTCTGAAAGATACTTGGTGATGTTGCCAGCACCATCAGCGTTAGGTGAACCGATGTACGTGAGGCTTACTCACATGAAAGGGTAAATGATGGCATCCATTGCGTTTCTGATGTTGACAACGGCTGCTGTAGTATCAGATATTTGGCTACAGCGGACGGGTTTGGACAACACCGTAGCTTGTGGGATATTCGGTGTGGAATCCCTCAGGTCCGTATCTAAGGAGAAACACGAGGTGTTTCTACAAAATATTGTCCACAAGACACTTTGAGCAAAAGTATCTTCTCGCACAGGTGAGAACGGGGATCTGTTGTCGTTCGACTTCAGTTTCTTCTGGCCCTGTTGATTTCAATACTTTCTCGACTTCCTAGTTTTTCTCGGTATGAAGAGTTGATAACTGGTCAGGCGAGGACGCCGAGAGGAATCTTGTGAAGTGATCGTGACACACACTTATTCTTCCATATTTTTCGTGGCAGGCATGAAGCCTGAAGCCATGAAGACGGAAGCAACCCCATCGCTTCCACTTGAGATATGGCAAATGATTGCAGACAGGCTGCGCGTGAAGGAATGGGTCAGTTCATGTGGCAGTGCCTGTCGTGCTTTCCATCAAGTGCAGCCTAGAAGATTATATCTCCCAACAGATCTTGACAAGGAAGGCCTCGTCGTTCTGAAATGGGCAGCAAAGCACTGGAATTACGCGGAAGAGGTGTACTTGATCATTGAAGAAGAGGTGAGAGGAGACAATTGGCAGTATTATCCTAAGAACTTTCTAGGTCTATGTTTTTCTGCAGTTTTGCTGCCCTCAAGCTTTTTTCCATGAACATTATGGCACTGCAGGAATTCCACGGGTCCTGTGATGAATTTCACACCATTGGAGAGAGCATGGCAAGAGCATCTGCTGTAAAAGTGGCGGACGTCACAGCTTTCACCTCACTGTTTGGCCCAGAGAAGGCTAGATTCCAAGAGCAGTTTGCGGGGCTCTTGCACCAATGCTTGAGGGCTTGGAGCACCGTGGAGAATTTAAGTGTCTACACGCACTCCATGCATCCCATGCCTCCTCTGGATCGATTGGTCAAGTTAAATTTGTCCTTGCTTGTAGTTGACGACACAGTGCTTGAGTCATTGCAAGGCATGCAACAACTTCAGAATCTGAAGTTGCGTAGTGGAAGCGGCAGCACAAAGCAGATGCAATGCTTGGACTTGACTGGCCTGATTCATCTCCAAGAGGTCGACCTGGAGAATGTCGTGCCGCATGTTTGTTCCATGGGCCCCAATATAGTTTTGAAAATTGCTGGTGAGGCGTCGTTTCTAGAAGGCAAGTCTTGGCTGACACAGCATTGCTGGCAACGCTTGGAAATCGCCACGAGTATTTTTGGTAGCCAAGGGATGTCCAGCCAATTCCAGGGGTTGTTGCAACAGCTGGCCTGGCAGCGCCGGCAATTGCAAGGTTTGAGGATCCATAGTTATTTCTGTGAGCAACATCTTTTGGTCGGGCCGCATTCCGGAAAACAATCCCATGTGCCAGACCTGCATGCCCTAAAGCAGCTGTACATCAGGGCTGAGGGCAGCATGTCAATTTGTATTCCTTGGCAGACGGCCCTTAACAAGCTTTCGCCACAAGCAAACAACATGGACATCACTATTGAGTGTCCCGATAATTTTGCTTGCCAACTGCGGTCGGTTCGTCTCTATTACTCGCACACGAGCACTGAAGGCATGGAGGCATTTGTCAAAGCCCTGAGGAAGGCTGCCGAAGATGGGACAGGGTGCATGAACAAAGTGTTTTCTGGGCACTCGACAGACATGGCTGGAACCTGTGGTGAAACATTTGGGGGGATTTTTGCCCCATACTCACACAGCCATGCGGTTGTTGCTCTCTCGTGGCCATACTAGATGCATCTGCCCATGCGTGGGTTTCAACAGCTTGTGTTGCTGGGTGTGATAATTATATTATAAGCAGCTTCTCACTATACATTGCACGTGAAGCTTCCTGTGCACCTGCCGAGCCCGCAGCACTCACATACACGCTGCCAACCCCTAACTTCCCTTGACCCGAGGCCATCGATGCAAATCCCCGGCAAAATCCAATTGTGTTAGCCAGCTCTGCGCAGCGGCCTACTTTACGGTTCTGCAGCAGGTTCAGATACCATACCCTGATATTAATACACACAGTTGTCTTCATCACTGAAGTTGCCTGCTTGGATTGCTCCAGTCATCCTTCAAGTGCATCTTCCACAGCAGCTGCCTGTAAGCTTGCAGCGCTCCTCGTTCCGAATCTCGTTCTCCCAGTGCATGCGCTTGTAGCACTCATCCGTCCAGTGCTTATTTTCCTGCAGCTGCATATGGACTTGCAGCACACTTAGCGTGCGGAACTGTTTCATTCCCAGGTGCCGCCTGCCAGGGCCTTCTCACATGCGCAGCGGTGGCCAATTAACCTCAAAACATTGCACTGCAAATACTCTCTTCTAGATCTGGTGTACAGAGCACTGCACAGACCATTTGCACTGCAGCCCCCCTATATATTGTATGCTTGCAAGATTAGGTGTTGCAGCATTCATCCCTCCCAAACGCTGCCTGCGCTGGCTTTCCCGGCTTAACACACTACAGAGCCTCCTTCACTGCAGCTGCCTTCACCTTTGTGTTCCTCGTCACCCCTGGTGGCACCGGCTGCGGCTCTGCAGGATGCGCCATCATGGATCCATTCATCCCATTGCAGACACATGAAACATGTGTCAAACTTGTACATATAAAACTAGGCATACTGCAGCCGTGTGTATGAATGTGTTTTTTTAGGGTGCAAAAAGTCTGCATGACAGTGCATCCCAGGTGGCGCCTGCCGCTGCCTTCCTGGCGCGCCGTGATGGCCAATCACATCACATCTATTGGACGTTAAAGCCAGCGTTCAGACATGGATATCTCAAGAACCCGTTTTACGCCTGTATTTGTTTTCGTTATTTTCTAATATCTGTGTTCCGGTGAAATCAACTTAATCCCAGGAGGGGCCTGCCGCTGCCTTGCCGGGTGTGCCGGCCCAACCGCCCCCGGCATTGGCCGGCGCGGCCGGTGCACGCGCAGGAACGCCCCCGAAAGCATCGTCACCGCCTGCATGCACCCGGCGCATCAGCACATCCTCAATCTGCCAAGGAAGACTCCCTGTAACTATGGCTGCTTGTCCAGCTGCCCACGGTTGATTGAGTCTTGCTTGGATCTCGTTGGGCCAATCGAGGGGTAGGCATTTGGCAGGCGTCACCTGCCGCTTGTCTGCAGATGCAGCGTGTAATAGTTATAACAGTTAGAACCGTCCATCTGTGCAATAGATGGAGCTCATTGCTGCTATATAGGCAGCAAGGACCAGCAAAGGGCGCGCCCTGCTTGCACCCGCAGCATGGACAGCTGTGCACTGAAATATAAAGAACAATTGAAGTCTTTAAGGCGCTCACAATTAACTTGCTGACGGCACTACAGACAACAGAACATAAACAAAAATTGGCAGTATCCCACACTTTATTACAGTCTGAAATCACTGGCTCAACAGCAGCTCAAAACATTCACCAGCACTGGGTATGCTAGAAAGACCCTTACCATGGCGTAGTCCGGTGCCGCCACCGCCGACACCGCCGACACCACCGCCCCCGTAGCCGCCATCACCACCGCGGCCACCGCCGCGCTTGTAGCTGCCGCCGCCACCGCCGCCATACCCCGGGGCAATCCCGCCGGGGGCGCCGCCACTGCCGGCGTCGTAACGGGGCTGGCGGTCCGCGGGGGGCCGGAAACGGGGCGGCGGGACGCGGTTGCGTCGTTCGGTGCGGCTGCGCACGCGCACAATCTTGGAGTGGATGGCCGCGCTGATGCTGTAGTAGACCTTGCGGTAAATCTTGGGCAGCGCGTACGCTGCAGCAAAAACACAGGGGAATTATCAGCTTTCTAGCTGATGTTAGCGCAATTCAGCAGCAAGGTGTGCTACAGCAAGGGGCCCAAGGACAGCCACTCAATACGTCTACACATTCATTGTTTGGATGTCACAGGAAGGTGCCGTGAGGTGTACGGACCCTGCAAAGAACCTCAAGGCAGTCAAAGCGGAATACTTCACCGCTGCCACATGCTGCCAGCCATCAGAAGCAGCTCATGTGTTCAGCAATCATCCGCTGAAGCCCTTGCCAAAATGCACTCCGGTGTTGGCACTACAGCAGATGTATTGCAATTGCTCACAGCGAGGCCGTTAGCTAAAAACCTTGCTTGAGCAACTGCCGGCCGCTTCCATGCTTTGTTGGTGCTTGACACTCATCACTGCATGTGTGCAGCCAGGGGCAGCAGATGCAGAGAAAGCAAGACTGTGGGAGCCTAATTCCTGCGAAAGTAATGTTTTCCTGTAAGAGGTCAGGATGCCTTCAGACTGCATCCCTGGCAGGAGCGGACTGGTATGCTAGCCTTTGTGTGACGAGCAACTCACACTCGATGGTGGAGGCGTCCTGAATGTCTCGGATGGCTGACGCGTCCACAATGTTGCGCACAATGAACCGCTTCACTGCCTTGTCCTTGGGGACCAGCACGCCTGCGATCACAAATTCATTTTCTGCTTTGCACTATGGGCGCTCTTTTGGAGAATATTCTGGGGGCAATGATCAAGGAACAACAATTGTAGTGACCCTTGCAGGGTTGGATATTACAGGGTGACAGAGTTATTCGCTGGCAACCGGCGGCCGCTCCAAAATTTATTATTTTATTATTAGATCGTTCATGACTCGCTTTCCCTGCCACAAGGCAAGGTATGTCCTGCAGACAAGCCCAGCACAAGAGCATCTTAGAAGGAGTGGCTGCTCTGTGGCCTAGCAATGCCAGAGAGCAGGTCCTGTAGGAGAGAGACTTATGTCAGCCAGCCACAGGTCAATTCCCCAGGAGAGCTGTTCTCAGCTTTGTTATCCCGACAAAGCCAAGACACAGATCCGCTGGAGCATTGACTTGCTCGGTGATCATGCCCTGCTCCATGGCCCAAAGGCTCCCATGATGCCAGGATACACCCAAGTTGGGTTTATTCAAGTGGCGCAAGTGCGCAGTCCTGAACTTCGAGAGCCCCTGCAAAGCCTACTGTAGGCTGCAAAGGCGCGCTGTACTGACAGAGCAATCTGTTGGAGACCCGTGATGCCAGCAGATATAATTAGAAGCAGACCCTCCACGCGAGCAGGTCGGGATCTGTCATCCCCTGAAGTGGACTGAGAAAAACGCTGTTCACAGTCTGCCCTGCCCCTTGCCTAAGAAAGAGGCGCGGGGCAGAAGATTGGCAGCCAGGTACAGCTGTGCATGCGTGCGCTGACACTCTGGAAGTGTGATACAGCAGCAGATCTAGATGACAGAAGGGGCAGCCCTTGCACAACCTCACCCGCTGAACAAGCTCCTAACAGTGAGAGACCTTGCCTTTCCCACTGAATATCACACCCATATGGAACCGGGTACAAACTAGTAATATCATATGGCTCACTACACAGGTGGACAATTCTGCACAGCGCGCCTGCAGAAATTCCGGCTGAAATTGCCAAAGAGCAGCGCATGAAGAGAAGATGCAGAAAGACTGTGATGTTCACCTGAGGCCTCGCAGCGCACTCGCTTGACATGACCACGGGCTCCAGGGGGTTTTGAGCGGCCACCGCTCCTGCGCTTCTTAGTCATTGCAGCCTGCACACCCAACAAGCCTGCTTGCTTCAGCTGCCTGCACTTTGTGAAGAAGTTCATCTCGCCAGGCATCGTGAAAGGCAAGCTTCGGAAGTGCACAAGTCATTGCTCATGCACCTGGGACTGGCAGAGCCGCAAAAGAGGCTGCTAGCTTCCAGCAACGCTGCTTAAAGGACGAGTTGTGCTGTGACGGAAAGAGTACGATCTGTTGTGATTCGAGATTGCCGCTGAGAGGCTTCCACCAAACGTGCAGGATTGTTTTAAGACTCACGCTGTGCCAGTCGTATGGTCCTGCTTGTCTGCAAGGTTGAAAAAAAGATACTTCCAGTGAAAAATTTTTGTGTCTGCGATCTGGGATCGATCGGGCCAGCAACCGCCAGAAGGCCTGCACTAGTTCCTCATCAACTTTCTGGGACTTATCAAGTCCGATACAAGACGAGCAGCACACCGAATTTTGCCGTTCGAGGTCTGGCAGAAGCTTACGTCCTCTGGCGTCGCTGCGTCAATGTGCCTGTTGGGTCACTGTCCAAGATCGCCCTCGATGCATCTACAGGTTGATCGACCTGTCAAGGAACGAAATTTGAACGATCTACGAGGAGCAAAATGGATCGAACAGCAGCTAGATGAGATGATGGGAAACAGCCAGCGTGTCCTGGTCACATGGTGCTGACCAGACAGGTCCGTCATCACCACGTTGGAAATTTGGCAAGTCGGTGGGTTTGGTGCCTTTTAAAACCTGTGCTAAAAAGTCTAATCTCACGACAACTGCCAGAGGAAAGCGCGGGACTATGAATTAGAAAGCAAAGCGCGCTGTTTTAACTGCCCGTAGAGGTGCATCAGGCATGTCACTCACGCGCGTGCATGCCGGCATGCTGAGCACTTTTAAGACCAGAGTTCAGAGCTACAGGAAATCTGACTTAGAGTGGATGCGTAAATATTCTTATTGATGAATGGGAGACCCAATCAGACATTAATGGCCACAATGCACACCCTCAGAATACTTGGGACTCTTCATTCTTGCAGCCTGCCTCCGCCGGTAATGCTGAGATGCTAGCCTGCATATTTGCAACTGTCAAACCTAGTATAGTCGCATCCTGAGAAGAGACCAAATGTAATTTTCTATTGTGCTAAAATAAACTGGGCTGTCAGACCACTTTATACTGGCTTGCATCCACTGAGCAGAACTGAAGGCTGCTACCCATGTTGGCAACCAATACCGTGCCGGGAGTGGCATAATCTGGAAACTCTTCTTCTTTTCAAACCTTGAGTCAATGAGTTGCTTATCGGGACGTTGGCTCAGTAACTGCAAGGGGATTAGCTCCCTATATTATATACACTATTCTACGCCCCTTGGTAGCTGAGGCGTTGAAAAAAACCGCCCATGGCCTGTTCTGGACATTCCCCTATCCTTGCAGTTATGGGACATGCAAGGACTGCTCGACATATGTAACATGAATTTTGCAGATCCAGCTTGTTATGCACGTGCCTTACATCGTTGCTTGCCCTTCAAACTGCCCTTGTATCACATTCATGCAAGAAAGCTGCAGGATAGGACTTTTTTGCTTGGTTGCACCTGAGTTGATCTCGTGCTACATCAAGCATCTAGAGCATGCCCCGCACTTGCACGGCCATTGCGGGTGGCACCAAATGCGATCACTCCAAAAATGACGCCCGTAAAACAAGCCCGCGCTGTTGCATAATTGGTTGACGGGGCTCGTGACATAACTCATCCGCTTCCCCGCAGCAGCCATGGCATTGGCAAGGTCTCGCACTGCACTCATGTAACCCTTGCCTAGAAGGCTAATGCTGCATTCACACAAGCGTGCAGCCAAACCCTCATAATTGTCACTTGCCACCTTCACCGAGACCACAGCATGAATGTGTAGCACATTCAGAAACTTCAGTGAGCTTGCCAGGTGTATGTTCACATTGTCTGCCGTTATGTATAGCTCCGTCAAACGCGTGAACTTGAGCCCGGCAAATACATAAGGCCCTGGAGGTTCATAATGGTCCCAGTAGAGCACTCTGCACTGTGACAACTCCATAAACGTGCATGCGTAAATGTGCCTATACCGCATTTTCACGCACTCGATCTTCTTGCTCTCAGCCAACCTGCTTAGGCATGCAGGTTTTACCCCGTATTCTTCAAGGCAAGAGAAACTCAAAACAGCAGACTCTGGCAACTTTATATCTGTGACACAAGCGCTGCTTATGCTGACATTCGCGAGATGGGGCAAACTGGACAGATCCATTTCGTAAGACACGGGGTATGCGTAGGCAGTGCGCCTAAGCTGTAGAGATATCAGGTACTTCAAACCCCTTATTGCTTCAAGCTTTGGCAGGCTGATGACTTGAGTGTCCAGCAGCAAATGCCGCAGGCTCTTCAAGGACGGCAAATCAAAGTCCCTGAAATAAAAGTCGCACTTGACACTCAACAGCTGAAGGCTCGTGCCACAGCTCAGCAGCAGCTTGAGCGCTTCTACCGGTGACAGCTCTGCAGCCTCTGTGCCCCGTTCTAAGACGCAGCTGCTTTCTTCCGCCCTAAAGCAAAGGTGGCTGCTGATAGCCTTGATGAATTTTCGTCCCCATGACTGCGCAGAAGGTTCTGCTATACAAGCTGTTGCAGGCCCCGGATGGCTGCTGATGGTCAAATGGGATAGACAAGGCAGTTCCGGCATTCTTGCATCAGAGGGTATAAAGAGGTGGAGTTCTGCTGAAGTGCACTCAATTGCAAGCCTGTTGGCCTGATCCCAGTGCTTGTGTAGCCATACAGGCGCTTGCAGACTTGACAGAGCCATGGCTATGGTGCTCGGCTGCAGAGCCTGCATAGCCCGGCAGGCTCTGCTCATACGGACCCATTCTTTTGTTGTGAAATGGTCCGCAATACGCTGCAGGATGTCAGCAGGCAGGTGCTCCCAGCTGACTGCCTCACAGTTGTCCATAGAAGGCCCTGCAGCAGAAATTGTGCCTTGGTGTGTGCTTGAAGACAAGTATGGGATAGTGCGAATTGCGGAAAATCAATTTTAAGCGTTAAGCAGGCAGTAAGCAAATCCCTATAACGCAGGCCGATCTTTCCAGATTAAAGCACCAACCTTACAGGTCCCTCTGACGCTCAAGGGTTCCAGTGGAGTTCAAAAGTGGAAAGTGTTCCTGCAGCAGGAATCCTGCTATGTCAGAGGTCATATGTTCAGAAAAACTTTAGAATTGGTTTGCTCACAGCCACAGGCAGTCGTGCACCACGACTTCTCTGAAAGTGTAATCGGCAACTTGGACCCGAACGACCCAGTGCCTTTTGCGTCCTCGTGCATCGAAGGACTTTCTGAGCAAAAAGGAAGTGCCCAAGCAACGAAGCTGCGCCTGCCTACTGCTAAGGTTGCCAGTCGTCACCTCAGAGTATGTTCTTCTCCGTCCTCCAGACGATAACCAAGATTTTGAATGAACTTCGTGTGCCAATCCCACAGTTTCTTATATTTTCTCACCAGAACACGCTGCAGTTCACCGAAATAGTCAAGTACTCTGAGGGCCTTACGCGCAAGTGAGACTTCCAGAGAACAAGGATGTGGTCCAAGGGGGTTGCACGGTGCTTGCATATAAACGAAGGATGCACTTTGTTAAGTAATGATCTCAGCACCTGCAGGGTTTTTACTAATGCCTTTGTCATGACATATGTATATTTGAAAGCTCTTAAGACCTTCTAGAGGGAAGTCATGCAAGTTTTCATCAAGCCATTGGCTGCTCAGGTGTCCCAAATTGCCACCGTGGACAATTTTTAAGGTCTGTGTGCAGACGGCGCACTGCGGAATCCTTAAAATTTGCACTGAGCCTTCGTTTGTGACACAAATGGATTCATCCGGAACAAAACAGACATGAACGGGTGTCTAGGTAAACAAACATTTTTTCTGGCACAAAGTCACGCACAGAACACCATCCCTGCATCAATCAAACAGGCCCACCACTAGGAAAAATACTCATTCCAGACTATGCCGCATATGCCCAGGCTCAAGCTCATCCCCTCAGCGCACTCAGCCGCTCCAGAACAGCCTGTGCATTCGCCTTGCGCCGCAGCTGAGGCAGTCTCTCGACTTGCAGAGCTGCACCGTCCGCTGCAGAGCCAAGCGCATCCAAAGGAGGCAGGGAGTCGAGGCCAGCAAGGTCCTGCGCCCACCTGTGCACATATCAAACAAAAAATTTCAGCTTCAGATCTGAGCAGCTCGCAGTGGAATGTATTATGCAACGTGCTGAGCGCTGCCTGCCCTCTAAGCATATGCAGAAAGAGGCATGAACTTCTTTATTCCTGCACCATGCAAAGCCTGGACAAGAAATAGAAAGAGAGCAGGAAACACACTGTGTGAAGACCTGTACGAACGCAACATGCCAATGCCATACTGTTGCACACTGAGACCCGACAACAACTGTAGACTAGAAAACTCAAAGAACAAAGCGCTGCGAAGCTATCCGCTGCCCTGCAAAATTTTCCAAATATCTCATAGGATCTCTCACCTGTAGGGGCGGTCTGAGCGGGTGGTTTCCCAGGAGAGCTGCCCATCAGCGGCCAGGTGGGCAGCTTCTGTGGGCACCGTCAGGCCGTCATCGCCATCAAACAGGCACGCCAGCCGTGCTGAGTCAGCTGAGTCGGCGCAGTCGGCAGTGACTAACTTCAGCCGTGGCACGTACCGCAGCCGGAGTGTCACCGGGCGGCTGCTTCCGGCAGATTCCGCGCCTACCTTGGCCGTCACTATCAGTGGGTGCGCCTGCAGGGCAGATCATGGAAAGAAATGAATCACAATGAAATTCAGCACTGCAGTCAAACAGTGCATCGTATTTAACCGAAAGTAAAGAGCCTCCCGGAAGTGCACACAGGGCCCTCATTGCCAAGAGATTGCTACACTTTACATGCTGTATGACTCATCCACAAGTGTTGAGTTGCGCAATTAGAAAGAGAAAATGAGGCGCCATTGTAAGAGCGCCTTTGCGTGGGGACCTGCTTCTACAAAAAAGAAACCCTCCTCAACGTCAGAAATTGATCTCATAAAGTTCAGCTTTAGAGTACCGTTTCTTAGCCACAAGATTCAATGGAAGGGAATGCGCACCTGATCGCGCGCCGTTCCTGCCGAGCGCGGCCGCTTGGCCGGCCGGTGCTCGCCAGGCTCCAGCTCAGCGTCCAGCTCAGCGTCCTCGCCTTCCTCGTCAACCTCCATCCCCTCTGCCTCTGCTGCTGAGCCGTCCCCCGAGGCACCCGCCAGCGCCTCAGCCTCCGCCAGTGATCCTGCGCACCACAAAGAAACCCTTTCAACTGTTGCCGAATAGGTTCGGAGCATGATCTCTCCTGCGCTTCTGTGGGAGGCTATGATGGGAAATATCCCGTCAAATGAGCAAGTTGTTGTTTCCGTGACCATAGTTGACAGTAGAACTTAGGACAGTCCTGACTGACATGCGTTGACTGCTTGTTGTTGACTGCAGTGCCTGATATTTCATTTACCAAATAAGATAGTCTTTCAATGAGGCTCTTGATGCATTGAGCAACAGTATATAAGCAAGCAGAAAATGAATACTGTTGTTGCTTGCATGCAGTCAGCGTCACTGACTCAGGAGTATTGTGAGATAAAGTGGGGCTATGATGGCAGCTGTGTATCTTGAGAATTGTGCTCGTCCGCATTGCGTGCCCCTGAAATGCTGTAGCAGCTTCACTTGCTTTGGATAGGCACTACAGCACATCAAGCGAGTACATCACGTGGGCCAGCACAGGTACCTTCTAGAGGATGCCTGCGGTCAGGGTGCAGAGCTGGTACTACAAGAAGATGCACATGCACAGATGCACCCCAAGCTGTCAAAGCTACTGGGCATTGAGCTACTGCCACATTATGGTTTGTATGGTGATGTACAAGAAGTTCTTGCTGTAATGCTTGATGCACCGCAGAAAAATATGCAACAACAGAGGTGCGCTCACCAGTGATGGAAACGTCAGCAGGCAGGTCAAACGCCTCCTGCGTGGCCGCCAGCTGCACATAGGCAACGTACAGCGGCAGCGGGAGCAGTTCTGCACAGCGTGCCTGCCCCGGCGGTCGCCGCATGAGCGGAATGCCGAGCTTGGCTCGCACCGGTTCTGCTGTGCTACGGATCGCCACGAATTGCTCCTGCACAAGACCAACACATGCATGTCATCAGGGCCAGTGCCGATGTTGGAACAATGAGCTCGCTGTGTGTCTATCATGCCTCTCCCCACCATGCTAAGCATCAGTTGTATGAACTTTTCAGCTGTGCAGGGGTGTCGTAGGCATGCAGATGAAGCACGGCCATCAGAAACCTGCAACCCCCTGAACCTCTGGAAAGACAACCTCTAATTAGACAACCACAAAGACTTCATCTTTCAGAAAAGGAGTGGCATGCATGAACGGGTGGGTACGCTAATTCAGCTTGTTCACAACCACCCGGTCTGGGGGATGTCTTTATCATCTTCTGTCATGGTCTACTCTGATGATTTGTGATTTTGTATTTGCATAGATCACCATCGCATGCTGCATGCGTCTGAAATCAGGCCTTCCTCCGGAGTACCCTGATATGTAGTAGGAAGACATTCCAAAGACACACCTCCAGTGCTGTCAGGAACGCGCGCTTGGCGGCCACCGACGCGGCCAGCGCATCTCGGCGAGTCCTCAGCGCTTCAACCTTTTTGAGCGCCTCTCCGCGCTCGTGCTTCTCGTGGTCCAGCCGCTGCAGCATGCGCACGTGGGGGTCGTCGATCTTCACCTTGAACTGCTCCGTAGCTGATGTGAGGAACTCCTCCTCGTGCATGAGGCCGATGTCCTCGTCTGTGTACTTCGACCTGCCGCATTTTCAGCTTCAAAAAATTTGTAATGCACAGGATAAATGCATGTGCGCTTTCACTCATTCGGCTGAGTGCTGCAGAGAGGCACTCCAGAATGCATATTTTGAAGCAGGTTATCGAGCAATTTATGCCAGCTGGAGTGCTAATGACTACTATCACCACAGTACGATAGAGCCTCAGTGATGTTTGGTAGCCAGCTACACTCTTGGGATACTGTACACAATCTCACATTCAGCATGAAAGCAGCCCTGAGCACTGCAGCTTCTTCCATGCATGACAATGCAATGAGTGTACACCATAAGTGAAAGCAGTCTGATCCAGATTTCAGGCGCACCTGAAGGACTGGCATGCCCGGATCTCCTTCAGGTAGTGGCCCTTCTCATACAGCAGATTTTGCAGTGACAGCTCGGCGGCATCAAACTGTGCCTTGGCCTCTGCTGTGGACTCCCGCACCTGTGTGCAACAAGCAGACAACTTCATATTGCCGGCAGTCCATTAGTAAAGCATGTTCCTGCAGCTTGTACCCAGTACCAGCTAGTGAGCATATGGGCAACATTATTATCCTGGAAATGGAGGAGGGCAAAGCAGCAATGGGCCAGAACCGCACCCGCTCAGTCTCTTCGCACAGAGTTCGATTTGCAGCTTTGATCTGCGTGAGGGAGACCAGCCCCTTCATTAAGACGACATGCGTCTCTTCGTCGCTGGCTCCACGCTTCTTGCAGGCCAGCAGCTCTGCTGCTACCTGCTTCAGGATTCTGCACTGCTCCACCTGGCCTGCATCGGCGCCCAGATCGCACATTAAGCACGCAAGAGGCTTAGATACAACAAAGGTGAACCAAGGCAGGACAGCGCTGAATGACAGGATGAGTAGAAGATTACCATCCATCGGATTGCCCTGGAGTCGCAATTGCTTCCAAAGGAATTGACGATGAGGAGTTCAGTCTTCTACGATCGATTCGATGACTATTTCGAATCTGAAATCACGTCTGAAACTTGTGACGAGCCCCTCGAATGCTAGCACTTGTTGTGCAGAGCAAGGCTGCTTCAAATGTCACGATCCAAAAGCTATGCTCGAAGACCACGACTCGAACTCTCAAAATCTCCAGACTTTCCAACGAGCTTCTTTTGAAAAGATAGAGCAGAAGAATGTCTAGCTGGAGAAGAAGCAAACTCTGCCATGCAAGGGCCAAATCCCTCTCAGAAAGGGATATGATGACCAGAGAGCAGAGATCATGGGATTCCTTGGACGATCTTGCGCTGTGTCCGATAAACGGTGCTGCACGTTTCCTCGAGCATCTGGGCGACACAAGAAGTGGCATAAAGTAGTTTTGACGGCGCGATGGTGAACATTTTACCCTTCCTCGGGCCACCAAGGCAGCCGGCGCCACGGCGCACGGCCAATGGGAAGCCGGAGGAGGAGAAGCCGGGCTTCTTGCAGCGCATCGCGACCCAGAGGGGGGGAGAACAGGGGCCTCGCAGGGCAGCAGGCAGAGGCATCATCGTGCCTGGGCAGCAGCTGCCCCACATCACGCTGAACACCGTCCAGGTGTGCGGGTACCTTGTCAGGACTGCTGCCTGAAGAGCAGGAGCTGGGCAGGGCCAGCTCAATGTGTTTACGTCAACTATACATGCTTGTTTGAATGAAAAACAAGATTATGCAGTACGAACAGGACGACATTATGCAGTACGAACAGGACGACTCAAAGTTCCACCAAGGTGTCGTGCAGCATGCCGATCGGCAGGATCATATTCGGACATCTGTAACTATGCTCTTCGAGGATGCGCCCAACTGGGCTTTGTGTAAATTGGAAATGGTTTCGGCTCCTACAGACTTCAGTGGCGCATCATGTTGTCTTTCTGGGCAGGGTGGGAAGCTGGAGATCGGTGCGCCGACTGGCAAGTGGCAGATGATAGTGGTGTACCGCGGCAAGCACTGCCCTGTCAGCAAGAACTATCTGGCCAGCCTGCAGCAGATCATCTACGAGCTGGATGAGCTGGGCGTGGAGGTGGTCGCTGTGTCGGGCGACGGCCGTGAGCGCGCCGAAGCCTTCGTGAGTCGCCCATCCGCCTCATTTTCGCACAGCCTCTTCACAGCACTGTGTCCAGTGAAGTGAACACAAAGGATCTTAGTACTGAAGTTCCTCTCAATCGAACATCTCACCTGGTATTCTTCAGTGATGGGTGTCCTGGGACACTGTTGGTAACGTAAGGCGTGACCTTGTCCCTGCCAGTGGTTGCTGAGTTCCTGTGTATAAACAAGTGAAAATTTGCCGATCACAAGTGCAGGAAACCTGGATCGGCAGAAAAAGAAAACCAGCTGTCCTCTCATGCAAACATGTAGCATCAAAGCAGATGACAAGCAAATCACTTGGCTCTGTTGTGCTGCGCAGCTGGAGGCCCTGAAGGCCACCACAGAGACCAAGGAAGTCACCTTCAAGATCGCCTACGGCCTGCCCCTGGACGAGATGCTGGCGTGAGTCCCACCCTTACAACTTTGCTGTTCAACAGTACTGTGAGCAGCTCAAATAAGGTAGCTGCGCTTGTCGGCGGTTCTGGAGTCTTCCTGCAGACCTTTTAAGGCATTAGGCTTCCTGGCATGCGGGAAATTATGGCATGCATGCACAGCACATGCCTGCAAGTGCTGAGTCAAGGCATGCGGGAAGTTATGGCATGCATGCACAGCACATGCCTGCAAGTGCTGAGTCACTAGATTTGAGACCTGTAGGCTGGCCTAGGAGGCCATGCCCTGCTCTTGAGACGTGGGTGGGGCTTGCGTAGTCGTTGTACAACGCTCTCTGCGTAGCACGGCCAGTGCTCAGGAGCAGTGAATGCAAGAGTACCCTAGGCCCCCAGTTCTGGTGCTTGCTTCTACGCTGTAGAGATAGACGGGATGGAATGTGAAAGAGGCAGAGCGCGCTAGCGAGCCTTGGCATTTCAGTGCAAAAAACCTTACCTCTCGAGGTACACATTTAGGAGCAGACACGGCAGCACATGCCCGCTGGTGTGGCGTTTGTGTATCGGAGCTTCTCTGCCTCTACAAGCATGCTTAATACTCTCAGCACCTGGTCTGGCTCTGAATGTGTCATCACCTTTCCCTGTTTCCAAGGCTGCATGCTGCTGACAGCCTGTGCCGACACATCAACTCAGATGGTGCTACAACGGTATATTGCAGCACTCGGCAAGCTGTGCTGCTGACGGCAGGTGCCGGTATGCTCGCCAGCAGGGCCTTTCTGTGTCGCTGAGATATGTTTATGCCAGGGCACATGTTCCCTCATGCATGCATGTTACGGCCTGGACCTTAGCCTCTTTTGTCCGGCATGCGAGCTGACGGCATACTGCCGGCACATGCGCGCAGGTGGGGCCTGTTTGTCAGCGAGCCGCGCAACCCGCGGGAGACGGACCAGCCCTTCCCCGAGCCGGCGCTGTTTCTGCTCAACCCTGACGGCGAAGTCATCATCATCGATTACTCCAACTCCCCCTTCGCGCGGCCAGACCTGCGCATCCTCGTCGAGGGTAAGTCCCCTGGATTATTATCCATTGCTATAATTTTTACTCTTGTTACCACATTGTTTTCGTGCTGGATGCCAGGCGCGTATGCAGACAAGCTGCAACTTGCATAGCTGCTAGAACCCAATTTTTGTTGGACTCGCGAGATCCGAAAACCCCAATGAACTATAGGCACGGTGGTCAGTAATTGTACCGGCCCCGCCAGTGTACAAACCATTACAGCTGCACTCCTTTCCAGCTTTCCTTGGGGGTTTTACGACGTGCCCCTCAGACAGTTTTCAGTAGCTTGGGGCCCTGCAAAACAAATGGTGCGTTCCAGCAGCACTCCAATAGACCTGTTGCATCCCCTGTCTATATTGTTTTGAATCCTGCTTGCAGGCCCTTCCTTGCTGGGAAGGCAAAATACTGTCAAGTTGTAACCCTTGAGACCCATAGGGCCTACAAGTTGTGCGAGTAATGCCTTCCTAGGCAGGCAGATTAAGCCCTAATGGCTTGCGGATACTCTTGTGCGCTGGTCAACCATGCCTCTGAGTTGTGACAGCACATACAAGGGCCGACACATGGTCCCCCCATATGCATGCAGCATGCAAAAGGACCTCCTGATGTGTTTGGATCGACAATGTGTTAATCCATGCACACCGGCAGGGCTTCTTGCGTGTGGCATCATACTGGATGCATCTTCCAACAAAGGGATGCTTGTCAGTTGATCCTCAGCAGGAGCTCAAAATGTCAATGTGTTCCATCAGGTCTGAACTCTACATTCCTGAAGGGAGGGATTTGTGCTGCAGGCATCCGCTACATCCAGGAGAATGACTACCCAGTCCGCGGCACGTATGGCTACTACTGAGCGGCACACCTTCAAATTATATCTGGTCCTGAAACCAGATGGGTGCTACATGCGCCTCAAAGCAGCCAAAGCAGCAGGCCTTACACCAGCGCCAGAGCATGCTGCTGAGAAGGGCTGAAACAGCGTACATGATCTGAGTGCCAGCAGCGCTGGGATATGAACCTCAAGAGCAGCTATGGAACATGGGCGGAAGCTGCATGCACCTGCGTAGCTGTGTGCTTGTGAAAATTATCGTTAGGAACCGTGCAAGTTTGTGTCATTACTTGAAGAATGAGCAATGGTACGCTGTGCCAGCAGCAGAGGGGGTGCAGAGCCCTTCACCAGTCTCTGTGACGCAGCGTTGCAAGTTGCAAGTCTCATCATTGGCTGCAAGCCTCCCAGGTTATTTCCATTCCTGCTGCAGATGCAGGGGTGAGGGCATCCTATTTTGTTGACCACCCCTTAGCCCTGATGTTGCCAGGGGGTGCGTTGATACAGTCGGGCCAGTATAGGTCGGCGCTAAGTCAGGCATGTTTTTGAATATTTTCGAATGCGCAAGCGCGGCAATTCAAAATTGTTGATATGGCAGCGAGGGCGCTGCTGAGCTTAGCAGTTGCTGCTGCGTCTGCCTTCTTGGACAAGGCAACTCCGCTGCAGACGCGCAGAATTTTGAGATGTGTGCTGTCGGATCAGCTCCCTTGTCAGCGGGGGTGGATATACATATACTGGCAGCACATGTTCTGCTCGGGGTCTGAGAACAGGAAGACCCCACCAGTACAGACATTCCTGTTGCTGCTTCCGAACTGTATATAGTGGAAGAAGTGCACAGGGAAATACTGCGGCTGCAGTGGCAATGCACTGCATGCATGATGGCCAGTAAAGTGCTAGCGCAGAGGTCAAGTCACACCCAGAAGGATGGTACATGTTTTTGTGAAGAGGCAGGAAACCTGCAAGAATGGTTGCTAGCGATCCTGAGATGGGTACTTAAAAGCAATGCTGGAAATCAGCTCGAGAAAGCTTTATTGCACCTGCTGTAAATGCTGTGGTGGTTGCCTTGCTTGCTTGCTCTTCTAGCTCGAACAAAAGGCAAATAAATTGTATTACTTTGCGCACATGCAAAAAGTTCCCCTATGAAGTCACACGCCGAGCATTCCATCAGCTGCAGCGAGCTTCGAGGTCTTTTCAATTATCCACTTTTTACCAGACACCAATGTTTACAAAAAAAGCCTGCCCCCCAATGCTCCCACAGTGACCCAGGCCAAATGTGGCGCTATATGTCAGTGCGGCACTGCCTTAAATTCAGAATCAAATCTTCGTGATTCCTCACAATACTCATAGGTTCTCTGTGCACAGTGCTGAGGAACCTTCTGGTAGTTGTCACTCTATATTTGAGATCTGGCTCCAGGGGCCTTTGTGCCAGTGCACAGACTGACATCAAAGCAGAGATTAAATTTGAACCTGCTTTGTCACTCTATGTTCTAAGTGCTCTGCGCGGTGCTGAGAAGCTTTCGATAGTCACTCTTGGTGAACACTCTCATCTTGCTGCCGCCCTGTTTCACTGTCGCCCCTTCCGGCAGAACCACCATGTCATAGCCGCCAGGGTCAATCCACTCGGGCGCCTGCGCCCTCGCCTCTGCTATCTTCCTGGCGTTCTCCTTCCGCAGATCCTGAATACCATGCAGTGCATCTGCTTTTAGCCGCCACTGGCGATTGAAAATTCCACTGCTGCAAGACAAGGGACTTGGCACTGCCTTAAGAGCATAGTTGCACCATACGAATTCGGCCATTCGGCATACGGTGGATATTTGGTCGTATATTCGGTATTTTGGGCCAAAATAGGCCGTTTTACCGTATTCCGTATATTTAAATACCGTATGACCGTATATTCGGCCGGATATACGGTCCTAAAAAAGTGTTCTGACCGAATGGTGCAACTATGCTTAAGAGCGACTTGAGCAAAAAGCTGATATAGCACTCATTCAAAAATGGCTTCCTGTCTCGCTGCCCTGGCGCTCGCTTTACCTCAGCGTGAGCATTTCTTGTTGGATATCCAACAAGATTGACAGGATGCATGTCCTCATTCTAGCGTGCTGGCAGGCAGTCAAATGCCTGACAGCCACGTAGAAGATGGCACCACAGCTGCCGCCACGCAAAGCAGCCCCGATAGATCCACCAACTGCACAGGAGCGAGCTCCAGGGGCGCACCGGGAATTTTCTGGGACACTGCAAGGGTGCTCAAAGCATGCACCCACCTGCAGCTCTGCTGTGGTGATGCGGTGCGGGCAGCAGAGGACATACATGTACAAAAGAAGGAATTTTTCGACAGCACATCTTCTGTGCTTTGCGCATACCTGCAGCTCTGCTGTGGTGATGCGGTGCGGGCAGCACAGGACATATATGTACAAAAGAACAAAATTTCCGACAGCGGGACACGTTCTGTGCTTTGCGCATACCCGCAGCTCTGCTGTAGTGATGCGGTGCGGGCAGCACAGGACATATGTGTACAAACGAAGGACATTTTCGACAGCGGGACATATTTTGTGCTTTGTGCACACCTGCAGTACTTCTGTGGTGAGGCGATGCGGGTAGCACCCCGGCCCTGTGCCGAATTGAACTCCGGCTGACTCTAGGACGCCTGATGGCGCAAGCCAGGGCTGGTGCAGCCACTTGCGAGGCAGCCTCTCCAATTCGTGCACCCACCTTGCTATGTACGCACCGTCCGGATCCTGAATATCAGCAAGGGGGACAATTCTTTTGCTCAGAGCATTGCGCATTGCCCATACTGAAGTGATGGCATCACCCGGCAGGATTTGATGCGCGTACATCTAATGCTGCACCAGAAAAAACGGGGAAGCAATTTGATCTGCATGCACCGCAATAATGAGTGCAGTAAGTTCATTTTCCACGCAAATTACTGTGCTTGGCATCAGTGCCTCTAATTGCGCGCAACATTGATCAAAGGGCAGATTTGCATCCTTCTTGATGGAGGATGTAAATCCAATTCAGACCAGGACAAGTGCAGCACCACCAAGGTACTTACAGCTGTGTGTGCAATGCAATACAAGAGTAAACGGAGCATGTGGCGGCACCTGAGATGAGCTGGTGGGCAGCAGGGTAAAGTTCCACTGGTCCAGTCCGCTCTTGCCAGCGTTCTGCCACATCATCGAGTTTATCGCCAGGTCACCGTCCACCAGCGTGTCATGGAACCACCTGCGGATTTGACAGAGGGCGGTGATTGAGGATGCTCTCCCTGATGGTAAAGTCACATCTAAATGGCCGCGCAGGACCATGAATATCCGATGGCGTGCCGCCCTCAACAATTGCTTGCTGCTCCCTTTGCTTCAGCCTGTCCTGACATCAGTGCTTAGTGGAACCTGGCTTCTGAGCAGGCACAGTGTTTCGCCCATCTGCCAACTCTCGAAGATAGCGCGCCACAAGCTGAAGTATATTACCTCGTGATGCAAGTTGTTGACAGACAAGTTTCTGAGGATGCAGTGCATCCTTCAATTTGCCAGCATGCTTTGAGCAATGGAGTGAATAGATAACAAACTGAATAAAACACAACAGCAGATTACAATGCGAATGCAGCAGGTTCTTAATGTTTCCATACGATGCTGTAAACACCTGCAGCCGTGCAGCCAGTGGATGTTGAGGTACTCGGTCAGGAACGCTGCGCAGACCATGCGCACACTCTGCTGCATCCAACCCGTACGCCACAGCTGCCGCATGCCTGCAGCACATTCATTTGCAGAAACGGTCATCATCAGTCATAGTGGTCATTTCACGTCTCACCAATCTCACATGCATGACGCCTGAAAACATTACACCTCATTTCGACTTTCAACATAAGACTTGAGTTGGCTTGAAGTTGACTTTCAAAGAACTTGCCTGCGTCCACCAGGGGAAATCCTGTTTTACCCCTCTGCCACGCCCGTAACGCCGCCGGATTCTCGTTCCACTCCTGGCATACAAGGTGAATTGTGAGGACTCCAAATTGAATTTTGTTGTTTTTCAGATACTGGAGCGATGCTTTCATGCTGGTTCCTTCCCGCCCTGACACGTGCCAGGAGGAACAAGTGCTCATTATATTTTTTACATCTTTATAAAGGAGTCTTGGATCATGACAGCAAAGCTAATTTGATGGCCACAGCAAGATCTCTGCAAAATGAAGGGGAATTTTGACGGGAACAGGCACAGAGAGATGAAAACAATAGTTGAATGCACCTGGCCGGTGTAGTGGGTGCGCATGGGGCGCACAGCCATCTGCGGCCAGTGGTGCAGTTGCCAGTACGCCAGGTCGCGCCAGATCAGGCGCCGGCTGAACGTCTTACTAAGCTCCCTGCCGCCTGTGTGCCAGCACATGCGAGTATAAGGACCAGGCATGCCCTATGCATCTTTGCAGTAGAATCACTGATTACTCGGCAAATCTGAATGCACTGTGTCTAACCCGATCAAGGACACAGCAACTGGCAGAATAAAGGTTCCCAGTGATTGATGTGTAGATATGCGGAACAGTTGTGTGGGCCATCAAGTCAGCATCACTCATGTCGATCATGGCACAAAAGTTATGAGCCTTCCAGGGGCACAATTCACATGTTCTCTGCATTGACAGGCTCCTGCCAATCTGGCACCAATACCCTGCAGCTTGGGAAATCGAGACTTCTGTAGAGCTTGAAGTTGCGACATTGTTGCAGGGGAGCAGCAGATGAGTTGTGCACACCTCGTGCAACGGTCTCATGAAGGAGCAGCCGGGCTGACAGCTGTCCGTGGTGCACGTACGCAGACAACAGAGACACCGCTCGCGCGTCCGCAAAATGCCTGGCTGCTTCATACGTCGCCAGGCCTGCAGAGTTATTATTATTATTATTACACGCCTATCCAAGCCAGATTACGCTTAGGTGCGTCGCAGCAGCGTTTCTGTGACAGCCTTCCAACTCGGCCTATCTTGGCACCTTCTCCACCATGTCAGAGCCAGTCCAAGATCGTCTAAGTCTTTCCTGACGTAATCATTCCAAGACTTGATTGGCCTGCCTCTCTTGCCAGCACCTTCCAAGGTACTAAACAGCAACATCCTAGGCAATCTGTCATTTTCCATCCTGGCCATACTGCAGAGTAGCACCCAAAAGCATAGCTAACTACATACTCTGATCCACATATAATCAAGATGCTGCATGTCGCTGTGCTCCCCGCTCAGCCTGACTAGCAACATGCTCACAAGATGAATGTGCGCTGTACGGAGGCAACAGACTGCGGTCTTGTGGTAGGACGCCACCACAGATAGTCAACACGGATGCAAGAAATGCACATGCATTGGGCATTGGGAGCTTCCACACTCCTGGTATCACGACAGGGTGCGGTAAAGCATCATAGTGTCTAGGCTCGTTACCCAGGGCAAGGTCGGTGGTCTTCAGGTGCAGATGGGCTGACACCAGGAGCAAGCATTGCACCATCATACAAATAATTCTTACTTAAGGAGGAAGAAGGGAATGACGACGGGGCAAGCGATCTCAACAGGATGTTTGGTCATCTGTGGCAGGGGACGCACCTTCGGACATGAACTTGTCCATGCATGCGAGCGCTGCTCCTTCGCTGATGTCCCACGCGTCTCTCAACTGCTGGCCCCAGTCCACGAGACTGCCATCCGCACGCACCGGCAGCCGCACCTGCCATTCATTCAACTCCCCTTATAATACAACTTGAATCTCAAATTGTATCCACCCTTTGCGGGAGTCTGTGCATGAGGTATCATGTAAGCGTATGTTGTCTTTGTATACCTCCAGGTACTGCCAACGGATCCTGAGGATATGTGTACGGCTGCATGACACATGCTGCCTTCCAGAATGACACCTTGCGGTGTCACCAGTAGACGAACAACTGCAGCTCTTGACAAAGAGGTTGCTTACAATGCTGGCAACCAATTTGACAAGAGCTCCAGCAATGGCTGCTGGTCGGACGCCCGTACTTCCTAACAAGACACCTGTCCTCGAAAAAGCCTTCAACAGCCACTTTAAATCTTGCATGTGATCTATAAGCGATGTATGGGTTGGGATATCAGTACTGGCGGGGCGCACCATGCCGAGGGCGGCTGCACTTGGTAAACTGCCGGGCACGGCTGGCGCGCGGTCAGCGACTGGCAGGCTGCCCGGAGTGGGCAGCGGCTTGGGCAGCGCGGGCAGCCGATCACATGCCCTGCATGCGTGGCTTGCCATTTCAGGCACATTATTGGAAGGATGCCGCAGGAATATATTTGAAGACTACTGTAATCTCAGAGATGCACTTGGATCGGTTCTGCAACGATAAGCATAGCAATCTGTGCATACATTGCATGACAGATCAAGGAGGCAAATGAACTGCTTCCTCCTGATCAAAGGCTGTGCAGGGACCTCATGTCTGATCAGGAAATTTTACAGAAAAACTGCAAGTGCTGGAGAGTAATAAAATTTCTAGCAAAATGGACCTGTCTAGCGCGCACCTCATGAAGGGGGACAGCGTGCCAAAGTGGCCCACCCAGCGGCCGGTCATGTCTACCTTGACCTCCTGCGGCTCGCGCATGAGCAGCCCAGCATAGCTCCTCACCTCCATCCCCTGCTGCTGCAGCCCCTCGGCCACCCTCTTGTCTGTCGCTGTCATTGCCGGCTCATACCTGCAGCATGCCAGTGTTCGCTCAGACCACAGTGTGTTTATTAATAGTGCCTTTGCTGCTATTTCTGGTGGTGTGGCAGTTCCTTGTACTTCCTGTGGGAAAGTCAATGAGGACAACAGTGTCTGTAGACCTGCCTTTCCTTGGCAACCAGAAGGAGTCATCTATTCATGAGACAACAACAACACAGCCCGACAATAAATTGCGATGCGACAACTATATTTGATTCACATGCAAGCTGCAGCTCACAGCTAACTCACTCCTTGAACACAGCTTTAGCTGTGCCAACTCCGCAACCTCAAAGCTTACAAAGTGCACCGGCCAGCATGACAGTAAAGCCCTGCTGGCAGCAGAGATGCTCACATAAGCGATGCATGAATATGCATCACCTGCGGTTGTAATACACAGCCCCAGCACCTACGGAAGCTGCAACAGCGGAGAGCTCCGGCAGGTACGCCCCCCGCCGGAAGACTATACGGGCCCCCGGCCCGTAGCGCGCCGCCAGGTCAGCATCCAATGACATCAGCGCAGCCTCTATCCACACCAGACATGCACCGCCCGGCCGCCATGACGTGCCTACACCAAACGCAACAGCAGTGATTCAGTGGTTATTAAAGACAGCCCGGACTTCCATCTTTAAGGGTGCATTGCATTCCTGACGAGATGGGTCTTCAAAACAACAGCAGGCATCCACCTAGCCTCCTTGAATTTACAAGCCGGTTCTCAACAGGCACTATATTGAAAAGGTGCATCAGACGCCTACTCCAGACACGCATGCAAAGGGAGTTGGCGCAAGTGAATTTTGTCAAGGGGTTTGATATGCAGGAAGTTTCAGTGTAGCATAGTCAAACTGCTCTAATGAAAGAAGGACAAGCAGATTATGCACGCCCACCTGTCTCCAAATCATCCCCGTCCTCTTCCAGAGAGCAGACATACACAAAAGTCAACTTGCCCCCGGCCCTTTTTGCGGCTGCCGCTGCAGCGCAGAGTGCAGGATTGTCGTGTAACCGGAAGTCCTGCCGAAGCCAATACAGGATGCCGGTGCCGGCAGATGCCGCTGCACCGCCGCGCCCCTCAACTTTCTTTTCCCTGCAAGCACATAAAACGTGCACATGTTGTTCTTCCTGTATGACAAACCGAAGAAACACCAGAAACACCACACGAGACAGGTGCTGTGGCCGAACACTGTACTTTGGCCTACGCGCACATCAACTTGTTTTGCATGCCACAATATATGGTATTTTGTAATATGAGCTTCTGGACAGAAGACAGCCAGTGGAGCTGCAAGCATCAAAACACATTGATTTGTATCAAACACCTTCTGGAGCGCTTGGCGGGCCGTGACTCCCCATCAGTGACGCCTGGAGGCAGCTCCAACCCTTCTGCGCCGCTTGTGCTGGGCACTCCAGATTGGCGCTGTTCTGAGGCAGATGTGGGTTGCACACTGTCAGCCTGCCCCACCAGAAAAATTAAATTTTAATCCCAAGTAGGTCTCAGCGACGACGCCTGCTAGATGGCCTTATTGCAGAGGTTGGAGAGTGTTTGAGTAATACAATCTGCTAGTCAGGCATAGATAATATGGCATAAAATACTCAGTGCTGTCCTGAACACAACACTTGCTTGCACTGTTCTCCAGCTGATGTATTCCTGGCGTTTCCGGATTTCTCACGAACGGCAACATCCTTTATGCAGTGTCATGGGTTTCGTGGCAGCACAGAGAGGGCGCACCGGCTGATCTGCCACAGCTGAAACTGAAAGGTTCAATGGCCGCCACCCATCTGACACGCCCTCATCTGCCCCTCCACGCCCTGAATCTACCCCGAGCTCGCCCCTGCTGCCGAGCGCCTCATCAGGCGCAATCCACCCCGCTCTGCTGGCAGCGCTGAGTAACTGCGCCCTCTGCTGAGGGGAGGGCAGCAGCTCTGCCAGCTCCAGGAAGAGGCTGGAAGCCTGTGACTGGAAGGCCAGCGCGAACTGCTGCTGCAGGGCCTCTGCTGAGACCTCCCCCTGCCTGCACAGCGCACATTGCCAACATGATTTGAATGCAAGCCTCAGCCGTGTAATTCACTCACCGCGCTTTGAACCACCCTCCATGCCTAGAACTGCATTGATCAGTGTTTTGGCACAAGAGCAACCTTGACCAATTAATTCCCAGCATGGCGCAAGTGAGTGGGCATGTTGGATGCGTTCGAGATTGGCTCCCACCTGAAGAGTAGTGTCTCGTGCTTTAGCCGTTTGTAGGCAGCCTTGTTGGTCGCCAGGGCTTCACGCATGCGGCTCGCAAGCTGCCTGTTGCGATCTGCTGGGCTGGGGCCTGCTGCATTGGCGCTGGCTGCTGCTACCAGGACCTGAGCATGTATACAGGTTGCGACCAATATTTCATTCATGTATGATGAAGAATGCCCGGTATTAGCACACACCAGAAGGTGATTGGGACACAGGGATTGTCCATGCGCACCTTGGACGACGTCCCTCTGCGCG
Organism: Coccomyxa subellipsoidea C-169; assembly: GCF_000258705.1. Classification (NCBI taxonomy): domain Eukaryota; kingdom Viridiplantae; phylum Chlorophyta; class Trebouxiophyceae; family Coccomyxaceae; genus Coccomyxa; species Coccomyxa subellipsoidea. Next base: position 272,288 of record NW_005178021.1, read on the forward strand.
CATAACTCGCTCTGGTTGTCACCATGAAAGGCGCATGAAAGAAGCGTGTGTAGAAGCTTGGACAGAAGCCTAGCATAGGCGCTTTCGAGATATTTGTAAGCTACTTTTCCTTGATCAGAAAAACCTTTCTCCCTTTTTGACAGATCGCACTGTGAGCTCCGACACACAAGCCTCATTCACAGCGCAAGATGTACATTTGAATTAAGAAGGCAAGCTCGTGATAAATGAGTTTGAAATGCATCATTCCGACACGTCTGTCGTCTTTCATCTCGGAAAACCTGTCCGGAGGCGTTGGACATGTCATGTGTCTCTGAGTTTTGCAGGTGAGATGAAGGTTGTGGCATTCTGAGCGAGCGAGCCAGTGAGGTATAGTATCGAAAAACCGGGAAAATATAGATGGCGATTGATGCTGTAGCCCAGCGATCGGGAGTCTGCTCGACATATTTTGTAGCGCCTGAAAAGCCCAGGCAGTTTGTGGGTGTACACCTAGCACATTCGAGAAGCTGTCTACACAGATTAGGCACGCAACCTCGCCGATCCTCCACACTGGTCCGCAGAATGGAATGCCGCAAAGTGAGAGCCGTCGCTGAGGACCTAGATGTAGCTACCAGGCCAGGTAGCTTTAGCCTCTTTCCCACATTTATTCCCAACTCTGCATTATGGCGCCGTTACCTCTGCTCAAGTATCTTGCGTTGCGTTCACTGTGCTGATTGGTTGTTGTGACTCTCAACAGTGAGGTCAGCATCTGTGAAGAGGGAGACAAAGGAGACGAAGGTGGAGGTCAGCATCAATCTGGATGGCACAGGCGTGTGCAGTGCGCACTCACAAATACCATTTCTGGATCACATGCTCGACGTGAGCCCTCTTCCTTTACCTAGACTCCATTGGGGATCCCTCAGCCTGTCCCGCTGATCCTTTTGCCAGCTTCAACCCCGCACCTGCTATCGCACAAGGCTCACAATGCCTTCAAAAAGATCCACAGCTATCGAAATTTCTCAAAATGCTTGCTGCGTGCAGCAATTGGCGTCGCATGGGCTGTTCAACGTGATGGTCGAGGCGGAGGGAGACACCTGGATCGATGACCACCACACCAACGAGGACATTGGTGCGCCAGCTCTCCACTGATGTCTTTGGACGGCTCCCATTGCATCAGGCAGCTCATGTCACTGCCCAAGTGATGCATACCAGTCACCAATGGGCCCTGGTTGGCGGGGGCTGGCACAAGTGCTGAGCACTGTGCCCATAGTTGATTGGGTCTTGCTTGGGTCTGGCGAGTCTAACAAGGGGTAGAACTTGGGCAGCTTTAAAGTGCAGCGTGTCTGCAGACACACGCTTGGCAGGCATGGCGTGTGATAAACAGTAGTCATGATCACTGCCTGGTGACGCATAAGAATTACTAATTCCAATGTCATTTTTTGTGTGCAGCACTGGCGCTGGGGAGCGCACTGTCAAAGGCGCTGGGCGACCGCAAGGGTATCCACCGCTTTGGAGACTTCACTGCGCCGCTCGATGAGGCTCTTGTGCATGTTGTGCTGGTGCGTTTCCCTTATTGCATCTCCTTGACAGCAGCGCCTCGAAATAATAGCATGCTCCTGGCAAGAAGTAGCAATGCATTCCATTTCTTGCATGCTGTGGGGTCTCACATTGCACTGACGCATTGCTTGTACTCCTTTTGTCTGCTGTTGGTGTGTCAATGACAGCTTTTCATATCAATTCTTGGTCTGCGACTGCTAGTAGTTATCGTCGGTTTTCGGGTGCCGTCCCTGATAGTTTAAAGGTTGTCTGCGGTCTACTGTGTTGAGGCACTATTATGTTTACCAGGTCCTGCAGGCATTGTGATTCACAATTCCATTAGTTAACTCATGTTGACAATCGTGTGCTGCATTGAGACACTGTCGTGGCGGGGCAGGACCTGTCGGGGCGGCCGCACCTGAGCTTCGATCTGCAGATTCCCACGGAGCGCATTGGCAAGTATGAGACGCAGCTGGTGGAGCACTTCTTCCAGTCCGTGGTCAACACCAGCGGCATGACTCTGCACATCAGGTGCGCTGCTATCTTGCAACTGATCATGTGCCTCCGCTGCGCATGCATGTACAAGCCAAGGGACACAACAGAATCGCGAGCGACGCCACCTTGATAAGGGATATGACATGCCTTCCTATAGCCCCACTGGGTGGACTTGCGGCTCCTGCTGTTCTGAGTGTTCTGAGCTGGAGTCAGTGGTCACTCACTCTGCAGCGGATTGAAGCAAGGCATTCATTGGGCTGCTCATATGGGAAACTCTCTGTATCGAGTCTGCGTTGAAGATAGTGTAGGTAGCACACATGAAGGCTAGGCTGTGGTGGCTTTCCCTGCTCGGGGTCATCTAAATGAGGAGAGTAGCAATGTGGATCGGCATGTTTATGATTTTTGCCTGATTGTCCGCAACGTCAGGCTGTGAAGAGCAGCTGGCTGCAGCACTACTCTGAACATCAAGCTGTCCCTGGGCGCGTTATCTTTTGCAGACACTGCTAATTTGCTGAAGTGGGTGGCAGCGTGCACCAGCCTTGAAGGCCTGGGCTTCATTTTGATGCGCGTATGCTGCCTACACACAGGTTAAGGCAGTGAACTCGACAAGGGCTTCCAAAATTGTGACATGCAGCATCAGCAGTAACATGTGCTAACAAGGAGCCGTCCTGTCGTGGAGAGATGCCAGCAATGCGAGTGATCTGGTGCATGTGTATGCAAAATGCAGGCAGCTGGCAGGCAAGAACTCGCACCACATTGTGGAAGCGACGTTCAAGGCTTTCGCTCGAGCGTTGAGACGGGCCACAGAGTACGACGAGAGGCGGCAGGGGCAAATTGCATCATCCAAGGGCGTGCTGACTCAGCAGTGATGCAGGCATATTCTCTATTTCTCTGGAACCCGGAGACCTCAGGTTATGGCTGCGGGGGGCGGAGCAGGGATGCTTGAAGACACTTCTGGTCTTGTCTTGGATGTAAGGTACTGTATATATACGGTATCTGCGCTGCAATGTATCTTGTATCTGGAGTGGTCGTGTCTTGGGTTGGATGGATTGACACGTGGCCTGTGGAGGAGTGTCCGAGAGGCGTCAGTGGTGCGTTGTTGTCGGTGTGTGACATCTATGCAGGAAATTTCTTTGGGAGAAGATTGATTATTGTTCCGACAAATTTAGTGACCTGAGGCGAACAACCCTATGCATGGTGTTTAAATATATACTTATACACCATATATGCATGTAGGACAGGGGTGTCCCGATGCTGAGGGATGCAAGCAGTCTTTCTAAACTGCTTTCATGACACACGTGTGGACAATATTACTGGGCTCTTTTTGTGCTTGTTCTTGACACCAGTGGCAGGAGCTGTATACTGCTGGCGGGATATGAGTCTGCGCAGCAGACCATGACCATGGTGGCAGCCTCGGCATCAAAGTAGCTGCAGCCTGATCATCATATCTGTAGTGCCATCACATGATGCACCGTGGTGCACCTTAAAATCGCGAATGATCCTTACACATCAGATCGCTGTCTAAAGACCATCTCTCATGGGTCCAATGCGGTGCCTATGATTGTTGTCGCTCCCTGTGGTCTGGTTTTTGAGGGACCTGCTTGTTCGTCGGTATCACTTCCATAGACCCTAAAGATACACGTCGATGTCATCCTTGATCCGTTTGAAAAAGCCTCTCTTTAAGGGAATAGAAGCAGACCAGAAGGCATGCATTCAAACAATTCTGATGCTGGCCTCGTTCTGTTTGCATCTACGCACTGAGCAGACAGATTTGTAATGCCCAGACGTATGCAGCTGCCTTGCAAGTTCACACCCTCTACACAATGTACAACAGCGCATATTGATGCTCTCGATACTTTGACACACAGCAGAGCATCAAACTCCGCAGAAGCCATGAAAACTGTAGTGACTGAGAGCCACGCCCCTGCCAGCCTCAATTGAGGCTGCAGCTAGCAGAACTCAGGCCGATCAGAGGAGGTACTTTGGCACAAAGATGGCTGCCAGGATGACCAGAAGTGGTAGGAGCACTTGCAACAGCTTGAGCACTGGATTGCTGGACTGCAAGTTCGCCTGCTTTGTCTTGACTGCACTGATTGAGGCTCGGTTTGTCTTTGCTGCGTCTCCTCCCTGCGTACACTCCCAACATCGGATGCAGCAAAAAGGCTTGATGAAGTTGCTGAGTAAGCAGCATCTGCTGACACTTTCCCAGTCTCCAGGGGTTCGTACAAACGTGACCAGTCTGGAAATGCTGTGCATTGCAGATTGTCCGATGCGGTGCTTTGATGGAAAGCATAGAGCAGGCTGAAGGAGGCATAAGAAGGCTCACATCAAAGTCGCCGATGAGGTATTTCGCTAGCATCTCCTTGGCTGCATTGCTGTGCCCTATCTCCTCAAAGTCCTCGGTTGCATCCTTCCCTGTGAGACCAGATTGAATACAGTTTTGACAAGCTTCAGGCAAGCTTTGCACATTGAGCAAAATAGCTCACGTCAGGCCTTGCCAGGGCCCTTACAGCTTCTGGTAGTAAAGGGGCACAAGCATGCATCTGTACATCACCGACACAGAAAATTGTCTTATAGATGTCATCAAAACTTGTCCCATTATTTATACTCAGAGAAGTTCACCTGTGTTCGTTACGATGATGTCAAAACCGCCTGGATGTTCGTCCAGAAAGTGTGTGACATCGTAGACTCTCCCGCTGATTGCAATCCAGCAGTCATCTTCTGTTGTGTGCTGCTTAAGGTCTTTCACAGAATACAGCTTCGTCGGCTTGACCTCTGCCATCACAAGCGTTGTACGTGTCCTCCAAAAGCTGGTTCAATGCAAAATTTTATTGCACGTGCAGTAAGATGCTCTGCAAGGAACACGTCCAAACAATTTGTTGCAACGTTGGCAGGTTTCAGCGCAAACAACGAAAGGAAGCTCGGCATCGTCAACCTCTAGTGAACCGCCCATGCGGGGGCGTTGACCTCGTCACTGAGTGACGAATGGCGCTGCCACGGGGCGCCTTCAACAATTTGGTACTCTGACGACTGCTGGTGGAAGCAACGGTTTCATGATGGATTAAAGGTCCCGATGCTTTGTATAGGTAGAATGCACTTACGAACTCTCGAGACTGTGCATGCAGTGCGCATATGCATGGATATGCATGCATGGCGGCCCCAAGCGCACGTGAAACCGGCTTTGTGGGTGCAATTTAGTTGCAAGGATATGTTCTGATCTCAGAGCAGGCTGCACCAACATCGATGCAGCCCATTGTGCTGGTGTTTGTCATGCAGTCAGAGTTTTTGCACACAATGAACCACACATAATTAGGGTTGCCACGCATTTGCTATTGCAATGATAGTCCAGACCCACGCGTCTAGAAGGTTGTTTTTAATCAGCTTGAAACACTTAAGCTACTCCGCTCTTGCAAAAGCCCTCTGAAGTACTTTTATCTTCTCTGTGCCTACAAATTGGCGCTGAGAGATGCTGCGATTTTCTTTCACTTCGAGCAGCTCGATTCGAGCTCCTGTGCGCAGTTGCTGGCGAGCACTGCCACTGCTACAAGACTGGCCATGGCTAAAACAAACCATTAATTCCTCGTTGTCTACCTACTGCAAGCTGAACCCCACCATGGTTCAGAATCTGATGCAAGTCTTCTGATGTCAGGCTCAGAGCCCTGCCTTTTGATGCGCTTTATGCATGAGCTGCAATTTGTCCTAGGTGCAGACGCAAGCAAAACCCACTCTTAACTGTTTTAAGGTAAAAAATGATCTCTACGTGGCCAGGAGAACCACCAGAATGTGCTGGGTGCCCTGCTGGCGCATGTGCTTAATCTAAATATCACATGATCCCTCGCAAAAGCACAGGACTATGGACAAAGCATCCCCTGCACTACTGCCAGCTCACAAGATACCTGCTCTCTCACACTGCATGCAATGTTCACCTAAGGTTGTGCACAAATACCCAGGCTTGCTCTTCAATTTGCAATTTGCTTCTCCCTCCCTTACACCTGTTACTTGACCCCACTGACAGGAAAACTGCCTGCCGCTGCGTCAGCAGCCATCAGGCCATCACTTCTTTCTGCTGGCCCCCACTCTTTCATGAGCCTTGCAGGAGACTCCTCAGCCGCACCATGGCCAGAAACCGCTTCAGCAGAGGGCGAGGGAGGAGTCCTCAGCTTTCCAGTCAGCTCTCTCCAACTGACAGTGTCTCTTCAAGACAGCGCGAGGGAGGATCCTGTTGGGTCCAGGAAGCGGTCGTCCTTCTTGCGCGCTTTTACAGCGCGCGGCCGGTTCAACTTCAGCGCGCGCGCACAGCCCATCCATGCGTGCGCGCCGAAGAAGTTGTTGCCCAGCCGCAGCAGCACCGACAGCATCTTCGATCGCGGGCCCGGGAACCTGCGGCATTGGTTGTAACACCTCTCAGCACCCCCTATCCAAGGGAAATATACCGTTATAACAAATAAAGGGCAAAGAAAAGTAGGTTATCGGCCGCAGCACCACCATCGACAGCAGCTTACTGCGCGGGCCCGGGAAGCTGCAACAGCGCCATAATGCACTTCAGAATGCACTAGAACTGCTTTGTTCCTGCCGCACATGCGCCGCTGAGGTTGAATTGTGCACTGCCCAAGCCCAGCACGCGCCTAGCGCCCAGTTCCAGTGCTCAGCAAGATCTCTGCTCGCCAATCAAAAGCCAAGCATTGATGCAACAGATGCAAGGGACACTTAGATCTCCGAGAAAGCTCTCATACAGAAGACAGGTTCCTGACAGGAGCTCTTGCGCCCGAGTACTTTCGCTGTATCTTCTTCGTTTCCACCAAAGCTCGCCTGGCAGCTTCCGACATAAGAGCCGCGGTTGAAGAACAGATCAATGAACTGGACTCAACCAGCTAATATATGGTCCGGTTTCCTGGCTTCCCCTGCGCTACTTGATTGGGGTCGTAACTAACGGTGTGGGGCTCTCACCTGGCGTACAGGACGTCCTCCGCAGCGTTGAGGGCGTTGTAGCGCACGTTCGAGTTGAGCCCCATGAAGTACAGCCATCCCAGTCCCGTGCCGGCGATCGGCTGCTCCGTGGGCGGCGGCTCAAATGCGGAGTCGAATCGCTCCCGTGCTGCCGTCATTGCATGCACCAGCGCGCTCCCTGAGCACAGGGATTAAGATATCAAGATACCACGGGTGCTGAGCAAGCAAGGGCACATAGTAAGGGCTACTGAGAAGTTCGGGGCACATTCCTAGCTGAAACCTGTTCCATGGTGACAATATTGTGGTGAGTGGCTTTGTGCAATGGCCTGCCCCAATGCGCCGATAAACCATCTTGAACTCTGTTGAATGTCAGTATCTCGGGTCATTGCATCCCAGGAGATGTTGGCTGAAGAATTAAGACACTCCGTGTGCATTAGAGGACTCTGCCAAAGAAGAAGGACAGGCTGAGAATTGGGAGGCGTGCCTGCGCAGCCCATGACAAAGCCGACAGCGCCGTACTGGCCCGCCTTCACGCAGAAGCATGCCGCTCGCTGCCCCAGCGTGAACCTGCGCATGCATGCACCTTGCCAGATCAGGCACTGTTGTGGGGATGGCGCTACATGTGTACAGTTCAGGGGTTTCCCAGCTCTGAAGCTCTGCGCTCACAGGTGCAAGACAGGGATCAGCACAGTGTGGACCACTCCATCTCAGTCACAGAACCACCATCCTAGAATAGCCATGCTCTTTTGCTGCAAAAACTGGGCTACATAGGAGCACGTTTCTCTTGTCCCAATGATATCCGACCACTTGAGAACAATATGGACTTCAGACTGACAATGAACGAACGGCTGACAAGAAGGAGATCAGGGTGTGGATGGGTTCTAGATGTGTGCACACCCTGGGTGGCCCGGGGGCGGCGATTGGAACACATGCGAGGGCAGCGCGGCGATCTTGCGGCTGAATCGGCCCTTGGCCGCCACGCTCTGGCGCATGGTGGGAGCCAGCAGATACACCAGCGCGAAATCGCACAGCAGCGACACGCAGCACTGCACGCAGCATGCATGACAATTTTAGACATGTCATGCATGCCAAACGTGGAGACTAATACGGGGGGCAAATGGCAGGCGGGTCTTCCTGGGACCTAATCTAGGAGCGACACGCAGCACTGCACAGTGCATGCGCACAGATAAAACATCGCATGCATGCATGCTACAATGAGAGCCTAATAAAGAGCTCAGTATGGCAGAGAGTGGCAAGTGAGTCCCCTTGTCAGGTGAAGGCAGCCTCACAGCGACATGTCGCATGTGTACACAGCATTGCGCACAACATGCATCAGTTAAGTGACGTTAAATCTTGTGAATGCTGCACGCTTGAAGACCGATACATGGTGGGGAACAGGGCAAGCGCGAGTCTTGGACAACTGTTTCTGAAAGCTGTGACTAACTCCTGCGCAGGGGTCTGCTGTGCAGCGTCAATCATGCCTGGCTTATAGGCAAGACCTTCTATCCTGCTACATCCTAAATGTGTCTTGCAGAGAAACTGGCGGGTTTTGAGTACCGGCATGCACCCAAACCAGGACAGCAGTAGAGCTGTGGATTGCAATGAGAGATTTTGATGAAAGCTCTCACCTGGGACAGGACAAAGTCCAGCTCACGCAGGAACTTGTCTCGTCGGCAGGCCAGGTTCACTGTGAGGATTATTGCTAGGTCCAGCCCGCACTCACAGCCCAGCTTGAACAGAAAGGAAGGGTCTGCCTCTGCCCGCGCCCGCACGCCTGCCATGATCCTGCAAAGCCAGAATTCCGGGTTCAAAATAGGAGAATTATCCCTCCCAGGAGCCTTTTCTTTGTCATGTCGATGGTAATTTCGTGCGCCCCTTGGCCTAAGTGTGCAGCATGGCAGACTTATAGTGCAACTCTACATGGCTCTGTTGCTGATCTGTTGTAAATTTCGGGCGATCTCCACAGGAGGGCAGCACCTTCTCTCACTGTAGAGAAAAAAAATAAGGATAGCATGACGTTACCACTTAGTGGAGTGGTTGGGCTCACAAGATACTCACATCAAGAAGGGATTCCAGGGGATGCTCAGGCCACCAGAGTCTCCATCTTCGCCACCACCGTCTCGAGAGTGGCCCACGCCTACTCTGGAGCCCCCACCACCGCCACCCCCATAGAATTCTGGCTCTGTTTCAGGCTGAGGTGGCTGACCCGATCCCCAGCTCCTTCCTGTGTCGAGGACACCCCCTTCTCGGTGAAGCACGCCCGAGCTGGAGCCCGCGACGTGACTTGCTCTTCGACGTGGAGCTGTAGGACCCACATCAGGTAGCAGAGGCTGGGCATTGCAGACGGGAGACCTCAGCAAGCTGAGGCGCGCCGAAAGCTGAGGCTGGAAGGCCTGCATCTTGTGCCGTCTGCTGAGCTACTGTCTCTGTGCCTGTGCTAGATCCTGGGACGGGTCCTTGGTAGCTGCCTCCCTCAGAACCTGGTCAACCTTCTGCTCTGCTTTGCGAGCCTTGTTCTTGTTCGCCTTCTGAGTCCTTGTCAAGGGAGGCAGCCCCCTGCATCAGAGCCAGCGCCCAGATATATCAGGCATAGGCCATGGCCAGGTAGCAAGCACATGCCAGAGACCTAACATGATAGTCTGAACAATTGGATGTTCCTCTTCCTCGCACACCTACTTACTCATCTGAAACATGCTACGCTCCGACTATGCACCAGGCTGATTCAGACAACATGCATTGAGAACTGGAATAAGCACAATCTAATTTGTCGTGGCTGAAAGAAATACAATGGAATTTACCAGGGCTTATTCCACAGCTTGCCACCGGTCGTCTTCTTAACAATCCTGAGCACTGCAGACACTTGCACCATGCCTCGGTGGCAGGCCCTGTTGCCTTTTGATTTGTGAGAACCAGGAGCGATGCGCCGATTTGATATCAAGCAGGTAATAAATGGACGCTTTAAACCACGTTTTCTGTCCATGGGCTCGAGCGAGGAGAGCCTTGGAAATCAAAGGGCCTGTCTTCGAACCGTTCCCTCTTCCATGACAATTTCTTCACTTTGAAAATCTACTGGACAGAGAAATTGTTCTCCAAAAACAAACAATACTGCCTGTGAGTGGGGCACCATATGTATCATTGTCATTGCCAGATCATGATCGCCAATGACAGCCTGGCAGCTGCCAGTGCATGTGTTGCAGGCTCAGAGTTGCGCAACACCGTGTGTGACACTCTCAAACACTGTGGCACACTCAATGTTTAGTATTTGGTTTAGATAGCAGTACTGGAACTCCAAGGTATGGGAGCTTATCAGACGGCAGACGTACTGGGGCAGGCACCAGAAATTGATTTCAATGACTCATATGCCAACCCTTAAGATTGCCATGCCGAAATCACAAAGTCATTGCTGAGGCCAGGAGGGTTTCAGCTGCGCCAGCTCAGGGCTCTAGAGCTCAGGGCTCAGATCTGAGGGCTCCGCGCATACTTCAGACTCGTGGGGTACTTCGGCGCAAAGACGGCTACACGGAGTGCCTTGCATGCTGCGTAGATATCCGCCTTCTTCTGCAGGCACATGAAACTCTTTGTCAGCTGCAGCATACATATGCATTTGCGACGTGACAAGGCTGCAAGCATCTGCATATCAACCCCAGGTCCCAGCTGCAGATGGACCTATGTATGCCCTATGGCTTTCTGGGCTCTGGGCTCGCCATCATGAAGACTGCTGATTGAATTACTACACATTGCATGTATCACATCCACTCCACAACAGCTACAGAAACCGGCCGATGAAGCACTGCCAGGCATGCTCAGTGTGGCTATGAAGCAATTGTCCATACATCCGGGAAACACACTGAAGCTGACACCTGACCCTTGGATCATGTCAGGGAGGCGAGGCTCTTGGCCTGGACCCAACTTTCTGTGGAGCTATGTTTGTTGCCCCAAGAACGCTGACCTCATGTTATTTATGGCCCGGTGCAAGCCTTGCATGGCGCTATATAGCGCCCTTTTTTCCTGCACTCACTCCTCCGTTGCGAAGTGGTCTGCGGTTTTCTGCCAGATCTCTGGGAGCTGCTGATCCCAGTTCACTCCTCAAATTGGTCCATGGGAATACCTGCGTCACATGTATGATCGTTGCATGAGCACGAGATCGGAAGTTTCAACAGTGGCGATATGCACAGTGCCCTAAACTCAGCACCTTAAAGAACGCTTGGCAAGAGCAAATTGACACAATGTGGTGTTAACAACTTTCTTTTTGCGAGAAAAAGAGGCAAGTTCGCAGGCAAATCACCTTTTACTTTGCTTAAAATATCGGAAGGCTGCAAGTAAACTGAGAAGCCTTCTCGAAGGTCTTTAGAGAGGACGTGCTGCTGGGAGAAGTTACTGGTGGAGGTCAAGCGTGCATCGCCAGCAGTATGTAAGTATCAGAAGGAACTTGGTAACCCTGGGTAAACTGCACAAAAGCTATGACATTAGAACGTGCCTCTCTGTGCTGAAGCGTTTTGACAACACCTCAAGAGATGGAAGCCCAAATCATAATCCCGAACGAAAGTGTTCTTAAAAACAGCAAGGGAATTAGGCATGGTTTAACTCCAACCGCCCTTACCAAACAAATAATATATACTAGTGATACCACCTGAATTACCAAGAACTCATCACGAGGCATCCCTGAAGGCGATCCTGGTGGCGCCAGGCTGTAATTGGTTCGAGCCCAATCCCTGGACGGTTGGTGTGTAGAGGGTTCGAGCCCCTCCCCTAATCGGAATGCCCGGGTTCGATCCCTTCCTGGTGGGAGCCTCTCCTTTTCACTTTATTTTGGTCCTTCGCGACATCTGATAAAAGTGGAACGATACAGAGAAGCTTAGCATGCACCCCTGAGCAAGGATAATGATGACATCAGCAGGCACACATCGAGATATCGTTCGATTGTTTTGCAGTCGCCTTTGCCTCTTTATTATCATGGTCAGTTGTCCCTGACCAGCCAAGTTGTCCCACGTCTCTGCTAAAAATGTCTATTGGTGAGTTCTGGGTCTCTCAGCTGGCTCAGCTCTTGAATTGCCCCTGCCAGTGACTCATCCATGGCTTCGATTTCCAGGATTAACTGCCGGAGATTGCTCAATGGAGGCAGCAAAAGAAATGACATATCTTGGCCCTCAGAAGTTCAGCCCCGGGCTGCATGTGATCAGCTCATGCAATGATGCTGCAGCGGAGCGCGGCTGCCAGCGAGCCTCTGGCCTTGAAGCAACATGCTTGCTAAATGCTTGCTGTTCTTGACTGCCATCAGTGTGATCCCCTGACAGAGCACACTCTCTGCGGCGAGGGACAAACCCACAGTCCATCAGGTACGAGGACCCAGAGATCACAGACCACTCTCGGAATCCCTGAATGCCTCAGCCAAACGTTGATCCCAGTACTACTTAGGCTCTGGTGGAGGCTGCAAGCTCCCCAGGAGATACACATTCAGGTGTGACAGAGCAAGTGGTCTAGGCATAGCGGCATCTTCAAGTAGCAGCACCGGCACAACAGATGCATGGCAGATGAAGGTGAGCCTCTTGGCATGGGCCCAATGCCCTTCATTGCTTTTCCACACCAACTTGTTGTGAAGTGGCCTGCAACTCGTTGTCAGATCTCGGGGGGCAGCTGCTCCAAGTTCACTGCCTCGCTTTGGACCTGGCAGCACCATGTGACCAGGACACGCTGGCTGTTTCCTGTCATCTCATCTAGCTGCTGTTCCAATCCAATTTTCCTCCACATAGATCGTTGAAATCCTGGTTATGCCGGCGGTGGCCGCGGCAGCTACGGGCGCGGCGGTGGCCGCAGTGGTGGTGGCGGCTACGAGGGCGGTGGTGTCGGCGGTGGCGGCGGTGGCGGCACCGGACTACGTCATGGTAAGGGTCTTTCTAGCATACCCAGTGCTGGTGAATGACTTGAGCTCCTGTTGAGCCAGGAATTTCAGACTGTAGCAAAGTGTGGGAAACAGCCAGTTCTTGTTTATGTTTTGTTGTCTGCAGTGCCTTCAATGAGTTAATGTTGAGCACTTTGAAGACTTCAAGGTTCGATTATTTTCACTGCACAGCGGTCCATGCTGCGGGTGCAAGCAGGGCGCGCCCTTTCCCGGTCCTGGCTGCCTATATAGCAGCACTGGGCTCCATCTATTGCACAGATTGACAGTTCCAACTGTTATAAATACTACACGCTCCATCTGCAGACAAGCTGCAGGTGACGCCTGCCAAATGACTACCCCTTGATTGGCTCGACGAGATCCAAGCAAGACCCAATCAACCGTGGGCAGCTGGACAAGCAGCCATAAATAAAGGGAGTCTTCCCTGGCAGACTGAGGATGTGCTGATGCGCTGGGTGCATGCAGGCGGTGACGATGCGTTCGGCGGCGTTCCTGCGCGTGCACCGGCCGCGCCGGCCAATGCCGGGGGCAGTTGGGCCGGCACACCCGGCAAGGCAGCGGCAGGCCCCTCCTGGGATTGAGTTAATTTCAAAGTAACACAAATATTAAGGCCGCAAGACGGGTTCTTGAGATACCCGTATCGGAACGCTGTCTTTGACCTTCAATAGATGTGATGTGATTGGCCATCGCGGCGCGCCGGGAGGGCAGCGGCAGGCGCCACCTGGGATGAACCGTCATGCAGAATTTTTGTACCCTAAAAGAACACATTCATACACACGGCTGCAGTAAGCCTAGTTTTTTATGGACAAGCTTGACACATTCTATGTTTCTGCAATGGGATGAAGGGTCCATGCTGGCGCATCATGCAAAGCCGCAGCCGGTGCCACCAGGAGGTGACGAGGAAAAAGAACACAAAGGTAAAGGCAGCTGCAATGAAGGGAGCTCTGTAGTGTATCAAGCTGGGAAACCCAGCGCAGGCAGCATCTGGGAGGGATGAATGCTGCAACACCTAATCTTGCAAGCATACAATAAACCAGGGGGCTGCAGTGCAAACGGTATGTGGAGTGCTCTGTAAACAAAACTAGGAGAGGGTGTTTGCAATGCCTGGTTTGAGGTTTGTTGGCCAATGTGAGAAGGCCCTGGCAGGCGGCACCTGGGATCAAACAGTTCCGCACGCTAAGTGTGCTGCGAGTCCATATGCAGCTGCGGGAAAATAAGCACTGGACGGATGAGTGCTGCAAGCGCATGCACTGGGAGAACAAGATCCGGAACGAGGAGCGCTGCAAGCTTACAGGCAGCTGCAGGGGAAGATGCACTTGAAGGATGACTGCAGCAATCCAAGCAGGCAAAAGCAGTGATAAAGACAGCTGTGTGTATCAATATCAGGGCAGGTTGTCTGAACGCGCTGCGGGACTAGACTGTAGGCCGCTGCGCAGTGCTGGCTAACTCAGTTGGTATTCTGCCGGGGATTTGCATCGATGGTCTAGGCTCAAGGGAATTAAGGGGTTGGCAGCGTGTATGTGAGTGCTGCGGCCTCGGCAGGTGCACAGGAATTGGACCATTGGGTGGGAAGCTTCACGTGCAATGTATAGTGAGAAGCTGCTTTTAATATAGTTATTACACCCAGCAACACAAGCTGTTGAAACCCCACGCATGGGCGTATGCATCTAGTATGGCCACGAGAGAGCAACAACCGCATGGCTCTGTGAGTATGGGGCAAAAATCCTCCCCCATTTTTCACCACAGGTTCCAGCCATGTCTGTCGAGCGCCCAGAAAACACTTTGTTTATACACCCTCTCCCAGCTTCGGCAGCCTTCCTCAGGGCTTTGACAAATGCCTCCATGCCTTCAGTGCTCGTGTGCGAGTAATAGAGACGAACCGACTGCAGTTGGCAAGCAAAATCATCGGGACACTCAACAGTGATGTCCATGTTGTCTGTTTCTAGCAAAAGCTCGTCAAGGGCCGACTTCCAAGGAATACAAATTGACATGCTGCCCTCAGCCCCGATGTACAGCTGCTTTAGGGCATGCAGGTCTGGCACATGGGATTGTTTTCCGGAATGCGGCCCGACCAAAAGATGTTGCTCACAGAAATAACTATAGATGCTCAAACCTTGCAATTGCCGGCGCTGCCAGGCCAGTTGTTGCAACAACCCCTGGAATTGGCTGGACATCCGTTGGCCACTAGGAAATCTCGCGGTGATCTTCAAGCATTGCCAGCAATGCTGTGTCAGCCAAGTCTTGCCTTCTAGAATCGACGCCTCACCAGCAATCTTCAAAACAATATTGGGGCCCATGGAACAAACATGCGGCACAACATTCTTTAGGTCGACCTCTTGGAGATGAATCAAGCCAGTCAAGTCCAAGCATTGCATCTGCTTTGTGCTGCCGCTTCTACTGCGCAACTTCAGATTTTGAAGTTGCTGCATGCCTTGCAATGAGTCAAGCACTCTGTCGTCAAGTATGTGCAAGGACAAATTTAAGTTGACCAATCGATCCAGAGTAGGCATGGGATGCATGGAGTGCGCGAAGACATCTAAATTCTCTACGGTGCTCCAAGCCCTCAAGCATTGGTGCAGGAACACCGCAAACTGCTCTTGGAATCTAGACTTCTCTGGGCCAAATGATGAGGTGAAAGCTGTGACTTTTGCCACTTTTACAGCAGATGCTCTTGCCATGCTCTCTCCAATGGTGTGAAATTCATCATAGGGCCCGTGGAATCCCTGCATGGAGTGCCAGAATGCTCATGGAAAGAAGCTTGAGGGCAGCAGAACTGCAGAAAACCATAGACAGGACGGCCAGAAAGTTCTTATGATGATAATGCTCATTTGTGTCCTCTCACCTCTTCTTCAATGATCAAGACCACCTCTTCCGCGTAATTCCAGTGCTTTGCTGCCCATTTCAGAATGGCGAGGCCTTCCTTGTCAAGATCTGTTGGGAAAAATAATCTTCTAGGCTGAATATGATTGAAAGCACGACAGGCACTGCCACATGACCTGACCCATTCCTTCACGCGCAGCCTGTCTGCAATCATTTGCCATATCTCAAGTGGAAGCGATGCGGTTGCTTCCGTCTTCATGGCTTCAGGCTTCATGCCTGCCACGAAAAATGATGTAAATATAAGTGTCTGTCACGATCACTTCATAAGTTTCCGCTCGGCGTCCTCGCCTGACCAGTTATCAACTCTTCATTTACCGAGAAGAACCAAGAAGTCGAGAAAGTGTTGAACTCAGCAGTGCCAGAAGAAAAAACAAGTCGAACGACATCAGATCCCCATTCTCACCTGTGCGAGAGGATTTACTTTTGCATAAAGTATCTTGTGGACACTCTTGTAGAAACACCTCGTGTTTCTCCTTAGGTTCGGAACTGAGGGATTTCATACCGAATACCCCACAAACTACGGTGTTGTCCAAACCCATCCGCTGTAGCCAAACATTTGATACTCCAGCAGCCGTTGTCAACATTAGATACGCAATGGATGCCATCATCTACCCTTTCAGGTGTGAGTAAGCCTCACGTACATCGGTTCACCTAACCACAATTTGACGGTCCCTCAACTTGGCGTTCACGCAACTCACAAATTCCTCTGTTGCCACGATAGGTACGAGCAAGTTTTATAGACAGTTTAGGTCTTAGTCATCTTGGTGAAACCTTGAGAGTGTACTTCATACACGCAGCAAACATCACCATTTGCCCTTATCACACGCTGCAGCGCTGTGCTCATGCCACTTGCAGATATCAGATAAGCACCACTCAACAAAGAGTCCCTTTATTCCTGATCAGAACAGCAGTGAAAGGAAAACGCGTGTATTTTAATCAAAATTTTCAAGTATCACAGACAATAGCGTTTCCTCTTTGCAGACTGCATCACTGCAATATCAGGTGCATGTAGGGGTGGTTCTTGAAACAAAATCGACACGAACGACAATTTTATAGCACGTGCTTGCACGTGTGCTATCGTCCGGGTGCTCACATATATACAGATACGTTAGATGTGTAATCACCCCTATTCAGGGAGCCCAACTTCTCCAGTACTGATTTCTTTGGCAAGCAGTTCGGTGCTTCCGGTGAAATTTACATATGAACCACGCGCCCTGTGACGGCAGACTTGGCATCTAATGAAGAGTGGCGATAAGATGCATGACTATCCAGATCCCCTTGCTGCATCCATAAAACCGCTTCAAGTCCAAACGCAGTGATTCGAAACTGCAGCTCCCGGCCAGGAGTCAATCATGGCATCTAGCTAAGCTTGATCCCACGTCCGGCCAATTCTAGAGATCTCTGCGCGAATTCTGCTGCACAACATGCCAAACCCGCAAACGCAAAATTTGACTCTGAATTGACATGTTGAATAGTCACCTACAGTAAATTACTGCGCCGGCAAGAGGGATTTCACAGGTTTCAATTTTAGCGGGCCAGGGCCTAGATCAATCCACTGGTACCGAGTGGTTGAGGGGTATATAGGTGTGAGAATCCCAACCCCCAAAGCTTTGCATGCTGCATAGACGTCTGCCCTCTCCTCTGCAGCCCACACAATGAATCATGTGCACCACAAATACAGTCACTGAGCATTCCCGGGCCCCTACTTTTTATTAGCGGAGTTCAATGGCGACTTGAAATTGAGGTGCGCATGGTTGCATGCAGGCTGCCTCACATGGAAACTATATCAATTAAACTGCACTGTGACATTTGATGACTCATGGTCACTCACCTGCGGGGATGAACCTGGCAGCAACCACCAGATACAGATCCCTGTCTTGAAATAGTCCGTACGCAGCAGTGCTACTTTTCTCTTCATTCTCCGTTTCCAGCACTCTCAAAATGCCTGACCCGGAGTTGGCAATTTTGGTACAGCGTGAAATGATCTTTGCTAGAGTCACCACCGTCAGAGTCTTTGTGCATTGCAAAATATGCAGCTTATTGCCATGCGGGTTGTAGTAGAGAGCATGCGCCTGCACGTGGAAAACTTGAAAATTGAGCACCTGTAAGCCTACTTCCAAGCAAACATGCCAGGCCCGCCAATGGAGTAAATAGCGGCTCTCCCAAGTGCCCCTTCCTTTTCTCAAACCATATTTCCAGAAATATATAAGAAATGCAGCTCGGATGCACACTCTCCACATACAATCATGTTGCTTTGCACATGAGGAAATCCGGATGCATGCCTCATACTTGCAGCTCTCCGTCTCTCCTGACTTATGCCCAATCTCATAGGACACTGTGCATTCCGAGAAAGTCTGCATCCAGACACCCAGGTCATTGAAATTTCCTTCCACCACGCGGCTCTATTGTCACACATGCTTCAAATATATTAGCTCAGTTTGGAATGCAGTGTATTGGAGAGGACGTCAGACCCGCAAGTAGTTGCACGAATTAAGGGTGAGCTCCATCTTCACCCATAAGCTTGCTGCTTTCACATGAGCTCGTGGCATGGGTTCCTCAGCCCAACTCCAGCCATTGAGCATCATTTTGTCCTTGTACCAGTCTGGGTGCACCTGCAGGTAATGAGAGCATAAGAAGGTCAAATGGGTTTGTGACCGGCCTGAGCATGTGCCCTCAGCAAGGCACACAAATCCCCTGATGTCACTTACCTCCCTTGAGCGCCTCGATATGATGCTTGAAAAGTGCACATTGCTTTAATATTGTTATCACACGCGTTTCCTGTCAAGAGGCAAGGCGTGTCATGCAGACATGCTGCAGTCATGGCTGCCCGATATTCTACCCCTGGTTGGACATGCCAGATCCAAGCAAGACCCATTCAACCGTGCTCAAAGTTTCTTGGATCTGAACTTAGGAAGCTTTGGCAGACGCTGTCACAGGGACGTACCGCCTCAATATTTTCGACTTCGCTTCAGACGATTTGCTGGACATTTTCAAGGCGATTTGCGCTGACACTGTTTTGATCTGCTTGGGCAGGGTACGCAGCTGGGTCTGCAAATGTCCAAAGGTCGTGACCTATATAGGAGGGATAGATCATGACTCTGACCTTGCCTTTCTTGTCGACAATTTTGTCCACGACTTGGACCTTTATTCCTGTTGCCATCAGCACAAGCACTGCTGAGATGACAATTCTGCACGTGAGCAGGACTTTTCGGGCAGTGATACCTTTCAAAATGGAAGTCTCACCGTAGATATCTTTTTGCTTCGTTGGGAAGTAGTCGTACATCTGCCCGTCTTCTAGCCTGCTAATTGAGGAAACCATCCTGCAATTGATCCTGTTTACGAGGGCCCCTTGCTTAAAGAAGGCATCCAAATCCTCTTGAGTGAGAAATTCTTTCCTTTGACTTTCTGCTTTGCCGCTGACAAGTAATGGCCTCGGTATCCTTAGCTTTACAAGCTTTGGTGTCTGAGACTTTTGACACGTTGCAGTCTGTGCCGCATTGCAGAGGTTCATTACCTGTAAGACTATCATATTTAAAGTACAGAGAAGCATGTACAACTCGAGCCCAGCAAACGGCGAAGATCTGTATCTAGAATAGTGCAGATTTATGACTCGCTCGGCGTGAATTCCAGCTTCCTGGAATCTGGAAGTTGCCAGGTCTCATAGGACAGGAGGGCATTTATTCCATTGAATTGTTTCACATGCAAAGGAGTGTTTGGTAAGCTGCTCTGGCGTGACAACTTGGCACAGGACATGAAGTTCATGCAAATGTGGGCGTTGTCTTTTAAGGGCGTTGTTATGAGACATTCACTTTACATTTATTCGCAATGCATTTTACACTTCGTGCACTCTTGCATTTGATCCTTCCGCTCGGGGTATGTGACGTGCAGGCAACCCATTACTCCTTTGTAGATATGTTCCAGCAAATCTACTTCAGTCACATCTGGTTCCTTGTCATCTTAAGATCTTGAGCTCATACACCTGACCAGACAGGCAACAAAACGTACCATGAAGAAGAAAGTCTGAATCCAGCCCTAATCCAAACAGCATTGGCCACAGAACGCAGCCGAGTCATTCACTTCATCTTATTTTGAGTGTCACAGACAAAGCGCTCAGTCTTTGCAGACCGCATCACTGCTCATGTGCACTGCAGAGTGCTGCCAACTCGGGTGCTTATGGTGCTATCATTTGCCTCCATCTGCCTTCATGGTTGGGTTAGTTCTATCACAGTGGTGTAATCAATTTTCTTCTTCAGGGCAGAATCTGTCTGAGCCAACCTTCGTCAACCAAGTCAAAAACTTAAACAGACTGCTCTGTGCGTCTCAATGCTCGACAATATGTTTCGTTGGCAAGACAACAATTTTTTGCCGGTCAGTCTTTGTTCATACTGCCGGGAAATGTTTCAGTAGCCCAGCAATGTTCAGCCACCCTCTGCTGCCATTCTGCAGGGGCTCAAAACTTCCAAAAAATATAACAGTTGTTGCCTTTTTAGCACATGCTTGCCGAATTTGTGCACCAGAAGAGGCCCTGGCCTTGCAAAATGACTCAGCAAACTTGTTTCCCCAGAAGAATTCTCCCTAGCATTAAGACTATGCTTCTTTGTTCAGGGCTGGTTTCTATTCCGCCCAAGACTCTTCGCCACACAGATTGCCACATTCACAGGGCAGATCTCAATCTCAAATTGGCCCAGAAAATACCAACATTCTTGTCTTGAGATTGACCTTCCAGAGTTCCTGGATCTTTGTTGGGGCGATGTCAAGCTGTACTCAGCCGAGGCGCTTACGGAACCCTCCGGGGTTGAAACTTGCTGCGAGGGAGATGATGAGGAGGCAGATGACTAATATGATGACGGCGATGACGGCCGTGATCATGGCTACCTTGCGCCACAGCGGCAGCCGTTCCGGCGGCGCTGTTCCCTCCGCCCTCTCCCTCTGCTTCCTGCAGAGGGAAAGCAGTGCAGCACGTCTCAGCCTCTAGGGGTTTATGCAGCGGGCAATATGTATCGGACATCAGCAGCGCAGAACCTGCAAGTTTTAATCAATTTGGCTGGCAGCAGATACAGCGCGAAGCCGATGGTCTGCTGTTTCAACGCCATAAACTGAGAGAGGGCTTGACTAGGCTTGCTGGCCAGTGGTTCACAATTCTGCGTTTCACGATCTCAAGCATCACAGCAATGCAACGAAGCAAGCCACTGCCGAGCCTGAGCGCATGCTTTTATAACCCCACATGCATCAGACCTCACAGCACAACTTGCCCCTCCAAACGGACACCACCTGCATGTTCGTTGGAACTGCCGTACTGTTCAATAGCGTGCTGACATATGCATGGCAAACATGCTGTGATTTGGTCCCTATGCCAAGCATCTCAACCATCTAGAAATCCCTGAACAGGGGAAGCTGCGCGCACCTGATGTCGGAGAGAACGCCCCAGGAGGCTGGGACGAAGAAGGAAGCAGAGCCCACGAACGAAAACAGCAGCCCGACTGCCAACAGGATCTGTGCCGCCTTGAAGGTCCTCTCACCCGCCTCCAATTTTGAGGTCGGCCCCGGCCCGCCAATGTTTGAGCCCACCTGCCTCTCTGCGCTCAGCGCAACCGCCTGCGCAAGTGTTGGCAGCAATTCAGCAGCAATTCAGCAACACTGTGTGATTCCACGCTCAAAATGCATTATCGTGCATGTGCATGCAGCTTCCTTTACCCCAACAAGTAAGTGTCGAACCAAACTGTAGTACTCAGCACCAAGGTCTGCAGAGCTGCAGTGCCATGTGCAGCGTCAGGCGCTACAGATACTACGGGCTTGTAATGTTCTGGTTTTCTCCAAGCTGCCAATGGTGATGAGCAGTCTTGACTGCGGCGCTTGGTCCGCCAGGGATCAGAATCTCTCTGTGTGGACACACTGCAGCGCACTTGGAAGTTTCTATTTTCTAGCTTCTATCCGTTCATAGCTTTCCTGAGAGATGCGTGTTGCATGACTTGCCAAGATGAATGCAGAGGCTGCATGCAGAAAGGACCATACGCCCTGCTCCCTTGACCAACAAAGTTCAGGACAAATCTATTGAAGCAGCATTCACCTATATAGCTTACCTGCAGGCCCACGCCAATGATGACAGAGTACATGGGCGCCAGTAGCCCGGTCAGGAATTCGTACACCGACAGGGCGAAAGACTTGAACTCGGGTGGCAGAATCAGAGTCGTTAGCGCAGCCAAGGGACCTGTTGCACCGTTCGCGAGCAGCGCGCCGCACGCCATGCAGACCAGCATCAGCGCGTACCTGGCGATCACATAACCCTGATGAGCACGGGCATAGTGGCAGAAGCAGTGACCGTTCCCGTAGCCAGGGTTTTTTTTATGGCATTCTGAAGCCAATGTGGCTTTTAAGATATGCACAAGCAATTTTTTTGGTGTTCTGGCCACTTTCTAGTGGACACTTTGAGGCCACATATTGGCGCCTGAAAAGTAAATGAACGCGTGCAGCAGCCAAATTTCACCCTTTTTGAGCTCAAAACACCCCCAAAACCCTCACTTTTGCTTGAAATTTACCCAACAGTCCTGGCTTTTGCCAGTTTTGTGGCTTCCGCCAAAATTTCCAAGGATAGGTTGGAAGCCACATTGGCTACCAGCGTAATTGCTTAGAAGAAACACTGCCCGTAGTGAGGTCAAAATCAAGACCAAACACCTCCAAGTTCACCACATCGCTCAGAGCCATATATTGTAGTCTGCCTCACTGGCAGCAAACGCCAGCACTGGTGCAAGTTGTGCTGAGCCGTGGATGCATGGAAAACACTCGAGGGATGCATGCCAATGCAGATTTTCTTCCAAAGGTCTTCACGCAGCCTCAACATATTGCCAACATCATTGTGTGATGGCCTTTCCCGCTCACAGCATGCTGGTAATGGGTAGATCTCAACTAACAATGGAAGCATGTGCATGGTTGAGAACATGCTGAGATCGCAAAGGAAGCATGCATCTAATTATGTTTTCTTTTCTCTTTTCTCTTTTCTCTGTTTTCTTCATCCTTTTCTCCCGTTATTATTTTAAAGACAGTAGTGTGCAGGAGTCTCACCCGCCGTTGCCGGCAATCTTGCGCGACCAGAGAGAAATCATGAAGAACACGCCGCCGCCAACGCCGCCGATGGCTCCAGTGTAAAGCGCCATCCACGGCCGCTTCTCGATGTTCCTCTGCGCCGCAAAATACACTTAAACTGATTTTTATAGTTATCGGAGTCACAACTCGGCAATTGCAGTCTCCCGCCAACTCAAGTGCACTGTTCTGATGCACAGGTTAAACATGGAAAATGCAGATAATGGTGATTTTGCAAATCAGGCGCTTGGCCAGCAAAAGGCAACAGCAAGGACCCGCCTGAGCTAATACTTCTCTTGGAATGGGTATAAAGAATTTTGTCTACCAGTTGCAGAAGGGGTGTTACCTCGCAAATAAAACCGATGATAATGGAAGAGACGAAAGCAAAGACTCCGATCACAGTGGCAAACGTTGCATCCAGTGTCTCCTGCTCCTGTAATGAGACGCAATAATTTTAGACACAATTTTAGGCTCAAAATTTAGACGTTGCTCAGCTTTGGCCCTCGCCTTGCAGGCATCAAGGCACAGCAAAGAAAGCTGAAGAAGCATAGATTTCTTGCGCTGAGCAGTAGTAGGTCTCTGAAAGACTCGGGGCTTACCGGGTACAGTGCACCAAAGAATGGCGGCATGTAGGCCAGCACCAAATGACCAGCGTTCATCCTGATGCCTGCATATACACAAAACATAGGTATTTGCTCGCAAAAGCACCTCAGTACTAAAACACAGCACATTCTTGATCCCAACAAGGGAGGACACCAGCATGCCCAGGGGTTGTCAATCACAGGCGAACAGAAATCAATGCATGTGTTACAGTATTGAACATTGACTCACCAGAGACCATGAAATTCTGTTAGAGGAACCAAACAGAAAATTCATGACATTTTGAAAGGATAATGCCAACAATCGTTGATGAATAAGGGATGAGGTTAGACTGACTCACCCAGGCCCACGATGAGCATCCAGAAGGTCTTCATATTAGCCATGTATGCCAGCGCAGACCACAGCTCAAACTTCCTCCCACCCTCCTATAACCACCACACCTTGAGTCAGTACAGATTAAATACCAATAAATTCCAAACTGCACATCCAGGCCCTGAAACGGTTGAAGAGCTGATGTTGCCAAGCATAAGGCCAATGTTTGTCTGTCATTGTGCTGCATGCCTCCTATTGGTAAAGAGACATGCAGCCTTTAACATTGTACTTTGCCCCCGAGGACACATGGGTATGCGACCGGGAGACATCTCAACCGACCCATGCATCATGCATCAGATACGGATGAGTTTGCGTGAGGAATGTCTCCATTTTACTATATTTAATGAGGGCCAGCAGCACAGCAGTGACAGGCACAGCCCTTCCTCTCCTTGCAGCCTCCTGAATCACAGATTTGGAATCACAGATCTGGACTTCACGCCAGTAATGGGCCATGTCGCACACACCTTTGACTCAATGATGAAGCGTCCCTTTTTGGGTTCCTTGATTCCCAGCCCCACAGCGAGAGAAACGCAGAAGGAAGCTACTGCCAGGCCGATGGGCGCAGCACGCCAGGTTATGTTATGGACCTTGAACGCGTACGCGATATTCCCCCCCATCACCACCGCCACCGCCTCCCCCGTGAAGATCAGGGCCTGCCCGATGCTGCGCCAAAGCAGGCAACGCTCAGTCGTGAGATCAGGGACTATCACACTGTGAGGCATGCTAGTTTGTCCCTCCTTGTTTGCCCTTGCAGGTGCAGGAGCAGCTATCTTTTAGGGAGATACAGAAAATATAAGGCTTCTCCAATGCTGCGCCAAAGCAGGCACAGAAAGCCAAATGCTTCCATTCAAGAACATGGCCACTACTGCAGAGTAGGACATCCAGGGGAAAAAATAAGTACTGAACGGGCTCTGCCGCTTGAGTTGCCTTGACATGCTGTGTCTGGGCGAGTATCCACCTGTCCTACTTTGATTTAGCTCCCAGACAACGGTCCACAGCTGCGTAGCCAGAATAGATGTGATTTCTTTCGCCCTGTCTAGACTGAGGGTTCTGGTCCCTCTTGATCTTAGGGAGGGAGGGCAAAATACCTGGCGTGCTGTGGCGGCAGTAGATCAGATACCAGTGACACAGACAGAGTCAAGTGCACCGAAGCCCCCACAGAGCCCACCATCACAGCAGCCAGCAGCATCCCAAAATTCCTCGACAGCCCCTGCATCAGGAAAATAGCTGTCCTTGATCATCTATGGGATCATAAGATCATCATAAGATCATCTATAGGAGAGACTTGCAACCTGTGTCAGCGCACAGCCTTCTAAAGCATGCATTTTTATTACGCAAGTTTCCTGCCAAGAGGCAAGGTGCGTCCTGCAGACAAGCTGCAGTTCATGGCTGCCACATTCCTACCCCTTGTTGGACTCGCCATATCCAAGCAAACCCAAATTACCGTGGGCACAGTGCTCAGCATTTTTGCCACCCCCGCCAGCCAGGGATAAAATGCTTTCAAGCAGAATCCTGTCAAAGCAAAGCTGCTAGCACATAGGTCAAACACGTCTTTTTGGTGGTGGGGGGCATCATTAGTGAGCATGGTTCCAATTGAGCTACCCTTCACCAATCCAACAAATGACATGCAGAACCATGATCAATCTTTGTGGCTATTTAAGCCCCTGTGGCTTATAAAAATCAAAGAGGGCAGATGTATGGCCTTTGGCAAGACTTCGGATGTCCGCTTGGAAGCCACAAGTTGGCTCTGAAATTAATATTCAAACCCGTGCAAAAGCCGCATTTGACTTTGTGGCCTGAGTTGCCCAGGAAAAACCCAGTTTGAGCCAAAATTTCTCCAGAATCCTGTTTTCACTTTATTTTGTGATTTTGGACAATTTACTGAAAGACATTTAACAGCCACTTTGGCTTTCAGGCAAAATCCTCGGAAGAAAAACTGACCATGATGGCACATAAGGGGACATCCCGTTTTGGAAGGACTGTATTAAGGCTCACCTCCAGAATGTACATGCCCGACAACAGCAGGTTTGCCGCTGCCAGCACATAGGTGCGCGGCCAATTGTATCGGTCAACTCCCCACCCGAGCACAAGGGATGCAATCGCATTCACCAGCCCGCTTGCATAGCTGCAAAATAAGCAAAAAATATTATGGTTGCATGTTTCTCCTGCCAAGAGGCAAGGCGTCTCGCAGACAAGCTGCAATCAAAGCCCCCTACAATGCCTTCCCCTTGATGCACGCGCCAAATCCAAGCAAGACCCAATCAACCGTGGGCATGGTGCTCAGTATTCATACCGCCCCCCC
Organism: Coccomyxa subellipsoidea C-169; assembly: GCF_000258705.1. Lineage (NCBI taxonomy): Eukaryota > Viridiplantae > Chlorophyta > Trebouxiophyceae > Coccomyxaceae > Coccomyxa > Coccomyxa subellipsoidea. The sequence continues at coordinate 298,369 of NW_005178021.1, forward strand.
GCCAGCCGGGGCAAAACACGCAGTGCCCACATCAATTTTGCCAATCGTTGCTTGACACAGTATCATTGGAGGAATCTACAGGTGCAACTTCGCATTGAGGCGGGATAGAATGCAGCATAAAGCAAGGCAGGTGTTGAAGTGCTTGCAGGCTAGAAATTTGTGACTGCAAGAGAGTGTGTGAGGTATGGAAATTTGTGGAGATAGAGAGAATGGACAGGAAGAGATGTTACCCTGTGAGCAGGCCGTACTGAGCTATAGTGAGCCCACAGTCCTTCTGAAGCTGCATGCAAATAGGACTGAACTGTCAGCCCCTCACAGTGACAAATATAATTACTACCTGGCAATCTCCATGTGCACTCAGTTATCTTCAAAAAGAAAAAAAGCCCTTGTCTTCGACTCAACATACGGTAAATTTATAAGTGTAAACAAGAATCAGGTTTAAGAGCCTGATGCAGAAGCAGGCAGGCATCATGGATCATTGCAAGGAGCACCATTGCAAGAAATAATAGGTGTGGCAGAAAAACTCACAGAGGAGGTGAAGTAAGCGAGGATGGTGGAGTTGAGAGTGGGGACCAAAACCACGAAGAACAGCGCGGCCACTCCATACCAGGCAGCAATCTGCTCCCGCCGAGTCTGCTGCAAGCCGACCACAAAGGGGCCAATAGTCCTGGGTCCCTGCAGGGCCTTCACACGTCAGAAGATGTGCCATTTTGGTCCCCGACATGTCTTCAATACCTTCCCAACATCCTGGAACCTTGTGCTCAACATCGATGTATCTGCTTGTGCTATGGATGCTCACGATATCTCAGCAGGACGAGGGGTGGGGGAACCTGATCGGTGCACAGGTGTGTCTTACGGGTTTTGGGAGTCACAACATGCTAAGAGACAGTCTGACTAAGCTGTGAAGCAGTGTGTCACTGGTGGGTGGCTCACTGCATTCCTAGATATTCGTGCTGACGGCGTGCAGAGATCGAAGAGGGGCTCACGTTGTTCGAGAATTCGGAAGCTCCATCGATTTCAGTCTTTGCCAGATGACGATCGTCTGCGCATTTTACTGGCTGCTCCTCATCGTGCTTCATCTGCCGTGCTGGCGATCACCGTCACTCGAGGTGCGTCCACTTGCGAGAGAAGCAATATGTATAGGTAGAGTAGATGTAAAACAACCTTCCGATGATATCGTGAGTTTCCAGTAATTGTCACAACTTCACAACTATAAACTTGGTTTCGGCACTTCAGGAGCGGGTGCGATAGATCTGAACACCCGTTCTGGCCATCCAGATGTGCAAGCAAGCAAACATTTCCTTCTTAAGTCTTCCTTTCGACCTGGGTGCTTCGGCAGAGGGGAATTTGAAGAGCAGGATGAGATCAACATGCTTTCTGTCAGTAATCGTGACAAACGCAGGGTTTTAAATCACAGAAGGGTAAACCCTTCAGGGTTGTCATCATAAAAACACCATCCAGCTTCACCCTGAATGGCATGACGCGAAGCGGTGCTCTATTTCAACTTATGGCTTCAGAAATAATATCATATTGGAATTCTTTGGTGTGGTGAGCCACTGGCACTGCGCGATTCATACTCAGTCTGCCGAGAAGGAATGAGACATGCACCATTGCTGACGTATCCAACGCGTTGTATGACAAGGTGCAACATGAACTGTTGAGCTGTTTAGATCACTTCTTGGTAAATACTGAAAGGTGCTCAATCTACATCGAGAATACTCCAATATCGCATATCAGCAACAACCTGATTCAATAGTGCAGCAGAAAGCCACCTGAGCGGGAGGGTCTCTTAAGCTCCCGATCCGAGAACAGATCTGCGCAATACATATCTGAAGAATTGCTTATCTATAATACGGTTCTTTTTGCATTGGAAGACTTGCTGGATTCCATATAGCAGGGCCAAGGAAGTACACATCACAGTGTCTTCTTTGGGGGCCTTGAGGGCAAATTCCTTGAAAACGCCATTCGGTACTGCGTTGTCAAACTGCAGAATGACATTTTACCTGAGGATCATTTTACCTGATGTAATTTCAGCCTGAAAGAATAATATCACGTCCAAAGGATGAAGTCTGGTCCATCAGCTTGAGTATGGTGAGTGACTTGCTCTCCTGATAAACCTCCTGCAATCTGTTTTTCTTCAGTCGTAATCTCAAATGGCCCAACGTCCTGGCCACAGCGCGTTAAGTGGATCTTATGCAGAGACTCTTTGTTGCCTGCAGGATGGTGCTAACACATTGGAGACGCCCTGCGATCCTCACTACTAGGTCGCCTAATCGACCCATGCTTCCCACTGCCACGGTACTGATCTGCTGCCCAACATTGGCACTGCCCCCCTATCTCTAAGTCTGCTGCATCTGCTTATTGTCTCCAGGGCTGCAATCCTTCATCACAGCCATGGTCAGACACGCATTGGGATTCAAAATGTTTACTTGCCTTGCAAGAAATCAGTGCATGCAATGCAGAGCACTGGAGCATCAAAAGGTGTGCCTCCTGTGCAGGCTAACAAGGCGACAGGGAGGAGACCTCTAGTGCAGGCATGCCTCGACCGGCGGAACTGGCTATTTCTGCCAGTAGTAGGCGTGCTAGTCCTGGGACTGCTCTCTATGTCAGGCTTCTGGGACTGTGTCAAATCAGATGAGGTGCGTCGAGCACGCGCATTCTGAACCTTCTCATAGCTTCACACAGCTGACCAGTACAGACGTGTGTGTGTGTGTGACAATTGCTAACAGTCCAGCCTGCACTGCCAATGTCGTGACCCAAAGCAGACACATCAGAAATAAGTTAGTTTAGATACACAAGTGGAAGACCGCCTGTAAGACTATGAGCCTTGGGTGCCTCCAAACATGTTTCTGAAAGGAAAGAACGTTATTACGTGATGTAGTAGGAGTGTTTTTTACAAGCTGTGGTCCATCTTAATTCAACTAGAGTGGTCCGCACATAGGCACTTGCTTAAATACTTTCATGTCTCTACTTTTCATTTTACCTGTGCATTTGCTGTTGTTTCGAGCCCCCAGCCCCTGTTTTATACAGCTCGATATGGTTGGGCAGGCTATAACAAGCATGGGACACATTTCCTCCGATGCTCCTCTAGATTGGGCGGAATAACTACCTTACACCCTAAAAATGAAATTCGAATTTTCTTGGCGCAGGGCAAATGCGAGGTGCACGCGGTGCCAGCGGCCATTGATTTGCCGAGGTGGTTCAACGCCAGCTGTCCCCTGGTGTACCAAAGGTGACCACGCCATTCTCAGCTGCTACGATATTGGCCAGTGTTGCACCTGCTGGATGTTTCTCAGCCGGTATGAGCATGTTGTGCGCACTCGGGAGCGGCAGGGAGCTGCAATGTTGGATATTGTTGAATGGGTGACGTGGGCGCGGTGACTTCAAGATGATATCAAGAGAGATGCAGAGCTTTTTAAATGACTCCTCCTAGAGCAGACCATGCGGGGGTCTGCAAGATAACCAACTGATATAATACAATTTGCCGCGCTTTGTGGGCATTCTCATCGGGACTTGACTCAGCGGAGCATGTGCAGGACATGCAACAAACAGCTGCATGTCTGCAGCGCTGTCTGGGTGACTCGCCGATGGCCGATTTACCAAGCGCAGGAAATCCTGCAAAGAGCTGCAGAGGCTGTGCTGTCTGAGTGATTAGGTGAAGGTTGACTCACCAGGGGTTGACTCACCGATGGCTGACTCAGCGCGGGTGACTGGTGCGCAGGATACACTACGATGAGATGGCGCGGGGCGAGGCGCGGCCGTACCTGATGGGGGAGCGGCAGCGGCCGGGATGCGTCAACTGCGACAAAGACGAGCTGTGGTCGCACTTCTGCCAGTTCCGCAGCCACGGCCCCCGCTGCCCACCCCACGACCAGCAGCTGCTCTTCGACACGCTCCTAGACAGGTGCGCGTAGTATTTTAGATCCTGGAGTGCTGTTTAAAGCACCGTTAGGAAATATACCGTTCCAGTTCACTCGTACCTGCTGCAGCTTGGGGTGTGAAAAGTTCTACTTTGCACCTTAGAGGGAGTACATGTTCAGGTCATCAACCACCTGCGGTCTGCTTGGGTCTGCGCACAGCAGCGTGCATGCTCCCATACCTGCTCTGCACAAGCTAAATGCTGCTTTACGGGACCGACTGTCCAGCTGGTGTTTTGCCTGCTGGTGATTTAAACGCTTCCAATCACTTGGATTGCACCAGAATGTAAGATGAACATCAGATCAAAACGTCATGGATTTGTATTCTTTGGGTGCATGCTAGCAATGGGACTGTTGCGGGGTGTGGCAAGTAAAGAGACCACCGGGAAATGTTCTGGCTCCTAAGGAGGATTCTGGGGCTTGCACGGACCCTTCTGGCATCCAAAAGGAAGCCTGGAAACAGCAGTGTGTACCCAAAATGCACCGTAACACATTGAATACCCAAATGGTTGTTTGGGCCGCAGGGCGAAGGTGGGCGCCCCAGGGTCACGGGAGCTCTTGGAGTTGACGCCGTGCGATTTATTCCCCTACATCCGGGGGCGAACCCTGTGGCTCGTCGGCGACTCCATGATGCAGGTCAGCCACATGCTCTTTGTTGCATGGCACCTGTATATAATTCAACTACTTCCAGTACTTTTGTGCCGCCGCGCCGCAATTGGCTTTGGATGTCCCCCTTTGCTTTACTCCTTTAGATTCCTTCTTTCAACCAGTCTGCCCTTGAGCAGCATCACTTGCTCAGAAGAAATCCAGTTCTGTGACACTGAATTGGCACGTTGGCACTGCAGCAGCCCTCAGTAGGCGCCAGTAGACATCTCTGTCAGACAAGCTTCAGTCATCTTGCGCAGTCTGCAGCCAGGTGCTCCTTGCTGATGTCAGCAAGAGGTAGCTCGCAATTGTGACTCATATGATGACGTCACTCCGCGTGCAGGAGTTCATGCGGGCGCTGCAGTGCTTCATGTACGAGTTCTGGGACCTGGAGACCAAGCCGCTGGATACACTCATAGCCGACAAGGGCGCGACCGAGGGCCTCATAGGCGGCTGGTGCGTGCTGCTGCCAGAGCAGAGCCGCATCTGCCATGTGCGAAGGTGAGTGCCTACATCAGCTGAGAAGCTTCCAATCTTCCTATGTTTGCAACGGTGCTGAGCAGTCAGGCCTCGTGGTTGTCAAAAGTGTTCTCTACTTGTGCTCGGGGACGGTGGGTATGGCTTTGTGTTGTGTTAAGTTGGAACCATGCATCAGCTATTGGAGACACCTTCAATAAGGTCTGTTAGGTCCAGGGGGCTGTGAGATGCTGAGGATTCACTCCATCATACGTGGCAATCTCTCTAAGGCTTCCTGACTCCCTTTTGGGCCCCAGGGAGTCATGAAGGCTGCCCCATGTATGCATGGAGAATGTTCCAAAGACTGCCGGGCTCCCACATGCTTGAACGCTAAGATCATTAAAGTATGACAAGCGTATGGTGCATACAAGACATTGCGAGTGCCAAGTAGGGAGAACGGGCTGCCGTGCAATTCACGTCCTCTCTACATAAAAGCAGAAAACAACGAAGATCATGGTGTGCTGTGATTGAGCGCTGCCTGTGCCTTCGTCCTCCGCAGTAACATGGGGGACTGGTTGGTGACCAACCTGCTGCCGCGCTTTGCACGGCTTGGCGCTCTGCCAAGCGACATAATGATCCTGAATTTCGCGGTCTGGATCAACAAGGCCGAGGAGCTGGCCGCCAATGTGATGATGTGGGCCGAGTACTACCAGCGCTTCAGGGACTCGCTACCCTTCACCATCTGGCGGGATGCCTCCATACAGCACTTTGACACGCCCACGGGTGCGCCACCTCACAGGCTCAAGGCTGTCTTGGACGTCTCAGACGGCTTGTAGTAGGATGCTCTTCGTTCCTAGTTCCCCTTCCTAGGGGATGTATAGTCCCAGTGTCATTATGGCTGTGACACCGACAAATGCCATGGGGTCTAGAAGTGCGCAAAGCAGTGGCGGGGCTCAAGATATGACAGGAGGCCACTTATGATGCGGCTCTGCTGATATTGAAGGCGCAAGAGGGAATGGCAGCATGCTCAAGCCTGCCAATTCTGTTGCCAGTGGCACAGCCCATTTTTGTGACCGATGTTGCTGATCGTCTCTGGCATCTTTGCTGCGCTGGTGCCACGCTGTCATTGCAAAGGATGAGGGTCTGAACATGTGAGCCAAGACTCCGCATGCTTGGAATCTGTACATGAGGCTGGCATGATAAAATCGCATGGCATCTCTTTACCCGGCGGCATCGGCTGTGCAGGGGACTACAAGTGTGATGGCTGCGTGGATGCCAAGCCCAGGGCGGATGACACTGGCTTCAACTGCAAGGCCATGGATTTGGTGACGCTTAATCCTGCCAACGAGCTGGAGACCACCGACCCGGCCATGCAGGTGCAGCACAGCTTCCCACTGCTCTTGATATGGAATCTGTGCCAAAAATTGGAGAAATTTACAAAGCTTCACAGAAGCCTTCCCTCTGCTTTCGATATGGAATCTGTGCCAAAAAATGGAGAAATTTACAAAGCTTCACAGAAGCCTTCCCACTGCTTTTGATATGGAACCTGTGCCAAAATTTGGAGAAATCTAGAAAGCTTCACAGAAGCACATCAGCTTGCACAGGAAATTGCGTGCAGGCATATTAGTCAGCGCATGAAGCTGGGCGCAGACTCCTGTTCATTGCACCATGTCTCTTGAAGAAGCAAGAGATTGTCTGTGCTTAAGGATTGTGCCATTGCCCAGTGCTCACATTTTTCAGCAGCGGTTAGGATCTTCACAAATCTGCCTGTACAGACCTGTTTCTTGAAGAAGTAAAAGATTGTCTGTGTAAGGGAATTGTGCCTTGCTGAGTTGTACGCGGTTCAGCAGCGGTTAGGATCTCCTCAAATCTGCCTGTACAGACTTGCCTACATGGCCAAGTCCTTGCATGAGTAATGAGTCGAAGCTGGCACCTCAGGATCCAGCGCTATCAGATCAAGGCGAGGCACTTAGTTTGTATCCCTAAGCAGGCAAATGGAAAATGGAAATTTTAGGCTCAATTGAACTCAATGAATGTGCAGGTGATTTTGGAGGGTGGCTGGCGCAACAGGGTGACGTTACCTGTGATGGAGAAACTGGGCATTCCCATCGTGCACACGTGGAACCTCAGTGTGCCCCTCTGGCAGTACCACCACAGCTTCCAGGTCAGCTTCCCCCCCATTCCTTGCTACTGTACCTTTGAAATCCTTTCATCACCTCGGGAGTTTCATCACCACCAGACTTGCATCCTCTGCCGGAACCTGAGTCTTTGCTGGCTGCTGCATTAGTTCCACTTGCTGCCCAGTACAATGTGGTTCCCCTGCAAGTCTGTTTAGTGCCAGGATTGCGGCACTTTTTTGGTGAATCACCGCAGCCTCAGGCTCTTGTCGCAGATAATTCGCCCGCCTGGTGCGCGCAGCTTCCATGCTGACTGTTGCACCTGTCAATCGCTGTTCTTTTGGCCTGAAGTCCGCATGCGCTCTTTGCCGGGATCAGCACAGATTGGTGAGGCAATAGTGAGCAGATTTTGGAGGGTTGCTGCTGGGGCATTGTAATAAAAGCTGCGGCCTGACCAAGACTTCGCTGTGTAATTCACAGGAGAAGGATGACTGTACGCACTGGTGCCATCCGAGCGGTTACCAGGTCTGGATTGCGCAAATGCACCAGACGCTGCGCAAGCACCGCTCGGCCATTCCGCCTCCTGGCAACTGGCCGCCGCAGCCCGGCGGCTCATGACCACTGGAGAAGACACCCCAAAAGAGAAGGGAGATGGCCCGTCCCGGCAAGCACTTGTTCAAAGGGAGAAAGACGGAGGCGGGTGGAAGGGAGTAGAGAAATTCTGTGAAGAGAGAACGGAAGTACCCATGTTGGACATGTCATGTGTGCACCTCAGGTGTGGCTCATGTCAAGGGAAAATGGACTAGTTGTTAGGCATAATTGGGAAGGTTGCAAGCGCGAAGTGGGGAAATTGCTGTCGGTTGTGGAGTTGCAATATCCCGTGGTGAAGAAGCTGGCCAATTTGTGGAGGATTTCACCACAGTCAATGGACGAAATTCTATCCCCCGACATAATTGGTATAGCGTCTTTCATAGGAAGATTGACCCACTGCTGCATATGACGTGGAGACTGGCCATGCAGATTGCAAGCAATTCTGAGTCAGTGTCGGGGGTTCGATACCCCCGGCCGAGGGTGCAAAAGGAAGTTTTCCTATTTTTCCTGAAGTTACTGTTTCCTACAGAAAGAGATGTACTGTATCCAGGCTACATTTAGACTTGTGCACAAGTCTACATGTAGAGTACAGCTTCCCTTGTGAGGACTGTCCGGATAGTCCTCACGAGGGAAGCTGAACCGTACACATCAACACAGTATTCTATACCCCTAGGTCCTGATGTCAGAACATCAAGCTTCAGAACAATTCTTTTGCTTTTGGGAGCGGTGCTGGCAGCGGCAGTGTCAGTGCAACCAGTAATATTAGTGATAAATCTTCGCATCATTTGACTCCCAGGAGATTGGATGCAACTTGCAAGAGACGGACTGGGTTCTACAAGCGTCCTCAGGAACAAAGATAAATAAAAGTGCAAAATGTCACCACCACCTTGAAGTCACTTTCATCACTGTGTATCGGTCAGGAGCTTCTTTCAAGAAGCAATCATGAAGATGTTGCACATACATCCTGCCACAACCCCCTCGTGCATCTTGCATGTCGTGCAATAGAATGCCCTAAGGGTAGGGATTATTTTTCCACCCAAAATAACTACATTCCCCACCCAGAATCCCTAGGAATTTGGACTGCTTGTTTGGCATCGAAATACCTGGAGGAATTTCCCCAACCTTCGTGTGAACGCACCCTTGGACTCCCGTGCAACTTTGGGCCGCCCTTGTGGGATGTTCGGTACTGTAATACCATATACTGGCATTGCACGTGGCACTAAACCTCAATGGCCCCCCAGTCTTAACTGGACAGTCATATCTTTCAAGGGGAAACACATCTGGATGCTCTCAATTACCTTGTGGGATGAAGGGGCGTCTGTGCCATGGCATATTGCAGGACTGATCAGGAATAGAGGGGCAGAGTTTTGTGCAAGGACATGCCCGCTCAGATGTCCGATAAACCTGTAGGTAAAATGGAGAGCAAAACCGCTCAATACAGATAGCTTCTGATGAAGGGGAATTGTTTGTCTCGGCTGTCCAAGAAAGACCATTTACATACTTGGAGATGCTCTCTTGAGTGACCCCACAGGCCAGCTCTGCAAGACAACCCACACCTGCTTCTATCACAATCTAGCACAACACAGCTGTGACAACGATGTCTGCAAGCATGCAGTGTCGATGTGTTATTATGAATCCCCCAAGATAAAGGCAGGGCCATATGAGCATCCAGAGAGGATCCCCTGTGCACAGCTTAAAGTACAAGATAATCAACAATAGGTCCCCTAAAACCAGCAGCCTGCAAATATTCACAGGGATACATGAAGAAGCAAACGTTTATTTTGGGCATTTCTCTTTGCTGGGCATTTCAGCCAGCTCCCCAGCCATATATACAACCATACTTCTTGCTGCACGTGTTGCATGCATGCAATGCTGAAAATTTGGCCAGCTCTGCGGACCCACTCCCCCGGGGGCTCGGGACAGAGCCACTTTCCTGAGCGGCAGCTCTTCTTGTAGCACAGGTACTTTCAAGCCTCTGAAGAAGCTGCTCCTGCAGCCCAGCAGAAGCACACAAGCGGCTTTCTGGGAACAATCAATCAGCAATCTTGGAGGCTTAAGCCGTTTGCTGGCAGGCCCCCAGAATAGATTTCCCGGCCTTAGGAGAGCTGCAAAGGCTTTCGCAACCACTCACCCTGGCAGGGCCTCTACACAGACCCAAGGCATGCATTCCCATCGATTAAAGGGCCTAGGCGTCTGCAGGAGCCGGCAAGCGGCATACATCACTGTTGCTCAGGCGAGCACAGCTGGCAGCGATCGCACTGCAGCAGTCGCTGAAGCAGACATGCGCAACTTTACACCTCAAGAGCTATTGCTGCACAGGCCCTCACACAGACCCCTAGCAGCAAACTCCCCTGCATCAGAGAGCCCATGGGTCCGTACAAGGCCCCAAGCAGGGGCCTTGCACACACCCAAATCCCCTACCTTATAGAGCCAGGTAAGTCTGTAAGAGCCGCCAAGCCCCTCGCGTCACTTGTGCCGTCACTTGTGCCTGCGCGCTCGGCTCCAACCCCTGCAGGTGTTCATGCAGCCCCCATGCCCCTCGATTATACGGTCCGGGGGGTCTTCAAGGGTCTGCAGAACGGCGCGCATCACTTGTGGGGGCGCGCGTGGTCGCACACTTCGCAGGTGTTGCGCCGCGGGTCCTGGTTCACATAGGTGCAGGCCGTGCAATGCCAGAATTCCCAGCCCTCTCCGTCGCTGCCCCCTTCCAGAGCCGCCGCTGCGCCGCTGCCGGACGCGCCTGCTCAGGAAATCCAGAAATGTTGTCAAGTCCCTGCAGAGGGCGCAATGTGAGGCTCTGATGACCAGCAGAATAAGAGAGGGTATTGGAGCCAACGGCGTGCGCGATGTGACGACGTGGGGCTGTGCTATTCAGCTGAGGCTGCGCTGGGGCGGGGCAAGGGCGTTTTTGTCAGGTATACAAATGTTAATGTGTGCGCTGCTGGTTGAGTGCCAGAACACTCTGATGCTATAGCGCAGGGGCCACGGGGAGACACCATTGTAAGCATTCCCTCCGACTGTTTTGGGTTCCCAATCTCTCGAGTGCAGCAGAATAGAGCAGAATAGAGCGGTGCGCACCCCTAGAGGATGCGACGGGGGCCTTTTTAGGAGGGGCGGCTTGCCTTCCTCTTAAAGAAACTTTCCATCACACCTCTGTTGTATTATCCCTTGCGTGGTTTTCCTCATTCTCAGTGAGGGCTCAGCTCTGCGGGTTATAAAAGAGCACGCACCCTTGGAGGATGCGCCGCGGGCCTTCTTGGAGGGCCGGGAAGCCTTCTTCTTGGCCGCGGCGGAGGGTGCGGGGGGAGAGGGACCTTCGGCGTCGTCTGTGTCCATGTCACCCCCGTACGCATGCAGCATCTGCTCCAGCCCCTTCTCCAGCTCCTGGGAGCAGGCGTGACAAGCAGGATTTATTGTCAAAGAGCTTCTTTTATAATCACGTGCCTCCAATGAGGGCCCAACTATTGATGCACACCTAGCGGATTTGTGCCCATGGCAAGGGAACGAAGGTCTATTTAGCCATTGGCGCGCTATAAGCACTGTCAGAGCATTGGACCGAGAAAGGGGCTCCTTTCAACACTAGGTCGTGGCAGTCACGGCGCTGGTGTCTACTGTTAGAGCAGCGGTATCGACAGAAGGCTGTTGGTTTCGTCAGAGCATTGTCAAGTCAATCTGCAAGTCTGTAATGACAGGCAAACTAGCGGGCGCTGACGAATCTTCAGCTAGAGAGATAGGTAAGTGAACGCAGCCCCCTCATATGCCAGGGAAGCAAGTTGCCATGCTGCTCTCAACCACCAGTGGTACTCGAAAACGTCACACTGTGGGTCGATCCCTATGTTCAGCAATTTTGCCTCACGCTAGAACAATTTCCCAGCACAGCTGCTGGTTACAAAGAACAAGTGCTGAATCTTCAGCCCCAGATGTTGGATGACACCACACATGCGCGCGAGCAAAGAATCGATATGTTAGCATTGTCGCACCTAGCGTGAGCCTTGTCGAGCTGCTTGCTTCTTCATTACGCGCACACAGTGCGACCTGCTGTGCTGGGCAAAGCAAACCATGCGAGTCCATGGGACCGAAAGGCTACGTGGCATATCCTAAGCCGTAATCACCGAACCATAATCCCTAAACTTAGAGGGCCATCTTATATGGGGCAGCAGGAAGCGCCCCCCACCTGCACGAGTTTGTTGAAGTGGTTGCGCGTGACGTCGGTGAGTCCGATGAGCGTCTCGCGGAACTTGCCCCAGCTCTCCGCGGCTGCGCTGCCTTCCAGGAACTGGATCACCTGCTTCTCCGCCATCCCGTGCAGCTTCTCCAGGAAGTACTCCGCCTGGCCCTGCACACGCGAGCACACCAGCTCCCATGGTCAGAAGGGAACGCATCATGCGCAATCCTCTCGCCTTAAGCAACCAGCCAGATGACACCAATGTGCAATCACGGGGCTTTGAATTTTAGCATGGAGTCCCCTAGAATTGCACCATTTTGTCCCTCTAGGGAGCCTTCTACATATGTATAGAGTCCCATACCGCCAGACCCTGAGGGGGTTGAAAGAAAGTGTGGCTGCAAGCCAGCAACATCTGGGATGAAGTGGTCAGCAAACATTATTTTTTCAATGCTTTGGGCTCAGTGGAGCATCCAAGATACAGCGAGGCCTGTGCTGATGATATATTCTGGGAGGACGCCAATCCGGGATTAGCAAGAGTAACCCTGGGGTAGAAGACCCGCTGCCTTTGGCGGCAATTGTGGTACCTCTTGAGACGGCAGGACCGTGACTGCTTGCTGCAAGCAGACGCTGCCCACGGCCTCAGAAAGACCACAAAAGACGGCCAAGGCAGCGAGACTTGGACGTATTGCATGAAAGAGAGTCAAATTGCGTGCCTTCAAGCGCTACCCACCCAGGTACTGAGCGTGACTTCTACTTGTTCCTGCTAGTGGTGACACTGTGGCACTGTAAGAGTCCTACTTGGCGCCTGAAGCTGCACCTCAGGGGCATCTAGCTTTCATTCTCTGGTTATCTTCACGACATACAAAGCAGCATTGAGATCTGTTGCAGGTGCGCGCACCTGATTGAACTCAAAGAACTCCTGCTGCTGCTTGAGCGTGTCGGCGGAGATGGCGGCGCCGTTGGAGCCGAGCGCCTGCTCGCCGAAGCGGTAGTAGCCGAAAGCGTAGGTCCACTTCAGGATGCGCCGGCAGTCCACCACCTGCACAGTGAAAGCAAATTTAAAGCTAGCAAACTGCAGAAAAATACGAGACTTTGAAACCTCCTCGCAAACAGCAAGAAGTCTGTAATGTCGAGAACTCCTCTCCAGAGATTGGCAACCACATGCTAGCTAAAGTGTAACATTATGCATGCAAGAGCTGGTGCAATGGTGAAGTGGTCTCAGGCACCAGGACCGAGAAGCAAGCAGAATTGGCATGCAATCTAACACCTACACGATGTGCGCAGGAGAAAAGGGAGATGCAGGTTTATAAATTCCTGGCACCCTGACGAATCAACGGTGACCAGCATATATGTGTGCATGAAGCACAAAGATTCGAGCAGCCTCAGCAGGCCTTAGGCGACAGAAGACATTTCACAGCAATTGCTAGGAGAATGGCGCCCACCTGCGCCCAGGCGTCGGGCAGGAACTTGAGCTGGCTGGTGGGAGTGGCGGTCAGCTCGGAGAGGCCCTCCAGCTTCTGCTCGATCACGTTGGCCATCGCTTTGAGGGCCGAAATGCGCGCGCGGTCGTTCTCGGCCCAGCGCTGGTAGTAGTGCATGTAGCGCTCAAGCGCGTTCTTCGCGTGCTCCCGCTTCAGCGCCTCCTCGTCGTAGTCACCCTTCTTCTTCGCCACCTCGTATCTGCATTTGAACTTAAAATGTCAGTGTGCGGGGTGACAATTTACTGTGTAGAGGGTGCACAGGCTTGCTTCATGTACATTTACAGCATTATGATTTCCAGGGTGGCTTGACGAGGGCCCAAAGGTTGTTTTTGTGACGTTCCTGACTTATAAGTGATGTGCAAGAGCATGCACCAAGCTGCAAACATGACAGGTTGACAAGGCTGGCAGGCAAGGTTACCACCTCATTTGGTGTTCTACAAGCAGAGGCGGTGGTTCAGGAGAATCTCATGCTATTTGGTCGCAGTATGTGGCGCTTCAAGCTGCAACACCTCTGTTCACAGGACAAGGCATGCCATATCTAAGATCACTAGCCGTTACCCGTAACGATCACACGAAGCATTGCCTCCAAGAGAATGCACTATGTTGTCGGACGATAAGAGCAGAGCGCGCGCCTGTTGCAGGCGTAGAATCCGCCGGTGCGCTCGCCGTGCTCGGCCCAGGAGCCCTGGCAGAGCCAGCAGAACTCGAAGCGGCACTGGCTGCAGGTCATATGCATGCAGCCCTGGTTTTTCTCGATGGGCCGCTTGCACTTGGGGCATTGCTTGGTGTGCGCAAGAATCCAATTTAGGTTCTCGCTCTCCGCGCTGTTCTTCAGGATCCACTTGCCCACCGTCTCGCAGTCCACCTGCATTGGGACAATGGCACTCTCGGGGTTTGAACATAAATCTAAGCATACATACCGTATCACATAGCTCTTCTACTTGGCGGACCAGAGGCCAAAAGAGCTCAATGCGCTAATTGAGAAAACAAGCCATGCTTGCATTGCACCATGCAACACCTGGCACGTGAAACGCGAACACAAACAAGTGGACGCCCTGTACGCTGCCTCCACAGCAAGCTCCCCGCACTTTCCGTAGGACACAGGTTCCACCTGTCCTCACCTTCATCTCTAGGATATGGAGGAACAGCGTGTGGCATGACTTCAGGGACACCTCATGAAGGGAACTTTGAGGTCGGAAAGCAGAAGAGGAAAAGGGCGGCTCACCGGGCGGTGGGCCTCCTCCTTGCACTGGAAGCAGAAGGTAGCGCCGCATGAGCAGGCAATGTCCATGGGCTCCGTGCCCACCTCCACCCGCGACTCCACCGCATGCTCGCACCCGGGCGACGGGCACCTGCCATCACGCACACAGTCTGACTGGCAACGATGGTGAGTGTTTGCACTCTGATGAGAATAACATTTGTGCTTGGACGGCAATACATGTGAGACTTTGTATCTCCTCCAAAGGTGGTCGGCCCTAGGACAGAGACACATGATGGGCAAGATTGGTAAGACTGCACACCACCAAATTGCACTGGACCAGGTCCTCGCCATATATCAAATGCAGTCTTAACGCAACATTAATGCAGTATAGGTCTCATTCCCAAGAGCAGGGATGACACACAGCCACGTGCTGTGAGACCATGTAACTCATGATTGAGTTGTTCATTTGCCCTCACCTGAGAATGACAAAACCTGTCTAAACGGCAACGAATCTAACACCTTAAAAAGTCCTCAAAAGCAGGACCGCTGTTATGAGGAGAAAGTCATGGAGCGTAGTTCTCACCAGGTGAGCTGCGCGTTATCTTCAACAAAGCTGCGCATGGCGTACGTGTCGTAGCGCCGCGCGTCCGACTCGCTCACCACCTCCTTCACCACCGCCGCCGGTACCTGCACGGCAGCCGCCACGGGGCATTAGACATGTGGCGTTCTCTTTGTTACACAGAACTGAAGGAGTGCATGATGGTTTCTAGGCCACAATAGAGATCCGCCAACATTATAGGCACCTGTCCAAAATGCAACAGGTTTCCATGCACAGGGCCTTGCCGCGCCGTGCCGTGCCGTGTCCCCAGCCATCCTCTACCATCACCGGCGGCAAATAGGCGATGCTTTGCTATCCGAGAGATGCATGGCACATATGGTGCCACCCTTTCAAGAATCCCCACTACAGGGCTATGTGTGCAGATGCAACAGGACCACATGCGCATCTCCACATTGGCTAAAAGATATTTTTTTTGCGCAAGCACAATTCTGTCTCTATCCATGGTGGCTACGCAGCTCTCAATCCTTCATTGGGCCTCTATGTCTTTGAGTAACACAAGAATTGGCAAATGGCCTGTGGCTGATCATCTTTATGTAGTATAATTACATGTATATATGACCCTTAAGGCTGGACTCTAAGGAGGAGAAGGGCTTCACCGCGGCTGGGCAGTCTGGCAGCGGGCATCGCAGGCTCAGCACAGAGGGGCCGCTGCCGATGGCCGTGCTGATGTAGCCCCGCCAGCAGGGTTTACAGAAGAAATGCTTGCAGCGGGCCGCGCGCATGTGCTTCAGATCGAACTCGTCAAAACAGATCCGGCATGTCGCCTGCACAGCAGTAGTAATTTCACTATAATCATCTTTTCAAGATGGGAGAATCAGGGGCTGCCACTTTTGATTGATTCGCTTAATGGGGCATTAAGAGTATTAGAGTCCATTCTTAAGTACTGCATTGCAGTGTCCCAACAGGATGGCAGAGTCTAGAAGGCACCTTGCCGGAAGTGGATGCTTGTGGGGCCTCCGCTATCAAGCCTACTTTCCTTCTGACCGATTCCTCATCCGCGAACCACTCTTCGTTCACCCTGTTGGCGTCCCTACGAAACACGATAGAGAATGGTCAGTCCCTTGGTCTCTCCAAAGGAAGCCACAATCAGAAACATATGCAAACGTCAGCAAATGATCTGTCGAATAAGAGCAGTTGCGCAGACACAAGTGCATCATCAATGATGTTTGTAGAAGGATTAAGCAAGACTGATAGGGCCGCGTGAGCTCACCACTTGAATTGTCTCAAAACTCGCACAACCTCGCCATCGCTTATGGACAGCACCCCTGCCACTGCATTGACGGCGTCTTGCTGCCGTGCTCTCAACTGCTCCTCATTAAAAACGACGTACGGTACCTGCACGTCGATGGAAAAAACGACTTGCTTACCACACTCGATGTGCCTCGCAAAGTGCAACTATTTAGCTGCTTATTGTTCCAGCATGACAATATCTGTGTACTCCACAATCGAAGGAACATCACCTTCTTTGCATGCGTCTCCATCTCAGCCTGAGAGTCGAAGTCAAAGTCTTCGTCCTCTGACCCCATGGCTCCATAGGAGTCCTCCGCGCTGCTATAGGCGTAGTCACTATCCATCCCGTGCAATCTGGGACGATCTGACACGCCCACAGGCACAAGCAGCCCTACCTTCGCCAAAATTTATTCGCCTGACCGGTACACAGGGGAAACGAAAGGAACAACCTGGTTGCAACAAAGGCCCTCCGGCGCTCTACCTCGGCGAGCAACTTCTGACTATTTAGATGGAGGCACAAGGGCGTTCCTGGCTATGGCATATTATGCAGTGCACTATTACGAGCTTTGCCACCATCCAGATTGCCTGCACACAACTGAAGTCTCCTGACAGAGTCGCCTGTTCTGGCAACTTTGCCACGCTGGCAAAATTGGCACATGACGCATTCACGTGCAAAATCAGAGCGAAATATATCACGGAGGAGTCTTTCGCGCGAGGTCCTCGTGCCCCCTTGCATCTCGTCCGCGCTTACGCCCCCATGCTAACGACATCCATTGTCTGCCAAGGAAGTGTCCGCGAAGCAGTCGAGCAAATGCTGCCTCTCTTATTCGGGCAAGTTTGAGGGTTGGCAGTGGGGATTGGCGGTGCCGCAGCCACAGCAGTTCCTGACCCCCTTGTACATGGACGTCGCCTTCATTGGCGTGGCCGCCATTTCTTTTTGTCTTCCCGGCTTCTGGCTCTGTCTGGGTGCCCTGTGCACCGCGTTGGCTCACCTGCATTTTGTGCATCTTCACTCGTTGTGGTGTGCCCCTCGCCGATCCCATTGTTCTTTAACTTGTGATTTTGCACTCCTCATCTTGCTTCTGGACTGTTAGAAGGACGGACGATCCTCCTTCGAAAGTGTTAAGTTTGGAAGCCAGGAACGTGTCACGTGTCTGTTAGAGAGTGCCAAGGAAAGAACGTTAGTGCAAAGGGTGCATCTCTACACAGACATTTCTTAAATCTGCCCCTGCGTCTACAGGGTGGTAGAGGTCGCATTCGTCACAGGCCTCATCCTCTGCTTTAGTGGCATTCTTGGGGCTTTTGGAGCAACCCGTCGGTGCTTGTGGCCAATCTCAGTGGTAAGGACGTCTGCATTGTTGAACTGATGTACTCTATTGCTGCTGTGAGGGTTCTCTTGTGTTTACTTGGTGTCACTGCCGCCCAATCTTGGTAACAAAAGTCTGTCTTGGTTGTGACGCAGTTTGTTGGAACTGCCTTTGCTGTAATTTCTTTGGAGGCGGCTACGGGAGTTGTCTTCCTCTGCCAATGGTGAGTGACCTTCAGCTGCAATCAGTGTGGGCACATCTAAGGCACAATGTCCTCATACTCTTTCTAGATTATGGGTTGCACTGTCACATTGAAACGCGGCTGGCTCATGCGCATGCGATATTGGCCTTTGAGATGGAAATTTTCTTTGTTGACCAATTCAGCTCCGTGTAATATTGATGCCTCAATCTGGCCAACTGAGCTTCATGCGATTATGGATGCTGACAATAAAATTGGCACGCAGGAACCTTGTGGAAGAGACAGCGAAAGAACATGATCAGACAGGCGCTCTGCTGCTGGTGCTGCGCTGTATTGAAGCCCACCCCATCATCTTCTCCTGGCTTGTAGGCAGCTTCTTCATCCTGCAGGCAAGCCCTTCTTCTACTCAAGACACTAAAACTCTGATCAGCACCTGGTCCTCCTGAAGAATGCCTCTGCATGCAAGCAGTTCCGTGTTCATTGCATGCAGCCTTTTTTTTTGTGCAAGCCCCAGTGAAACTGCCCTGCACTTGTGTGACTAGACGGTGGAATAGCGCCATTCTCCTGTCAGATGGATGGAGCATCTGAGCACTATGTGCCTGCACTGCAGGTCGCAACGCTGTTTTTGGCAGCGCACCATGCATTCAACATTGCCATGGACACAGAGGAGCCTGAAGAGGAATCAGGGTGAGTCACACTCTGTTGGCTGTGCCTGTCACACCCAACTCACATTACACTCTGAAAGTTTGATCACTTTGATTGTTAACTTTTGGGGGGTGGAGGGAACACCGCTTTCCTTCACACCTGACATACATCCCATCTCCTTCTCAGCAATTGCAAGACATTGTCAAGGCTGACTCTGCACTAGTTGGCAGCTCTGGCCGCTGCAGCTTGGAGCCTGTCTTCATCTATGACCACTCCTTTGTCTGAGATGTGTTGTGAGTCTCTGTTGAGATCTGTCGGCATGCATGGCACCCAAGAAGCAAAACCTTGAGCAGATGCTCAAATTCTAAAATAAAATTGTATCGCATGGAACTAATTTATTAGGGTATATGATAAATATGATTTTGTTCTCTGTCCAGCTTGGAAGAGGGGGATCGTTGTGGAGACAAGGCACCATTGCTGCTGGCATACGAGCAGGCGTACCTCCCCAAGCCCTCAAAGCCCTCCAGCCAGAACCCCGAAGGGGAGCAGCATTTTGTGTTCCCCCCGGCCTGCCACAAACAGGAGCCCAGTAAGGCCCGCTACAGGGTCCCAGAGTGGCGCGATGTGCTGCTGACTGCTGCGCTGCTGTGGCTTGCTGCAACCGGGCTCGTCCTCATCATCGCCATGGTCAAAGTGGACATGTATCAGGTGTGCTCCACCTTCTTATTGATAGCTCTGTCTCCAGATGTACCTGATATTTGTCAGGTGATGGGAAAGACAGGGGTGCGAAGACAAGCCTGGCTCAGTCCATGGGCCTTACCTCAACATTTGAGTGGTCCTATGTGTTTGTATGGACCCCTCTGGGCATTCTTATCTATCTTTTGCATCAATTTTGCCAGGATGAAGCTGCGTGCTGGACCTTTTCGCATCACCAGAGATGCGTGTGGATTACATAGATGCGATACATTGATCAACTTTGAGAGCAGCTCTCGAAGCTTGCATGAATATGGCGCTGCATTTGAATGAGAAGACAAAAGTTATATGCATGGTTTTCAGAAGGACATGCAGGAGTTGAGACCTGTGCATGTCTGTGTGCAGGATCCTGGCCTGGGACATCACGCTTCCTCTGCTGAGGACGGCCCAAAGCATGCTGTGCAGCAAATAGACCCCACCGCACTGCCAGCTGCCCATGCCGCCCCCTCAGGGGTCAAGTCACTGGTGCTCTCTGCGCTGGACAGCTTGGGCCTCCACTCTGGCAGCAAGGACCATGCGCATGATCACCTTCCTGGAAAGCATGTCATGGCTGCCAGCTCAGCAGATGATGACGACGATGATGATGAGAATGACAGCAATGATGACAGCGATGACAAAGAGGACAGTGATCATCACAACAGCAAGGCGGCAGGGAAGCACAGCGAAAAGGTGGAGAAACGTCCCAAGCACCGGAAGGAGGGAAAAGAGGAGGACAGCAAAGCCCAGGATCATGACCATGATGACAGCGAAGATGACAGTGAGGGAGATGAGAGTGAAGAGGAGGAGGAGAGGAATGAGAAGGGCAGCCGGGGCAAGGAGGATGCCAAGGAAGATGATGATGAAGAGGAAGGGGAGGAAGATAGGGCTGATATTGCAGGGGAGCTGGGAAAGAAGCCCTGGAAGAAACACCACCACCACAAGAAGCACAGGAAGCACCGCAAGCACTGCACAGAGGAGGATCAGCCCAGCTGCCAGGACGGCGCCCCCCGCTGGTGGCCCCCCGATTTCCCAACCCTTAACTTATGATCTGCCTGCCACATTTTTTGCAATTGTCAACCAATATTGTTGTCAAACCACTGCTTGCAAAATGTTTCTGGTGTCCACACTTGTGCCATTGGCGGCTGCATTGCTTTGCGAGCAAGTCTTTGGAGGCGGGTATTGCTGTCAAGTATGGAGAAAAGTGCTTCGTGCTTCCCAAAACCGCGTGAGGTGCTGGTGCCTCCACTTCATGCCACTCGCGTGTGCAGTGCACTGCCACTGTTCGGTGATCCTTTGTGAAGCACTTTGAGAATATGGAGTGAAAAAGAGTTGTGTCTGCGCCTGCAGGTTTGCGGGGGTGTTGGGTGTGGTGGGTGTTCCCATGCTGGTGCTCAGCAGCGTGGCAGGTGCCGGCGTCTGGTGTGGCTTTGCTGCCGTTCTGCACATGGTGCGTTGCAGCCTCTCATTCTCCTGTGAATACTCGAAGGTCATTCCTGCAAGATGCTGCTTCTCTTCAAAGCTGTCCAATAAATGCCGCATCACGAAGGAAATAATTCAAATTCAAATTGGTTTAAAAAAATCAAAAATGAAAAACCAAAATTTGAACTTGTGCCTTGCTGCATGAGTGGGGGTTTATAATCACATGAAGTTTGCTGTACTGTGTGCAGTTTGCTGGAGCAAGCGCAGTCTTCCTGGCGGCTGAGGCCCTGCTGGTGCACATGTGCTTCGCACATGGGTGAGTAGTCCACTGCTCTCCGTTTTGATCATTGCAAAATATTCTTATCAGGGTGGACGTGGCAGGGCAGGTCAAATGTCTGCTGTCCAGCCTTGCATGTCATCAATTTATCAAGAATCGCAACAAGCCCTCAAAACGCAATACGTGTCTTGCGGATGTCTGATCCAAACGAAAATCATCCTTGCTGCGGTATAGCTACAGAGCTGGTGTGAGAGAGGAAGCGACTATTATGGGGGCATATTGTCTGAATGGCTGAAAAGGAGGAGCTTGCAATAGAGTCTGTGTTGCTCACCCACAGGCCAATCCTGGTGACAGCGGCGGAGTTTGACAACAGCAATGGGCTGCAGCGCACACTGGACTTTGCGTCAGAGCACAGCTTTGCAACGCCGCTGTTAGTCATTGCCTTGCTGGCGTGCCAGGCTGGCGCCATGGTGGCGGCCGCCAACTTTGGCACGCCCATCCCTGTGAAGACTCGCGTCATCACTGCCAGCACCCAGCTCAGGTGCCTTGTCCTGCTCTGCTCTCCCGGCTTTTTTGTATGATTTGTTCCCATAGCAAGACAGTTCTCAAGGACAGCAGACCTGTGCCCTGTGTAACCTGTGTAAATGGGTGATTGCTGACCCGACCATCCGTATTAGTGCAGTTCCGCTGAACAGCCTGCTAATGAACCATTTGTACCAAGATTGACACTGCGATATGCTGCATTTTTGGTCAGTCAAATGAAGGGTAGGTTGTCAAATTGGTAAATTCCTCTCACAGATTTACATGACCAAAGATTGACGGGGTTTGGTGGCTGTGGGTGTCACAGGCAAAAGGTGGAGGAGATGCAGCTGCCTCAAAGGAGTGCCATCCTGTACCGGCATGCGCGCACAAAATCTGCCGTGGCCGCCGAGTCCCTTCGCGGCGCCGCCGGCCGGGCCGCCGAGCGGGCGGCAGGCGCGGTGGAGCGCGCCGGCTTCCCGGCGGCTGCCGCGCGCATTGCCGGCAGCTTCCCGGCAGCTTCCTCCCAGCCGGGCAGCGCCGAGACGGTGCACCCTTACTCGCTGGTGGCTTCCGCGGCCGAGGAAGCTGCTGCCTCGGACGGGGAAGCTTCTGTCAAGGACGATGCCAGCACCGGCAGTGACAGCAAGGATCCCTGGGCCACCCTTCGCAGAGCACTCGTTCCAGAGGGCTCAGCTGGCAGCCAGCGCCCCGTGCGCTGGTCTGAGAAGGACTGAGGTGCCTCAAAAACACACGCATGACTGTCCGTTCCACGGACGGTGCCCTCGCGCCCAGGATGAAGGCTGTTCCATCCAGGGACTCTGTGGTCTGCAAGGTATTTGGCAGGGCGTTTTACCTGGCATGCTGCTACTTAAAGCTGCAGTGAGGATGGGCTGTGGAAGGGCATCAGTGATGGTCTCAAGAGGCATGAGCTGCTTTCTCATAGCAGCTTTGTGTCAGCCGCAATGTGAGGACAAGATAGCGCCAATCAAATTTTTGTAGGCAGTGTGTCTCAGGAAATGACAGGGTTCTCTGTGCATTGCATTCTGACAGACGGGTCAGAGCATTTGGCCAGTCGGCTGCCGATGATCAAAGCAGGCAAAGGGTGATGTACTTGAGAGACGGTCTGAGGCCTGCGAGTGACATCGTTAGCATCATGGGCCTCTTTGGGCATGCTCTGCACAAAATGATGCAAGGCACACTGCATTTCAATCCAGTGTAGGACTCCCATTGCATTAGCATAGCAGGGCAATGGAATGCATTAGGTGATGTTTGTTTGCCATGTCTTGGTGCAAGGGAGAGTGCAGCTCCCTTTGCATGTGCAACCTTCTGTTCAGAGTTGCATCCAAGAAGCCTGGTAGACAGATTACAAGGACGCCCTGTGGTGCATCAAGTTTGAAACTCATAGTCTGAAACTATGGGATATGATATGAAAAGGGGTGGTTGCATGGTTTTGAGCTTGTGCGTTAGCTTGTTTTGCAGCATGGGGCTTTGGATTTGTGCCTGGAAGTCAAGTAGTCTTTGCTGAGCGATGCATGAGACAAATTATTTAGTAAGGAGCCAATGATGGTTACATGATCATGTAACCATGGCACTCATATGAGTGCCATGTGTTGTGCCTTTCAGCTGAGAGGCTCACTGGATTGAGGTGGTTCATTGCATTTGGCAGCATTTTTGCAGCCTGCTTTGTGTGGTATTTGGATAGTTGCATGCGCATGCTCAATGCGTTAAATCAGGGTGCATCATTTTGGGAGAATGTGTTCTTTTGGCCCTTGTGGTCGTCTTGCTCTTTCTCCTAGCTAGGAGAAAGGCCCTTTGGGGGATTGATGTCTGTCTCAGAGGGAATATAAGGCCTCGGCCAAACAGGAAAAACGTTTGCATTTGTTGAAGTCAACCAAGTTTGCCGTTGATTTGGGATAGGGGAATTGCCCGAGATGATCTGTGTGTTCCTGCCAGGTCACTTTTAGTAGTGGCACTCGTATTGCATCTGCGGCAGGTGCATTTCTAGGTCTCTCTTGTCTCCGCATGGTATGGCCTGTGGGTGCGTGCCAAGAATGCAGTTGTTGATGGCGTTCTTTGTTCTTTTTCTTCAATGTTAAGATTGAGTGCTAGCACTCGATGCCAGCGCTCGCATTGTGTGCGTGATGTTGCTGCGCTGCCTTCAGTTCTGCATGTATATTATGAGCTCCAAGTGGGATTGCAGCGCTCTCGTTGTGCATGCAATGCATGCCGTGCATGCTTAAGCTTGTTTCAATCTTGTTTCGATCTTGTAAATTTCATTTCTGCAAACTGTCTTCTGGTGCATTTCCTGGGGCACACGCCTGCGACCGTTTCATCTCCCCTGCTGGTACCAGCACCATCAATCAGCACAAGGTAAGTGTTGACTACTCTACAAAAGAGCTGTCTTCAGATGGCTTCGAGAGGGTGCCAAATTTGGACACAAGTTAGGCAAAATGTACCTTGGACGGCTTCCACTTGTCTGTAATAAGTAAGCATCTATTTCTCGCGAATGCTCAACTTTTGCCAAGAGTGACAAGAGATGGATTCACCATATGGCGGTGTTTCTTCTGTCTCGGCATTCCTTGGTCCTTGAACCGTCGCTCACGTTTACCACGTCCATGTCGGACGAATTCAAGAATGAAGCCCTTCGATTGTTTGTGCAGCAGGTACATTGTGTCCCATCTACGATGAGTAGAAAGGGCCAGCCAGGCCGATAGTCAGCAGCTATGAAAGGCCCTCACTTATCACTGCGAGGTATGCCAGCACCTATTTTGCACCGACTGCGTGAAAGGCCATCAGCATGGGAGGGACCCAGCTAAAAACTTCAACGATCCAAAGCTGAAGAGATTTGAATCCTTGGAGGCGTACAAGCAGTGGCTGCAGCACCAAATGGTGGGTGTCTGCATGCAGCTAGTTGCCCCACTCCTTAAACGTTGGCAGATATGTGTGATTAGTGCAATCCTTCTAATAAGTTTTGTGATGGTCAACAACATCATCAACATAGCCTGTGGCAACTTCTTCAATTGAGGGGGATGTTGGGCAGGCCAGTGAGGACTCCAAAGGCCGCAGCGCCGAACGCAAGTTCCTGGGGAGATTATTGCAAGGCCCATACACGGTCCTAAGCCCTGCAGACGTGCGGCTGCTACGACAGGGACAGAAGCAGGTGTCTGCCTCACTCCTGCCGCTGCACGTGCAAACCTTGCAGCACTTTCCTCCATCATGCAATCCCAAGATTGGTGTTGATTCCGTCAGTCCTGACATCGTGAAAATCTTGAGATCTGTAAGAGCGTTTGCTTCTCGACAAGGGTAGCCTGACTCTGCAATCTCAGTGGTGCGGTAGGAAATGTGTCAATGGACGGGAAGGCATTAACACATTGGATGCTCAAACCAATCTTTTCATGCGATTACTGAGTGGGCACAACTTGATGCAACAGGGACGCAATCAGCCGTCAGAAATTGCAGAGCCAGCAGCAGAACAAAAAAGCAACAAGCCACTGCAGAGGCATGCACATCCAAGCCTGCAGCAAGAGCCTGAGCAAGAGCCTGAGCAGCAGCAGCAGCAGCAGCAGCAGCAGCAGCAGCAGCAGCAGCAGCAGCAGCAATGGGGCGTTTGGATACCTCAAGTCGGAGCACCTCTTCAGACCAGCACACAGGTGAAGCTGCATGCGCATTTTTGTTACTAGCGGACCACCGGATTGATGGAGAAGAAGAACTTGTTGAACAAATGGCAGATTTTTATGCCTGTCTTGGCAGGGCCTGTTTGCATTGCTCGGCAATGGTCATACAGTGTAAGCCGATCCTGTATGCACTTGTGCACTCAACAAGTGCGGGTGAATACTGCACAGGAGCTTCTTCAGGCGTCACAGCAGCTTGCACAGGTGCAGCAACTAGAACACGAACAGCGGAGAAATGTGCATGTGAGGACTCGGGAGGTGGCTGCAAAACAGGTATGGGTCCCGTTGCAATTGCTTGCTGGGGCAATTCTCAGCTGGTTTATTGTTCCATGTGTCCCTCAGGTTGCTGCCATTCCAGGATGAGTGATGTTAGGAGAAGTGAGTCAGCGAGGTGGCACGGAATAATAACGACACCCAAATTACCTTGGACAGAAGCCTAGCCAGAAGTGGGAACATGTCATAATTTCTAACGTTGGTGTCAGCAATAGAGAGGGATGATAATCTGCACGCAGCAGATCTGGGGTGCATTGTATTTAATTAGGTGGCGATCAGGCATCAAGCTCTTTACTGGAGATTGACTTTTCTAGTCAAAAATGTTACCTATCACAGAAAAATTTTAAAAAAGTTAATCGTCTGGGATGCTGATGACATCTGCCACTTGATGAGAGCTCTGTGGGCCCGGCTCTGCAGGCTCAACACATCGGATCGGCGAGACCGCAGCCTTCTACGATCTGGATGTGAGATACTCCCCAATGGCTTTTGTTCACCTTGTAGCGTAATGATTATTGCCATTTTAATCTTTTTTAAAGGCCTACGCATGTGAGAATAATTGCTTGAAGTGTTGTCCCATCTCCTTGAACGTCGTCAAGTGGGGCAACCTGAAAGTCTGCCTTTGTTTTCGTAAGTCAAATTGCTCTTCACTGGCTACCTAAGCTCTATATTAATCCCTGCAGGGTCCCAAGGCAGCGAAGGTCGGCAGCCAGAAAGCTGCCAAGTGATGTTTGGCAGTCCATCTCTTGCCACATGTCCACACGAGAGTGGGCGCGGATCAGCGGTATCTGCCGCGCCACACGCGCTGTGCTGCCCACAAACATCGACGTAGTCATATCAGGCAAGGCCTTAGCCCCCTCTTTTGATGAATATAATAGGCGTTCAGAGTTCTCAGCAGACCTGTCTTTCCATCGTTTCATCTGTCAAGTGCTTTTCCTATTGGCAGAGCAAGTGGTCCCTAAACACAGAAATTGAAAAGGGGCTAGACTGGCAGCAGATGGGACCAAATCCCTGATATGCTTCCTCTGCAGGACCATCTGTCAGCTCATGGGTTCAGCGGCACTGGGGAGGGGCTGTGAGGCTGAAGCTCACATGGAGCAAAATGGGCTATGTCCCCTGGGTGGTCACCTACGATGCCCCTGCCCTGCCAGCACTGGAGCACCTGCAGCTGAGCCTACAGGTGGGGCAATGTTGAATCCCCTAAATCATCTGAATCCCCATAAATCTCCTTGAAATAGATCCTGCAAGCAAAATGCAGTAAAGCACTGATTATTCTGTCAGTGGCCTGGTCAGGATTTGCATCCTTGCTTTGGTCTGATACTTTCAGCCGAGCCAGAGAGGCATTTTTGGAAGTTTTCAGCTTGGTTGAGGTGCATCAAGAGTCCAAGGATGCAGTCCAACCAGAAAAGGCTTCACCACCTGCTCTACGACATGTCACATAACAATGGGCACTTGTCTGTATTTCTGCCGAATTTGCCACTGACCTTTCAACACATGAAACATTCATTTGATCATGTGATTGAATAAAATTCTAATTCCATGGCACCTGAATGGCGTCCTGGCATTTCCCCTGTAGAATGGCCATGGCAGCTGTGCCGGCGCAAAGATTTTTCTACTTATTGAAATTCCGCACGGTAGGAGAACAGCAGCCCGGCGTGCGCGATGTTCCTGGGATGGCTGATGGGACAGCCGAGCGCTCTGCGCACCCTGGCAGTGGAGAGCCCTGCAGCGATCGCGGCGCCACCTCTGCGCCACCTGCGCCACTTAGTAATGGCGGCCGACCATTTCGACGCGGCGGCGGTAGTGGCTGTCTGCCAGCTCCGCGGTCTGCGCACGCTCAAGCTCGCTTCCAAGGACAACCCCAAGTGCGCCCTTAGGAAGCCTTCTGTACTCTCCTGCATATTCTGAAATCTATTGAGCGTCAGCCATGCTAGGCTTTCAGTGCTGAAGTCCGTTCCAGTCTGTACTTATGTTGGCAGGGCTATTGTGTGGCTAGCCATGTGGCCAGCCACAATCTCTGGATAAGGGTGAGCCAGGTCCCTATCAGAATGATGTTGGAGCGGTGCTACAGAGCTGGACAAGGACACTGTAGGTATACTGGTGAATGGGCAAGTGCACGAGGAGGACGAAAGACATGAACCTGAACAGATCTCCCACCCTGAGGGATTGCAACTCAGAAAATCCTCATTATCGGTTGTATGAACCACCGCAGCATGCATGTGACCTACACCGATGTTATCATGTCTGGCCATTTGGAACATACAACATTTACCAAAATAGCCAGGGGGGTCTATATCTACACTATCTATATCTATACCTTACATCTATATCTGAGCCAGGCTTGCCTTCTGCACATACCTGCTATGCATGCTGTGATAGGTAACCCCACCTAAAGGTCATGTGTGCTTGTTCAAAAGACGCTAGTCTTGTCACCAAAAATCTGTGTCTGCTCCAGGGGGCATGACATCGAGTGCGCAGCGCTGGCGCTGGGCGCCATGTCATCACTGACAGATGTGGCCATCGAGGACGTCTGCCCGGCAGGGATCGAGCTTCCCTACGGCTGCAGACTGCACGTCTTTGGCCGTCCCACAAGTCTCAACAAGTGCGCGGCTCTGCCATCCTGCACATGTGCTAGCTTCCTTGCACTCAAAAATGATCTGAGGCAGGCGCAGTACTTGAGTTTGTAGAGGCACACGAAGCCCTTCACCTTCAAATATCCATTAAGTGTGAGAGAGTTGTAGAAACTGCCGGATACCATATGAAAGCCCATATGTGACCAGGCATGCTACGGCCAAGTACTGCAATTCTTCTCTGTAAAGACTGATACATTGCAACTCTACCAAAGCCCGTAGCTGAAGCCTTTGCACGCCCCTGCTGAAGCACCCGGGGAATCAACATACTGCATGATCATCAATTCACATGCATGCCTTACAAGACTGCTGACCTGTTGCAGGAAGTGGTGGGCGGCTCCGATGCGCGCCGGCCAGCTGAGGACCCTGTACCTCTTCCTGGAGGAAACCGATCAGGAGCCAGCACTGGCGGCACAGCCGCGTATTCTGGCGGGTGGTGGCTATGCAACACTCTTTTGGGTCAGCACCCATGTGGGAGGCGCATCTCCGGTCGAGTTTGCCGCTCCGACGTTCGCAGCGCTGTCGGCTCTGTACCTGGATGCCAGTACCGTGTGGATCTACATTGCGGCGACTGTGCGGCTGCGCGTACTGCACATCGTGTCAGGGAACCTCAAGGTGGATTTCTAGAGGGAGGCCCCCATTGTAAAAGATGTTCACCTTCACTATAGCCCTGCAGGGACTAGCTGCTCTGGTGTGGTTGTTGCAGCAGCCCTTCTTTTTAAAGAACAATAGGGACCAAACCCGAGCCCATAAATGACCAGCAATGAGGCTCTGCAGCGCCCCTGTATATCTTTGACCACCTTGCATGCATGTAAGCATGACTGCGGTCAATGCCAGCACGTTCCTGTGCCTTAGTCTGGACGGTGATAGGCCATGAAAGATCTGCTGCCTGGCCTGCAATCAAAGAGCGAAACGGCAAATGTTGATGAGGCAGGCAGAAGGCAGAATGACTTGACAGTGGTTCCTGGTGGAGTGTAGGTGAGCTGTGAGGACGCAGAGCTGCTGGCAGGGATCCTGGAGGAGTTCAGCTGTGTGCATCTCACATGCACGGGCTGTGGAGTGGTGGACATAGCGCTGGCGCTGGAGAGGGTGGGGAACCCGGTGAAAAGGGTGAATGCACCGATGGATGAGGATTACGAGGGTATCTGCACGAGGCAGGGCCGCTTCTATCGCCACGCTGACCCCTGGCCTTGCACATGTGGTGCATGCCTGCAGTGCTTGGAGTGAGAGATTGGTCTCGGCCTCTGAGATGTAGTGGGAATCATCTCGAAGCGTAACTGCATCAGACAAGACTGGTGTTGAGGAAGAGACATGGTTGCACATGTCACACTTTGACGTGTGAGTGTAGCAGTCTTGGGTGCTGCTGAAT
Source organism: Coccomyxa subellipsoidea C-169 (assembly GCF_000258705.1). Lineage (NCBI taxonomy): Eukaryota > Viridiplantae > Chlorophyta > Trebouxiophyceae > Coccomyxaceae > Coccomyxa > Coccomyxa subellipsoidea. The sequence continues at coordinate 327,832 of NW_005178021.1, forward strand.
TTGGTTTGCTTGTCTCCAGATGTGTTGCTTCGTCGCTTTTTGATGCTGCTGTTGTGGCTTGGCGCTTTTGAAATGTGCTTGGTCTGCTTGATTTTCTTGTGGGCATGCAACATGCACATGTGCTGCTGATTATCTTGAATTTTGGATGAGTTGATGTCTGCTTGTTTTCTAATTCATGATCATTTCACAGAGTACAATCAACTTGTGTCCACTGAATGCCAAGTAGCTAGCCTTCGATTTTCCAGTTCTGGAATGTTGAATGTGCTTGTTCTTTGGGAAGACTTAAAAGAGCTTTGTCTCTGTGGTGACCATACTTGCTTTTCTATAGTTTCAACTAATTTGTGAGCGCCACCTGCTTTTCATAATGTTCCTGGGCACACAATGTAATTTACTGGGTGACGTCACATCCTTGCATTCCCTGTCTATTGGGTCCTGCATACCCATCCTATCACATCTGCTCTACGTGCTCTCTAATGCATCCATATGGATCTCTTGCCTTAAGAAGCCTACAACTCTAATCATTGAGTCACCATATACCCTGCTTGCAAATTCTGTCTATACTAGGCATATTCTATGTGGCGTCTGGGACATCTGGTACCGGGAGCAGCCGCTCAGTCTCCTCTGAGGCGCTCCCCTCCTCCTCAGCCACCCTCGCAGCAATCCTCAAAGACTCCATTTCCCAATCGAGCCGCCCCAGAAAGACCCCCATTGCAGTGCAGCCCAGGGCAGAGGCCACCAGCAGAGCCAGCCAAAATCCCTGCACCCCTAGGCCTGCCCTGAACCCCAGTAGAACTGCCAGTGGAATTCCCACACACCAGTAGCACACAAAGGCAAACGATGCTCCCACTAGCTGCCTCCCTAGCGCTGTCACTGCACCTGCGCATGCAGCACATCACCATCGCTAAGACACTAAATCTCACCATGTCTTCTCACCTGAACAAGCTTCCTTAAGCTGCAAAGTGACCCACAAAGTTGGGTAGCTGGCTCGCTCGCGGGTCTGAGGGATATCGGTGTGTGAAGAAGAGAGGTCATGAAGAAAATTTTCCAACACAGGAGAGGCAGTGGCAATGCAGTCAGGCGGCGCAAAGGGGTTTGCAAGGAGCAAGGAGGGCGGTTCATGCTTGCATTTGAGAAATCCAGGGCAAGAGCGGGTATGAGGAAGACACACCTCTGAAGATGGACATGAGCCCATCGAAGATGGAGGACACAGACAAGATGACAAGCACGCTGCTGGCCAGCGCCACAATTTTGCTGTCCTTGGTGAAAATGCGCGGCCACACAGAGCGGCCGGCAAACACAGCAGAAGCTGTGACTAGGACAGTTCCTGAGCCCATTCCTAGTGCTGCCCTCAGGGAGAGCTGCGCTGCTCCATAGTTCCCGGCCCCCATGTGATTTGACATGATTGTCTCCAATGCACCTGCAAAGCACCAGCAAGCACTTCGGCTCCTGTTCAAAACGTTCAAGCTACTAAAGATCTCACTTTGTACAGTGCCGTTGATAGTATGCAAGGCACGCAGGATTGAGCATCAGCTAGAATCAAAGCATATGTTACTGACGTGTTTGGCCGATACAGCAGATCATGGATTGGCAGGCAGTCAATGAGTGGGTCAGTAAGCAGGGTGACTGAGGTGTTCTCACCGCTGATGCCAGCTGGCAGCATGTAGGTGATCGTTGTGATGTCAAAGCTGACGCCCATGACAGCCACGGATGTTGCTGTGTCTGGCAAGAGCCCCGCCATAATGACAATGACCTGCAGTGCAACAACAAGTACGATTATTATTATTGTTATTATTATTATTACACGCCTGTCCAAGCCACAGTTGGCTTAGGCGCTTCGCAGCAGTATGATTGCAACAACAAATATGATTACCTGCGAGGAACAGCATGCCAAGCAAAATATATTACCGATCTTATCATATTAAATTCATAGGGCATCCTTGTTAATCTAAAAGCGAAAGGCACCCACCTCGTATGTCCACCACTCCAGGCAGATCATGACCAGCCCAGGCACCGCTATTTTAAGGTAAGGGCCCCATTTCCTGAACGGATCTAAACTCCTGCGCGATGCACTTGCAGGTATTCAAAAATGCCCGTGCAAAACATCACCAGAACGCAGCCTCAAGACACTACCATGCATGATAAATACACAGAAGACGTCTGCAGCGTTGGCAGGATGCAGTTGTCATCCTCCACATGAAAGGATGTAGCAATAAGACATAGGCAGCCGGGGAACAAAGACACTGCGGGGTGAAGAAGCGAACCAGCTCTGCAGTGTGTGCCGGCCGCTCTTGCGCAGGTGGCTTTCGCGCCAGATAAAGTATGACGTTATGAGTAGCAGGAACAAGGAAGCTTCCACAACGTTTGCCAGCGCCGCGCCATCCAGCCGGAAATCCCAGTGGTAGATGAGCAGCCAGTTTATGAGCGGGGTCAGGAACGTCGTGAAGATGGAAATCCCTGTTTGCATGCAGCACTAATCCTCTGAGTCCCGTCTTGCCACTGGGTCATTCAAAGGGGGTCCTGACATGCGCGCTGCAACGAACTTGGGCCTCTTTGCATCTACCTTGCACTCTCCTACCGATGTTGCTTGACCCCCACCTTCTTGCTGGGGAAAAGATATCTCTTCTCTGTGCACATGAATTGTAAACGGACCTTCAAAATGACAATTGTCAAGGGGAAATGAAAGCACGAGCGGGTGTTCAACACACCTGTGCAAGGATAGATGTCCATTTGGGCTGTCAGGACGCTGCGAATGACATCTGAGAGGGTAATCAGGACGAGCGCAGGTGACGAAAGGCGGATGTATCGAGCTGCGGCTGCAGATATGCTGGGGTCTTGACCTGTGAAGCTCAACGAGCACATGCAATTGTAAGATTTTTCCTGGAAGAACATGTCTCAGAATTGTAAATGTTGGAATGTGGAGTGTGCAGCATTATTCAACTTTTCACTGCATCAGACCTGGGACTCCCAATGCATGCATGTCTCAAAGCCATGGCAATCACAACCGTCATACTGGAAGGCGTGCTTCTGAGGCATGGCTCACCAAGAAGCAGGAGCGCCTTTTCCAGTTGCGTCCAGGCAAGGATGATGATGGCCGAGAGTGCCAGGCAGATGAGGGCTGCCTTCTGGGCGATAATGCCCATCGCTGCATACCTCTTCGCCCCAAATGCCTGCGCAGATAAAGACCCCTACTGCTAAGAACATGTGCAAGACTCTCACACACTCAGTTGCATAAGCACCTAGTTAAAACGGCATTGCGCATAGCCTGGCTTTTTTGGGGACCTGCTTACCTGTGGCAGTAAGGTCTGACAGCCGCTGGTCAAGCCCAGCACCAATGAGAATCCTGCACAGGTAACTGGTTCAATTACCCTACTGTTGCAAGGAAAACATGCTGTAGAACAAGAGCCAAAAATGGCGGAATTTAAAACGGGATGCTCCTTTTAGCCACAAAAGTAGGAAGAACAGGAGAACTGCAGACCTGTCACATTGAACACACTTTCTCCAAGGACGACTGAGGCCAGCTCCTGCTTCCCCAGGTGCCCAATGAAGATTGTAGAGATGATGTTGGACGCATACCAGAGGGAGTTTTCCAAAGCTAATGGCACCGCCATGTAAGCCAGCCTGGGGCACAAGGATATCTCAAGTTTATGGCACTTGCCTAAAAGTTTCCCTTGCAGACTAGGAGTGCACCTCTACAGGAGATTACTTTGCGCACAAAGTGAAAGTGAGAGATGACTTTATGATTAGGACTAGCTTACATTTCATGTAATACAGGCAGAGATGGTCCTTCCAGATCTATAGGGGAAGTCAACTCATCTGGGCTGGTCTTTATAGAGAAAAACAGATGTGGGCACTTACTTGGCAATCTCTGCTTTAAGCGTGGCACCATGATCATCGTGATGATCGGAGTCAGAAGGCGCCTCGTCTGCAGAATGCTCCAAACCAATTTCAGCCATAAGCAACCTTGGACCACTCTTATGTGATCAGGACCGCCTGAGACACACACATAATGTTGGACCACACATTCGAGATTTCTTTCGCCAATATGCAACAATGCAGGATGGACATAAGGAGGTGTGTAGTTACAAGAAGTCCACTTAAGTGGAGGCCGCACACCTGGTCTGCCTTATGTGGGAAGCGAAGTGGTGTGGTAAATTTGGCTGGTCATATATAACCATAAGTTCTTCCGCGATGGTAATGGGAAACTTCCAACACTTCATCAAGGTATGTGAGAGCGATGCTGCGTGCTCCTAAAGGATTGCTTGACCCGTCACAGTACTATGTCAGCAGGTGCGATGTTAGCTTTCCAGATATGTGAGGCAGAGTTTAGACAATTTACAGACTTCCTATGTTGATGTGTACAATAATAGGTGAAAAGCTGAATTCGATCTGAGCATGTCAAGTGGTAGGATTCTACAGCGATCGCAAAAGCAAGATCATAAGGTGCATTTGCTTCTTAGCTTCATCACAATGTGGTTTCTAGCAGAATCGCAAATATGAGGATGCAGCATCCCATTTCGTGGGATGATCAGAACGAAGCTTCCGTACTCGCAGCAAGGGCAGGGAATAATGGGCAGGCAAGAAATCGCAGTCCTTCTGCTGGCCCAACACTTACTAGGACGCTACTTCTTCTGTGGTGATCCGAAAGCCTCCAGACAGACCGCACGAAGAGTATCCACATGTATGTGCGGCAGAGCTAAAGCAAATCTTCCCTGTTGGCTCAACTGACATGGGAGCTTGGTTCAGTCTTCGGAGAGCTTCCCAACAGCCAATTGATGACACTGGCAATTTTCTTATGTTTCTAGCAGGAGTTATCTCGTAACCCACGCTTCAGGTGAATCGATTACAAGTGGAGTAATTGCCAGCTGAGGTGAGAATCTAGCCACTATACGCTAGCCGTCTGTAAACAGCCCAGGGGCATGCCCCTTTTATACTTGTTGCAGTTGTTGACGCTTTGACAACAGCATTCCGATACAAAACGATCGAGGCAAAGTCTTGACAGCACCCTTTGACCTGTGCAGGGGATCCCGATGACAACAACAAGAGAAAAAGTCAGCAGCTCGCCGCTGCCCGTGGAGATCTGGCAGCAGATTAGCGGGCACATGTCCAGCAGGTCGTGGGCCAAGATCAGCCGGGCATGCAAGGCCATGCACCTGGTGCAGCCAGCAGAGATCGACCTGTACATTAGGAGCGAGTCCGCGATGGCCTGGGTGCAAACCCACTGGGGCCAGGCGAGCAACATGAAGCTAACCTGGCTCATCCGAGACGTCCCCTGGGTCATAGCCCACAACGCGGCCAGCCTGACCTCCCTTCAAACCCTGCAGCTGACACTCAAGGAGGACAGATCCCCCACCAGCGCCATGCTCCTCACCTGGCTTCTGGCCCAGGCCCCAGCCCTCCGCATGCTATCCATCCAGCAGCCGCGGGCCTTTGTTCTGCCTCCCATCCGCAACCTGAGCCACCTGCTAATCTGCAGCGACGAGTTCTCCGCAACAGTGGTCGCCTCAATCAGGCAGCTGCGCATGCTACGGACGCTGGCGCTGATCACGCTCCACCCGGAGCTCGAAGCCGAGTGCGCGGAGTTCGATCTGGCCAGTCTGCCGCACCTCTCGGACGTGTCGGTCGATGACGTTCTCATGCCCCGGCTTGCGCTGCCGCGCGCCTGCCGCCTGCATCTGTCCGGCACGGTCGACTCGGTCTTTCTGGAGACCTGGGTAGGCATGGCGCGCCACGGGCAGCTCAGGACAATAAATCTCAGGGACGACGGGAATTATTATGTGGATGAGCTCCCGGCTTTTCTCATGGACTCCAACTGCACGGCGCTGCGGTGGGACCTGCTGGAGCTCGGGGAGTTGCAGCGGCCGGTACAGTTTGACCCGGTGTCCTTCCGGCGGCTGACTCACCTCAGCCTCACCGGCGCGCACCTGCACATCGTGCTGCCGCAGGTATGCTTGGCAGCCCTTGGATTGCTTCTTAGGGAACCCAACTTACCTTTCTTTTGAGATCTAATAAACTGAACCTTTATCAAGAAGTATTTTGTGCATTTTCATTCTCTTTATTGTGGTCAATAAGGGTTGTGATGAAGTAATGTAACAAGTAGAGCACACTATAATTAAGGCTTGATTACCTGCCCTGGCTGCAGGCGCTGTCGCTGCGCATGATCCTATGTGAAAGTATTGAGCATTTTAACGGTTTGAACTGAGAGGAATAAGTGATTTTCTTAGTCAACGTAATAATTGGAGCTTACTCTGACTAAGACTGAATCACCGCTTCTGGCTGCAGGCGCTGCCGCTGCGTGTGTTGCATGTGAGCGCGAGCAACCTCAGCGTCGCATGCGTCAACCCCCGGGCGCTGGGGCAGAGTCTGACAGAGCTCAAGGTGGTGTACAAGTCCCTCAAGGGCTGCGATGTGTTTGTGGTGGTGGCGGTTATGGCGGGTTTAGGTAAGACAGTCAGTAAAGTGGAGGTGCCTGGAGACTGGGAGCCCTGGGAAGAGCACGATGGATTCCTAGTGGGTGGGTCATTCGGTCGCTGGAAGTGCTCCTGCAGCGCTTGCCTCGCCTGTCTGCAGCCAGGCGCTTGATGCGCGCACAGTGAAAGTGTTTTGATGACTATTTTTCTGTGACTGGGATGAATAAGGTAGTCCATATGCAGCAACAGAGTGACTGTGGGTACGCGGTAGGCTTGTGACAAAGAAGCTTGTTGGGCTCGATGCAGCAGCAGAAATAGGACGCTGAAGCTCTTGCCAGACTGTGGCAATAATGTAGATTGTCTACATTGTGTGTTACAATCGCCCGCACAGTTCTGCAGTCGTCTGGGCTGACACCAGTGTGCCTTACAGCTCCAGCCCTAAGTGAATGACGTGCTTATTATGCTTTTGCCCTCTCCATGCAAACCCTTTTGCTCTTGTGCAATCAGTGTTCTGCCTCATCTTCAAGCTACAGTACCACCCAGTGGGTGCCACCCACTTGTAATATGACTGACTGGGAACAAGTGCTTTGTGGAGGACAAATGTGAGAGAACCCCAAGTATTGCTGCGCAGCCATGCATGCTACTGCTGGCTGATTTGCTGCCATGGCCAGCCAGCCTGAGTGGTCTTTCTGAATCCCTCTCACAATTGGGGTTTCCCATTCTTAAGCGTCCTGTTTTGCTACTCACTGACCATTTTGAGCTGAATTATGCACAGACTATGTAACAAGATTCAATTCTGGCCCATATTATCAATTCCAATCGATTCCAACTTTTTTTATGAATCTTGCAGGAGCCTAATTAGACAAGTACGACGTGGCACAAGCTCGAACCATCGCATGCATGCAAGGGATCCACCATATCAGCTGATTAGGACGATTCATTGGAGGTGCTTGACGAATGAAAGTCAGAAGGAAGACTTGCACAGGCAGATTGAAGGGTTAATCGCAAGCAAACACCGGGATGTGGAAGCAAGGTGACAAGCAGTGGAGATCTGGCAGAGAATAGCCAAACACATGTCAATCCGGCAATGGGGAGACTGCGCCACCTTCTCCTTGTCAGCATTGCAATTGGTACCAAGGCAGCTGGGTCTATCAGTCAGCTACACAACCTGCAGACTATGCAGCTGCGAGGGGCTCTTTACTCTTTAGGGGCAGACAGCACATGCGCAGAACTGGACTTAGCAGGCACGGCGCATCTCTCCGATGGTTCAAATAAGCATGGCTGTACCGAGTGAGCAGCGTGCGTGCTTGTCAATGGCTTTTCAGCGTCCCACGTGGGACGTGCATGTCTTGAATGTTGTTACCCCTAGATGAACTTGAGATAACTTTCATGGGAATGCTTGCCATGTCCAACAGGCTCTGCTTGCAATCTACCGGGTACTCCTGTCCTTTTTGTAGGCGTCTGAATGTGCAGGAGCAATGTGACTGTGAAGCTTTTGCTGTTGCTTTATGTCTTGAGTGTTGCTGTGTGAAGGGAACTTATAGCAGTGTGAAAAGTAAGAGCTGAGCTTCAGTGTCGAAATCCTCCCTTTTCTGTGATGACACGCATCTTGGGCCGGCAACTTGCTGAACAGCCGCCGTGACGGCGTGACATGTGTTATCATGTAGATCACGATTAAAGCAGGTCTGGTCAAAAGTATTTGAGGAACAACCGCACCTCAATGCGCACTTCGCAACATGGAACGTAGATAGCAAGTTTGCATGCAATTGATGCAATGCATGCATAAACAAACCTTCCACCCCTGCCATTCACCCAACAGGAATGGAAAGTTGAAGAGCCTGATCAGGTTCAAACATCAACAAAAAATCTTGCACTGGTTTGCTGCTTAGATCCAGGAGAATTCATAAACGGATCCTCTTCATCCAGAGGAGAGACAGCAGCCTAGCATCAGAAACGGTGTGGGCTTTCTGATCCAAGGACTTCACAGGGCCAAAAGGTAGGCGCCGAAAATCCAAGATGACGGCTGGCCTGTCCTAAGCCCTGCGGACAGAAACAAACGAATTCTTAATCCGGTTTACTTTTCCTCTTGTGAAGCTGCAAGGACAGTCGGCTGCATCCTCTTTCAAACTGGTTTGCAATATTCTGAGTGCTTATCTGTCCAAGAGTTCGGCCTTGCTCTCCATAGACTGTTTGGCGTCGATGAAGGTTCCTTTCCCTATGGCCTGCTCTTGAGACAGCTTGCAATTGTGCAGGCATCCAATGGCGTCCAGAGATCGAGGCAGTAGCCTTCAGCTCCCCCTGGAAATATGGCAGCTGATCTCCCAGCACCTGTCAAGCAAGGAGTGGGCTGCTGTTTCCAGGACATGCAGAACCATGCAGGCAGTGCAGCCAAATGAAATTAACATGGAAGTAAAGAGCAGATCAGCCTTCAACTGGATGGACACTCACGGGAGCCAAGCCCTGTGCATGACCCTGAAGTTGGAGCGCAGAGTGCACCCAAGCTCTTCAGACCTAGAATTTTACCATGCACACAGCTTCAGGCGCCTGCCTGCAGCAAACTGCTTGCAGCTGTCATTGGATATTGTCACTGCTGGATCTAGCGACATTGAGCTGCTCAGATGGCTGATGTCCAAGACGCGCAGGCTTTCTCTGCTTGTCATTAAACGAAGCAGCGCCGTTCGCATGCCAAGCTGTGAGGGCCTGCGTCACCTCATACTCAGCAGCAATGACTTCTCTGAGAAAGCCTTCCAGTGCATCCGGTACATTTACCCTCTGCAGACCCTGTGGCTTGGCCCATTTGCGGGCAATGCAGACAGAGCGCGCAGTGAAGAGTTGTTTTTGCCTAGCTTGAGGCACCTCTCATGCGTCGCTATCAAGCGCATTGAATTTGATGCGCCGGGCATCACTCTGCCCCCGCAGTGCAGCCTTCACATGAAACCATGAAAGCATCACTGTCCTGGAGAACTTTGGTGTGACGAGGCAGAAGCAGGTCACATCGCTCGACCTCGAGGACAGCTTACTTGTGGCTGATGACATTCCTGGGTACCTGGCAAAGTCCAAGTGCAGCTCCTTGAAGTGGTGGTCTCTGGAGCAATTGGGATGTGTGGAAAGGCTGGCAACCTTTGATGCAGCATGCTTCGGAAACCTGACCCATTTAAAGATTGCTGGCATGTCAGTGCACATCAAGCTTCCGGAAGGAGTGCCCCTGCAAATGCTGCATGTCAGTGCAACCAACTTGAGCATCGGTTGTGTCAATCCCCAGGCTCTTGCACAGGGGCTGCGTGAGCTGAAGGTCATGTACAAGTCACTCAACGGTTGTGACATTTTTGAAGTGGTCACAGCAATGTCCCATCTGGGAAAGGCTGTGCGCCGGCTTGATGTATATGCAGATTCTGACTGGAGCTCTGAGGAGGTGTCTGCAGACTCGATCAATTGGGAGGTAGATGCTGGAGTTCTTGTGACTGCCCCTGAGTCGAATGGTCTCTGGCGCTGCCCCTGTGGTGCTTGCCTGGACTGCTTGCAATCAGTGCAACCTGATCTGTGTGATGTAATGGAAGGATAAGCATCTTTGAACAGGCGATGCGTGACAAATAACCAGCTTGTCAAATCATTGAGGGCGCGCCAGCACATAAACATCAATTGGCATAATTGCATGAATGCCCAGATCTAAAGAAGTGGATGGCCAATAACACAGCAGCACCTGTAGCACTGGAGCATCTGACAGGGATGAGTTTTGTAAGGGGTTGCAGACTTGATGTCTCAGAGCTGCCACAAAGAAGTCCCCAATGGTGCATAATGCCCGATGCCAGCAGTGCTAACATAGTTAATTAACAATGCGCATGCGCATACAGGCCAGCCATCCTTGGATGCATGCGCAAGCCACAAGCATGCGACACACTGGATCGTATGACATGCAAGCATCAAATCATGTGCACACTGATCTTCTGTCCAATTTTGTCCCACTCCTTTACACCAAATAGACGAGGAACGATCAGGGAGGAGCCGTCACGTGGTTCCACGTGTGCCAAAAAATAAATAAAATTCCTCCAACCGGAGCTCTCACTTGATCAACAGCTTGTGTAGCGATTGAAGAACTTGAGAAAATTTTCCGTGCTGTTCAAAAGAAGGAGCAAGATATGGTGCGATCAACTGATAGTTTGGACATCAGAGGATGCAAGCCCCAGAGCAGGTAGAGACTTAGACAATTGTTGATCTGCAAGATTGAATGAATATCAATATAATTTGATTTTGATTGACGAGGAACCTGATTCAAAGATCAATGGCCGCTCTTACCACTTGTTAAGTGCAGATGTCAACCCATCAAGGTTTATTTTATGGATGCTCCACGTCATTGTGTGCTGGTAGGGCGGAGATCACAAGCAGGGGACAACTTGATCTTCCCTTGGAAATATGGCAGCGCATTGCCAAGCACATGTCAACCGAGAAATGGGTTGCTGCCAGCAGGACATGCCGCACAACATACGCAGTGCAGCCAGAGGAGATCGACCTGGTAATAAACAATAAGACACACATGGCATGGGTTGTAAATCACTGGGGCCGTGCAAGGCGTTTGCATCTTTATTGGGCAGCCAGGAGTGCACCTCGATATGTAGCAGAATGTGGTGCAGGCCTGGCATGTGTCAAGCGCATGCATTTAGGACTTGATCACACACCATCTGATGAAAAGAAGATACTGAGATGGCTGGTAGATCAGGCTCCACAGCTGCGTTTGCTATCCATTTCCCAATACAGAGCAGTGGCGGTGCCCCTCATTCAAAATTTGAGCCACCTCCTCGTGACGAGCGATGCCTTTACCAAGAAGAACATAGCGTCCATTGAGCAGCTTAGTAGCTTGCGGACTCTGTGGCTTGGCAAGCTGAATCCAGCAGAGAACTATGATGGCGCAGATTGTCCCGTAATAAACTTGGCAGGTCTGCTGCACCTCACGAGTGTAGCTGTGGACTGCGTTGCGGTGCCTGAACTCATCCTTCCTGAGCCGTGCAGCCTGCATTTGTTTGGGAGTCATGAGCCTGTGCTGTATTTGAACTCCTGGGATGCAGCAGCCGAGCATGGCCAGCTGAGGTCTATAGACTTGATCCATCATCACGCAGAAGAAGATGATCTTCCCATTCTTTTGAAGGAGTCTAAGTGCACATTCCTCAACTACTGCTCCTTTGAGCGGTTGGGAGAGTCCCATAGGCCAGTGCTGTTTGAAGCAGCTCGCTTTCAGTGCCTGACGCACCTCAAGATCAGTGGAATGTCTTTACACATCACTTTGCCGCAAGCTTTAAACCTGAAGGTGCTCCATGCCAAAGCAGATGATCTGAGTATCAAGGTTGAGTGTCCGACTGCATTGGCGCAAGGCTTGCAGGAGTTGAAGGTCGTGTATGAGAAGCTTGAGGGGTGCGACATATTTTGATGTGGTGACAATAATGACCGGCATGGGAAAGGCTGTGCGCAGGCTTGATGGGTCACATGAGAATTGGGATGTGTCTAAAACAGTCAAATGGGAAGCGGTTTACTTTGAGGCCATGGATGGAATCCTGGTTTCTTCCCCAAAAGCCAGCGGACGGTGGCAGTGCCCCTGTGGTGCATGTTCTTGCTGCTTGGAAGCACTGGAGTTTTTATGATTTTGATGATGCGCATTCGCAGCTTCCAGTAAGTCACGGCTAGCGCTTAACGCTAGCGGTGAATACCATGAACTGGCTTGATCATGTATGTTGCGGCAATGGTGTAAATGACCTGGTGCAGACCATGTCATGTCAGGGGAAGACTGTGAGCAAGTTTGATACGTACAAATTGAAAGACTGGGATAGGTATGAGTATGTGTATTTGGAGTCCATGCATGGATAAAAGAATGCTACTGGATTACTAGCAACCTCGTAATATGGGAAATGGAATTGTCTTTGCAAGGCATGCCATACTTGCTTGCGGTCAGTCACATGAGGAGCTTGAGAGCTGCCTAGCATGATTTTGCGTGTGCAAAAGGTTGCGCACGTGCACATTGTATGAATACATGGTGCTTCAGTACATATCTGTAAGAGATCTGAGATGGAACTCTCTCATTAGAGAAGTTGTCTGAATGCTATTTCTGGGTGGAATAGCTGTGCATTGCATTGAATAGCTGTGTGAATGCTATCCCTGGTGAACTTGGCTAATTAGCCATCCCTCAAAACTGTACAGATACAGACACATGTGTCAAAGGCCTCAGCTGCATCTCTGAAGAAGACGAACGTCGGCAAACCCTGGCGGATCCGGCTCTGGACAATCTGGGACAAGCTATAAATATGGTCGACGCAACTGCGCTTCCGGCGAAAACCGGCCTGACACGTGTGCAATCTCTGGTAAAATATTTTGTTGAAAGCCATTCACTATTGACAAGAAATTTGCAAGCATGCTACCTCGAAATTCACTCAAATTTTTGATCCGGAAAAAGTCCCAATTCTTTCCTGGGCAGACCCTATCTGTAGCATAGAAATCTATTCATGTACCCGCTGAATGTCCCAGGTCAGGCAGAATATACGAACGATATCTCGATGTGTGCCTATTTATGTCATCATCATCCTTGCGCAGGGGTGCATGCTAAGCTTCTCTGTATCGTTCCACTTTTAACAGATGTCGCGAAGGACAAAAAGAGAATTAAAAAGAGAGGATCCCACCAGGAAGGACTCGAACCCGGGCATTCCGATTAGGGGAGGGGCTCGAATCCTCTACACACCAACCGTCCAGGGATTGGGCTCGAACCAATTACAGCCTGGCGCCACCAGGATCGCCTTCAGGGACGCTCGTTGGTAATTCAGGTGGTATCACTAGTATATATTCTTTATTTGGTAAGGGCGGTTGGAGTTCAATCCTGCCCAATTCCCTTGCTATTTTTAAAGACGCTTTCGTTCGGGATTTTGATTTGGGCTTCCATCTCTTGAAGAGTTGTCAAAACGCTTCAGGGCAGAGAGGCACGTTCTAATGTCATAGCTTTTGTGCTAATTACGCAGAGTTACCAAATTCCTTCTGATACTTAAATACTGCTGGCGATGCACGCTTGACCTCCACCAGTAAGTTCTCCCAGCAGCACGTCCCCTCTAGAGACCTTCGAGAAGGCTTCTCAGTCCACCTACAGCCTTCGAGATTTCAAGCAAAGTACAAGGTGATTTGCCTGCAAATATGCCTCTTTTTCTCGCAAAAAGAAATTTGTTAACACCACATTGTGTCAATCTGCTCTTGCCAAGTGTTCTTCAAGGTGCTGATGTAAAGCACTGTGCGTATCGCCACCGTTGAAAGTTCCGACCTCGTGCTCATGCAACTATCATACATGTGACGCAAGTATTCCCATGGAACAATTTGAGGGAGTGAACTGGGATCAGCTGCTCCCAGAGATCTGGCAGAAAATCGCAGACCACTCCGCGACGGAGGAGTGGGTGCAGAAAATCAGGGCGTTATATAGCGCCATGCAAGGCTTGCAGCGGGCCGGAATCAACATGAGGTCGGCGTTCTTGGGGCAACAGCCATGGCTCCACAAACACTGGGGTCAGGCCAAGAGCCTCACCTCCCTGACACGATCCAAGGGTCAGGTGTCAGCTTCAATTCAACTTTCACAGATATATGGACAAATGCTTCATAGCCATACTGAGGCTCATGGTTGCTTGTCTGTCTTCGAAGACAGAACAGAAGACAGAACAATTCTTGCTGAACACTTCCAAGGTTGGCACGTCCCACATGAGCAGCTAGCAAGAGCATGCTTTATCTGGCATGCATGGCACGAGGCTTCTTCCTGATGCCCCATGGGGAGCTAATTTACATCAAGTGCTTGAGATTCAAAGTCTGTACAGTTGCCACCAAGCAAAGCGTGCATCTGCACACTTGAAATGCCAACTATCAACACTTCGACACGCTTTTCAGTACAGCCAGTTCAAGTACTGTGCAGGCACACCCGAGTGGCACAAGAAATTTCATCGCTGGCCCCACTACTTTCCAGAAGGCCTGTCCAGCAGTTTCATGGCCTGCATCTGGGTCACCAGAGGCGCATCAGGCGGCACTTCTAGTAGAGCCGTGTCCGCCTCAGATGCAGCAAGGGGCAACAATTTTGCCACGAGCTGCATAGCGCAATTCGCCGAGCGGCCCACCTTCCCCCTGACGCCCTCTGGTAAGGGGGCCGGGGCGGCAAAGAGCACCCTGTTGATGTCTGTATCCATGCCCAGCTCGTACACCTCTGCAAAGACTGCCTGCAAGCGTGCAGCACCACACACATCAGCGGTGCTACTGGTCGGGGGCATTGTTTTGTTAATCTAGCATGATGATCACTTGTGAGGCAGCCCATTTTCCCTCACACTTTGTGCAGCTAGATCTGCTCTGCATGCATGCGAGCCAATAACTCCAACTGTAACAAGAAGCACTTCCAGCATAGCACCGTCAGAACAACTGTGCAGATTCTCTCAGGCCTGCCAGCTCACTTGGGAGGCAGTGCTACTCCTCAAATCTGGCACTTGCTCTGCCAGCATGTCTGCATTCCTACTTGTCAAAATCAGAGAGGCCTCCCGCATGGCAAAAGCAGGCCTCACAGGGACTCCCAGTCCTGCCAGGCTTGCAGGTGGGTAGCAATAAAAAAACATGGCCTGAACACAGTGCGCTCACATTCGCAGATGTGTCTGTGCACCATCTTTTTGATCACAAGTCCTACACCGTCCCCCTTGAGCCAGCTAACGCCAGCGGTGTGCCTTGATTGTGAAGGCAACTGTGTGAGGCAGTACCAAACAGCAGACTCAAGGGCCGAACAGTGCAGAGAATGAGGACATGCATCAGCCAGGACTGTTTATCTCGGTCTGTACTGGTATATTACCAGCCATCCCTAAGAGGGTACGAATCGGCAGAAAGATTGCAAAAGGGAAGCGCGCAGGGGGGGCTGGCTTGCATGACCCACCTGCAGGGCAGCGGCGGCCTTGGAGAACGCCTCAGCAGACCGGGACACGCAGTTGACGATGACTAATCCGTCAGGCCGCACAGCTGCGCGCGCGTTTTCCAAGAAGTCCTCGCCCAAAAAGGCCGCAGGCGGACACGTCATCGCCAAGCTGGCGTCGCCGCTGCCAGCGTCGACGATGAGGACGTCCAAACTTGGCGCGTCTGGTGCATGCGCCAGCTCAGCAACCACCTCCAGGCCGTCGCCAACGAGCGCCTGACCATGAGGCAACATTGCCTTATCCCATTTTGATATTTGATCCAAGGCACCTGGCATTGCTTGCCATCCCCGTCTATCACATACTCATCAATGGTGAACGGGGATCGGCAGATGAGAGCATAGCTGCAGAGCTCATCGGACCTGCTAACCTGAAATCAGTGGAAAGCAAGACTCTGCATGCAATAATAGGAAGCATCTCAGAAACTTTCGGTCTCCGCGCAAGACCGACAGGGTCGGGCAAGTGCTCTGCGCAGATGAAACAGAAATGCTGGCAGCTTTCTGGCATCCTATGGTGTCTCCTTGTGATAACCCTTGTTCAAGGACACGGTGTGCGCACTGTGAGCGAGGGCTGATAGATCTGACCAGCACTCGTCCAGGTGGTGCCCTCAGCATGTCTGTAACATCCTAGACATATCACTATTCACAGCTGTTCCTGGCTGTGAGTAAACGCCCTCCGTGATCTAGCGCTGGCTGATGACATCACCAGAAGGCGAGTTGGCAACACGCGGCTATTCAGTCAACGCGTTGAAGTCAGCATGCACAGATTCATGCGCGCACAGTCAGCGAGCGCTGGCTTTTGCCCTCAGCAAGGAAGGTTACACATCAAGAAGACACACTTAGTGATGTCAGCAATGACAGGATAATGCGCGCACCGTCAGCGAGGGCTGGCTTCTGACGTCAGCAACGCCAAAGTGGGCGCGCGCAGCCCTCCTTTTTAATTCAAAATGTGGTGAAACCTCACAATTCAGAATGTGTTACAAACGATGAACACAGGATTATGGGCGCACCGTCAGCGAGGACTGGCTGACCACGGCAGGGAATTTAAAGCGGCGGCGCGCGGCCCTCAGTTAGCATGGAAATGTGTTCAATACAGCTACAAAAGCAATGCGCGCACTGTGAGGGACGGCTGGCTGCAGACGTCAGCGAAGTCGAAGTGGCGGCGCGCCAGGCCGACAACTGTCGCGTCCAGCTCCACGCAGTCCACCGCCAGGCCCAGGCAGCTGTGCAGGTAGATGGGCAGCGCCCCCCCTCCCAGGCCCACCACCAACACCCTCCCTGGGTCCCCACCCTCTCTCCGCCGCCTCTCCAGCAGTCCCTCCGCTGCAGGCAAGCGACACTGAGTCAGGTTCCTGTGTTCACAAGAGTTCACTCATTTGACATGATTGACACTGACATATCAAGCAAGCTCCTGCTTGCAAGGCCTTTGTTCGTGGTTTTGGACTCAGATGCCACCTGGCAGATCCCCAGGCTATAGCAGGGAGGATCTATGGTTGGTTCATAAAAGACTTCTCGTAGAAGGTTCAAATTGTCCCAAGAAGGTTATATGCACAGCAGAAACGTGAGCGTCAAAACAATCAACACTCAAATTTCACCTAGCATCACACAAACGCAGAAGCATGGACGACAGTCTGACATATTGTGGCAGAACATCTCCTGGTATCTACAACGTGACAAAAGGGACCATGCGTGCAGGACTGGGGTGACAGCATACGCACCAATGAGGGAGAGGCCTGCCACCATGGCGCTGTGGTACTCGCTGGCCAAAATCTCATAGCTGGGCACCATCGGCACATACCCCTCATCCTTCCCCTTGCTCGCCTTCTTCGCCTTCCCCTTCTTTGGCGCCCGGCCCTTGTCCTGAGCCCATCAGCACTGTATCAATGCCCAGATCTCAATATTACAAGAGAAGGACAAACAAATGTCACTGCATCTGACAGAGGCTGCTTTGGAGAGCATGCATGCGCATGCCACGGCAGCCTTAGCAACAAATGTGGAACTGAACCCTTCATGCATGCAGTTTTCCATAGCAGGGCGTTACATAGCACATTCTTCCAGTCTGAAAGCAGGACCACTCATGCAGCAATCCCGTGGCCTGCATGAGCTTGCACCAGTAGCGTATAAGCAAGCACACAAGCGCTTTGCAAGGGGTCCCACAACTTCAGTGAAGGACACATTCCGATGTATCCATGAAAGGCAAAAATGTCGTTGCAGAGCGATACCTGTGCTGTGCCGGCAGCGGAGGCAGGTATGAGATACGCCTCTGACTGGGTGAGGTTGCGGTTGCTGGTGAACACCATGCGCCGAAGCCACTGCATCTCTCCAGGATCCTCTGCATCCGGTAGCAGCACCTTCACATCCTCCACTGATATGTGCCTGTGCAACAGCCCATATCACTTGGAACATACACGGAATTTTGTTCTTTTTTACTTCTTTTGGAGAATTTGTATTCGAAGGTCTCTTATGTGAATGCAAAGCGCGCCCCGTGGTTTGATTGCACATTTCATGTGGGGGTGGGCACTGTCTTCCAAGTGACACCTTGCAAGACAAGAGATGCAGGGTTCAGGTACAGGGACAAATTTAGCCTCCTCAAAGGAGCCTTGATTGAAAGCTACACATGGCACTTGCCTTTCAAGCACCTTCATAAACTCCTTTGTCAAAGTGCTTGGCACTGCTTTTGGCGCAGGACACTGTGTTTGACATGACAGTGTGTTACAGAGAGATCTGGAAAGCACAGTTAGTCAGTGAAATAGCCCATGTACACAAGAGCATGTGGATGGGAATGCTCACCCGTTGATGGAGGACTCCGCCTCTTCCAGGACCACCCGCTCCCCAATGCCCTCGCTAGTGGTCAGGATCGGGATCTTCTTTTCCCCTTCCCGCACATCTGCTGGCGCAAGATTCTTCACCTGCATCCCAAACTCACATCTGAGCAATGTGCAGCTCTACAGGTCTATACCTCTCTATCTCTCTACCTCTAATATACTGATATTTTGCCACGGAGATTTCCAAGTGTGCTGCTAATTCCTGGCCAAGGTGAATCTTTCATTCATGCAGTTACCTCTGACACTCGAGATCAGGTGCCAGCCTTTCGGTCTACAGAAGCTGTGTGTCAGCAGCTTAAAACCGCAGGTGACCACAGGAGACTCCTATGCAAAAATATCTGGTGCCAGCACTTCCGGCCAAGAGATCAGCTCTGGAAAGCCACCCAATTTGCAGCTGACCACAAAAGAGCATTCGGCCATACCCATGTGCAGGCAACAATGCAACAAGGAGACAACACAAGATCCTGCATGTTTCATGAAGGAGTTGAGGATGGGGATCACCAAAGGGGAAAGCTCCCTGTTGACAGCAGCAGTGCCCTTGAAGGTGTGGCCCCTGTTGAGGATCACCAGAATGACCCTCTTGGCCCTGCAGTCCGCTGCCACGGCCCACTGTCCCTCCACTGTGGCAAAAAGCCACTCATGCTCCCGACCCTGCACGCATGCACTCTGAACAATTCACCATCCACACCATACAGTTAACAGGGTCCACTAAGGACTGGTGAGTACTAACCTTCTCAGTCCTTAGTACTCAGTGTTAGGTAGTGCTTAGTACCCCATGCAGTCACCCCCAGGACATCCGTCATCCACTGCACCCTGAGGCCAGTCTGACCTAGCTGGGGCATCCTATCACATGATATGAGTATGATGAGTATTTCTTTAAAGATTTCAAGGTTTTTGTGCTAATTCCTGCGGTGGCCTCTGCGGCATACAGGTGCCTGGGACTCTTTAGTCTGTCCCCATGCTTCTATGAACCTGCCGGGCTGGCACGGCTTGATTGCAGTGAAGCATCTTACATTACCATCTTGCCTCGAGGGAATTGGGGGCTGACCTGGGGTACAATGAAGACGCAGCATTCGTGCACGGCGCGCTCTGAGGCTTCTTGTCTGTTGTCGAGCACGATGGCAGAGAAGCGCGCTGAGCAGTTTCCCAGTGGGGCACTCTCCTCCTGGCTGTCCGGGGGGTAGCAGCTGGCTTGGCTGTCCCTATCTACGCCTACATCCCCTGTCGCCATTTGCCATTCTGTGAATGATCCGTTACAGTTTATTTCAGGTGAGGATGCAATGGTCGGTGGGAGCAATTGCAGGTCTTAACGCAAGTTTTTGTGCGCTGCATGACCACTTGTTATGTACAGGAAGGCATGCTGACAGCAATTTGCGTAATTAGCCATGACCTGTTGGCAAGGACATAAAGACAAGAACCATGCATCAGAGCACAAATAAAGACAGGTGAGAGCTGCACTGCAGAGCACCCACCATTGGAGCTAACTTCCTGGGAAGAACCAGCCTCCTCGGGCGCTGTATTCACCCTTGCTCTAATGTCCTGGGCGGCAAATGGCAGGCATGGTATGGCAATGCGGCTGCCGGGATGCAGCCGCGCAAAGATATCCCCCTTGTCCTGCTCTTTGCCCAGCGCCCTGGCTGCATTCTCCTCCTTCACCACCTGGCACGGCAGCAGTTTGGGATAGTCGTAGGAAACTTGCGCAAAGCACCTCTCCAGCAGGTGAGCAGAACTATCATGCGTTGCATGCATTCATGGACGGCAATGCTCTAATTTGGCCAACAACAGGCTTACAAAGTAGGCTGAGGTGTGAGAAAATTTGGAGGCGGCAGAACAGCGCCCAAAGAGATACCCACTTCAGAAACAAGCAGTCAGGCTTAAAAAAAAAGCTCTCATGTGCCAAACATCATCTAAAGAAGAAGAATGAAGCGTGCTCCTCAGGGAAAACAGAAGTGCAGAGCCCTCCACCGGGAAGCAAGAGAGACACACCTTGACAATGTCAGCAAGCTGCTCTGAATTGCAGCAGGCAGGGTCTTCTCCGAAGCCGAGCTCCACAGGCGCCGAGCCAAGAGAAGCTGGGCCGCTGTCCTGCTGCCGGAGGCAACGATGCACCACTGCCAGCACGGGCTGCAGGGGGGACCCTGCCATATCTGGGGAGGGGGGGACCCTGTGCAGCTTTATTGACCAGCCACTCTGGAAGGCACCCAGCAGCTTCCCTGCAGCATGACACAATTGGCGAGTGCCATCAAAAAAAGCATAAAATGGGCTTTCCTGGGTCCGCAATCTTGCTGGCAACCAAGATTTATGACTGATGTGTACAGCAAAATTGCAGCTTGTCTACGCTCTTTTCCTTTCCAGGGAATGGGTGCATGCCAATACCAAAGAGGGCAAAAAGGGCAAATTGCACATCTGAGGCTAGAAGCAAGTGTATTCCCTGGTAAGACAAAAAAAGGGCTTGATGACAGGGACTGACTCAGGACATGGGTCTGTGCCAGAGTGACGCAGAGGTAGGCGGCGCCTTCGTTGTACATCAGCAGGCGGGCAACCTCAGCAAGCAGCTTCCCGCCAGCATCCTCTGACCCCGCTGTGTCTTCCCCCATCAGCGCATCCAGGCCACCCTTGTCCACGATGACAGCGAAGCTGCTGCTGTCAAACTGCAGCATCGCCAGGCACACCCATCAGCCAGATGGGTCAGCCAGATCAGCGCGCATCCCGCTTTTATTATTATTTTACTACACATTGTTCCTGCCGGAGGCAAGCCGCGTCTGCAGAAAGCTGCAGTGAAGGCTGCCACCTCCTACCCCTCGATGGACTTGCCAGATCCAAGCAAAACCCAGTCATCCCGCAATGCCATGCGCTGTGTAGGAGCTCTAACTTACCGGGACATTCAGCAATCTTGAACTAGGTAGGTGTCATGCATATAGTCCAGGACGCCACTGCCTGCCTCAGTGCATGGATCTGTGTGCAAAGCAGGGTATCCTTTTGATCAGGCGAGGGGCTCGAAATTACAGGATGCCAGCAGTCAGCTCGCCTTGGTCTTGGTCATGTCCATGACCAGCCACTTCATGAGGGGCCTCTTGCGCAGGTTCTTCAGCATCATCTCCTTGATCACAGTCTTGGAGAAGTCCACATTGGTGATGTGTGTGCAGCCCTCGTCATACCTGATGGCACCACAGAGACCTCACTGGAATGACCCTAGAGACGATCGAAATGACGGATGGAGACTTGCAATAGAGAGAAAACAAGCCAAGCATCATTGAAATTACATTGCCGTCCTGGCATGCAGTGCTTGCTCACATGTCAGCCGACAGATCGGAGTTGCCGCAGCCAACCACCAGGATGGCCTTAGATGGCTTGACCAGGGGGAGCACGAGCGGTCGGAGCTGCTTCCATTCGCCATACCATTCGAAGGACTTTTGGTTTCTAGCTTTGAAGAATCCGTCCCAATAATCTACAGATCGAAATTCCTCGAAATTGGATGGGAGGAGACCTGAGAAATTATTCTTGCTCATTGCATAGATAGCTCTTACAGCATGTGAGATTGTTTACATGTATCACAAAGCGCACTTAATGAGGGCTGGGCTCGATCAATGGAAATAGATAAGACGGTTAGGCTGATCTCACAAACGTTGGAAACAGCAATCCTGAAATAAGAGCACGCCAACGTTGAATCTGATCGGCAGGCTCGTTTGCAATGGTAATTGGAAACTATAGATATTACAGCTGGTCTCTCAATTTGCCTTTCCAGTCCAAGATTCACGCCCTTCCCTTCACGCACGACAGTCAATTTCGGAACGGAGCGCCTAGATTGGCAATCCTAGTTGTCAAGACGGCTGAGGACTTCGGGACAAAGGATCCAAGAGGAAAAGTGTTTCTGGAGGTCCATCTTGATTTCAAATATTTGTTCTGTACATCCCAACTCAGGGAACATCACAAAATACGCTTCAAGTGCCTCCGTCGTCTGCAAAGATCCTACCTTCTTTGACTCATTTTCGCTGTAGACAGGAAGCCAGCGTCACTAGATTCTTGAGAAAAAGAAGAATAAGAAATATATGGTCAGTATTTGCCAGTCAGGGGCTTGAGGAGAGAACTCAACAGACAAACCACGAATACTAGCCTTTGCAGCATTCACCACTGTGCGCTGATTTAAGCAGCCATGCGCTTGGAAAAGTGCTGGTTCTGCTCCAGCACTATATATCCCGGACACGGGATCACGTTTGTTCGCAATGATTGCACGGTGTGCAGTCACTGCCAAAAGAAGGATCTCTCCTTTCGTCCTGAACTACAGGGTTGATGTTCCCACAGAAGGCATCATTTGCTTGCTTGAGTGCATCTACAGGCAGCACATTCTGACAGCAGGGCGGTGCTTGGCTGCAGGTCTTCAATTTCTGTAGGTCCAAGTGCCACAAGAATTTCAAGATGAAGCGGAATCCTCGCAAGGTGGCCTGGACCAAGGCCCACAGGCGTCTGGCAGGGAAGGAGCTGGCAGAGGTGAGAACTATCAGGAGGGAAACAGTACCAATCATGAGCTCCAGTCAATATAGGGCATTTTGGTCTTGATCAAAGCATGATTAGATCACACTTGTGCATTAAGTCAAGCAGCACTTGCAGGCTGTCCAGGGACTGATGCAGTGCATCTGTGTTTGCTGCAGGACACAACCTTTGAGATGGAGAAGCAGCGGAACAGGCCGGTGAAGTACGACCGGGAGCTGACTCAGAAGACCATCAAGGCCATGGAGAAGGTCACGGAGGTGAGCAGCCTCATTCTAGTGCTCCCTCATGACCTGCACATGCATGGGCTTCACTAATGGACTCGGGAAGTCCTCTGTTGTGAGCCTTGTGTAGAGCCTTATGCTCAAAGGGAACTTACCAGACCTGAATCGTGACAGCATGCCTAAACAGTTTATATACTCCTGTGGTGCGCTGAGCGGAAGGAATCTCGGCAGTGAGACACCTGTGGCATACAATTTGACCGACTGTGGGGTCAAGGCAAAGCAGAAAGTCACATGAAAGGCAAGGTGAAGGAACTGCACACTGACTTCTCTTGGCTCCATGCAGGTTCGCCAGAAGAGGCAGGAGCGGTTCTACGCGGCGCGCATGCGCAAGGCCAAGAAGCAGCAGATTGCGCAGGAGAAGGGCGAGCTTGAGAAGGACATCAACCTTGTACGCGAGACACCATACACAGAGGAGGAGCAGGAGCAGCCTGTCAAGGAGGTCAGCTCTCTCGCCCCAAAGTTTCTCCCAAATGCAGGACCAGCATGTGGGCAAACATCTGCTTCCACTGTCACGATCAACAGAGTTACCCTGTTCTTTGTGCATGCACGGTGTGAGACCTTCACGAACGGAGATTCACTGTCTTGTTGTCTCCTTATCCGGCCATTAGGGTCAAATTTGCAACTACAGTGCGCCCCATCCTTTGCTTGCGTCGGTCGTGTGGGGTAGCGCATGTTCAGTGCATTCCTACTGCAAAGGTATTGTGTGCTTCTGCGGGTGTGAGGGAGGCCTTAGTCATGCCAGCACATGTCTTAAATGTGTCGTGCCCGCAGATTATTTTCACAGCCCAGCAGCCTCTCCAGAGCTAGAGCATTTCTGAGCTCTTGGCACATCTTAAATACTTCGTCAAGACGATCAAAACAGGGCAGGGCCTGCAGACAAGTCTTGTGTTCTATCAGCTTCCCCTGAGTCATGTCCTGAATGGAGATGTCTGTGCAGGTGCAGGCGCCAGTCAAGCATGTGCAGAAGAAGAGGGAGAAGTTGAAGATTCCAGTGGAGCAGGGGCGGCAACGCATGCGCGAGTGAGCGCTGGCACAGCAAGGCGGCTGTCAGTGACAGAACGCTTCCGCGGCAGTACAAGATATGACTAAAGCGTCACAAGAATACAATATCTGATTAAAGAGCACATCACTCCTGTGAGATCCAACTACATGCCAAGAAATTTTGGGAGTTTCCTTATTATTTGAATGCTTTAAAGTGCACCTCTCAGCTCAGTTCAAATCAGCTCAACTTGCTGATCACTTTGAATTGTGATTCAAAGTCTTCAACACAGAGCAGCAAGATAAAGCCTCAACATGTAAACTTAAATCTCAGAACGAGCTATGCATTGCAGTCAGTGCTGCCGTGGCAAAGAGACCCACAGGCTGCGGCTGTCAACACATGCAGACCTGCACTGTGGCACATCTCGGACAAACGTCTCAATAAATCTGGTGGGCGATATCAAAGTAAAAAGTAATTCTTATATCCCTGTGGCCTTGACAACCCCAAATTCCAATTGGACTTTGCAGCCCATGCTTGCAAGTCACATCATTGTTGCATGGCCGTTATGGTCTTTTCATGTGCCCAAGCCAGGCGCAAATGGCGGGTCCAGTGGGCTCTATCAGTCATCTTAGTCAACATGGCTTGTGTCACCATGCTGCTGACTGTGACCCTCGCCCCTACCGGGTTCTTGTTGTGCCAGTCCTTGGCCAGAACACCCACATGCAGCCCATTTCCCCCCACTGCATCAGAGCAGCAGCCTGACCGAAGATCCTCTTTGTAGAGATCAAAGATGTTTCTAAAGTCCAGGACCTCAATTCCTTCTGCTTCCAAGTAAGGACGCGCCACAAGATCATACACAAGCAAAAGCCACACGGGATTGCTACCCCTCCAGATAGTTCGCGTCCCGTGTCTAGTTCTGATCCCTGCCAGCCAGCTGGCAAGCCTACGCATGCTGTGTGCAAAATCATCCAGTGACTTGCCATCATCGTGGGCTCCAGTATTCACTATGAGGAAGTCTGGGTGCCTGGTGGGGCATCCTGGGCCAATGTTGTCGACCATGCAGAGGGATTCGGCCAAGAAAGAGGAGTTGAAAAAGGTGGATATCCCCATAAAGTTGTTCTGGACAATGGCGTGCCCTGTGAACCGGAATCATATCAAGATGTTGTGTGAAGGCACGTGGATTGTCACGCTGCGAGCTGTGGCGTGCAGGATCACCTGCGGGTACACAAATGTGCCCAACTCAGCCCAAAATAACTGTGTGCACAAGCGTTTTAGCAGCACAAGTGCAAAAGACATTCTAGCTCCTGAGCATGGCTCAAAAGACACACCAGCATTGCATTCTGGGGATCTCCTTGGACTGGCAGCGTAAACTCCTTTGCCGCACTCCTGCAAAGGGAAATAAAGGTTGGCTGTGCTCAAGCATACTTGTTTGTGCCTCAAGAGGCTTGCGCATCTTACAAGATTTACTTACAGCCAGCAAGTCACTGTCTGCTGCCTGTTTAAAGACCCGAGAGTGACCAGTGCAAGCCTGCATCGCTGCCCTCAGCAGTCGTTTGTACTGGCCTGCACCTTGCAAGCAGATCTGTCAAGGCATTAACAGATCATTACCCGATTGCCGCGTTTATGAAGGTATCCATGACCTCAGAAGACTGAGGTGTGCCGCTCAAGAGGAGTATCAGGTCATACATGTTCTCCTCCAGGGTCGAGTCTCCAAACATCACAATGTAATTTCCCCCTCAGGCGATCAAGCTCGCCGGCACTGTCTTGATTATCCAGCTGCAAGTGTAGATTCATGATCACTTAATCACTCCATGTCCCTGCTGCTGCATTCTTTTGGTAGTATGTTGCCAAAAAGATAGCAAAAGAGAATTTTGGCTCACCGAGCAGAACAGGGAGACCGGTAGGTGCCCTGAAGCGTCTTGCACTTGATCAAGTCTGATCCCGTTGCAGATGTCCAGCTCACACCTTTTCTGTTCAGGCACCCACCTGTGGAAGATTCCCACTTGTAAACGCCTTCCTATAAAGAGGAATGTGTTGTAAATTAACACAGCAATATTCAATAGGGGATGAGGGCAAGTTCCTGGATTAAGTATCACCTGATAATGGCGTCAATAGGCAGAGGACTAGCGAGCCTTGACAAATTACATATGGCCTTTGCTTGGGCTGTCAAGTGGAGCAGCACTACTGCAAACCACAAGAGTCTTGCACACAAGGAGTCGAAGCTGAGATTTACGCTGGCTTCTTGTCGTGAAACCAGAAAGGAAGGGATTCTGGAAGCTTTAAAACCTGTTGTCATTGATTTCATGTATGATTCTCCAAAAGACTAATTTCGCATTGCCAGCTGGGCCCCTGCACACAACCAGTCCCCATCAAAGATAGTGTTTGCTGGTGCCAAATATCGATATCGTTGAAGAAATAGAAAATCTGCATTTCTTTAGATGCCCCTCTTAGGCTCGCACCGCGCCAGTTCAGGTCGAGACAATCGTTATCTAGCCTGCGATCACAAGGTTCCTTACAATGTAGTATGTACAGCCGCCGCACTGGAGCTCAGCATCGTTCTCTCAGAGGCTGCGTGTCGTTCGTGCTCTGCACGTGCAAGATCACGTGCATCTCAATCAGTGCTGTTGTGCGCTGCGTGGTCTTTAAAGGCGGCAATGCATGATGAGCAAGACTCGAGCTCTAGGCTAGTCTCATCAGCAGTTGAAGGGGTGCCATTCCAACAATAGTGACTAAGACATTCTGTCGGTTGCAGGAAGTGCTGCTCATGACTGCTAGCTTTCAGTCCAAATGAGAAGATGCATACGGTAGACTTCAGTGCTGTGCTGTGCTGACACTGTGCATGAAGCCTTTGCTCTATTGGAACTAGGAGATCGAATGTTGTTGTTGACACAACATTAGGATGTGACCACGTGTTGTCCGGTCTCTGCTCAGGCACACCAGTGTGTAGAAAATAGCACATCTAATCAGCCCGTATTGGCTGGCACGATGTAATGTTTCTCTCTCTCTCTCTCTGGTACTACCATGCATGGGCCATGCTGGAATCAAGACTCAGACTGGCTCAGAATTGAAATTTCTCTGTACTTATATGATTACTACTGCACAAGCTTCCTGATTACATAGATAACAGGCTGAGCACACTCCGATCATGATCAAACCCCATGACCTCTTCATTTGGCAGATCTGCTGGAACCTAGAATCCTCATTCTTGCTGGAAATGTTTTAAGAAGGGTAGGTACTGCCCAACTGCCTCCCTCGAGTTCACCAAGCACCCATGGCAGGCACCACACGCACATGGCCAATTTACTCCGAATTCGTAAAACTTATTCAAATACAACCCCGCGTAGCCTTCTTGGAGTACCCTGGCATTTACGATGTTCAACGATTTCCCAGCCCGGCTCAATGCCATGGCAATCTGAAAATTTCCACTGCCCCTACTGTCTTGTAGATGGCGCTGAAGTCCTGTAGGCTGTTTGCAAGACGATCAGGACTCTCAGATTCCATTATCAGATCCTGAGCAGACACATGAAGCTTTTGCAGCAACATTGTGCTTGGAAGAAGAATTTTGACATCATCCCCATCCAAGTATAGTTCTCTAAGGCATGGAAATAGAGCCGCATGGAAAATTGCTGGATTTCCCTCAGTGCCGAGGTATCCCAAAATCCAGCGTAAGCTCTGACATCTTGAAGATGTGACAAAGTCCGGGATATCACCTCGGTTTGTATCTTGTTCAGTGACACTGAAAGTTGCCAAGCAACCTCTGCTTGCAACGTCAGACCACCACTCCCTCAAGTCCTCTTTTGCTTCCCAGACAACCGTGTGCAACCGGCACGATCTAGGCAGACTGATTCCCGCTAAAGCCACACTGTCAATGAAGACGTCTGCAAGGTCAGGTAGGCTCGCTAGTGACAGCT
The DNA here is from genome assembly GCF_000258705.1 of Coccomyxa subellipsoidea C-169. Classification (NCBI taxonomy): domain Eukaryota; kingdom Viridiplantae; phylum Chlorophyta; class Trebouxiophyceae; family Coccomyxaceae; genus Coccomyxa; species Coccomyxa subellipsoidea. Next base: position 355,673 of record NW_005178021.1, read on the forward strand.
CCGCCATCTCCTCGGTCTCATCACACTGAATGAGTGACAGCGTCCGCAGATTACGCAGGTGACCAAGGGAAGCAAGGGTCCTATTGTCAAAGCTTTTGGCGTACAGCCTGAGGTGGCGCAGATTTGTGAGCGGAGGAAGAACAAAAGTATCTTTGCCTACAAGAGAAAGCAACCTCAGCGCAGGAGAGTGAGCTAAGAGCCACGTCAAAAATGTGGCACAGGAGCTGCTGAATTTGTCCTTGACAGCCACTCGGAAGTCCAATACATTTGAGGGACTTGAGGCCTGATGATCCATCACCCAGGGCAGCTCCATAGAATCTGCTTCTATGTTCAATCCTTTGGCTTCACCCCAGCGTGTCTGCACCCACTCCAGAGACTGTGCCGTGAGTCCACTCAAAAGAATCCGCTCAGGCTGCAAGGTGAATGTCGTCTGGTTGATCCCGCTCAGTTTCACCCATTCCTTTGTTGGCAAAAAAGTAGCAATTCGCTGCCAAACATCCACAGGCAATTGAAGTTGTTGGATCTGCTTTTTACTGCCCATTTCCTTTTCCCCTGCGAATTTGTACACGTCAAACAGTGCACAATCGTTGAAATTAAAAGGGATCAATTTAAGAACCATTCGTTTTCTGCAAAGGTGTTCACGGCAACCATCCTCATATGACACGAAGAGAGACATCAAGGCATCAGAGCAGGGACACGACCTACCTGTTGATTTTGATGATTGCTCCAAAGCGTGCAGGTCCTGTCACGCAGAATCTCAAAACAGACCAGTGGCAAGGACGCTTGTACTGATTCCACAATAAACACTGAGGACTATGGTAGGACATCTCACCCTATCTCCAATTTTAAGTGTGTTTGTCGCAAATGGAAGCGCGGCCAACTCTCCTCCCAAGGTTTGCACGCCGCCGTACAGCAGGCCCAGCATGTCTCCATCCCTGTCAGGCTCGCTGTGCATGGTTCGTTTTGTCTCTGCATCTGCCTCGTCACAACCGATAAGTCACATGTGTGTGAAGGATGTGCAGCTGCTCACAGCTGTCAGTCATAGCGCGCATGCGCATGCACAAAGGTGCCCAGGCCAGCGCCGCTATCCAGCGCAGCTGCGCAGTGCACACAATATGCATATGCCATAAAGATAATGCATGCTGCACGTGGGCGCGAAAGCGTCCCGCAGACTTGCAGGGATAAATTCTGGTCCAGAACTTCTGGAGAATTGACTGCATGCATTGCGCAACCTGCCAGATGGATCCATGGAATAGTTATGTTGCATGCACAATGCGCAATCATGATGATCAAGTTGTTGGTGCGCACCACCTTCCATGCATGCATATAGGCAGCATAAACGGCAGCATGCTAATGAGCATAAGAGATTTGTTTATTACACAAGGATATCACAGGGGCAGCAATCCCTATCCCTACTTTTCTTGCTTATACGTTGAGCTCAAAGTACACCCAATTTGCAAAGGCCTGGCCCTTAAGCACTCGCCCAAATATATGCAGGTTAACAATGTTCAGGAGCTGCATTTGCCTATAACACAGAAAGCATATGGATAATATCCCATGCAGCACTGCAGTCCTCAAATCATGATTTTCATAACTGCTGCAGCAGCTATCGGTCTCATTATTGTGCCCTGGCCCTGTCATTGCATTTCAATCCGTGAGCGACCCTCCATATATATCTCACATAGGGTAACACACCCCCGGTTAGCGCTCAGCAGAGGGTGGTGCCCTCCGGCCTGTCATGCTCAGGGCATGCGGTAAGCTTTCTCCAAAATATTTAGATAACGGCTCAATCTAGGATGGATGCATTTGCCGCAGCCTCCACACACATACACATAGTGCCTTAATGGCTTGCACTGACTCAGGTCCAAACCCGCCTCTGCCTTCTGCTGACAAAGGGAATGGCCTTAAAGCATCCTATACAGCTGCCAGCCCGGTTGGAATCGCACTGAAGCTGCACAGGCCACACGCATGTCGCACACTGCAGTATTCACACAGTCACACCTTGCATCTGGGCTTCACTGCAAAAGTCAGAGAGTCTCAAAGCAACTGTTCCTCAGCCCCCATGGTGAAATGCAGCTTTGTCCAGACTGCTTTGATGTGCAGTCTCTAGCAGCCTTCATGAGACCATACTGCAAGAGTGTCCTGTCACATTTGAGGCTCAAATCTGGGCCCAGCTGCTCTGGTAAGACTTACAATCAGGCATGCTGTGCCGGCTCAGTTGGGGTCGGTGTTTTATGCGCCTGCTGCGCTCGCCTTCTTTTGCAGCGATGACTTGCACTGACGCCATCTTATCCTGCATCTGCCCTCCACTGCGATGGCGAGTTCAATGGTCCAAAATTTATCTTGTACAGCTTGCTTGGCCGGCTCAGTTGGGGTCGGTGTTTTCTGCGCCGGCGGCGCGGCCGTGGTCTTGAAGGTTGGTCTGCACGAACTCAAGAGCGTCTTCGCGCGACACGACGTCAACGCGGCTGATGCGGTTGGCGTGCGACACTCCGTATATCTTGTCCGCCTCCCCGATGATCTGCCAACGCGCACATGCCACGTCAGAACATTTGACGCGCAAAGAATGAATTCTGGAGTAGACGCCCTGATCATCTGCACAGTAAGCACACAGGCCATGGCAAGAAGTAATGTTATTAGGATGAAAATCAGAGAAGATTGGAGGAAATCGATCTGCATAGCAGGCACACCCATCAGCCCCAGCTCGCTGACTGGATCCACTGACCAATGCGCTGAAGCCTGTCTGTCCGAAGGGACTTTCCAGACAACTTCGAGTGCCACAGTTTTGCCGCAGCGAGGAGTAACAGTGCCAGTAAAATTGCACGGCTCCGTGCTCACTGCACCGCCGCGTAACGGCTAAAGATAAAGGAACAATCCTAAATTCTTACAACAGGGCCAGTGCTTGCCTGCCCCGGACGCCTGGGGATGCAAGGTGGTCACAATGAACTTATGCAAGATGGCGCTGCTGTGCGCAACTGCATCAAATGGGCAGCGCATGCAATCTACATTTCATCGGTCAATATTGCAAATATCTGAAAAGCAACATCAGGGGCAACCAAGACGCGCCTGGGGGTGAAATGTGGTGACGATGAATTGGGCAGGGTTGGCGCTGTCGTGGGCCTGCCGGCCAAGCATGCGCGCGACCGTGGTGCGGTACTGCGGATCGAGGGCCGCGTCAATTTCATCGAAGAGGTAGAACGGTGCGGGGTCGCAGCGCTGAATGGCGAAAATGAGCGCCAGAGCCACGAGCGTCTTCTGGCCGCCGCTCAGCTGCTTCATCACCAGGTTCTCGCCCGACCCGAACGACACCTGCGCAGCAATGAAAGTACTTAGTCAATGTCGTGCTTGATCCAGGGGACCTGGCACTCTCCTTGCATGGAGATATGTTTCTGGGTGAGAGGGGCGCGTTTTCCGGTGCGGATCAGGATGCTGCTTTGGAGCTGCTCACCAAAGTGCACTCATTTGCAAGAGTAGATGTATATTTAGTACATGCTGCTTTCAGCATGCAGACAAGAGCGCTGGAATGCCACCTCAGGTCCTCTGCCTCTCTCTGCCATTATTTCTTTACCAAGCCGTGCAAAAGAACTGTACACAGGAGGTTTGAAGCCACCAACAGCATCAGCGCAGTGTTTATACTCTTTCGTGAGTAACCAGCATAATAACACGCCGAGTATGATAGAGACGTTTGAGTCTCCTGCAGCAGAGACAGAGCGCAACAGTCTGCACAGCTTCAAGACTGCTGCAGAAGAATCGCACAATCCGTGAATTTCCACGAAGAATAGCGACGAAGCAGTCAGTATACGTTTTTGGAGCACAGCAGCCACCCACCTTGACCTTGACGCCGCTGTACTTCTCGGACACGTTGTGGCCGCCCTCGGCGCCGTCCTCGTCATCCTCGGCAGCTTCTGCGGCAGCTTCCACGCGCAGCCGCTTCTGCATCACCAGCTCGCCGCGGCCCCCCGGCACCAGCTCCGCAAATATCTCCCGGAAATTCTTCGCCACGCCCTGTGATTCAGCATGCCAGACGCATCGATAGATGCACAGTCCAACTCAGAGGCTCATCCAGCACGCAACACTCGCAAGTTTAGTGTCCATCCAGTGTCTTGGCACCCAGCTGTGACACTGTTGTTCAACACAAGAGCTTCTGGATGTGACGCGAAAGATAGTTTTGGGCAGAACACCAGGAAAGATGATATAATGCATTTATCGAAGGGGACTTCAGCACTGGTCTTGGGATATGGACAGCCACCCCTTATGGTCCACATACTAGTGACCAACCGAAAATTTATACCTCACTACTCAATATTCCCAAGTGCAATTTCGATCCCCACTGATCTGCCTTCGCTCGTTATGTGTTCTGATGCACTACCCAAGAGCGTGTGAAGAAACCCACCTTGAAGGTGCGCTCAATGGCCTCATCCTTGCGCAGGTCGAGGGTGTCGATGAGCTGCTTGATCTTGGCCTCCCCACGCGCATTCTCCTCCTGCCTCCGCGCCAGCTCAGCGCGCTGGTCCGTGAACGCCGCGTACTGGTCCAGCGCCTTGCGGTTCACGTGCCTGCGCGCATGAACAGAATTCTCTTACGGGTCACCCACCCTTTTGATATCCCACTTTTAATTCTTCATATACCATAAATCCGAAGTCCATCAGCGCCTTGTGGTTCATGTGCCTGCTAATGGGCCGCTTTCATTGAAGTTCAGCCTACACTTGTGGTGTTACTGACCCTGGACCCTAAGTCCACCAGCATCGGTTTGAGTGCGAATAGCTGACTCTTGACGTACAGAAGATTGTAGAGGTAGAAGGCAACAGTACATGCTGCATTTCGGGATTTTCTACTGCAGAACAATGCTGCACATGCGCACAAGCCACTTATAGATGCTACTGGTTGCTACCAGGATGGCCTCCACTTGTGCAGTCCTGTTCAATCCTTTCACAGAAAGGACGTGGTCCCAAAGACATGATGTCGGCACGATCCAAAAGCGCCATGCAGTGCTGAAGCGTGGGTTCATTCTCTGGCGATATCAAGACCGGCTGCAGTTGGTGAGTGACTCTGCCAGAGCATGACAAGCTTGTAAAGGCAGAGTCGATCCACTTCAACCATTCTTGAAACCGCCAACTTCCTCTACTTGAGGCCCATCATCTCTACCTACACTCGCATGATCACTCAATGACAAAGGTGGTCAACAACATATCGCAAGAAATGTGCGCGCCTCCGTATTTTTTGAGCAGGGTCTTCGCCTTCTGCAGAAGGCGCATGAGGTCTTTGAGGGAGGTGATAAGGGGCAGAACAGGCAAAAGAGAGAGTAAGCGCACCCGTATTTCTTGAGCTGGTTCTGGGCCTTCTGCAGGAGGCGCATGAGGTCTTTGAGGGTAGTGTCGCGGAACTTGTCAAAGGCGTCGGCCGGGAGGCTGCCCAGTTCGCGGATCTTGCGCTCCAGGTCCCCCCGCTTCTGCCCCAGCGCCGCGCGCTTGCTCAGCAGGCTCTCCACCTTGCGCGACTCGTCCTGTTCAGGCAGCACAAATGAGTCTTGCTCAGTAATCGCTCGGACATCCTTCGTCTCTCCACCTTGCACGACTCGTGCTTTGCAAGGACTCCTATGACAAACGCCCAGTAATGACAGAACACCCAATAACCAGTGACTTGTCTCATTCACTCAGCAGGCTCCCCAACAATACAGAAATCAGGCAACCCACAACAAACGTTTGCGAGTTAATAGCTTTCAAATCCATTCTCGTGCATTTCAAGTGAGGAGCCAACACCCAGTTCACGTGATTTTTGGGCCTTCTTAATAAGTAGGCCCACTGAAGAGTCCTTTCCACTTCCTATCTGTAAAGGGTGATTCCTCGCTCTAGAGACCAGATTGGCAGTAATAGCAAGACCAGAGATTGGCATGAGGGAAGAAGCTTGCCTGTGCTTCCTGGGAGTCCTTCTCCACGACTTCCTTCAGCCGCTCCTGCTCGGCGCGCAGTTTCTGCAGCTCCTTCTCGTCGGTTTCCAGGGCAGCTGCCGCCTCCCGCTCCTTCTCCGCAGCTTCCTCCAGCTCCTGCTGAGCTTCTACCGCCTGCTCTTGCAGTTTCTCCAGCGCTTTCCTGTTCACAATACGAATTTCATGAATTAGCAAGATTGACTTGGCGTGCCCCGACCTTCACCCTTTACTCACTTATATCGCTATATTTTTTATCTGCCCTATGCCCTAATTGTTGGCAGAAGATTACAGGCGTAGCTGTCATCAGGCATACCAAGCCCAACCTTGCAAAACGCCACATTGCTGCAAGCGAGTGCAATGCCAACGATGCATAGTTTTTTGGCCACTGAAAGTGGACAGTAACCTACTTTAGCTCAGATAAGCAAAGAGTAAAGACATGCATGGCTGTTCTCCAAAGGAACCAATTTGTGACCTTTTGTCAGTGGGAGCACCTGTCAGCCTCCACGTCAGCGCTGCTGAGGGTCTGGTCAAGTTCCTGCTGCTGACGCAGGAGGTTGTCGTTGAGCAGTGTCTCCAGCTCCGTGGCCTTCTCCACCACCTCCAGCAGCCCCTCGGACATCTCCGCCTTCTTCTCCTGCGAAAACAGATACACAGGCTGTGATGAAGACTGCATATGGACATGATAGCTACTGCAACAAGAGAGTGCTCAGAATGTCTGAACACGCGCTAGGCGCAAGGCAAGGTGCTCCGCTGACGGCCACAAAGGCATGCATTTGATCAGAAGAAGCATACCCCACTGGGGAACCACTACTCAATGCTCCAGCACTTTGTCTGCACGCACCTTGATCCCTCCCCTTGATCTTACCAGAGAACAAGTGCACTCGTGCCAAGCAGAAGATGGACCGTTATGTGGGAAGTGGCAGCACCTGCAGCTGTGTCAGCTGGGGTGCCAGCGTGGCAAGCTCCTTTCGCTCAGCGGCCGACAGCTGCGCGAGCATCTCAGTGCCCAGCTCGGCCTTGAGCTCTGCAACGCGCGAGCGGAGGCCCTCCACGCTCGCGGCGATGTCCAACAGGCGCTTCTCCTTCTGCTCCAGCGTCTTGCGCGCCTCTGCCTCGCGCTTCTTCAGCACAGTCAAGTCGTTGCGCGCCTGGCGCAGCGTCTCCCTGCAGAGCGAAAAAGTGCAGCAGTTTGAGTCTGAATTCAGATTCAAAAGCAAATTGGAAGTGCAGAGCCTGCATTATACGCTCGGCTGAACCTCGGATCACAGGTTTTACCCCTACTCTGAGACACGCAGGAATCGTTGTTGGGGGCCCTAAAAACAGAGGCTTCCTGGGAGCTCCTTGCCGCACATTTAACAAAGTCGCACATGCTCACCAAGAGAGATAGGCAGGCATCCTTGTACTCAAGGTATGCAGAAGGTGTCATTTGTGGGTACAAACCGGTTTGTGAGTTTAAGTGACATGCAATGATGATTCAAAGCAAATAAGAGACCTGAAACGCAACAGAAAAATGCTTGAGTGATACAAATGGCGGGGGTGGCGCACTTGATGTGAGATGTGTTTGCGGCTGTCTTCTGGATCTCGCCCAGGATCTGGGAGACGGCCTGGTCCACGTCGCTGATGCGCTCGCGGAGCTGCTCCTTCTCAGCCGCCGCCTTCTCCAGCCCCGTGCCCAGCTCTATCAGCAGCTTCATCAGCTCCATGCGTGACCTGGGCACACCACAGCAGACTTCAAAAGTGTTTATATTTCACCAGTGTTGACAAAGTGTTTAAATTTGAATTCAAACAAAGGTGGAATGTCTGCTCTCATTACATCTATGTAGCCTTGACAGGAAAACGTTCAGCTGCTCTCTACAACTCCTACAAAGAGCTTTTTGGAACACCCGGGCTCCCAACATCTTCAACAGCTTGGAACATGTGAGATACACCTGTGGTGCATGCATTGTCGCATCGCTGGCCACTGGCACAAGTCCAGGAAGCGCACCAAAATGTACTCCTTGTTTGTGGCCTCAACTCGGCAGACAGATCTTGCAGGCGAATTTGGCAAAGGACGGCGCAGCAGAGCCAGGCGCAGGACGGTGCGCAGTGCTGAGGCTGAAGTATACAATGGGACAATGCCATGGCAATGCCTTCTTGTACAGTGGAGGGGAGGGCACCTGGAGAGGTCGAGGTAGCCGCCGGTCATGGTGCCTTTCTTGGAGACCTGGTCGCCCTTGATGGTGACGCAGTTGAGGTGACTGGACTCCCTCGCCACGCGCGTCGCCGTCTCCAGGTCCCGGCACACCATCACCTTGCCGAACACCTGCACACGCGGCGTTCAGCTTGGAAATCCAATCATACGGAGTAGATGATCTATTCTCTGCAGAAACGTGATGCATCAGCATGCATGTGAGCCGATGTTGATACAATATTGAAACATCTGCCTACCTCTGCACAAGCTCACCCACGGCCCCCGCATGCACCCCTGAATCTTCTTCACTTAGTATATTTCTGTCGGAGTGCAGACAGGGACATCCACAAAAATTGTAGCAACTTGCCAGAAGGGAAGCGTGCATGTGAATCAATCTTGGTAAACAATTCTGACTGCCTCTAGCACAAAATCGCACAGCCCAAACATGCACCGCAGCACCTTGTTTCATCACCAGGTTCACTTTGAGGCGCCCACAGATGAGTGCAGTAGAGCATGAACCAGGAGAATGTTCATGACATTGGATCCACTCGGGATGGAAGGAAGTGCAGGGCAGGACACGCGCCTGGTGCACGGCATCCTTGTAGCGCGCCTCGAACTTGAGCTTTTTCACGAGCGGCAGGGCGTCGTCGCCCACGTTGGGGTAGTTGACATTCTGCGCGCGTACTTGGTTCAGGGGAATGAAAGTCACGCGGCCGGCCTTCTCCTTCTTGAGCATTGCGCTGAGCCTCGCGGCGATGTCATCGGTGTCCACCAGGATGTGGAAGAGCTGGTTGCCCGCTGACACCTGCGCGCATGTGCCGGTATGGTGATCAATCTGGCATCCTCTCACTGCCATCCCCTGAACTTGCCCCTGGAGAATTCTGCAGAGACTGCCGGTAGGCGCCTGGTGGTCAACCCGACACAGTCAGCCGCCAAACCATGCATGCTGCAACTGCTCCTCAAACATGACAGTCTCTCAAAATGTCGAAGTATTGTGCTTTGTGGGCTCTTGGGACAAGTAATCGCTGCAACAGATGAAGGGGAAACAGAGCCTGCCCTTCCTACCTTGCAGCTAACCGTGCGATGCCCCCTATAGCGGTTGTGCTTTATTTACGGTCCTGAACCAACTTTTTACCATGCGGCAAAGCAAGGATGCTTCAACAGCACTTGTAGCCTGGCATGGAATACTGCAGCCTGGCATAACGGCACAGTGCGGGCTGAGAGGAGAAGCGAGAAAGACAGGGGCGTGCCTCCACGGCGGTGTGGAGCTGGGGGATGACGTCGATGAGCTCGATGAGGGTGCCGTGGACGCCGCGCATGTTTGCCTGGCGCACAAAGCGCTTGACGCTGTTCACGCCCCTGCTCACATCGCGCGGCATCGACATGTCCACCTGCCACATAGCCACACAGCGCAACTCACAAGCGAAACATGGGTGCAACTCTCAAAATGGTCTCGAATGGAAGCCAGGCAGCCTCTTGCAAACCCTCATATGAGGAAGCAAGCGTAAAGCAAAAGCAGTCAGAAAGATTGTCAGCTTTCCCGTCTGTCTGGTATTGCTTCCAACCTGTAGATCATTGCTTGACAAGTGGCCTAATCATGCATAACGTCATGCCTCGTACTTGATTGCAACGTGGTGATTTGCCTTCTTAAGGATGTTGCAGCAGTCGCGGAAAAGGCTGTCAGGTGCCCAACCCAGAACTAATGCAGCCCATAATCAGCCTCAGGACAACCTTGCAACATCCTTCAAAGAAGCAGCAATAAGGGCGCTCACCCAAGCACACAGCAACTCGCCTCAGGACCACTCCTACAGACGATACAAAACAGCGCGCACCTTCTTGTCCGCCTTCTGCTTGTCGGCCTTCATTTTGGCGGTGGCGGATTCGGCCTCGTTCTCAGCGCGCCACAGCTCCTTGCGCTGGTCGTTGAGGGCGTTGCGTTTGGCTTCCAGCCCAGACTTTTCAGTCTCGGCAGCCGCCGCCGCGTCCTGCTGCGCGCGGATCTCCGCCTCCTTGTCACCAATCTCCTGAGCGCATAGAAAGCGGCATTCAAGACATGCCGAGCCACGGTGATGGAATTGGTTGTGATGCATACGCACATCTCATGAGAGCGCGCGGTGTGTTTGTGGCGTTAGAGGATGTCGCGACATCGGACGGCATCATCTTGATTGCACAATCCACAGGAGAAACTCGAGTCCATAGCTTTGCTGAGGGGGACCAGCAGCTGCTCAGGAACAACAGTGGCGTGCGACTGTTTCAGGGACCCTATCTTATCCTTGCAAGAGTCACAATACACTGAAGCATACCTTGAGCAGCAGATTCCAGGCACAGACCCGATGCACGACAACTTGTTGCGTGATCAAGTGCCCGAATTCAGGTTTGGCGAGCAATTTCAAAAGGCACTGTCCAGTAGGCAGGAATGAGTCACCTGAGACAGGTCCATGAGCTGGGAGGACAGCTGCTGAGTCTGGGCCTCCAGCTCGTCGTGGCTGGAGCCCTTGACCGCCGCAGCGGTCTCCAGCTGCGTCACCTCCTTGTTGATCCACTCGTCGCGCTCCTGCCTGGTATTGAACTGTGACGATCTGCCCTGCTTCTGATACAGCGCCTGCACACAGCGACCCACAAAATCTGAGAATTAATATTTAAATCTTGAACCTGCTTCGAGTGCACCATTCCATAAGCATGATCTTGACATGTCTTCAAGTGACCATATCCGGTAGTACCGGATGAGATTGTGCTGCCAAAGAACTTGCACATGCAGACACCTCAGATGCAAGGGATGGGAGTTCGGCTTTCAAAACATGCAGGAAAAGTGCGGTCCAAACCCTCAATCTGAAAAGAATTGGAAAAGATAGACTACCTGCAGGCGCCGCTCTGTGTCAGCAATGTCCTTGATGAGGGCTTCGTGTGCAGCCTCCTGGGCAGCACGGTCCTGCTGCGCAGCTTCCAGCTCCGCCTGCTTCTCCGCAATCTCGTCCTGGAGCTTCTTCGCCTTGGACGAGCACTTTTTCTGCACAGAAATGCATGAATTTCAGCCCTGCAAGCGACAGTGGTTTAGGTTGGACAATTGTCCCAACATGTCATGCCCCACGGTCAGAACCGCCCATATTCTGCTTCACAACCTTGACATATGCAGTCAGGAGCAATTTCCTTTGGCATGCGCAAGGAAAAAGCCAGCATGCATGCAGACATTTGTCGAGAACCAATGGTCACGATACAGCTTTGTCCTATCATCACTGCACAGCAATTTTGCATGATTTGCGGATAGGTGCACTGACCTGCGTCTGTTCATGCTTACGGATCTGCTCCTCCAGATCAGCCACATCCACTTCCAGCTTGGCCCTCTTGGTATTCCTTGCCGCCCTCTCGCCAGCCGCCTCCTTCCTCTTCTTTTCCAGGTCCGTCAAGTTGCTCTGTGCATATGCACATCCTCCGTTCTTACATCCGTGCTGACCTTCATAAGAACCTCAGCAAACACATGAATGGCTTGGGAGGCACCACATGTTGGCATCTACATGTCTTAGTGCAACCTCTTCCGATATAGGTGTGACTGCTTCATGTTGATGTGCCATTGTACTGCTTCCAAGTGCGGGGAAATGAGACTGCACCTGCAAGGCTTTCATCTCCTTGTCGATGCATTTGAGCTGCGTGCGTGCCTGCGCCATGTCCTCATGGACCTTCCCTGTGCGCTCGCTCTCATTCTTCCGCTGCTCCTCCACCTGAACCAGAAAATGGACAATTATGACAGTGCAACAATTCAACGAAGCAATCACCACGCACGCATGGCTGACTCATCCACTATCACTTCTGCAAAGTCGGAGTCCTCCTCTTGGAGAATGGACAGGAAGACGGCATGCATGCCTCAGACTTTGCTTTCAACAAAATGTCTGAACTAAGCGCCATGTCAAGACAACATGCTGATCAACAGTATGCATGGCATACAAATAATGCCATGGCATTTCAGCAAGATCCAGACACAGCAGGCATGCAGTGTGAGAGAAGAACGGCTCAGATTAAAAGGAGGGGACGACCTGTTCCAGTTTGGCGCGCGTGTCGGCGAGCTCCTTGTCGTAGATGGCGAACTCGAGGCTGCGGCGCTGCTTGTCAATCTGCTGGAACTTGGCCAGCTCCTTGCGCTCCTCCTCCAGCTCTGCCAGCCGCTCCTCCAGCTGCTGCACCTGCGCAAGACAAGACACAAGAGCTTCATCAAACAACACCAACATCAGATGTGCAACAAAACACAACAATCCCCATCGGCCAACAGTCCTAAATCTGCACATGAACATCCCACTATTGTGGTGCGAAATCTTGCAGCTCCATTAATGCAAGAATCAGCACAAGTATATGTCTACGTGACATGGACTGGAAATCTGGCTGTTACCAAGGAGCCCGCCAATGAATTCAAGTGGTGAACATTTTTTTGTGTGGAATTACAGTCGTATAGAAACCTCGCATCCTGACACATGGGGCCATGACACGCACTCCTGTACAATGCAAAGGCCGCTGAATGCCATGTTAAGGCAACATGAAAACAGGCAGACGGGAAGAAAGATGCTGACCACTTCCAGGATGCGCTGGCGGCGGTTGTCGGTCTCATGCAGGATTTTGATGGACTCCTTTCGCCTCTCCTCGTACACTTTGGTGCCCCCAATCTCCTTCAGCAGCTCCAGCCGCTCGTGGTCCTTCATCGTCGACATCGCCATAATCTGCCCCGCATGAGTAACAGTAACTCAGCCTCTTAGTCACCAGCCCGCCAGGCACAGGGAAGGAGGGAACACCGTTTTCCTGCTTACCTAACTGACACAGCCAGGCACTAATTGTCGATGCAACAGGCATGTTGCTGACTCGTGGCCCACTAATTAGCAAGGATTGCATTCGGACATCAGGGGGCAGCACAAGCAAAGGCATGCATGCAAAGTTTTTGGGAATGTACAGAAGATCCAGGAGTGGGAAGCTGCTGCCCCACCTTCCCTTGCTGCACGACATAGTAGGGGTTGGCTCGTGAGAAGCCAGCGCTCTCCAGCAGGTTCATGACCTCTGTCTTCCTGCAGGACCATGCATCACAATTTGAGCTATCCTTTCTCCTGGTGTCAGCTAAAATGACACAAATATTGGCCCCTCATTGATGCCTCAAGCATGTATGCTTCCTTGCGCCCTTGAGACTTGTGCACATCATGCGGATGCAGCCATCAAAGGAACTCTGCTTACGTGACATGCTTCTTGTCCAGAAGGTACTCATCCTTCTTCAGGCCGATGCTACGGCGCAGTCTCACCTCATCCCTGTCAACCTGAAGATGCACAAAAGAAGTGACCAGAGTTTCGCTCACACTGTGCAGCATAACCACAACAGCAGAAACCAGCGGCAATTACATGGCAATATCTGCTTCCTTACCGGGATGCGGTTGTCTGAGTTGTCAAAAACGATCTCTACGTAGGCAGACAGCACTGCATGCCCTGCGCCTTCCTGTTGCGGCCAGCAGCAGCAGACTCAACCTCACGGTAGCAAGGGGTCTACAACACCACAAACCATGGACGAACTTGGGTCATATTCAAGAGGGCTGCGTGCCGCACATGGAGAAGCCGCTGTCGCTCTTCAGCGCGCAGGGTTGTGAAAATGTCACTCAGGACAAAGCGGATAGCTGCATAGAAAGTAAGTGGGTCAGACACTGCCTGGCCAAGCATCAGCACATCGAAAGAGTCCAAGAAACAACGGATTGGGGTGTCTCACCGTGGAAGAAGTTTGTCTTTCCCGAGCCATTAGCTCCCACTGTGGGAGCAGTAACAGACTGTTAGAAATACAAGAATGCAATGGCTGAGCAGAAGCATAAGATCCTTGCAGGGGATGTCACGGCTCAAGGAGGAAGGTCAGCGTAATTACCTACGACATTGATGTGCTGATCGAAAGGCTCTGATATTGTTTGGTCTTTGTAACTCTTGAAGCCTTCAATGACAACCTGTCCAACACACACTCGACGATCATGTCTTGATGGACAGCGATGTATTTCTCCCAAGTGCTTGCGAAAAGTAGGCGCTGCACCAGTTCGTCTTCGTATGCCTATGTGGTATGATCACCTGTTTTATATACATACTGTCTCAGTGAAATGCCTCACTGGGCTCTTCGCCTCAGGCCATCTTGTACTTTGCAGGTGCTGAAAAGAATTTGCCCACTTGCAGATATGCGCAAAAGCATGCACCACGACAAAGACGTGATTCTTCGTGATACTTTCAGCACGATTGACCAAGCATCCAAGATTGTTGTGAGCTAAAAGCCATCAACTGCCATGTCACAGCACAGCACGAACAGGAACGCCGCTGCCCATCTTGGTCTCGGCGATGTCCAATGTTTAAATGCAGCCCTCAGTGCATTGTATTGTTTTGGATACCTGTAACAGCACAAAAATAAGATCATTTGAAGGGGCACTGCGTTCTCGATGATCAGATCGCGTTCATTTTCAAACACATTGAGTTGCTCTGATGGCGGGTGAAGGCCAGCTCTGTTCACTATGTGAGACCCAGGTGGTAATCTTTCAGCCTGCCTAATAGGAAACAGACTGTCTGCTGTGAATCCAAATTCTAGGAGTTCTGTTGTGTGATTGCAGGCCAACTTCCAGTCAGATCCCTGTCATGCTAGTGCGGCATCCCCACAAGAATGGGCACACTCCTCTGAACGGCCTTTGATTCATGCATCGTGTGCTGTCTGGCCTGTTTTCTCAGTCATACGTGTCATTTGATCAGATCCATCCCACATACGGGCATCTTCTGGCATGCAGCATTGTGCAACCAGCGTCCGCAGGCAAGCAGAGTTGTGCTGCCAGCGTCGACCGAGCAACCTTCTCTTCTGGTGAATGAGCATCCAACTAGATAATCTCTAGATGTCCTGAACATTGATCAGTTCTGGGCGGGTTTCATTCCATTTAGTTGCGCTGTGAGTTATCCGACGCTGGGCACTTGACTTATCTGAGTGCAGGAAATAAATGTAACCTATCATATTTCCTCAAAATGAAGAGTGCGGAATGCTTGCTGCAAGAACACTTGCACACACACACACACAAGAGGCCTCAGGATCCTCAATGTGGAATGGCTTGCAATGGTCACTGTAGAGATACCATGGGCATTCATTTACTGGTGTGTGATCTGCACAGTATCAGGTACTCGCCAAGATCTGCAATCCCAACAAGCTGTCATCATGAATGGCAAACACTTGCCCACCCAATTGAGCGGAGACAAGTAGACCTCTGTCTCACTCTGTCCCTCAAAGAATGACTCGTCAGCAACCACAGGCCTAACAGGTTGACCCCTCGCCTTGCACTTTGGTCTGTGCCATCAGCATGCATGTCACATGACTGCATTCCCCACATGTTCCCCAAGCTGATGTGCCCTACCCTCTCGGCAACTTGCCAGGCACAAAGATCAGCTAGAAGGAGTTTATCAGACTGATGCAGGTCACGGTTGTGTGCAGCCAAGCGGCAGGCATCACTGCGCGCTGAGGTCTGGAGTGTGCACATTGCGCAGCAGACGGAAGGCCGGCCCGTACTGCAGCCCAGAGGCATGCAACTGCTGGTACAACTGCACGGTATCCCTGCAGGGAAGCCCACCCCAAAAGCTTTGAAGTCGGAGGTGTACAGATTGTTTCGCATCCATTCTTTTGAGACTGGTAGAAAGAAAATCAAGCTATATCCATGCTCAACGCTAGTGATGATCGGAGAGGATCAATAGCACAATGTTTGTCTGTGTTGATGCCGTTCGACGTAGAGTGCCTTGAGAACCAATGGTCCTGAATTCTGACCTGGGAACAGTAGCTGACGCTCTCTGAGCATCAATTGTCCTCTCTGACAAGGATTTGCTGGCACGCTCCATCCGCTTCTTTTCTGCCTGCCAGCATTCATTGGACACCGTTTCACCAAACACGAAGTATGCTTGCTGCGACAGCGCAAACACTCTTCACAGCTAGTCGAAAGGATTTAAGTGAGTTATAGTAATGGTTGATCTCGTTGAAATGCGAATTGCAGGTCATGTCTCAAACCTAGAATATCAGATGCCATGGCGCATCTCACCTGGTAAACGCCCTTGATCAGCTCCTGAAAGGCATGCATGTCGTCCCCCATCACAATTCTCAATGTTTCAGGCTCTTCTTTCAGCGCCTGCATCTTTTCTCGATCAGATTTCAGCGCCTGCTGGAAAGCAGCCGGATCCTTGGCTGTACCATCGTCGTTCAGTGCGTAAGGACCGTCGGCCATGTTTGCACCTTTAAAACAGTCAGTAATCTACAACAGTAGGACACTCGTCCACTTGAGCACACGCTTTTGGGGAGAGTGGTATTGGTGGAGGAGGCGTTACAAGGCGTTAGGGTCAGTAATCCTATTCCACAACTCAGCAGGGAGGATGCCGGTGTTGATCTCAGCAGCATCACCTAATCCGGGAGGATGAAAGTGCTGTCAATGTGGGCATGTTTGCAAACGTTTCACGCTGAGTAAGATGTTGGGCAACCTTGTAAAGGTTTTGGCACACTCTATCCCTATAGCTGGGAGTGACATCATGAGCAAGACTTGCAGCAGGCCCTCAATATATTAATGACACATTTGGCCAATGGGGAGTGGAGATCAGCGATCACAAGACGCAGGTCATGAGGTTGTCTAGCACTGCTAGTACTCTCCCAGTGGACTCCATTATTATTGACACAATAATTTTCCATCTTAGAAGCTATGCTCTTGAGGTCCTCAAGTTGAGGACGTGGATAAATTCAAAAATGATGAGGTTAACCGGAAGATCTTGTCCAATCTGCGGACATGTTCCTTGTGCTTGATACCGGAGAGGAGCGGCCAGTGCATTCTGCACTGCTTTGTGCACAGTCCTCGGTGTTCTGTGACATGCTTGTCAGCACACCACTCAGAGGACAACATGCCCTGTATCAGCCTGACAGACTGTACTCAAGAGGCCGCATGTGCCTGGCTCTCGTACATTTATATCCCAGAGAAGGAGTGCTCATATGTGGAAATGGAGGGTGTGGTGCATCTGGCGCACAAGTCATGCTGGACTCTTTTGAAGATTTCCTTGCCAAAGGAGTTTGCCTCTGGGTAAGAGTGCCCTTCAATCTGATTTATTGGGATGTGTTCGAAGTCTATTAATGTTTACTTTGCCCCATTTGCCGAGAGCAGTGACTAGCAACCGTCATTGTGCATAGCAGTAGTCATGCCATAATTAATTTATGTGCCTGCAGGATCACATGATGTTGCTGCGCTGCAGAACTTCGGAACACAGTTCTGTAAACGACTGACTAGTATGTTCACTAGCAAGGACTTCTGCACACGCCTACCGGGCTGGGCAGACAATCATAATTTGCTGCCTGGAAGGTGCAGCTTGCCGGCATTGGTGAGCTTCTCGGTATATCTGTCTCTGCTCTGGTACAGGCTATTGGCTATTTTCTTGCTGATGCCAGCAGAACAGCAGGACAAAGCTCTCAAGTGACTCCCGCAAGAATGAACCAGTAATTGCACCATTGCAGTCACCTTGTAGCAACTCTTCAAATATTCTTGCGGCAAATCGGGGTCTTCTTGAGATCAGCTGGATGCAGTTGCTCCTGTGGCAGCTGCGCATCAGTTGCTCTAAGTCGCCATTTGTGCATCGAAGTACTTGTGCCCCCTGAGAGGTGCAGCAGCAGCAAGCTGTCTGATTGCGCAGACATTCACGTCTGCTACTACTGACCTGCTGCTGCATTTGCTGGATGTACACTGTGGGTCGCACCAAATTTCTGTGCTCACTTGTTTTTAATCAGTCCTGAATGCTTCTGCATGCATGCTCAGGGCTGCTCGATTTTTCAAGTTCCATCGACATGACGTCAGTGCATGCATCTGCGTATCTGACACCTGCATGAAGTTCTTGGAAGACCCGAGACTTTCTCTTGGAATGCATCGCTGGCGACCAAATCAATTACTTGTAATTTGAAAAGGAGATCGAGATGGCTGCTGCAGATCAGCTGTCATACTTTGATGGTACACCAGAAGGGTTTCGCACATCCGTAGACCTTGTATTTTGCCTGGATTCCGGTGAGGAGCTTCCAGTGCACTCTGCTTTCCTGTGCGCCCAGTCTCAGATTTTCTGCGACATGCTGGTAAACGATGAGCTGCTTGGACCCGCTCCAGACGCCAAGTTGCGCCGTCTTCC
This sequence comes from Coccomyxa subellipsoidea C-169, assembly GCF_000258705.1. Taxonomy (NCBI): domain Eukaryota; kingdom Viridiplantae; phylum Chlorophyta; class Trebouxiophyceae; family Coccomyxaceae; genus Coccomyxa; species Coccomyxa subellipsoidea. The sequence continues at coordinate 373,927 of NW_005178021.1, forward strand.
CTTGACGGACTGCACTCGAGAGGCTGCCTGTGCCTGGTTGTCGTATGCGTACCATCCAAGGAAACAGTGTTCGCGTCAGAATGCCGAAGGTGTGGTTCACTTGGCCCACAAGTTTAACATGCAGGCCATTCTCGATCGTTTGGACGAATTTCTGGCCGGCGTGGACTCTCTGCTGTGGGTGAGTGCTCTCCTTTTGACGCTAGGTACCTGATGATCTATGAACCCCTGCTTGCAGATCACTTGAGGTTCAGCGTTGATTACATCGAGGCAAGTATTCAAGGGATGTGCATAGCAGAAATCTGACAGGCTAGCACTGCCCTTGCAGGATGATGATCCAGAAATTGCAATCCACTGGCTACTCATCGCTGAAAGAACCAATCTCCAGCAGTTGAGAAACCAGATTATCAGCTTCAGAGCAGACAGCAACGTGGAGCTTTCTAATTTCCCAGACTCACAGCGCCTGCCCAGCACAGTCCTGCTCCAGCTGCTGCACTTGCATGGTGTAGATATATATAGAGCAACTGCGAGCGAGTGAGGGGGCTTTGATGAAGGACAAGCGTGAGCTGCATGTCAGAATGGACCAGAAGTGCAATGAAATCGAGTTGCTGCGGTCAAAGTTTGGAAAGGCGTGCAAGGAGGCATTGCAAGAAATAAAGACCCAGCAGAATAACATTCATCTGAATGTGACGTGCAGATTCTGCACGCCAGAGCCAGAGCACGGCAAGCCGTTCCCCTGCCCAATGTGTGACAACTTCTTTGTCAATCTTCTGGGGCCCCTTTCTAAGACCTAGGCATGAACAGTACGACAGGTCTCATGAAGTTTGCAAGCTCTTCAGCATGGACCGGTGAAATCACTCAGTTTATATCAGTGTGAGACATCTGAAAGTTGCACAATAATTTGCACAAATGTTGCTTGCAATCTTCATAGATGACACACATCATAGGAGGCCTTCAAGGTCTGTATGGCCGCTATAATCTTATGTGTCTCTGTAAAGGGTCCTGATGTTGACAGGATGTGCCCATGACCATCTGCCATGCCTGACACAACAATGTGAGCACATTGCAATCAGCGGGCAACAAATGAATGAGATTTCCTCGCACATATCAAGTCTGGTATGGCATACAAGACTTGCCCTTCTGTCTGCGTGTGAGAAGCATTCAGTTTCGTGCTTCAGCGCATGAGCCTGGAGCGCGATCGTGTGTTTTGGAAGGGGGACTGCAGCAGATCAGGGTCACTGAGATCGTAGAGGGGAACGCCGCGGCCCGGCGCCGGCCTCGCCTGCAAGCATGCGCCAGGTCAGGCCATCAGATGATGTAACCTTTTAGGCAGAGGGTTCTATCCATCACGCCTCAGGCAAACCCATCGTAAAAACTTGAATGAAGAGCTTCCCAGCGTGCAGCAACAGTGGTGACTTTGATGCAAAGCCCTCCGTGAGACCCGTAAAGAAGCAACCATAAGCTTTGGTAACTGCATGCGCTGGAGCATGTGCATGGCAAAGCCGCGCAGTTTACAAGGAATCAGGGGGCTGTCACTGTTGATCACCTTGAAGGTCAGGGACCTGCGGTACCGCTTCACCTCTGCGGCCTCCTCCTTGGCCGCCCTCTCTTGCTCCAGCCCCTTTGCTTCCTGCAATGACATTATACGTTGATTGCTTGTTGCGGTGAAGATTTGCATCTCTCATCGTGTCTGACGCACATGCCAGACTCCAGTGCACTCTTTCCATGCAGTAAAAACGGAAAATGCACCCATTGCAGAAAGCTTTGTACAGGCAGCCCGTTGCATGCAGCGTGAACTGTAGCAACCAGCAGTATTTGCCTGCAGTGACATTACAACAGCATTTTGGCAATGACAGAGACAACAGCATCCTTCGGCAGCAGTCCTGCACAACAACTCCAATGGATGAAAAGAACGACTCACAGGCCAGGCAGACAGGTGTGTTAAGAAAAAGAAAAAAAGAAAAAAGAACATACCTCTGCCCTGCGTTGGTTCTCTGCGACGGCGGCGTCGAACGCGACGCGCGCGATGCTGCGGGTGCGCAGCGTCAGATCAGGCGTCTTCGCGGCCGTCGGCGGCTGCCGGGACGGCCGCGGCGGGCGCGGCGTAGGGTGCGCCGGGGCCGGGGCCGCCTTGAAGGCTGCGTCGCGCCGCCGTTTCGCCTCGCGCGCGCCATTTTGCGACTCCCTCAGCACCACCGCCTGCCAGCAACATTGGAATTTACTCTGAGGCCCTGTATCATGACTGTAGTCCTTTGATCATAATCGAAGATTTGAAACCGGTTTATCATCCTGATCAAAGAATTGGTGTCCCATTTAGAGGTCATATAAGGTTTCCTCGTCCTGACAAAATACAAACATTTGACGGGGAATGCCCGGGTCTGAAGGAACACTTTGAGCATCTCCCTCAAGGGCGCTGCTGAGACGCAGTTTTCACAGCATGCGGTGAGTGCTGGGTCAAAATTCAAGGCCCATCTTCGTTGTCTCTGAGAGAGGTTGAACTGTATAGCGCTTGGCAGAGGGTACTTGGGGTTGCCAGATTCTTTAATTAATGCCAAGCTCACAACAGCTGGGATCCATTCTACGAATGGGAGGGGAGAAGGAAGGAAGGCGCACCTGGTGGTGGCGCGCCTCACTGGCGAGGTTGAAGGGCTGCGGGGCGGTCGGCGGCTTCTCGGCCACCGGCGGCAGCGGCGCCGGTTGCCGTAGAGTCGGGGGGACCGGGGCGGCCTGGAAGGGGAGGACCCGGCCCCCGGCCGCGCGCTTCGCCGCCGCCGCCTCTTCCAGCGCCAACTGCTTGGCTCCGCCCCGCTCCTGTGCAGCCAAACACTGGTTCCATCGATTTATCTGGCGTTTCGGAAAATTGCTGTCTCGCATGTGCGGTGTCCATGAGATCACTGGTGTAAAGCACACGCTGTGGGAGATCCACGAACCGAGAGCTTCTGCAGCGTCAGCATTGGAAAAATCCACTGGCGGCACATAAATTAGGCAATCTGGCACCCTGCTGCACAGCTGTCTTAGAAAATTGGATCTTCTCATGCAAGGCATAAAGCACTGTATTTTCCAGAAAAATTCCTCATTGGGCTGAATCCGTGCAGCTTTCAAATCATTGTGCCCTGCTGCCAGCGTGCTCTGGCTGCTCTGAAAAGAGAATGCACATCAAGGTGTGCACGATGCACATCACAACTGCTTCCAGACATGTATGACAATTAAATCTTCACACGATATAATCCAAACATCATTTAAGCGCACCTCAGTAGAAAGGTGGAACGGTTGAAAGCTGGTGGTGTTGCGGCGTGTCCTTGTCGCGCGCGCAACAGGCGCCTGGCCGCCGCCGCCCGGCAGCGGCCGCGCCTTGAACACAAAAGCGGGCTCCTCCGGAACGGGTGCCATGCTCTGCAGGAAGAACAAAAAATGAGATGTAAACAAAAGATGAATGATGGACTCACTCAAGCATTGCCATGCTTTGCAGAACACAAATATCCAGACTTAAGTCCCAAATGCTTCTGCTGGAACCCAGCAGCAACGCGCAAACGCTGCCACAATTTCTCGAAGTCCTGGAAAAAAGCATTAGCTCCCAACCGGGGCTTCGAAGAGCAATGCACATGTAGTGGTGATCTCCTGTGCTGAACAGGCAGTCAACTCGATTGCCTCACAGGTGCTGCTTTACAACAAGAAGACTTCTTGACGCGTGGTAGTGATCAGAAGACAATATTTTCCCTGGTCTTTTGCCGCGGGATTTGCAGAGGGCTCACCTGGGACCTAGTGCGAGCAGTGGTGGCCAGTTTGGGTGACTGCGCCACAGTCAGCCGCATCGGGTCAAACTTGGCTGCCGGCTTTGGCGGCGGTGGCACTGGCTCCTCCTGGACACACAAATCCCATCATTTACCTCTGGATGAGAAGCATCAGGTGATATTGTGGAAGACCTACTTTGCACGCTGCAGTACCGTGCCCTAAGTAGAAGTCATCTATTAATTAATGCCAGAGGATCACACAAATGCAACTGGTCTAATGAACCCCTAAAAGCACTGGCAACTCTGGATGGTGGTGTGGATCCTGAAAAAATAATTGTTCAATTCTGAGCTGTGGTCACATTTTGTCAAACCGACAGCCACCCCATCAAGCGCTGGAGAACCAATCCAGCCCTGGAGCAGCCTTGATCTCTGCACTCAGTGCAGCACGGCTACTTCTCGGCCATACATTGGCCTCCTTTTCAGGAGCCTTGATCTGTACATTGTCACCAGCATGAGTCTCGGGCAGATCATGAAAAGAGAAAAGGCAGAAGGTCTCACCGCCGGCTTGCTATGTGCGGCTGCCCGCTTCTCAGTGGCAAGCACCGGAGCATGGCCGGTGGTGGGCGGCTTGGGCGGCACGTGAGTCACCCCCAGCTGGCCCTGGCTGTTCATCACCGCCGGACTGCACAGCAAAACACACAATCGTCATCGCTCGAGTCAGCTCTGACTTTTTCTGCTGGAACGCCGTTCTGAAGCATTCTTCATCATCGCGGTGCAATGATATTACCGGAGTGGACACATCAGTATCATCTAAAAATGTTCAGCCCATCTGACTGCAATAATATTGTCTCGATTTGTCTTTCAGATTGGCTGGGGGCACAGTGCCATGCATTGCTCATCTTCCGAGCTCATACCCTCTATCAGTCATTAGCAGCGGCAATGCCATTCCTTCTGACAGGCATGCAACAGCAAATCGCCGTTATCGTATGTTCAAAAAGACAGGAAAAGATAACATCCAAGGCAAAGAATGGTGTGCACTCGACAGGGCGGGCCATGAAAGCAGGCAGTCCCTCTTGTCAGATCCACTGGTATAGCCAGTGCATCTGACAGATACTGGCAAAACAGCTGATGCCTTCGTGAGGACTGAGTGAGGCACAGAAAGGCCCAATTAACTATGAGGCGGGCGCGCACTCGACGGGGCGAGCCTTGAAGGGTGGCAGGCTGGCGATCTCGTCCATTTCGCGCTCCTCCTGCGGTTTGTAGTGGCTCGGACGCAGCCGTGCCTCCACCGCCAACTCAGGCGCCTGAGAAGCACGGGCAGTGCATCAGCTTCATCCTAATCTACTCTCCTAGATCCGGGTATTTCCCACCGAAAGCCACCAGCTAGTGACCAGGAGATAAACGAATGGGCTGAACCGATCAACACAACCTGCTGACACACTCTGTTTTTCTCCCAGATCAAGCAAGTCCTTGACACGCACCCACACTGCAGACAGTTTCATACCACAGCACAGCACAGCACAGCATAGCACAGCACGCACAGCACAGCACGGCATACCACGTGCATGCAACATGCTGCACCACATTGATAGGCCACAGTAAGAGTGGACCAGTCATTTATCATCTGCTGGGGATCAAAATTCTTGCCTTTGGTTTCTCGGAGGGGTCGCGCGGGGGCGGGGGGATGTACTGCATCGCTCTGGGGCCGGCCTTGTTGAAGCGCGCGGGCGTGGCAGCCTCAAACTGCGCCACCATCAGCGCCAGTGGCCGCCACTCCTCAGCCTCCTGCACCACATGTCACATATCATGTTTTCAGTTTCAATACAACTTCCCATGGTGTATTGAATTTTACACCTACCTTATCATGGACATCTTGACATTATGGAGTCCCCTTCTTCATTTTGTTGTGTTCCGAAGGACCCAAAGGTGCCACCATGCTCTGCTCTACATGAAGCCATCCTGATAGGAAAGGCAGGCATGCTTGCAGACGTTCACAGTGCATATCCCTGAGATTGCGTTTTACTTGATGTTCACTTCATGATGCGCAAGGTGCAAAATGTACAACACATCATTAGCTGGAAGGAGGGGAGGGAAGGACCTGCTGCGCGGGCGCTGCAGAGGTTGCGCGCTGGCGTTTGGATGTGCGCAGGTCGCGCGACACCGGCCGTGTCGGCCGCTTGGCGCCCGCCGCCGCTGGCCGCTTTGCCTCTTTTGGCGCTGCAACTTCCGCCTTTGCTTGTTTTAGCTGTGTCTTTTTTGGCGCTGCCAGTTTAGGTGGTGCCGGCTTCGGCGCGGTCTGTCTTGGCGCCGCCTGTCTTGGCGCCGCCGCCTCCAATGCATTGGCGGTGCCGCTCTGCTGTGCCTGCCTTGCCTGCAGGCAGATTCAATCCGCACTGAGCTCCTGGACTCACTGTTATGGTATACGGTGTATAAATGGACAATCTGTGCGCAACATTCTGCCTTGCTGGCAGCAGCTCGATGATCCCTGTGTGCATACATGCGACTTCTGGATCTTCACAATTTACACAGACAGACACTTTTTGCAAAGTAAACCTATGTTCACAATCATGCAGGATTCGTCCCAATGCAATCAGCGCACCTGGTCAAGCTGCCTGGCAACAGAGCTGCCGCTGAGGCCGGCAACGAGCTGCCGGCGCATGGAGGTGCCAAACTTGGTGCTCTTGGGCTTCGTGAGAGGCCTCGGGGCAAGCGCTTTGCCTGCAGGCTTCTTCGCAGGCTGTGGGACGCTATGCTTTCTTGCCAGAGCCTTGTCTGCCGCCGCCACTGCCGCCGGCTGCTGCTGCTGCTTCCCGGGTGCAGAACGCTCGGCCTGTTTCGGCTGAGGATCCTTTGGTGGTGTCAACCCGGGAGAGCGCCTGAGCTGGGCAGGTACTTTTGCTGGCTCTAGCTGTTCCTGCGCAGGAGGAGCTGTCGCAGCCGCGCTTGAACTTTGTCGGCCCCCTGCAAGAAGCGACGGCGCCACCACTGCCGCGCTTGATGCCGCCTCTTTGTCACCTGCCGCATAAAAAAAAACACCGCTGTAAATAAGTAGACTGTCTCCTCTCCTCTCGCGTCACATGACTTGCATTTTTTGGAATGATAAGCACAGTCCCGCCAGGTTGGCGAGGTGCCTCACCACTTCTAGCAACATGCATTCTCTCATTACACTATGAGCTGCTACCATCATGACATCAGCCCCACCGCGAGTGCGGCTGCAGGCTTATGCATAATGTGTAAAAAGCAAACATAACATAGCTGAAGCCTGCACCTTGTCTGCAGATGCACCTTGCTTTCTGGCAGGAATGTTTTGTACTTGTTGGTAAATATGGCTGAAGTACTCACCAGCATCTCCTGCAAGGATTGAGGGCGGCCCAGGGGCGGTGTGCGCCATGATCCTCCTGGCGGGCGCAGAGGGCCCCCACGAGGTGACCAGATTGCTGGGCGGCAGCCTTGGCTTCGCCTGCGCCGGAGCATCCTGTTTAGGCGCTCCAATCGTTTCCCTGCCCGCCTGTTTTGGCGCTGCTTCTCCAGGCGCTGCGTCATGCGGTAATCCCTCTGCAGCCGCTCCTGCCCCTTTTGGCGCCCCATCTTCCGAACTTGCCAGATCAGGCGCTACCTCATTTGCCGCCACCTCAGCAGCTGACTGGGCTGCAGCGGCCAGCAGCGGCGGCATGGGCCAGGGCTGTGGGCCAGTCTGTGCTGCTGTGGCCTCGGATGGCACCTGCTGCAAGAGACTGTCTGTTGAATCATCTGCCGGCTGTGCTGGTGAGAGAGCCTCTTCCTGGTCATCCACTGCTACTGCAGGTGGGCTGCCGGGCGAAGGCACTGATTCATCTTCTGCCTCTACTGCCTGTGCAGGTGGCGTGCTTGCCAGCTGAGCAGCTGCATCCTCATCCTCGCCCCCTTCATGCATCGGCTCTGCTTCATCTGCTCCCTCTGGGCCTGCGCAAATTCGCGTGAATCTGTCACCCCGCAGCAGCAAGAAGACCAGTGATTCAAAATCCTTTGCTGCTGCAAAGCGCCGCGTTGCTCTGTCATGAGTGCGGTGTTGTGAGATCTATTAGAGACTCTGTCTTGCCAACTGCATTCCTAGGGCTGCTATGGTTCAGCAGAGTTTGGGCTCACCTGGAGAGCGGCAGCCTGAGACTGCGTGGCTCTGCCTCCTTGCGCTGGTGGCTTCGTCCCTCATCTCCTCACGGACTCGCTCCAGGTCCTCTTGCAACCGGCCCAATTCCTCATCCTGCCCTGCCTCGGTGTTCCTTGTGGGAGTGCGAAGCCCTGCCAGACCAGTGCATGTGAAAGAAGTGCATATTTGAATTGCATATTCCGCTCCTGGAATGCGGGTCCTGCCTGATGCAGCATTGCACTGTGAAAGTAACTGCAGATTGTGTACAAGATGACCCTGTCCAGTCAAGCAGGCAAATCCAATGGTCAATCACTTCTGTTTTGATATTCGTACCTTTGACTTGGGAGGAGAAGAAATAGGCGTCTGCGTCCGCGGTTGGGGAGGGCATGCTCTCATTTAGACGTTGGAAGTCATACCATCGAGGTGCGTTGAACTCAAAAGCAGGGTCTTGCTGAGACACAGGCACGGTGTCCACATCCATCGCACCACCTCAGAAATCCTTCAGGATATCCTTTTAGATAGGAAATACCCGCTTTATAAGTATTTCTGGCACTGTTTCTCTGTATGTTCTTTCCGCCCTTTGCTGAGCTATACCATGAGAACACTCTTAGGACGTATAAACTTGCGCTTCTGGGCAAATCAGCATGCCTGTGATTGATTACAGTCACCCATGGACAGTAAACCTGACTCAAAGAACCAGCTGCTGGGATTCAGAAGCCCTCGTCTGCTTGGACATGTTGCCATACTGCATTCTCGCTTCTTGCCCTTTCAATAACAATATCCCCTGAACAACAAAGCTTTTGGCAACAGAACAGGAGTGGCAAAAGCGTGCTGGGAATGGCTGAACAAACCTTGCTGCTCGTTGCAAGTTCATATTGACTCCTGTTTTGGATTTGGCACCCACCTGCAGGAGCCAGAACAGGAAACGTTGTGCTCGGAAGCTGAAGCTTGAGACCAGGAAGCTGAGGATCCACCGTCGCCGATGGCAAGCTTTGAAGAAGTTTGTTGCCATGTGAATCAATGAGATCTGTACCCTCAGGACTTCTCGCACTACTGACATTGCCAGACCGGCACACTATCTGTATTTGCAAAGGTTGTCAACTAAATCTTTCCATGAGCAGTAAGATATTTCTGCGAACAAGCACATCGTAATCAACTTCTCAAAAGTGAAGGTGCGCAAATGATATCAAGTATGCAAGATTCATTCTCAGGTAGAAAGGCATCGTCTTGCAACCTAGTGTCATATGCGAATGCTGGTATTTGACTCTTCTGGTCCAGCCTTACCTTTCAAGAACAATGCTTAATAGCTCGCAACCTGAAACAAAATAGCAAATGATCAAGATCAACTGCATAATGAACGCGTCAAAACAGAGTCTAACATTCAGGATCTTCAGTCTTGAAAGTCACAAGGGGAGCCATGCCATCTGCAGGATATACACAAACGCTCACTCGTCGGCACTAAAGGAGGACACAGCATAGTATGGCGCAGGCCATGGCTGCCCTGCGCTCAGCAGCTGTGGCATCTGCAGCGCTGTCCTTGCGTCAGCCCCATCTGCGCAGAGCATTGCCTGGTCTGCACCAGCACATCAGCACAGAGCGCACCTTTCCAACTCCCAAACCAGGTAAATGTCCTGTTACCATGCTTCCTCCCAAGTGCCTGGGATGGGATGCCTCTGCTTGTGCAGTGACCTGCAAAATGCTCTGCAGCAAATGCGCTCTGCTTGAATATTGAAGACTGCTGTGACCTGACGGATTGCTTTTGGGACAGGGCCAGCAATGAAGAGTGCCAACTTCATTCCTCGGCGCTGTCTTTCTTTCAGAACGGTGAGCAATGTGCCAGATCAACACTTGAAGCTTACGCTTGGAGTAATGTACACTTCACTCCACTGCTCACCTCCGATGATCACCTGAATAATGGCTGGAGAAAGCATTGGCTGAAGAAAGACTATGTCACAGCAGGCTGCTTTGAGCAGCAGCAACGGCAGCTCAAAGTTTGGAGGCGGCTTTGCCAACGGGCGCAAGGTGGAAAAGATCGGAGAGCAGTATGTGGTCACATTCGGCAATGGTGGGTGATAAATACAAACAGCATTGCTGCGACCTTTGGTGTGCAGCGCACTGAAAGAGGAGGTCTCTATTGTCCTGACAAAAATCAAATTTCCTCAGATCTAAAGCATTGATATTCGTGACTTACACAATGTCATGTGCGCTCTGCAACATTTCAATCTGTGCTTGTGAGGGTTGCTCAGCGCTGTGCAGATGAGGAGTCAAGTACAGCCTCAACCAGCAAGCAGTCCTGGATAAAGCGCCTCACTTGTGAGTACATCCATCCAGTCGTGCCCTGCAGAGTGCTATGCCACACACTGTGCGTCATTTTGCAATCGGGGGACACAGTTGTTTTGTCAAGATGTTGAAGTGAAAAGTTGGCAGGGCTCTACTGACTCTGTTGGTGCGCAGTGAGCTCCGCTGAGAAGAAGAAGGTGTTCTGCGAGTTTGTCACCCAGGTGACTATTCAGTCGGGCATTTGAACATGAAGTCGCCACAACTGCATGCCTCGTGTTCAGAGAAATTTAGGCTTGTGCTGCCCTTCGACTTCCTCGGCTCCTGTGGCCCATACATGCCACCGCTTCTGTATCCAGCAATGCTAGAATTGTAAACTTTGTGACCCCTAGGTTGGCATCAAAGAAAATTCCCATATTTCGCACCTGCAGGCTGCTTTCAACTTCTGCTCGTGCAGCATTGTGGCTGCGGCCGCCATGAATGCAGGAGGCAACGCCCTTCTGTCCACCGGCTTAGTCATGGCCGCCCACATGGTGCGTTGATTGTCGTTTAGTAACGGATCTGATGTGTCTGCAGTTGTCAAAGACAACATAAGGGATGCATGTATTTGAAGCTTTCGCTGTCGAGCACAGCCTGAGTACAAGCAGACCAACTTCCCAACATCACTTGCGCATGATATTTAGATCACAGTAATCCAAGCAACAATGCTAGTTGATCATTTAGAATTTTAAGGGCTATCTATCTATTGAAGGGTGTCTATGGGTGTCCATCTGCATTGCAGGTGCTGCTGCCTCTGTTGATCTTCACATTTGGGCCCGTCAGCGGAGCGCACTTCAACCCCATGGTCACTGCTACCTTCGTGGCCACAAAAGCCATGGTAGGCTCCCTCGCTCCCTCTCCCTTCTTCCTGCACTATATTGCACACTTGCATGCATTACCTGCGACTGTTACTGGCAGGCATATGCACACTGAGCAAATTTACCAACACAGTGCAGCAGTGTCAGACCCGGGAGTGGTCTGTCCGGTCGCTTGTGAATTGAGGAATTCAATGTTTTACTGGTTTTCTTGAAAGGGAGGATCATTACGTGGAGGTGCTCCTGCACTGTAGTCCATGAGGAGCAAAGCAGAATTCTATGTTTTTATGGAACATTCAATTTAGACACCCGTCACTACACAGCAACACTGGGGCGTTTACCCCGGTTCCCCACGGTAGGTTGATAGGTGGAAGCGCAGGCACTGACAACATACTTTGTCTTTCGGCAGGCACTCAAGTTGGGAGTTGCCTACATCATAGCACAGGTCCTTGGTGGCGTTGTGGGCGCAGCTGCCGCCTTCTCCAGCTTGCCAGGTGTGCTCGAAATTTACTCATAAGCAAAAAGGGAAAGGAGAGGGGGGGGAAGGGGGAGATTGAACACCTGTCAGATTGAACGCAGGAGCATGGGATCCTGAACTTCCTGGCATTTTGCTCACCATGCAGAAGCATTGTACCTCTGTGCTCTACGCTGCATCTGAGTCGCTCACCAAGCAGGAATTGAATTTCCTGATTAATTTTGTTATGTTTCCCTGCAGCGGCGCTTCAGACTGCAGCATATGCCGGCATTAACGCTGTCCCAGCAGACCACACTGTACTGCAGGTTCGCGCCCTCTTACACGGGTTGTTACCAACAGAGCAATTTTATGCAGCAGTCATTTGTGCGGTCGGTGCTGGCTTGACATTGTGTGGGGGTGCACGCTGCAGCAGCTCGAGGCAATGTCTGAATCTGGGTGTTTTCTGCAGGCTTTCATGGGAGAGGTCTATGCCTCGTTCGTATTCATCTCCGTCTTGTTTGGGACAGTCGTGGACAAGAGGTGATGCTCAAAGTGCTCAGCACATAACATTGGTAACTGCCATGTCCGCACCTGCCTCGAGCATTTGCTTTTAATGTGAATGGAGCCTGCTTCTTCGCTATGTTCACACCAGCGCCAAGTAACCAATGCTCACATCAGATATATCAACCATTCTTCAGCCACTTGAAGGTCTACCTATGGCATGAGATTCTCCTGGCTCGTGGCTAGCCGGAGCTAGAAAAGTACTCATGTCGTTTACTAACGCTCACTGCTTCCAGTCATAGAAATTAAAGTTTTGCCAATGCGCAGGGGATGGGGCCGGCTGGGCCCCATAGCGGTGGGGCTGATAGTGCCGCTGCTGATGTTTCTGGAGGGCTCCGTCAGCAGCATGTGCATCAACCCGGCGCGCGCTTTCGGCCCGGCCCTCGTTTCAGGCGTGTGGGACAACCACTGGATCTATTGGACCGCCCCGTTCCTCGGGGGCGTTCCTGCCGGCCTCATCTACTCCAAGTTCTTCACTGCAGAGTGCGCACTCACAGCAACAAAGTCCATCAAAAGACTGCAGTGCCTTCCAGGGGGCATCGTTTTGGCGAGTGTGGGCTTGTGGACGTGATAGGAGCTTTGCCTACTTTTTTAGAAAAAAGAAGTTTGTCTCTGTGCCCTTTAATGTTGTCTGCTAGCCTGATTTCCTGGCAAATGCCGACAGCATTTTTGAGGTAATACCAACCATATGCCTGGCGTCTTGTGACGTAGCTTGCTGCGGACCATTTGAGATATTAGCCGGGATTTTTCATGTTTGCTGGTGGTGGCCACTATGTGGACTCAGAGACCACAGAGTTGTTGAACTCATGGTGCGCATGGGCTGCAGGGCGCTGAGCAAGGGGACAAAGACTGCTGGGGCGCCTGAAAAGGCGCCTCCGCTGCTGCTGCAGGAGTGGCTGAATGGCTCCCCGCTCAGCATGCGGGCAGGCTCCCATCTCGTGCTCAACTTTGACAGCAACCCATTCGCCTCCAGCAGGCGCGCACCACTGAGTTAATCTATCAATGCTCATGTCAAGTAGGTCAAGAGAAGGTCAATATAAAACCAAATTTTGCAGGAAACTGCTTGCGAGTGCCGATTCAAACCAACTGATGACGTTAGGAGCCAGGAGAACGCATACATTCATAAATATAATTACCTGGTAGCAATTCTAATCACCATCTGAGACTACTCAACTCTGTATGACTTCATTTTTGGAGTATTTTTGACAGTTTTGCTGTCTAATGAGAGGGTATAAGAAACATCTTAGTGTGACTTTGACCACTCATGAGCGCAAAACTTGAGATTTCAATTTGTTGACTCAATGCATGTGCAGGGAAGAGCTGCTGGCTGATCCATCCTCGCCAGAGGTGTCCTACTTGGGGGTCTGGTCTGGTGAGGCGTCCCGTCTGAAAAAGCTAGTCAGCAACGTCAGGCCCAAGTACAGTATCGCTCTGGACTCTGGCGCAGGTCTGACCCTTTTTACCAGTCCCTTCTCCCGACATCAGCAAGGCTCTCACAGCAGCTTGCTCTCTCTGGTGTTTGATAGTTGATATGGCGAGAGGGGACTACGCAGTGCACAGTCACACTAGTGCTTTTGTGAGAGGTGCAGATTGGAGGCCTGCTTGGAAGATCTGACGATTGACCTCTCCTTCTTTGCAGCTGCTCTTGGCTGCAGCTGCGCACTTGCTGCATGCAACTAGCACAAGAGTGTGCCTATGTTCGTGGTGCAAATGTTGCTGATGAGGTGGCGGTGTCGCATTGCAGAGACAGCAAAGCGATACGGTGTCTCAGAGCGGGAGACAGTGGTTGTGGATCCCAGCGGACACATTGTGTGGAGGGGGCTGCCTTCAAATGTGAAGCAGATAGTGGAGAGCTTCCAGGGGGACCTGGCAGCTGCACGGCAGCTGCATGCCAAGGCTGCATGAGCCTTCAGCAGCCTTGGATGAAATCAGCAGTTCGGATTGCTAGAAACTGCACTGCCATTGAGCGTTGAGAACTGGAATCATTCTGAGCAAGTACTGCGTAGCATGCTCTGATTTTTGACAGCCGGGCCCATGGGCAAGCATTTTCTGTAATTGAAGTGGGATGGTTAGCACTCTAAATTGGAACGTAATCACAAGGAGAGTGGTTTCTGGCCCCAGAAGAATTTGAGGGAATCCTTAAAGTGTCAGCAAGGTGACAGGGCTGAGACTTGGATGCGAAGCTCTTGAGACAATGCCAAATCAAGCTCCTAGTGAAGTGCAGGCAAGACCGAAGACAACAGCACACACAAGTCAATGCCATAATTAGGGAAATGCCAGTTGCAGTGCGTGATCTCTTATGGTTCAAGAGAACACTGTAAGCCGCGTACACTGTTATGGTTCAAGAGAACACTGTAAGCCGCGTACACGCACGTATGGGTCTGTTGGGGAATCCATCAGATTCTTACTATGGCAAGACGATCTCGCTCTCTTTGGCCAACTTCCTCGCAGAGGTGATATCAAATAGTCGACATTGCACTTCTAACACACTAATACAATTTTTAGAGTAATTCTGATCGATGTCGGGAAGAGTAATTTGGCATCTTGCACTGTACTAGCGTTTCAAAACCTGGTCTATGGATCGCGATCTTGTTCTTGAATTGCAAGCATGTTTCCAAAACAAAAATACAACAGAATAATCAAGTGTCAAGCTTACTTGCTGAATGCACTTTGTGTGTCTAGGTGACCCTCACACCATCATCTCAAGTGGCCTTTGTGCCACATCTGCTGCACGATGGTGGACAGTATACAGACCTGGAAGAGCTAAGGACGCGAATTACGGGGGAAGGATACTCAGGGGGCATCAGACTATTGAAGGTAACCGTGGCTGTATCCTTTTTGCGCTTGCCCTTGCAAGTGCACTCAGCAGTTGGATGACGGCAATGCTGTGTTGATGCAGTCAAGCATTGCTTGAAAATCACCGAGCCTCCAATTGCTAGCCCTCCCTGCTAAATTTGTTCATAATCAACCGAGAATGTTGCGCTTTCCTCCTGGAGCCCTCAGACTGTAATGGCGTGCTGTTCTGCAAGGAAATGGCCAGCTCTCAGGATCTGCTCCTGAAACGATTTGAAGCCACTATTGAATATTTGCACATACGTCAGCGTTGGATGCGCAGGCAATCTGCAAGAAGTTTCTGGAGGCATGCGAGCAGCGCCAGATCAGGCTGCCAGCGGGAAAGAATTTTACACTCAGCTATGAGACAAACATTCCGCGCCAGGCGGGCTTGTCAGGGTCCTCAGCCATCGTCTGCGCAGCTTTGAATTGCCTTCTAGACTTCTATGGAGTTGCAGACAGGTGGGAACCATCTCAGATCTTCTCTAGAGTCATGAAGCCAGAAAGCCACTGCCAGCGCACCATAATTTCATCCTGGTCACAGCACAGCTGGGCCACTGCTGGCGGGGGGCCGTACAAATACTGAGCACCATGCACATGCTTAATTGGGTGCGCATGGCATTGGCGAGCCCATCAATAGATAGAATCTGTGGTAGCCTGCAGCTTTCCTGCAGATGCACTATGCATCTGGCAGGACAGCATGGAATTATGATATTAAGACCACAGCTAAATCCTTGTGCAGCTACTGCCTGTTGCTGGAGGGAAAGCTATGAAGATCTTCAGAAACAAGGTGGAGACTGCAAGACTTATGGTGCAGCACTCGGCTGAGCAAGGACTTCCTTAGAATTTCCTTCACTGGAAAGCCCTCTTTGTTCATTCAAAATTCCTTTGCGTGTATGCCCCATGGCCTGTGGCTTGGGCTTTGCTGACATGTCATAAAATGAATGTCATAGAAGCCTATTGTGGCGCAGATTCCCAGTGCATGAGCGGCCAAATCTGGTGCTGAGTGCGGAAGAGGAGCTGGGCATCACAGCGGGGCTGCAGGACAGAGTGGTGCAGGTCTTCGGCGGAGTTGTCTTCATGGACTTTGAGCAGGGGCACATGCAGGCACATGGCCACGGCAGGTGTCGCCTTCATGTCCCCTCCCTGACAAATCGACAGCATGTGCATTCCTGACTTGATGAGATCCATGCCAAAAGGGCGCTGCATGGTGTCACTGCTCCTTTGCGAGAATACACGGTCAAGAAACAGCAGCCTTAGCTGCTGGGGCCAAAAGTGTCTGGCTCTTCAACCTTGGGCACAGCCTGCAAGCAGAGCAGATGAGGATTACCACCAGTCTTTCACGAGTACCTGTAGAGGCAAGAACCAGCTGCCCTAGCGGTGCCGGACAAATGCACAATCACAGTACATATACGAATAATATGTATATATAGATTCTTAGAGGCCCTTGTTCTTATCAGTAATTGCATCAACCGTTGCAGCGCAGCCATTCGTCTTGCTCTGGTGCTGACAATTCCCTCCGCGTCTTGCACTTTCTTGTCTTTCAATAAATCCAACCATGTTCACAGGTACGAGTCCCTGGACCCTGCGGTGCTCCCACGGCTGTGGCTGGTGTACGCGGCGGAGCCCAGCGACAGCGGAGCGGTGCACAGCGACATCAGGCGGCGGTGGCAGCGCGGGGACGCTGACGTGGCGGCAGCAATGACTACCTTTGCTGACATCGCTCAGGCCGGCAGGTGGGTCCCTGTTGGCCGTTGATGAGATGACTAAAAGTCTATTGTAAATTCTCAGTATGCTCCCATTAAATGTGGCTCTATCTGGTTGCCATGTCTGCTGGATGACTTTTGTGCTGCCGCCAAGTTCATGGCTTGTGTGAGACTCTCTACGCTTGTTGATTGCAAGCATCTGTCCCTGCACGGACATTGATCATGCGCTGCTCCATTGATTCCAGCCAGCTTCCACCGTTGTATATGAGCAGCAATAGGCGTGGGTCCGTCATGGGGGATGACAAGCAAGGTAATTTTCTGCCAGGCACGCGCTGGAGACAGGGGACCGGGCAGCGCTGGCGCGGCTGATGGATCAGAACTTTGACACCCGGCGGCGGCTGTTCGGCGATTTGGTGCTTGGGGAAGTCAACCTGCGCATGATCCAGTGCGCACGCTCAGTCGGAGGTGAGCGCGCTGTCAGTGCACCATTACTGCCACTTTGAAACAGAGAACGTCTGTTGCAGAGTTGGAGGGAAACAGGTTGCAGTCTTCTCCCGGATTCCTTAATTGCAATCCCCTACCCAAGGAGAGTAGCTTGCAAGTGGTGCAGATGCGGCAGCGAGCAAGGATATGATTTTTTTCAATCCTAAAAATTTGATGCTGCACTCTGTTCCGGGTTGCTCTGGTAATCTTGAATGGCACTGAGGTTGGCAGGACATCGAATTTGGGGCTTGAGAAACTAACTCAGGCTTGTTTGCTGTGGCGCAGCTGCGGCCAAGTTCACTGGGAGCGGAGGAGCGATTGTGGCATTCTGCCCTCAGGGGGAGGGACAGGAGGACAGGTTGAGAGCTGCATGCCAGAAGGAGGGCTTTGTGGTTGTGCAAGTGGAGATCGGCGAGCAGTGCTTCCAGGCAACCTCTTCATTATATCACAGGAATCTGCATTGATACCGAATGGTATCTGTATTGATACCAGACGACATCCAAGAAAAATTGTATGTTGTGGAAATCACACATGGCTTTGCTGCTTCAGTTTGTCACACGCTGGCATTCGTACAAAGCCTAGTAGGTCAGGAACCTTGTCCCGATTGTATTGTCAAAAGCATTTTCTGTACCAATACTACGAGCCTCGACTTTGCTGCGTTAACCCAGGAGGATGTCTCTAATAACGGAGATATGTCAATCCATGCTCAAACGCAATTGCTTTGATGTTGTCTACACTACTCAAATGCATGCAATCACTGCAGCGCGTTTTCCCATCTGTAACGAGTACTGAGACTGTGCCTATTCATGACTGTCTTCCGGGCATCCAACAGGCGCAGGAGGCTATCTAGGGACACCAGTCTGCTTTCGGGGCACTCAGACAGTTTGCCATCGGCCCTCAAAATGAACTCCTCTGCACGCCCAGCGAGCTTTGGCAGGCAGTGAGCTTCAGCCAACACAAGCCAATGTATTGCGCTGCTCAAATCATCACCCTGCCACAAGCAATCTCGCTGTCAGGTTATTACTGGTGTGCAAAGAAGAGAATCGTGCATCACTGGCTGGAAATATGGTGAACAAAAGTTTCACACAGGCCAGTCTCCAGAAGGCTTGGCCAGAAGTCTCACCCACAAGTCCTGGGACTGACCATCAGCCTGAACCTTGGATGCCAGAAAGTCGTCACACTGGCGCAGCGTTCCGTCCAGACCGTACTTGTGTGCTAGCGAGCTGAGTGACTGAGCAGATGTGATGGAAAGGGCATGTGATCGACCCTCAGGATCGTACACGTGCAGTAGGAGAGCATTTGCTTCTTCCTCGGAGCACCCAGGGAACGGCAAACGACACGATGCACCCGTCTTTTTATTCGCTGTAGACGTGAATATATCACATAGAATCTCGGAATGTAGAGAAAGAATGTTCGAATGGACAGGGAGCTCTTTTCCCGAGTCCAACACCAACAGGACATCTGCACTCCTCCTGAACCATCCAGGCTTGCCGAGCAGGTATGGATGCTCCTCCGAACCCATGGTGCTTACTGCAGCAATTTCTGGACCCAAGTGCGAGCGTTCGATGATGCCGATGACGATGATGCCGATCGATGTAGTGGACGATGCACAGGACGCGCTGAGATCATGCATTTAGTATCGGTATTATCGGCATCCAAGGTTGCATCGAGTCACCCTTAAAGCCACTAAAAATGCTTAATGCATGCACAACCTACCAAAATACACTTTGAATGTCACAGGTCCTGAGGATCAAAGTTGAACTTTATATGTGATTGTTGGCTCCCTGCATTGTGGTCTTGATGTAAACAGCAGTAGGGATTGATGGTTCGAAACTGATTCCCCAGCAGATTCTGTACTGAAGCTTCCTCGTTCTGCCTGTGGGGTCCATTTGTCAATGATTGGGCCCCACACTAGTGAGGTGGCTTTGTGACCAAATGACCATGTGCATGATGGAGATTCACTTGTCAAAGGGCTCGAGTCAGCCCTGGGCAAGCCCATTTACAGTGCTGCCTCTTCCACATTAGTGTGTCAAAGTACCTCCATCGCTTTCAAAATTTAAAAAAAATAACGTAAACTTATCTTCCCTCTGCGCCGCCAAACACCATACACCTACACTTGCAGCAGAGAGCTGGTCTCCTGTGAGCTCGTGAAAGACATGGAGGGCGGCCGGCAGCAGAACAGGACTTGGGCACAGGGGGTGGCTCCATCAAGCTGAGCCCCGTCCCTGATCTCCACCTGCGTTCCCTCTTGAATGAGATAGTAGCTGTCCTCTGTCACCTTCTCCACGCTGCAGTCCACCACCAGCAGCGCCGTTCCCATCAGCCGTAGCCGGGCCTCCGCTGTCTGCACAGCACCACAGCAAATTCCATTAGGGCTTGGCAAAAATGCAATGCACTGAATCTAAGATGCCAGCTTGACCTGCTGAACTTGAAAACACCTCTTAGGAAATCAGCGATGCAAAGACAGCCTGGCTTGGTCATAAGCGCACTCGGTCTGCACGTCTAGGTCTTTGCAGCTCGCACCGATCAGATGAATTGGGAATAATATTGCCCTCTTCAATAGGGTCATTGATAAAGCAGTAATGTGTTCTTCCTCAAGATGAATCTACCGGAAGACAGTCATCATGCATACAGTCATGCAAGCTTTGGTCGCATTGGTCATAAGAATGCCCTGAGCATTGAGAAGGGCTCAGTTGTCTGGTGCAAGGGAATTGTGGCGTAAAAAAGGGGCAAACCCTGGGGTTAGCGGCTGCCACGATGGCCGGGACGTCCAGACAGTTGTCTATGGTGATGGCGACAGGTGTCCTTGCACGCCTGATCAGATTCCACGCCGGGAGTGCCTGTCCAGAACAGACATAAAAGATCAGCAATTGCTATCTGCCGCGCTAAACAAATGACAGTCGATGCACAGCAAAATGCATTCTTTTTATATTTAGGGCTCCCAAAAACCCAAAAAACATGGTTGCTGGCTCCGCCTGTTTTTCAGCAAAGGGCTGCGGCAAACGTTAGCTCCCCTTATGACGCTACATCCTCTAAAGAGTACACCCATAGTAGCCTTCACACAGATCTCGGCATCCTGGAAAATACCCCAAGTCTTTACTCCAGCAGCTTAGCTCGAGGGAATCCCAGGTCCGGACCTTCCCTCAGTCATAGCAACTTGTTTAAAGCACAAGGTTGCAAGACCAAAGTACAGCAGGCGGTGAGGGATACAGCAGAGCAAAGCCTACTGCTGGTTATAGGCGGCCGCGGGCACGGCGAAGGCAGATCAAACCCCCTCACTAGTGCAGCCGGAGAAGAGTCTTTAGCGGGCACATGTGACAGGGAGAGACACTGAAAAGGTGTAGGGACACCACCTTTTTCTGGTCAGAGGCAAGCACCGGCACAGCCTTGGCAGGAAAATGACCATGACAAACGCAGCCAGGGGCAGGGCCGACAATGTGGCAGAACAAGTCGAGGCAGATTACGCACCACCCACTGCAGCCGGAGGCAGCCGCCGGCACAGTGAAGACAGAAAAACGACCCCAAGTGATTCACCCGGGGCACGGCTTTCGTCGGGCACACGTGAAGGGACTATCGTTCTTGAGGTAGGGGGATAGGTCACGCACCACCCACTGCTGGTCAGAGGCGGCGGCCGGCACGGTGAAAGCGGAGAACGGCCCGGACTGGCGCAGGCGGGGGGCGGCTTGGAGAACGGCGGCCGACAGCTGCGGCAGGCCCGGCAGCAGCGGCACCGGCTGGAACGCCATTTCCTCGCGCGTCAGTCGCATTATCTCCAGCCGCGCTGAAGTGGCCGCGGCGCCGTCCTGTGGCTGAGCCTCTTCCCGGTCCGTCAGCTTCCTCTGCGCGAGCACCACGATTTCTTCGTCAAGGCTCGACAGATCAGTACTCCAGGGAGTTGCGCGGCGTCCCCTGCTCACGCTACTGTGCTAATTTGTAGTGCACTGCCAGTCTCTTGCAGACAATTTGGAGACCAGAATGTACCAATATGTTGCGGGCCTCTGCACAGTTCTGGTGCGTTCTCATGAGCTTAGAAGAGAAAGCTATGGAAGCGAGGCGTTCCTCAGAGGACAACAGCCATTCCTGCTGTCCTAAGGATGCAATTTGAGCTGTTGCAAATGTTGCAAGTATTGAACCATGTGCAATACTCACAGGTTCCGGAATTGCTGTGAACTCATAAATGTTCGAATAGTGGCGCGCGATCAATCATAGGATACAGTGCATACCAGCTTGGCGCGGGCGGCTTCAGTGGCAGCGACCTCCAGCCCCTTCTCCACATACGCCAGCTTGGCATCCTCCCTCTTGCTCTCCACCGCCTGCAAGTTCCATGGGCTCAACCTTCTCAGTAATCATGAAATGTGCCTTGTCAGCAATTAATCCATTACCTCATAAGCACCCATGCACACTGGATGAAACAGTATCAAAACTTCTGCCATGTCCAGATCCGTCTGCACAGCAGCTCAAAGGCAAGACAGTGCCGGTGTTGAAGCATACTCTGCCCTCTCCTGCGATGCGAAGTTGGCTGCTGCAGAACAGCCAGACGTGCAGACAGCCAACCCAGTACAATAATACGAGCAAGAAGGGGTTATTAGGAAGGCAAAGTAAGAAGTGGTTGCGCACATCCCGGTAGTACTTGTAGGCGAGGCAGTCTCCGGGCGCCTGTGAGAAGCCCTCGTTCTCCCCCTTCCTCCTTAGCTGCTCCTTCACAGACTTTGACAGCAGTGTCGCCAACTGCACACACACATGCATAAAGACATTAATACTCGCACCATCATCGCACAGCAGACATTTCAAAAGCATGATGGGCCAGTCTACCCCGTATTGGACTATCACGAACAACAAGAGGGACTGGAACAGTGACAGACTAGAACAGTACAATCACTTCGAGAAGCTGCCACATCCCTCAGGGGACAAGATTGGACGATCTCCAGATGGATCCTCGTCCACCAGACATTTGGAGATACGATCACATAATCATCGCCCTTGATAAAGTAGCCATAGCCAGTTGGTGCATGTATCAAGTCCTACTTGAGGCGTCTTTCTGGTTAGTGCTGATGTACTCAGGAGGCTCACCGAGGGGTCCAGCTCCTCGTCTGCAATGTAAGCTGCGAGGGTGGGGCGAGATGTGACAGACAGCAGCCGCATCTCATACAGCAGCTCTGCCCCATCTTCCCGGTCAAAGTATGCCATCTGCGACTCCGACAGCTCGCCAGACTTCCTCAGTGACTCGTACACCTGCCCAGAACAATTTCTGAGTCGCAGAGAATTGAAAAGAATTCCTCTGGTTCAGGCAACCCCCTGCTGTAGCTACAGATGCCCCTGATGGCAGAAACTGCCTTGCAACTCAGGGTATTACTGTACAGGCAATGTGCAGACACCACCATTTGATCCGATGACTAGTGCATGAGCTGCGAATGGGGAAAGGCCAACATTGTCAATACGCTATAGAGCTCGGCACAGCTGTTTTGCTATGAACGCACCTGGACCGATACCACCCATGCATTGAGCTGTGCCCTTTCGATGCCTGTCTCCGCCTCGATGATGGTGTTGTCAATTCCTAGAGTGGACAGCGTAGGCACCAGCATTGCCAGCTCATGCCACTTCCCCGAACCCGACCTCAACCTGTTCAGGAGCACCTGACGCAGCACCGAAAATTTTTCTGAATCCCGCTGCCTTTCTGCTCTCTCTGCATTGCTATTGGCACTCAAAAATGGACTTCTTCCCATATGACGTGCTAGTTCTTCTTATGATGCAGATGAGCATAAGTCCTTGCTCTTCAATATGGTACTGCATCACGCACATGGAAGCATGCATGACTTCGCAACAGAGTAATGATGATAAAGAAGGAAGTACAGAAGGTAGGGCTGGGACCTGTGGATCTTGGACCTCAGGCGCTGCTGGGCTGGCACCTTTGGGCCCATCTTCATCCATGAATCCGGGCGGTGGCCGAAAGGTGTTCATTGCTGATTTGCTCTCGACGTCCAGCAAACTCCCTCCCATTGAGTTGCCACCCTTGTTCGGCTGCTGTCCCCCACTATTCCCTCTCCCACCTACAAGAACACCCCTCCCCCAATCAGGCCCCTCTGTACAAATATCAAGATCTGCCTGAGAGAGGTTAAAAGTCTGCTCCATAACACAGATTCTTCAGCAACTTGCTGCTCAAGAGCGCCATGCATGATCTCAGTTGCAACAGCGCATGCATGTGTGTGGCAGCTTTCGATTGTACCTGGCACAATAAGCTTTGACTGTTGGCCATCCTGCTGACCACCACCTTGACCTGGGAGTATCAAGCCCCCTCTGCCGCCACCCCGATCCCCTGATAAAGCAAGAAGCATATTCAAGAACTAGAGTAAATTATTAGCCTGTAAACGAAAGCAAAGGGGGCAGAGAACGGCGCACAGTAGCTTGAGAAGCACTTGTGCGAGTGGCATGTAAAGGGAGCGCTCACCACCAGGAGGCCCAAATCTTCTGGTGCTGCTGCAGAACACAGCAGATCCTCTCGGCCGTCTTGTGCAATGTTGAAAAGGTCTACGCCTTTCTAAGGGTCCTGACGACTGGAACAAGGATGACGTGCTGGTGAGGCTGCAGCAAGATGCTATGCTGCGCTCCATGAAGCTACTTTCGACACTATACGACAGAAGTTTTAAAGAGCACAAGAAGCAGTTTTCTATACGTCCTCAGAATACCGCGCTTCTACCCTGAAACTGAAGGATACTTTACAGATCGAAGGTAGGTGTCCTTCCTTAAGTAGCTGTTGCGTCGATACTGCTGCTGCGCTTGATTAGTTGAAACTATCTGTTTAACAATGACTACTGAATCCTATAGCATTTTATACCGATTTCCAGGCCCTCTGTTCTCCGCCTTCTTTAGATGTGAGGATGAGACGATGACGTTAGCGGTTACTGTCCCATTAAATGCCCCAGTCCCGTGACTCTAAACGAGGGGATTTGACAGACACGGGACTTCAGGTGTGTTCATGTGCTCCACTGCTCTCAGAATATTTCCAGAGGAAATTATGGAGGTCCTTGCGCAGACACCGCGTGTGAGCCTCGCATCTTTTGGTAACACAGCGGCCAGCAGCCTCAAGCGGCCAGTGTTTGTTCCTAGGTCGCAGTTCTGCAGCGGAAGCCAGCTTCTTGAGGCTGCAGTCAGCAGACAAGTGCTGACGGCGTCTACTAGCAAGCGCGGCGATGCGTTTGTTCTGAGATGTCAGAGCACCAACGGTGCATCTCCTGCACCCTGGGCGAAAAAGGACGCGAGGCTTGTATTGGAAGACGGCTCTGTTTGGGAAGGAAGGGCGTTTGGCACACAGGGGACGGCTCTCGCCGAGGTGGTGTTCAACACATCCCTCACGGGCTACCAGGAGATTCTCACAGATCCTTCCTACAAGGGACAATTCGTGGTCTTCACACACCCGCACATCGGCAATGTCGGGATCAACTTTGGTGAGTTAACCCTATTTTTCTTTTCGCTCAGCCGACATTCGCTGCACACACGTGAACCCGCCATCAGTAATATTGCATGCATACTACTGATCATTTGGTTCATGTCTGTGATCAATGTAAGCGCTCTCTGCTTGTAGCAACTGCTTCTGCCCCTTTCCAGTTGTGCAGTTGTTGTACCCTTTTAATGCACAATTGGATCCTAAATTATGGTAATTGTCCTTACTGGAAATCATCTTACTGAGGGGGTTGGTGCTTTTGCTTTGCAGGGGACATGGAGTCTGAAAAGTGCCATCTGGGTGGCATAATCATCCGAGACCTGGCTGCCAGTGTCAGCAACTACCGGTCCACAAAGACTTTGGATGCGTACCTGAAGGAGCAGGGAGTGCTGGGTAAGCCTGCTCTCACACCACACGTGTATTGGAAATCAGCAAGCTTACCTGCCCCGCACTTGGACCTTCAGAAAGAAACCTAAGCTCCGCGAGCTGACAGGAGCTGAAGGTTGGAAGCAGGCAGCCTTGCTGACTTTTATAATCATGCTCAAGCCCCTTCAGAAACTACAGGTATTGGCATGGAACTGTTACTGAGCCTGTCCTGTGGGTGCGCAGGCATTGCAGATGTGGACACACGCGCCATCACCCGCCGGCTGAGGGACACAGGCGCGCTCAACGGCGTCATCACCACCGATCTGTCCACCCCTGTGGATGACCTGGTGCAGCAGACGAAGAGCTGGTCCATTCTGGGCAAGGATCTGATCTCCGAGGTCACTTGCTCGGAGCCCTATGAGTGGAAGGACACCACCGAGCACGAGTGGGAGTTCAACCCCGCTGTGCAGGAGAAGGGCGAACTCTTCCACGTACGAACCCTTCTTTTCTCCTCTTTCGCATGCCTTGTGCATGCATGAAATACTCAGGGCTCGAATGGGGCTGCGCTACCTCCTGTCAGTCTGTATGGCAGTGCCACGACTAGAATTCTCATTTGTTTCAGCAAGCAATCGGAAGCAGTGTTCCAGGCACAGGGTCATCATACCGTCTTCCTTGCTTGAAGATAATGTGAAGTGGTTTCCATTAGCTACAGAAAGCACTCAGATTTGATTTTCTGGTGCAGGTTGTGGCGTACGACTTTGGCATCAAGCACAACATTCTGCGGCGGCTGGCCTCCTTCGGCTGCAAGCTGACGGTGGTGCCTGCTGACTACCCCGCCAGCAAGGTCCTGGAAATGAACCCTGATGGCATCTTCCTCTCCAACGGCCCGGTGAGCCAATTTTGCTACTGTAATGGTGATTGTTCATCCTCCTTGAAGTGGCATGCAAGCTTCTGCTCTGCCCAGTTGCGCTCTCTGGAATGAGCGACTGGCATGCCAAAACACAGATGTGGCATGCTCATTAGCACCACTGCAGAGCTTCTTGGGCCAGGAGCATGCCAGCCTTGGGCTCTCTTGAGGCATGCCAGGCACACATCTGTCTGTCTGCTACGTGCCTACAGCCGCAGGTATCCTGAAGCCGCGTCGGTGATGTAGCATCATAAGTATTTTATTCATACATACGTGGTATGATGCATATGTGACATCATAAGTAAAGGACTGAAAAGAGCGTGTGTTCATGTCTGCAGGGTGACCCGAGCGCAGTGCCGTACGCTGTGGAGAATGTGAGGCAGGTGATTGGCAAGAAGCCGGTGTTTGGCATCTGCATGGGCCACCAGCTGCTGGGGCAGGCGTTCGGCGGCGAGACATTCAAGCTCAAGTTTGGGCACCACGGCGGCAACCACCCCATCCGCTTCGGCCCCACCAGTGAGTCCACCCTTACACCCCATGACATAATTCTCCTTACAACGGCAGCGGCAGGGAGGCACATTTGGTGGTCATCCCTCTGGTGTTGTCAGCTCATGCTGACCAGCTGGAGGCCTGCTTGTGAGGTGCCCCATCTGTTTAGTGTTGATTTACGTTGCTAGCAAGATGCACTGCCCGATGCGCCTGCATGCAAGAGTTTCAGGCTCTCTGCTGGAAGTGCAACTTTGGCGGGCTTGCCAGGACTCGAGTATCTTGATATGTGAGAGGGGGCGTCACTTGCTCGCAATTTGACAGACGCACTGGCCAGATGCCGGGTTCTTGGGGATGCCGCATGTTGCTTAGCGATCATGACTAAGAAGTGACATATCGCCTGCTGACTAACCTGCCACCTGACCGCTGCGCAGGCCGGATAGAGATCAGCGCGCAGAACCACAACTACGCAGTCAACCCGGCCACTCTCCCGGACGACGTGGAGGTGACTCACATCAACCTCAACGACGGCACATGCGCGGGGCTGCTGTGCAAGCCCAAGAAGGCCATGAGCATCCAGTACCATCCCGAGGCATCCCCGGGCCCCCACGACGCGGACGTGTGCTTTGAGCAGTTCATTGACATGCTCAAGGCCGAGCGCGCAGGCGCCGTGCAGGCCGCCGTCGCCGCCTGATGTGGCGCTGGAGTGATGCTTGAAACAAAATGATCCGCTGGGACATCCGCCGTCGCGTCCTGATGCGGCCCAGCATTGAAGACTCGATCTGCAGTCGAGTCTCTGTGCCTGGACCCTGTTGTGGCCTCAACTGAATCGCTCAGAGACTCGATCAGCAGTCAGGAGTCTTGAGCCTGGTCCTGCTTGGCCTCAACTTAGTGGCAATGACAAGAGTGACGAGCACTCCGTGCATAACATGGTCCAGCGATTGACACCCGCGACGCTTGATCTTTACAGTCTGACAGGTTTGCTAGCAGCGCCTTTGTGTCCATGGGGTCACTTTTGGTGTCGAATGAATGCACTAGCTTTTGCATGAAAGATATCTTGGGCATGGGTATGATTTGGAAATGGCATTCCTGTCAAAGCCAGGTAATCGTGGGTTCATACATTAAAACTTACATACATTAAAACTTGGTTAGGCCGATCTTGCGAGAATTTCAGGTGACAAGCTCTCAAGGAGATATCACTGGTGTTGCCCAGGGCAGCCCATCTGATACTGAAACCCTCCACGTGCACAGGATCCTTAGCATTGTTAAGTGTTTGGAAGTTGCAATCTTGAGAGTATGCTTGGCGCTTTCTAAGTTAGATCTCCTGAGGAGAGTCTGTTCTTGCTGGGATCAACATAATGCTGTGATCTGCAGAAGCAGAATGAACCACAGACAGTTGTGCCATACACGGGCTGTGAGAGGTGCACAGCATAAATGTTGATGTGTAGAGCAATTGGCTGGGAAATTACTTACGCGTTTTACATGTGAGTACCCATTGCAATTGCACCACCCATTAACCCACAACCGCACGCCATGCTGAGAATCCATGATACTGTCTTGCTCAATGGATGCTTGCGCCCGCTAAGGAGGCATGGGCTCGAGCTTTCTAAAGACTTCTCACAGAGTTGCACACTTTGTTCACCCTTCTCCCAAGCTTCTCTACAGCCTCAGAAAGAGCTTGGACACGGTTTGCAGCGCCGGACCCATCCAGAAACTCTGCACTCACTCAATGTAGGGCTGCTCGCGCATGCGGCGCAGGTCAGTGAGCAGCAGTTTGATGAAGAAGTCGGTCTCCTCCGGGTTGGCCACCCACAGGATGGAGCAGCAGTCGCGCGTTGTTGCATCGTTGCCGCTCGCCGTGAACCGGTCGCCCACATGCAGCACCTAACACCATGCATGCTAAGCCTGTCAGTTGCGAAAAGCATCGGGGTCATCCACGGTTTGAAACAGCATGCTAGGGAGATCCTGCACAACCATCAGGTGCCGAAGCAGTGCAGAGCGCGCTCAAAATGGTGCCATGAAGCAAGTGCATGGATGCAGCTGACAATCTAGCAGCCACACTTGCTTCCGATGCGAGGTATTGGGACCCTCAGCAAGAATGTCACCTCTGACGGCGTCAGGCCCAGGTAGTTCATGAGCGCCTCCAGACCAAAAGACTTGTTGCCCACCTGCATCCCACCACTTGTCAGGGTGACACGCATGCACTGCTTGTCTAGACAAAGGATCCCTCACTCTCCTGACCTTGGGAATGCTTTGCAGTGTTCCTTCTTGCCTGCGTGCATGACAGTCTTCCCGCTGGTGAGATCTTGCACACTGTTCTGCAGCAGCTGTGAAAACGTTGCAGCAACCACATATTTGCAGCGCAAGAATTGACCACCTTAGAGACTTCCATGCACAAAAATGAGGCAATTTCCACTGAGACTGCCCGCTGAGACTGCTCTGCCTTGCCAAAGCACACAGCAAGACACCATGACAGTGCAGTCAAGGCTGTTGTCCTGCATGTGCCTTAGGGGAGAGAAGCCTGGTCAACGTGATCCAGCTTCTTAGGGTCCTAACTGGATTATGAGATTGTCTTTCTTGTCTGCAGCATTCCTTGAATGTAACCAGAGTGAGAGAATGGGAGCGCGCACGTCGACGAAGACGTCTGAGCCGCCGTTGAAGGCGCAGAAGGGCGTGGGGGAGTCCATGAGCGTATGCTGCACAGTGATGGCCATCTCCTCCAGCACCTCGTACACCGTCGGCACCTGCGGTACAACTCCCACCGCCCGCTCCTTACGGATCACCTGCGCGCCAGAAGTAAGCTATGGGGATCAAAGGTTCGACCCCCTTCTTCCCAGCAAAACCACAGTCTGGACAGCTCAGCAGGTTAGAGGAAAGGATTGAAATTTCTTGTGTGGGTGGTTCGAATCCTCCTCCAGACAACCCAAAACGCGTTGAACAGGGTGCATAGCTCAGCTGGAATACTTTTTTGGCATGGTGATCTGCAGTCCTGAACGGGCATCAAGTTCAGAAACGCAATAGTTCCTTCTCCAAACATCAGGGGTCGGCGTAGTTGCTCAGCATGCGGTGGCAGTTGTGCTTGATGCGTGG
Source organism: Coccomyxa subellipsoidea C-169 (assembly GCF_000258705.1). Taxonomy (NCBI): domain Eukaryota; kingdom Viridiplantae; phylum Chlorophyta; class Trebouxiophyceae; family Coccomyxaceae; genus Coccomyxa; species Coccomyxa subellipsoidea. The sequence goes on from NW_005178021.1 coordinate 403,235, forward strand.
AGCATCAGCCAGAAAACCAAGGGATAGGCATTAGAAGGAGACAGCCTTGGCACAGGAGAGCTGAGGTGTATAGTCAAAGAGCAAAGCCCTGAGAGAGGCCTCAGAACAACCTAGGCGGCAGGCATACCTCCCCCATCATTGGCTGCCTCAAAAAGCCAACTCTTTGGGCCGGTCAGATCTCAGCAAGAAGGTTGAAACACTCCTGGTCTTCAGCCACCTGAATAAACAAGGGGCTGTTGCCCTGCATGAGCAATCGCAGGCGGTGCGCGGTCTGGTTGGGTTAGGCTGCGCCTCTCAGACATCAACTTCTCCCGTCTTTTCCCAATTCAGGAGGTCCCCATAAACTTCAAAAAAGGCCTGCTACCAATCTCAAGTCCCTAAAACAAGGGGCTTGCTGACCTGCACGGGCAGTCGCAGGCGGTGCGCGGTCTCGGCCAGGACGCGTTCGGCGTCGGTGAGAAGCCGGGCAATCTCAGCGTCGGCCCATGACATCATTGCGGTGGATTTCCAGTCCTCATCTGGCACAAACTCCAGCCGCATGCTTGGCCGCGCCACACGCAGCACGTAGTTGCACTCGCCCCCCATTATGTGGAACCTGCGCCCAACATTTGAAAGCTTAATTCTCATATGCATGCTCCATACCTCTGGCAGATGGTTATCCAAGCTCAGATCGCATTCACATGAATGGCCACTTTGCACTGGCCAGTCATACTAGTTCTGAAGTGCTATGGGTTTGAATGGACATGTTATGGAAGCAACGAAGATGTCCCAGATTGACGGATGCACACAGCGGCAGTTTCCCTCCATGCAAATTTCCAATTCAGCATTGGACAAGCCCGAGAAATCAAGTCCATGGCAAAGAAGGGACAAATATCGGCATTCCTCATGCGCAGGACAACTCTGCTGCAAGGAATGCAAGGTCTTCGGGGCTGCAGAGTCCCCCGCAAAGAACTGCAACAGGGCCCATCTCATTGTTAGCCTAAACCAGTCTGAGTTAAGTCAATGTCAGGAAAGGTTGACTCACCGGTCGGTGATTTCTGCAGGGAGCTTGAGGCGCCGGAAGGCGGCCAGGAGTCCAGCCACGCGCTGCTCAAAGCGCTCTGGCTCCCCAGGGTACCCAGCCGCCGTCACTATGGCCACATCCATGTTGGCGCGCATCAGTGAAATGATGTGCCCCACCTGCACAATAAGGCAGAAGCACATCTGTTGAAAATCCAGTAATCCTGCCATCTTGCAGGAATATCCTGAGTGATGAACAAAATTTAGCACCTTTCCTCGGGGTGGCCTTCTCAATAGCAATCCATGATGGAGAAACTATTCAGGAAGGTTCCTCAGCAGGTTTCCATGAACATCAGATGAAGGCAAGGAGTAAGATGTCAAGTAAGGCAGACTGGGAAGACAGTAAGGACCGCCAAGCTATGCTGGTGGGATTTCACAGGCCAGAGGAGAAGTTTGAGAAGCCTTCAGGCGAGTACTCACCATTTCATTGTCATGTTCTATGTGGCAGCCGTCGGCATACAGCGTGCCATCCGCATCAAATGTGATTAGCCGCAGGCCTTTGGCGGATGAATGCACCTGGGCGGCACAGAAGCCATGCCACTGTATAATCTATGTATACAGATTCCTGGTCTGTCACAGGATGCTATTGCTTGAGTATGCTCACTCGGTAGGTAGCCGAGCAGGAATTGATGTGTGGAGAAAAGGTGTGAAGTCAGGTGCACAAGGGGTGGCAGCCGTACCTGGGCAATGTTGAGCACATGGCGCATTTCTGCAAAGTTGGGCGGAATGTAGCGACGCCGGGACAGAGCAAAAAACTCATCTGTGACACCCAAAGCCAGTCAGCACGCAGCGTGCCAGAACAATGACACAGCGAGAGCTCATATCAGTGGTCCATTCCTATGTGAAATTGAACGAAGTGCGGGAGTCTGGTCACAGTGGCAGTCCCTGCAGATTTCGATTCAACCATGATTAGTTGGCTTCTCGATGGGAGTGGCTCACCGTACTCATTGAAGGCCTCGACAAGTTTGAGGGGAGTGAAAAAGGACCCAACACTGGGCACCATCCTCCTCAAGCGGCTGCGCTTTGGATCCTGCGCACATTGCACGCATGCCAAACACATCAGCCCTTTGCAATCAAGACAGCATATCAGCATCCAAGAATGAACAAAACAAGCTGGCTTGCATTCGCACTGCTGGACATTGGCAGTCTAGGATACATACTTATTTGACTAGACCCCCAAAGGCAGAAGAGCCCCTTGCCCAGCTGCTGCTGCATGTGCCACCTCACTGTACGCAGCAACAGGCAAGACCAGCGCTGTGCCCTGACACAAGCAGCACAACCTTTGCCCAGGTTGGCTCAGCTCCAGGTGGGCAACAAGCTAATGGGTGAGTCAGCGGTGAGGTGAGCGCTTGCCTGGCGGTGCTCGTTGATCCAGCGCTCCAGCTTCTGCATGGCTTCCAGGGAGGTGTGCGTGTGGTGCATGGACAGCAGGAACTCGATCAGCAGATCCTGCTCCTTCAAGTGGCCCTTCCGACGCAGCACCGACGCGTCCGATGCGCTCCTAGCACGCGCCCCCAACACACCCCCGTCCGTCTCCGGCACGCTCAGGAGCTCCTGTTCAAACAGCACGCCAGATCAGGCTAGGTACATGGAATGTATTAGAGAAGATGACGAAATGTGGCTTCCCAATAAGCCCATTGATGTGAACGATCCAGGCAGCGTGCCGATTGTGGCTCGGTCCATGAGGTTCACCAAATCAGGCGTTGCCCAGGAAATGACTCGATCTAGGCTAGGAAATGCGCGAAAGACAGACGTGCCACAGCCAAAGTCTGCTCGGCGCGGAAAGCATGAAGGTCAGGGCTGGATCCTTGGGAAAAGTCGGCATGCGCATGTCTATCAGTCGCTCCTTGATCAGATCATGCAGTGGAGCTGAGGGGTGCTTGGATATTCACCTGCCAGTACTCCCTGCCAGAAGATGAGGCTCCTTCAGAGGAGGCCTCCCTGTCCTTGCCGCCCAGTTCCTGCTGTTTGTTCTCTTCCTGGGGCTGCCGGCTGCTGCCGGCCTGACTACCTTGTGATTGCAAATCAGCCGGCGTAGCAGCTGCAGCACTCTCTGAGGCTGCGGCATTCACCTGCACAAGGCATGAGCCCCAAGAGTTGCAAGTTTGGTTGGGAACACAACAGAGTTGGTAATCTGAAGGCGTGGCATGCAGAAGGGCAGACTTCCATTGATTCAAAATATTAATTTTGTCCCAGGATGCACCTGCCGTGCCTTGTCGAAGCATCTGGCGAATCTGCGATGAGCCACAGTCAGACAGTGGGACTGCCTGCTGCCAGTTAGAGAGTGCAAAGTCCTCCCTGCTGCGCTAGGCACTTTTCTGCTCCAGGCTTTTGAAATTGAATATATACTGGTGGGAAGTTTGCGCTGCAAGGCGACAGGCATAAAGGATCTGCAGTGACATGGAATCCGCTGACCAGTTGGAGATGCTCCCAAGATGGAAGGACATGGAGCGACAACTTGGTACATGTCCTTCTCGACCGGTGAATACTTGCCTGGAAAGCAATTCAAAACATTAGTATGACAGAGCTCGGATTGAATTAACAATCTTTGGGCTTCCCCGAGGTCTCGATGCTCAGCAACATGTTGAGGCTGAAAAGTTATGTCCTCAGACTCAGTTTAATCAAAGTTCCACTCGCAGTGTCGATCAAACAGTAGTTGACAGCTACCTTTTTTATTGTACCAGTCAGTACGTCAGCATTGCTTCTTCAGAGACGGTTGTTTGGAAGAATAATTGACACTTTTTCGCTTTAAACAAACTGAAAGGCCTGAAACTTATAGGGTATAGATCGTGTGCAAAATTTGCACTGCAAAATTAACACTGTGGAAGCGCTCGTATAAAAAGGGCGCAGTGGACGACTCTGCTCTTGATCTCAAGATCAGCGTATCCTCAATTGCGCCCACCACGCCTCAGAGGAAGCTGCCTGCTCCATGTGCTGCTATCCTTGCTGAATGACTGACTGACTGACACACAATAATTTCAGATGTGATGCCAGTTCCAAATTCTACCATTGGCCGCAAGCGGGGCATGCAGCATCAGCAGCTTACAAGGATCACCATGTCAAACTCATTCTTAAAGCGGACTCCGCTCAGCGGAGTAGCACAATAGTGCGCAAGAAGCATTTCCACTAATCGCAACTTGAAGCTGCGATTCGCAACATCTTTTTGCAATGCAGTCGTTCAGCCGGATTAGTCACAGCCCCAGAACAGAATTCGAATCATTGGCTGACACTCTTTAATAAAATGTGGCTGTACGGGCGACCGTGATCATTCTGTTCATTCTGTGGAGGATCCACTCACAGTGCCACCTCTGTCAAAACCAGGAGGCACAGAAGGAAAATCTGAACGAGGCTGAGCACGCGGACGATCCTTGACTTCTTGCTCTGTGTCAGAGCATTGCCTGGCAAGGTTGCCGGCCCATCAACTTCCCCTTCATCATTCTCAGCCATACCAGAGGCAGTACTCTCCTTTTCACCTGCATGGGAATCACAGCTCTTCTCATACCTTTGTAAGAAACCACATCCATCCTCTTTGTACACCAACACATTTCTCCAAAGACCAATACAGACTCTCCAAAAAAAGATTAATCTGGGTCAATGATGTGCAAGGCAGAATGGCAAATACCAGAACACACGTGTGTGACAGTAAGAGGCCAACTCGGGGAGATAAGGACACCTGTGCCGCTGTCCTCCTTGAGTGCAGCGAGCTCAGTGCGCAGCTCCTCATACTGCCGCTGAGCTTCTGCCAGCTGCTTGGCCAGCTCCTCGGCACCTGCCTTCTTCACTGATGGCGCCTGTTCAAGACATGTCAAACCCGGCGGCTTACTCCTTTCAACCTGAGACCAACCAAGAAATTGCCTAGCTGATGGCCATTGCTGCATGCCTTTTGATGGTGTACCACCAAATGCAGAATAGCTGGTGAAGGATGATTGACAAACTGTATTTTCCTGGGCACTACGACTACCTTGCAGGCTGGCCACACACAAAAGGCACTTGCCAAGATTTTGACGTGCAAAGGAAAGAAGCAGCCGTCCAGGCACTGGAACCTAGCGCTGCCATCTCCCTTATCATATACACTTAGAGGGCCAATGAGAGTCAAGCAGTACAGGGGCGTGCCTGCAGCGTGTTGACAACGCCCTTGGCGCGTGCCCCGAATCGCAGCGAGGAGAGTGTCTCGGCCGCGTTGTCGCTGCTGGGCGAGCAGCACACAATCAGCGCAGTCCTGGAGTTGCCGCCCAGGCAATCCTGCACCACTGAGTAAAATCTCAAGGTTGTTGGTGACGCTGACATTATTAATGACTCAGCACTGATCACTAGTAAAGCGCTGATTGTTAGCATCAAAGTCACCATTAAACTCTCAGGCAATTCTGCAGCACACGAGTAAAACCCTTCATCTGTCAATTTCCGATGTTTGATGCTCTGGTGTTGACATGCATGTGGCCTCCATGGAAGTGCAATTTGCGGCCAATGGCCAGGGTAAGGAATGTTTCTGATGCTGTATTTCAGGCTAGCTGGCAGGACTGCCATGCGCAGCATATGTGAGGCACATGGGCTCCAAGAGCAAAACTGATTTTACGACAGCCAGTTGCTGGCAAATACCTCTGTCTGATGGTACAGTCACATCATACGGACTCATTCCTCACGTGTGGCATAGATTCCAGAGCTTGCGCTGCACTGCAGATTCTCAGGCAGCATGCTTGTCTAGGAATTCCTTCAAAATTACCAGTGAGAAGAGATTCGCACCGCCAGAGCGCGGGTGAGCTTGGAGTCGCGGTAGGGGATGTGCGCGGACCGGCCGTCTGTCAGAGCATTGACCACATTGCCCAGCGCTGACAGGGACTTGTTGATGAGCTTGCCCTCCTCGAACGTCACCCCCTCCGCCCCGGTGCGGTCCTGCCTCTCAGAACCTGCGCGACACATATGCATGCACTGATTGATGTTCACGCACTGCATGAATTCAGTGGAATCTCTTTAAAGACTCGATAACTGAAGTGAGGGTCAGGGGATCAAGGAAACAGCCGACTTGGGTGGTCTGCCAAACAAACGTCATGTGCTTTGTACTGCCGCAAACTATGTAAGTGATTGAGATGGCACTGATGTGGGACAGCAAAATGACATGCGGTGCAAAATGTGGCCTCTTGCTTTCGATTTGCTGGGATGTGACGATGAAAATCATGAAGGCAAGCATGCATGACTCATGCTGAAGCTAAATCTGTTCAAGGAGGGCACCTGCAAGGTCCACGAGGCACAGCTTGCCGTGGCCGACGCTCCCGTCGGGCCAGTGCTTCTCAATTGCAAGCATGACGAGGCAGTGGGAGCGGCTGCTTGCAGCATTCATGCCAGTCCTGGCGACTGTGCGCTTGGCTATGCCCTGCTGCATCAACTCCACCAGCTCCCTCTCTGTCTGCACGGGCACCTGCACAGAGCGCAGCATTCTCCTCAGCCGTCTGTGACAGGGCCTTCTCAGAGATCCAGGTCGCCCTAGACAGCACAGACAGCACGTATCTGAGCCTCTGGGCAGCCCTGGAGATTTACAACAAACATTTGGTCTTGCTGGACCATTGTAGAGCCCAGAAGTATCTGGTCAATCCAGCTGCATTTGTTCGCCCCTGGCGGTCAAATTTGTCCTCCTCATCTAGGCGTTGTCACTGACATGTCAACATGCATGGGGATTCACCTGTGTCTTGGTGGGCAGGACTGTCCTCATGTCAAACCTCCGTTTTGGCAACCCATACTTGCAGGGCAGCTTACTTCTCAGGGGCCAACATTTGGTTTTTCTTCATGCACCTAGGGAGGACAAGGCCATTCCTTGAATCGTGCAGTGCTATTTCTAGACAGAAATTGACATGCAGAGGCCAGGTGGAAACACCAGGGTTGCGCCAGCAATGCAGACGCCTCGCTGGCGGTCCTGCTGCACCACCAAATTGTCGCTGCCGGCTTCGCTGCTCAGCAGGTCCCGGATGCGCTCGCAGTAGATCTCCACCACCGACAGGTTCACCTGTAGGCAGCACAATCAGTTTTATGGAAGAAGGCAGAAAGAATCTTTCTGAAAGATCCTCCAGTGGCCGGGTTCATGAGCATGCAGTGCAAGAAGGTGCACAATTTGTGATAGTGGACGCAGGTAAAAAAGGTCCTAAGGTCCTGCAGTGGCAAGATTTTTTTGCAATTGCAATCAGTGGTCTGGTCATTGGACACAGGTCAATAAGGTCCAGAAGTGACCGGATCCATCTGCATGCAGCGCCAGAGGGCGTCTGGTGAATGGATATAGGTCAAAAAGGCACTGAAGTGGTCTTTTTAGGAAAAGACGTCTCAAGAGCATGCCAGTGGCTGAGATCTCTAAAGGGCTGAGAAGGCAGTCTGCATGTTCTAAGTCTACCACTTGCATGTGCAGGTTGTGGTGCATGCATGGCAGTACGTGGTCCAACCTGAAAGTAGCAGTCATCTGTGCACTCTGCCACGCCCACTGCAATTTCATTGACTGCTCTCGCCAGCAGCCCCTTCTCCTGACCACTGCTGATGTCTCCTATCAGCGTGTGTGTCTTTCCAGAGCCTGGGTGGAAGGGTCACAGTACCCAGTCACAATGCATACATGAACATAATCCTGCATGCTGAGCTCAAACATCTGCGAGACTAGGCCACAAAGAAAGCCTTTTGCTTGTCACTTTGTTTGCTGCTGCAGGATAGGTTTGCTTACAGTGACAGGAAGCGTGGCCTAGAGCTTCTATATACTCACAAGGGCTCACCTGTTTGCCCATAGGCCATGATGCAGCCATTTTGTCCATGGAGGACGGAGTACACCAGGTCCTTGACCTCGTTGAATATTTCTGCCTGGTTCGTGCTGCTGTCGTGAACACTGTCGAAAGTGAAGCCCAGGCTGCTGCCGTAAGTGGTGGTGAGTTCCAGGTAGGTAGCAGACGCGCAAGCAACGCATGTTTGACTGTACTCCTCAGCAGACAGAGGCCTCAACCTCACCAGGACCCTGCACCCGAAATCTGCTTCTGACCGAATGCTAGACGCACAAATAGCTTCGATGGACATGCAAACGGCTTCCAGGAACGATGTTCAGCTCAAAACCGACGATCCAGAAAGACGAAGTTTGCCTGACGTTGCTGGCCGTGCTGTCCATGATCAACTGCTTTGATGTTACACTGTTTTGGAAGTAGGATTGTGAGGAGGTTTCTCAGGAGCTTTTGTTTGTAGGAAGGCAGCCTACGCCGTTTAAGGAAGCGAGGTGCAGTGTGCAATTGTGAACGATTCCAGGAAAGCTTGACGAAAGTTCTGGAATAATTTCATGAGTTCAAAAATTGCTCAAATTTGCATGCAATGGTCCACTTCTTTTCTCCCCTTTGAAGTTTCACAATGTGCAACACATATGTCAGCATGCAAACTTAAGCTTGTACTGCCAAGCTACAGAGAGGACGCCTCGGTCTGGGGGGAGACAACCAATTGTAAAGACTGCCATGCATGCACCCAAATTCAATTAAGGTTCTTGGGAGGCCCAGGAGCGCATGCTCTTATTCTTTAAAGACCAGAGAGTCAAACAAACAATGCTCAACTGCTCAACATCTACAGCCCTGCTACATCTGTCAAAAGGTTCACGAATAAGCATTCAACACCAAATACACCAATTCAACGAGTGGCAGCTGCTGCTTCCTCGGCAGCTTGCACTATGCTGCCTTTGTTATGAGGCCGCTGCCATTGTGCCAGAGTCTTGTGTAGCCGTTCTGTTGCCCATGTGAAGCCGACCTGCCAAGCAGACGCACACACACACACTTTTTGTATCAAGCTCAAAATTTTCTTCTAATACTGTGGGGGCAATTTTAATTCATGTGCTGCAGACATCACTGCTGATGCAGACTAAGATCCACAAGGCACTGCTCTGCATGTGTCTGCGAAGTCAAGCCGCTCTTCTCAAACCCATATCATCTTCAGGGCCAGACCCTCTTGGGCTTCCATGAGCCACAAAGCCACACGCAATTGCTAGTGCGGCATGCACGTTGAGACACATGTGTAAGGGAAGACATTATCAGTATAATTACACATGCTTTTCCTGCCAGAGGCAAAGGTGAAGGCTTCCACATATCCAATTACTTCATGGACGCGCCAGATCCAAGCAACCATGGCACGTTGCTCAGTACTGTACCGCCCCCGGCCAGCCAGGGCTTCAGGGTAGCTGTCGAAAGGCATGTAGAAGGTGCGCACCTGCTGCCGGCGCCCCACGGGCTCAACCATCATAAGAGCGCGTAGCCGCTCTTGCGCGCGTTTGCCGTCCGCCGCCGCAGCACGGCCATCGCAGCCGCCAGCACTACTAAGATTATGACGCCGATCTGCAGGAAGCTTCGCGTGGTCCCCCCGCTGTCCTCGGTCGCCTTCGTACGCAGCGCCTTCCTGCGCGCACACGCTGGCAACTTTCTGCCATGCACGCAAAAAGAATGCTGCTCCGTATGAGCATCCTAATGCTGCAACCATCTTCCCAGAGTGTTCTTGTTCAGCTTTAGCAGTTGTGTCAGTAGTACAAGGCATTGCGTGCAAGCAAGGGCACTGCGCTCATCCTTGCACATACCCCTGCACCCTGAAACTCCCCTGTACTAAAAGACACTGCATGCCTTGTGAGACAAGGATGTAGACACGCGTTTTGTCTACATTTCAAGGCATACACAAGCCTTCATGCAAGCATCAGGAGACCCTTGGCATCAGGAGTCCATTGGCAAGCTCACCTGTTTCCAAAAAGGGTGGCCGCAGCGTTGGCTTTGGCACTCTCGCCGTAGAAGGCCATGAGGAAGCGGAACACCTCGTCCTCATTCCACTCCGGCTCACTGTCGGCGCTCTGCGCTGCGAGAGTTGGCATGCGGCAGAGAGGGCACGCCTCTGGGGACGGCCACTGGACCTTGGGAAAGAAAGGGTCCCCACTATGGTCCGCCGCCTCCTGCTTCGCCACCCTCTTGTTCACCTGGGCAGCAGAACGAAATGGTGGTCTCAATCACCATGCCAAATGCGCCGTCCTGACGGTTTCTCATTTGTTTCCTGATGAGTATTATTCCTTTGCTGTTGGTTGGCCTAGCAATGACCAGAGTCTGATCAGCAGACCTTCAAAGATGCTTTTGAGCCCAGAAATCACAGGTGGACCATATACGAGACTTCATCAAAGAGCATTATACCTGGGATACTCTAGAGGTCAAACTCAAGACTTGCTCCGAAAAACTCGGAGCAAGTCTTGAGGACATGGGTTGGGACAGAGGCTTACAATATTGTGGGCTCGCCAGGACCAGAGCACGGCATCACGGCGGGAGGTGACTAGCGCAGCCGACTCCTCTGCAGCCATCGCCTCAAAGTGCTGTGAGCACTCTGAGCACTTGAAGAACTGCTGCACGTACTGCCTGCACACCCCATTACAGCAGCATGAGTCTCAGGGCACGTGCCCAGCCATTCTGCACCATCCTGCCCGGCAGCACATCAGTATAGACGGTGCAAGATTTTCCTAGTGCTGCTGATCGCTGCCAGGCTATCCCATCCGCATGTGGGCATCTCCCTCCCAGTTGCACAAGCCTCAAAGAACTGGAAACATTGCACCAAATAGCAGCAACTCAGGCACAACGCTGCGCTTCAAGCATCGGAGGATGCACTTGTTTGAGACGAGCTGATTGGCGCATGCATGCTACTCATTCGCGGGTGCCGCAAGCATGCATAGCGTTGCCCTTGGGAAGAAACGGCCAAAAACAAATCAGCAAAATCATGGCGCATGGTCAGTGCGGGGTCACACCTGACGGCGGTCATCCAGAAGGCGCCCCCGGTGGCTTCGGGGGTGGCGCGGGCGGCCAAGCTGTGCAGCAGCAGCCACAGGCCGCACGTGAACCCGCGGCTGTTCTCCCGGCTTCCCTTGCAGCTGCCCCACTCCTGCACCAGCCACATCATAAATTTCTGGAGTCCAGAGCGTCTCTACTAGTCTCTGAGTAGTGTGGGAGTTGCTCTATCACCAAGTCTTTATACCTTTTCTGCTGCTCCTAGGGAGAGATTCCTGGAGAGACTGACTGATGCACATTTCCTGAAATGCTTAGCACTCTGCAGAATATGCCAATCAATGCCTGGTTGAGTTTGCCAGCACCTCAGAATCTTCGACACGGCATAAAATCACGGCATAAAATGTCTCTTGCAAATTGTTCGTTAGGTTTGGACTAACAGAGCTGAGAGGGCATCAAGGTTGACTTTGTAGTTGTGCGAAGGGAGGCCCAGCCTGAGGTAAAAGGTTCCTCATTAAAGAAAAATAAATGCCACGTTATATAAGGGCCGGAGCAGCACCTTGGCCGTGGCTTTCTCTCCGCAGATGGAGATCTGATTGATGGCCTGCCCGGGGCCGGTTGCCTGGTTAGGCGGCCACAGCTTTGGCAGCGCCTCCTGCGCCGCCTGAGCCCCCGCCCGGCACCTGATGACTCGCACAATGCAGTGAGTCATCACCATATCTGGTGCACCGTAAATACTTAGTTTGGCACAGCTTGAGCAGTCACGCCTTGCAATTCCCAGTCAGAGCACCAGCATCGCACAGCATGCGCCAAACAAAACAAGTAGACCTCATGACCGCACAAGCTGCGGATTGCACTGTGCAGTCATACTTCGCAGCTATACCTTTCTCCACAAAGTTAAGCAAGCGGTTTTGCAAGTATTTCAGGGTCAGGCATCTGCGTTTCCTCAGACGAGTATACACATTCTGTGGCTGATGTGGCTGATCCAAATATAGAGGGAAGCATGCGGAGGAAGATGTGCACCTGTCTATGGGGTGGCTAGCAGCCAGGAGGTCAATCCAGTCCTTCAGAGCCTGCCGTTTCTCCAGGCCCTCAAGCCCAGAGCCTATGTCTGCAATGTAACGGAACGCCAGAATTGTGGAACTTTCCAGATCACTCACATCCGCCTGCACAAGAAGATAATCATTTCAGTACAGCCCACATGGAGTGCAAAATAACCGCCTCGTTCCTACCATCCCTGTAATCCTCAGATGAAGGTAAGAAGACAATGCAGTACTATGAGACCGCAGGCCTGCAGAGCGCTAAATTGATTAGCCAGTACTGGTGGACTGCGTAGAGCAGAAAATGCCAGCTGCTGTGCTGTGTGCCAACGAAAGGTGAACTTGGCTGACGCACATGCTGGGCCATTTTGGGGGCGTTGGTGGCGGAGGCTTGCACGCCAGGGGCCTCCTGCTGGCTAGCCTCCCCGCCCTTGTCTGGATTGTAGTCATACGCCCTGCACAAGACCGACAAGACTGTAAGCACCCAAAGCCACGCTGCGGTGCATTGCTGTCTAATTCTGATGACGACCACACAAAGCTTGGCTTGGCATGAGGTGCATAAGTAGGTCAGGGATGACGATTTAAAGCTGCTTGCAAGGCTGTACACCGTCATGAGAATGAATGCCATGCAGAGTCTTGTGTTCCTGTGGCAATCATACAATGGCATTGACACCTGGGGCATGGGCTGCAGCAATGATAGGATTTCAAACAAAGCTGGGAAGGCCTGCGCACGTGGATTGAAGCTTGCCGATCCATTCAATGATTTCCTTCTCGCCTTTGACCCCATTGTACTCCTCTAGCTGGCCCTCCTTGCCCACCCCAAACGCAGCCGGCTTGCCAAACTTCATCGTCGGGTAGTGGCCCACGCTGAAGCGGCTGCATAACGCTGCCTGCACAGATTGAACCCGAGCTGGAACAATCAGGTATTGCTGGACCTGTGAAGAGGGGCTGAATCCTGTGCCATGTCTGCATGACAACTGTTCGGTGCCTTGTGTGTTAGGTTCACAGCACTGGGTGTTGCATCTTGCTGACTGATAGCAGCGTCAACCTTCATCCCAGAAAATACATCTGGATGCAGCCCCTTGGAATGTCTACAACATCCTGAGACACGGCCAGGGGGTGCACCCAGAAATTATTATCCCCGATTCAGATTGAGGTGATGAGGAATTTTTGCAGGCAATTGGGCACATGCTGAATTCGCTGCGCACCTCGGTGGCGCAGTCTACGCGCGCCACATAGACCTCGGGCTTGGGCCGGGGTGACCCATAGAAGTAGGCAGAAACCTTCTCATAGTGCGGCTGAAAATGCTTGCAGGCCGGGCACCAAGAGGCATAGAACTCCATCAGCACACCCCTGCCTGCTGGGAGGGCCTGCATCAAATTCAAATCTCTCTGTCATCATCGCCTTGCTCTCTAGAAGACTGCACAACCTCTGGCCAGGTCACTGGCAAAGCACTTGCGTGATGGCATGCTAGACTAGGCGCAAAGGTTTATGAGGCAGGGTAGGCCAATTGCCAAAACTTAAAGCGCATGGGGTGCATTCCGCTTCTTGAACCTATGGCCGTGCCTGCATCATGGTGTCGAAATTCGCCTGCTGCAGATCAACTGGCTTGAGTGCAGCCTCTCCCGCCAGATGTGCAGCCCTGATTGGGCTTGCTGAAAGGGCAAGAATTGCGATGATGAGAAGACTGCCCTGCTCTGTGGCTGTTTGGCGCAGTGATGCTGCATAAAATATCGATTTGGTCCTGCCCATCTGTTTGGTGGCAAAGTGCCCTGCTACTCCCTGATTGCAGGTCTGCTCTTTCTCCTGGGACCTGCTCTTCCACGCTGAGCGTGCTTAGACTGTTGGGTGACAATTTTGATGTGGCTCCCACCGGGACTGACTGGATGCACGTCTCTGTTGCTCGGAAAACTTGATATCGTGGAAGAGGAATTTATTCCCAACCATAACACAAGGCAACTTCTATCAACATATCAGCGTATAATGATGCCACTGATGCTATCACAGCCATTGTGTGTTTCACCAATGAAATAAGCTTGCCCTGCCTGAACAAGTATGTACCCAGTAGTGTCCTGAATACGTTATAGAAATACTGCGGTGAATTCCTACAATTCTTTATTGCCAAACCTTCCCATCCATACTAGGGAAATTTTCTAAAAAGAAGAAAGCAGCGATGGCAAGGTGTAATCCAAGAGAACTGGACTCAGGCTTGAGGCATCCGGCAAACGGCGTCAATATCCCATGGCTTCACCTCTGCGCAAATTTTTACGAGCTTTTGGACGACACTCCGGACAGAGGATCAATCAAATGAGATAAGAACGTGTAGCAGACCCTGTCCTAGAAGTCAGATCGGCAATTCACCCCGCCCAGCGAGGCTTCCGATGCTACCTGTGACGAACAAGTTTCAGAGCGTATCTAAACAACGTTGGGCGCGTATCCGGTATGAGAAGAGATGTTGGACTTTTCCTCGAGGCGTTCGAAAAATATGGCCCAGGTCAGCACATAGTAGTAGCTTTAATGCAGAGCAATCTGTTTAAGAAGAAAAGAAATCGGTTGACGAAAACAACGTGAGCGACAGAAATGGAGCTCCCTTAAGATGGACGTGTGTATGAGGACCAGCACTTCCGGCTGATGACTTACAAATAGTAATGGTGAGTACCAGGCCTTGACCGTCCCAGAACACGAGAAGGCGGCGCTTTCCAGTGTCAGCGATGAACGTCACAGTACAATCGGCTGTTATTTCGGGGCAAGGTGTCCTGGATAAAGGAGAGCACGACGTACAGCTATGCGACGCCCGACCAGGGCTGTTCAAGAAGTCCAGTCGGGACTTTTCTGGATCAGACTTCAAGCCTTTCGGGGCACATATGAGTCTGGAAAAGCTAGATGGCCACATCGGTGGCTGTGCAAGGCAGCACGGGGTGCCGTAGGAAGTGGGCTGTCATTAGTAGGCGAAGGCCAGCGACATGGTGCCGGCCAAACCCGGCCCTCTTGCGATCCTGATGCTCCTAGCTCAGTCAGTACAATGGGTGCGCATAGTCCATCAACAGCAGAAAGTGGGGGTCTTGGTGGTCTGTGGAGAGTGCTGTTGCCCTTGACGGCATCCGCCTCCCCTTTAGCTACCCCTTCGTAACCATACTAAGCAGTACAAGGGTTCGCGATTGGGATTTCGATGGCAAATTAGGGCCACCAATGCGGTACCAACGCTTATGCTTGCGCTGATGGCAGCACGCCGATGCGCTTGCTGCTTGTTTCACCTGTATTGCTGGTCACATTTAGTATATATATATATCCTAGCAGGAGCATCCCACTTTGGGCTGTACAATTCTAGGGCCTTGTCTAGGCCTAGCGAGTCCACTTGATCAACACATCTACACTAGAGGCTTATTGGTGCTGCCACTCTTGTGCGCTGGAGTTTGTCACTTGTTGAGCAGCACGTTGGACCCACTGGGCCGCTCTAGGTGCCCTTACTAGCGTCCAAATAGCTCCATGGAGCAGCAAGGAAGATTTTGTTGGGCTGAATGAAGACAATGCAATCGCCTGACGGTGTTCTCTTCTCTGTGTCCTGTGCAGGCTTCATTGGTTATCTCACGCACATCGCCAGGACCCCTTCGCACACAGAGCCACCCAGCCAAGAGCAGTGCCTGGTCTTCGCCGCAGTCTCCTGTGGCCACGCCCCGGCTGCGTGGCGATGAGGCAAGCTGCCCCTCTGCTTGCTGATCATGCTAGTGCAGTGCAGTGGGGGCCTTGGGATCATCAGAACCCAGGGAGGATAGCACCATGGGAGGGGTAGGGAGGGTGCTCGTTGGCCCTATCAGTTTGGCCGCAAGAAGCAGCGATGGTACCAACGCAGCTCGTCCCTACTTCTCTCGTAGAGGCAATCTACAGTCATAGGGCGAGATGTCCTGGCTGCTTTCAATGTCAATGGCTGCAGGAAGCCTGGACACCAGCATTCTTATGTTCAATGTGCCTCCCCTTATCATGATTATTCTGGGATGCAGCTGCATTGCAGCTTCTCTGAGCCCTGCCTTGCTACTATGCCCTGCTTGTCTGGCCCTCCCCACTTGTTCAGTGACTGTACACTCTGGATGTGCCCTTACTGAGCAGGGTCTGAAAGGCGGTCCTGATTGTGGGCGTTTTCATGGCAACGCCCCAAAAGGGGCCCACTTAGGGCCGACTAGGACTCCCACGCCCAGATCAGCAGCACACAATATTTGGGGCTACTGGAGCGGCCTTCTCAGGAATGACATTCCATAAATCTGACATGGTCCCCTTCCTTCAGCTTCAACTTCTGGTTCAAGTTCACATTTCAAAGCATGTGTGATCATCGCGCGCAGGTCATCGTGCATGATGAGGAGCACCTGGCACATCTGGCGTCGCTGTTCAACAACACCAGGTACAGCGACATGGTGTTGGTAGCGGAGGCCCCCTGGGCTTATGTGGAGGGAACGCCCGTGCGCAGACGCTTCCACTGCCACCGCGCCATCCTCGCCAGCCGCTCCTCCTACTTCGACCGCATGTTCGGCTCCGGTGCGCGCCCGGCTTGCCCGGCGGCTGCACTGCCACCTTTGACATGCCACATCAGGACCAGATCAGTCTAGACTGCTCAAGCAATAGTAAATTTGTGGAAGGCCCAGTACAGCTGCTGGGGCATAACAGCATCGCGATGGGCTAGTGTCTTTGCTGTGCCTTCCCTCCATTTAGGCTTCCAAGTTGACTTCAGTTGGCCGTTTATCTGTTTTTCAGCCAGCGCTGAAGGCTCTGAACAAAGTCATTCATCACGATGATCCAGATACAAAAGGCAGTCCCTGATAGAGCAGAGGCAAGTGCTAGGTCTGCCTCCGCCAGACGCATGCTGGCGCATATGTCACCCAAAAAGCAAAAAGAAAAAGCACTGAGGTTCGAACCGTGGAACTGTTGGCGCTAGGCATGCGGGAGACGGCGGAGAGCGAGGTGGTGTTGCCGGACTGTCCCCCCGAGGCTCTTGAGGCTGTGCTGCGCTTCTGCTACATGGGCGAGTGCCGGCTGCCGCGCCGCGACATGCTCAGCCTGCTTGTGCTCGCAGACAGACTGGACATTCCTGACCTCACCGCCCTCGCAGAAAAGGTGCGCGCTTAGCAGTTTCAGGCTGTACCGCACTCCGAAATATGCTGCAAAGTTGGTGCAACGCACTATGTGCACTTGAGGTAGCCGAGTGGGCTGGGAACAAGCGTGTAGTCAAGTATTGGTAGGACTCAGACATACTCGGGTTTTCTGGCTGTCCTGGTCCGTGAAGATGGTGAAGGTCTCCAACTGATTACTGCAGCATGCAATGAGACAGTACTTGCGATGTTGTCTTAGCTCTTGGGCAAAGCCAGCATGGCAATAAATTGACTCATTGCGTGCTTCAGATTCGCAGCAGGCTTCTGAGCCTCTGAGGTGCCCTTTTGGGCATCTTCAAGATATCAGCTTGTCCATGTCTCTTCAGAGCGCTGCATGACCCAGCTTTATATTCTGTCCAGCAATTAAGGCATGGGAAAGAGTGGGGTCTGAATGGAGTCTGTGTGTGGTGCGTCAGGTGGTGTTGAACAATGTCAACCAGGACACGTTTGGGGACTATCTGGACGTGGCATCTTCTCGGCGGCTGCAGCGGCTGGAGGCCAAGTGCATCGACTTCCTGCTCACCAACTTTGAAAAGGTGCGCAATTATCACCAATCGTTCATTGCAATTTTTGTGCAACGCATGTTGCTTATGAAAGGCATGCACAAGGAGACGGATGTTGTGGCCATGGAGGCTTCAGTCTGTGCTCAAGTCGGACTGTTGGGCGCCAGTGAGGCAACAGGGACATGCTTGGTAAGACGGCTGGTTCTGGTCTGCTTCTGGGTACCACTGGCTTGGAGACCCCGGTAGAACAGTAGCAGCTTCGCCAACCTGGCGTGTGCAGGTGTAGCTTCACTTGCATGCAACGTCAGCTTGCCTGTTGTTAATGCATGTGCCGCCGCAGTCCTGGTGACTGCCTCGTCTTGGGTGACGCATGAGGCGGTGCCCTTAGTAGGGCAGCCGCCGCAATATGGCATTTCTCCTTCCCTGGGGTACCTTCTCGGGTAATTCGAGAAGTTCTCATGGATGTTCTGACATCGCTCCTGTAGCATCTCAAGGAAGGCGCATCATGGAGTTGCTGACAGAGGCACTTGCTGAGACAGCGTTGACAAAAGAAAATTGCCGAGACAGCAGCTTAGATATTGAGAAACGCCTTGCATTTGGTGCGCGCAGGCGGCGACTCAGGAGACGTTGAAGCGGCTCAGCCTGGAGACTCTCCTGGCGGTTCTGCAGAGCGACAATCTGCACGTGCCGAGTGAGATCCACGTCTTCCATTCCGTCCTCTCCTGGCTCGACGCCGACCCCGCCCGCAAAGCCGCCGCTGCCCAGGTGCGCCGATGTTCTTTTTTTCCTGCTGCAGATTTCCTCCAAGGCAAATAGGCTCTGCTGCAAATCCCTCTGCAAAAGAGAGGATTACACATAGTAGCAATTCACACCAGCGCAGAGTGGTCTGATATAGAGTACGTGTAGGAAAAGCAAGGACCGGGAAGAAGGCTTGCTGTACTAGCTACCGGCTGTGCAATGCTGTCGCGTGAAGCACACGATTTGAATTCTTGCCGGCTGCATGTAATGACGGTCTTGCTGAAGACAAGCTACATGCAACTGATGCCCCGTGTGCTCCAGCCTGACTGTCATCAGTGGAAGCAGATGAGAAGTTTCATCCTGTGCTCTGCGCTCAATACGAATCCCATTTGTCATATGCTGTGCATGTGTCCTATGCTGTGCATCCAGCTAGTCGCTCATCATCTGCCTGAACAAAACGTAAATGTGTACCAGTTTGTCATTGCACATTGACGCGGTTCTGTCCCTTGCAAATGGCAGCAGCGGGCAGAGCTTGCATAATGGTGTGGTCACATGGATCCCGCAGGTGCTGCAGCTGGTGCGGTTCCCCACAATGACTCAGGCGGAGCTGTGCCAGGTGGGGGACCACCCCCTCGTCGCGGGGGACCCTCTTGTCCAGGTGCGCCACCTGTCGCAATCACCTTGCAATAAAAAAAAGGATAGCACAATGGGGAATCGAGCGATTGACCTGTCATGATCGGCTCTCAACACAGGATGCCTGTAAATTTAAATTAATTAGCTTGGTCTACCCTTTTCTTGGGAGTCAGACAGCTTAGGCCGCGGGCTGCTTGCATAAAAAGTAAATAAAAAATCGCATGTCATCTGACCCGATCCTCTGGGCGTCATAATTCCTGTATTACCAACTTGCTCTGCTGCACCTTAAAGGAAACAAGGAGTCACCCTACAAAGTCAAGGAGCTGCCACCCAGAATGGCTGTGTGCGGGGACAACATAATGTGATGACAAATACTCTCATGTGCTGCGCAGGAAATGCTGCTGCGAGCGTTCATCCACGTGTGCAACCCGCCGCAGCCGCACGCGCTGCCGCCAGAGATCTTCTCCATGACTGTCGAGGCGGCTGAGGAGGCCGCCCCGTTGTACCGGCCGCGCGCTCTCACCGCGGCCGCCGCGTTCGAGTTCACCGGGGCGCTGCAATTTTGGCGCGTGCCGGTGTCGGGCGTCTACCGCATCACCGCGCGCGGCGCCAAGGCGGCCGACGGCGCCTGCCGGTGCGCGTTCCCTCTCGCTCTAAAATTCTGCACCCTCCTTGAGAAATTTTGTCACCTTGTTGCCATTACAGAGCTGGTCAGCCCAGAGGCCATAGGGCACCACAGGTGTGCCAAGAAATCAAGATTGAGCCTCTGATAGCATGCTTTGGTGTCCAGAACCCCGGCTCCCAGTTGTTATTGTGGTGCGGCGAGTTCCAGACGTGTGCTTGCTGTTGCACTTGTGCCTTGCAGTTTTGGCCACGCCAGAGCAGCAAGGACTGAACCAGCCAGTAAATCTACCGTCTGGAGGCTCTAGCATTGCAAGTATGACTGGGAGTACTGCAGGGTACTAAGGACAATGCAAGATGTGTAGAACGCTAGGAGCTTCACCCTGTGCCTGAACTTGCGCTTCGGTGCCACTATCACGTGCAATTGCCCTGCGGTGTGTCTTTTAGAGTGTTCTGGGCACTGCATCCCCTCAGTCTGAAGCACATATCGCTGGGCTGTAGCTTGTGACGGTGGCAGGCATCTAATTAAGAATGAAGGTGTAATCACCGGCAGCTGCCAGCACTTCGCAGATTGCTGCAGGCGTCCTGAGCCATTCTTGACAGGGCATGCAGCCCTCCCTGCTTTGTGTTTCTATTCCCATGGGTCTGAATGGTCCTGCCTACTTTCCAGGCATGGCGGTGCCTGTCAATCTTGCAGGGAAACCCACCCCACGGAAATAGTACTGAAAAATAAATTTACCTTGCTGACAGTGTGCTGCCTCTCCGATCGTCCTGTGGCTGCCTGTTAGTCCTGCAGAACTATTGGAGGTCCGCTTACTGTTGAAGGCCCGGCGATGACACAAACTTTGCTTTTTTTTTACGGTCGGCTCTGTTGCGCGCGCAGGTGCGGCGGTCGGGGGGCGATCCTGAGCGGCCTATTTAGCCTTGAGAAGGGGCAGCAGCTGCGCGTGCTGTGCGGGGGCATGAGCGCGCGCGCACCCCACGGCAACTCCGGCGGCGGCGGCGGCACTTATGTGATTGTGGAGGACGAGGACGAGCCGCTCATTGTTGCCGGCGGCGGCGGCGGCACCCGGTGAGGAATTGTTTCCATGCGTTGTCATTATGTCAAACACACTTACATTTCCTCCCCTGCAGTGCCTTGTTTGGTTTGGTGGGCGAGAGACTTTATTGACAGGACTCAGCGGCTATTTAATTGGCCTTTTATGTTTCAGACCTCGTCTCATCTGTGTTATAATCTGCCCATAGTGTCTGACCGACGAAAAATCCTCTCAAGCGACTCAAAAAGTGCATGCACACTTGGCCAGATTTTCCTGCAAGGGTCTTTCTGGGTAAAATGAATTTTGGTTTTGTTCTGTACTCTTATTGCTCTCTGACGGTGATAATGTTGCCTTGGCAGGGGCGCGGAGCATGATTTTGATGGGCTGGATGCGTCGCTGGAGGAGGATGCGATGGACAGCTGTTGCACCAACCCCTCCGAACAAGGGCTGGGCGGCCAGTATGGCTGCGGCGGCACCGGGTGCGCGCACACTCATATACTTTCTTGACACCTCTTCACCCTTGCATGCCCTTGCATCCAGATCAGCCCTATAAATGTGGCATGCAACCAAGACAGGGAGGCAGAAAGGGATGTCAGACTCGGTACTGGGACTGGGGATACCCACAACCTGGAAGTGTTCCAAGGCACAGTTAATTCCTGCAGCACTCCTTTTCTGTGTAATCTCTCCGACTGTTGTGCAGCGTTTCCATCTTGTTTGCATGGCAGGGCACTATCTGATGATTTTATCACTTCAGGTGCATTCCAGCTAGTGTGTGATTCTCAGGTGCAGCTGTCTGCACACGAGGCTAGGGTAAGTAGCAAAAGAGAAAAGCTTGACTGGAATTGAGTGCGCGATTTGATCAGGTCGCCGTATTTGGGGCTGGGCGGCGGCGGCGGCGGGTACAGGCATCCGGGGGCGGGAGGGAACGCAACGTCAGCCAACGGGCGCTCCCTGTGGGCGAGTGAGTCAGCAGACGCGCACTGCGCCGAGTACGGCGGCTTCGGCGGCGGCGCCGGCGGCTGCGGCGGCGGCGGCGGTGGCGGCTTCTCAGGTGCTTGTTTTGTCGTTTCCTTTTAGGCAGGGACGGGCCAGACAGGAAGCTTCGGTTGGAGGCAGTGCTCTGTAGGAGGCGTGGACGAGGTTGAGGTGCTGGAAATTGCAGCACCTGTCCTGCACCTGCCGCCACCAGGGTGTCTTCCATAGAGCACTGCCTTCCAGTGCAGCCATCTCTCTGGCTTCTCCCTTGCTTGCTTCTCATGCCCTGTAAGGAGAACCTGCGCATGCCTTCAAGAAATACGGCATAACTGGGCAGGTTGGGGTGTTATCAGCCGCCAAACTTGATGCAACAAAATTTCCAAGCACAACAGCTTTCACCAACCTCGCTTAGCACCTAAACACCGCGCCTACCACAGGCGGCGGAGGCGGTCCCGGGGGCGGCGGCGGCGGCTCGTTCATACACTACGACGCGTTGGACATCAGTAAGGAGGTTGGTCACGAGGGCCACGGCAGTGCAGAGGTCGTCTACGTGGCGCCCTCGGCCCGCAGCCTACGGACCCAGATCCTGGAGCACTCCGCGCTGCGGTCGGTAAAGTCCGCGCCCGCCGCCAAGCTCGGCCCCAACCGCTGGGGCTTCTGACCCTTGATGGTCACGCCCCGTAATGGCCGTGCACCGTAAAACAAGGCAGCGGCACCGTACGCTTGCGGCTTCCTCACAGACGCACGTTGTGGAGAAGATCTGCCACCCTCAGGTCTGGCAGTGGTTTGCTCTGCTGCTGGAGGCCTCTCTGCCATTGCAGAGGTCTGTTTGAGGGTGGCTGCCCAGTCCAGTAAGCCGGGAGGCATGTGCAACAGGGACGTCGCCTGTTAGCAACAAAGCTGGATCAAACCTTACACTGGGCACAGCAGGAGGGGTCAAGAGGTGGCTAGGAACATACCTCTGCATGCAAGGAGCAGCTGTGCCATTGCCGGTGCAGTAGGTTCCACACAGCTGCACAGTACTGCAGTGTCAAGGAATGCACACGGATATGCCAATGGGTGACCTTTTTGTCCCTCATAGCAGAGTAGCAATGCGTTCTTTGGATGTTTGATGTGCCCTGTCTCTGCATGGGGCAGAACGGGCTAGCAGGCTGCCCCTAGTCCCTTTGCATAAAAGACGAAGAGATTAATTCCCCGTCTCCAGGATTTTGAAGAAGGGCCAAGCAGCATGATGGTTCGATTGGAACTTGAGCTGAGCAGTGGGTGTTGCCCTGAGGCAAACCTTGCATCCTGTCGCGACAAAAAAATTCTAGTTTGGGCAGCAACTGTTCTGCAGCAGATACTGAAGAGTGAAAAGAGTGGTGTCTGGCAAGATTCCCCTGAAGCAATGTGATCAGATCAGGTTTGGCCCCTGTACAGTTTTTTTGTCGCGACAAACAATTGACACGCTAAAGGGTGCTCACAGGAATCATCTATGGTTTTTGAGCCTCTTGTCGGGAAGGGCGGTGGGTGATTCGGGCAAGCAGAGGTTATGAGGCTGTGTGAACTTGCTTGTGGGAACTCTTTCAGGCACGGATGGTGCCTATCACAACTGCGGTGATTACTTTTTTGCACCAAAAAGCCTTTCCTTTGCCTGAACATTCCACTGGGGCCACTGCGCAGCATGCTCTTCTTGTGGGTGATGCTCGGCAGTGGGCCTGAAACAGCACGAGGAGAAATTGAGTTGATATGAGGTGCAGTAACTTTGAGAGGGAATTTTATGCGCGGAGGTATTTGCATGGACTGGAATTTGATGTATAGGGGAAACTGGTAGTGACACATTGGTCACTAGCCTCATTGCAGCAAAAATAGCAAACCTTCCCCAGGGGTTTTGTCCCTGTGCCAATGTCCTAACCAAGGATGACTTAATATACACCTGGTTATAGGCAAACTCTACAAGTGCGCGCTGTTGACAACGCTAAGGAAGCAAGTGCTGTTGTCACTTGCGCCCGCGTGTTGTAAATATATGTCTTCAGGATAGGGCATCGGTCATTGCTGGGTAGTGCATGCGAAATGCAAACACAAGCCTGTCCGCGCGCCTTAAAGCAGGCAGGATCGTGTACGTGAGCACTCGGCGCGTTGATGTACTGATACAGGCATGGTTTAAGTGCGCTCCAGGCGCCTTGCTTACTATTGTTTATTCTGGCGTTGCTCTCGCTGTTGTGTGCAATTTCTTATTTTGACAGATATTCTTATGTGCTGCATGAAGACAAGTGCTTTCTGATCTGCCATGCGTCGTGTGAGGTTGGAGTTTGAGTGTGTGAATATAAACAGCTGCTAGGATAGCGCTATTGTCTCTGCATATATATATATTTCGTCCCCCCGTCTGCTTGTTTTGAAGCCCTGGAGATTGTAAAACACTTGGGCAGGATCTTTTCAGCTGGCTCAGAGGCTTGTATCACACAGAAGCATCTCCATTCTATCCACAACACTGGAAACACATCATATGATCCACGCTGCCCAGTGATAGCAGTCCATTCTACAGGGTGTAGGTGCATGCAGATGCTACATGCTGAAGCATGATCGGCACTCAGGATGCCTTGCAATTGCTTGACCACATATTGAAATGTACGTCCAGACACTAGAGCCCAAAGTGAAATGTGGAGGCCTCGAGCTTCCCCAGATGCTTACACCCCCTTACGCTATGCCAAATGCTGGCAAGCCAAGTGGGACACAGCTGACACATGCAAGATAGTCACGTTCGAGACAGCCATCTGATCACAATCGTTCAAGCTCCTTCACTAGAAGTATTCTGTCTTCAGCAAATCCCTTCCTTGAGCCAGTCACGCTACTATAAGCACAAAAGAGATAAAGAGGGTTCTCTACCACCAAAGGGATCAGCGATCAAGCTCCAGAGCTCCAGTAGCCAATCACATGAAGAGCACAATGCATCGACACCGCCCACGTCTGCTGTCACTGACAGCCGAACACCAAACGTTCAAGCACGAAATCACTGTCTCAACAACCCCTATGAAAACACAGCAAGACCAACGCCTGCTCTGGCGCCATCCCTTTTGCAAGGGAGTACCTTTCCAAATAACCAGGACACCAAGCGCCTGATCTGACGCTCCTGAAGTGGAACGCCTCCCGGTGCCTGATCTGGCAACGCCCGGCCGGTGGCAAAGGAAACGCCATCGCCGACGCGACCAGCGCCAGATCTGGCCCCGCTCTGCCGGCGACGAAGAAATACGCCTCCGCGAGTGCATATTATTTCACTTCTTGCGGCCGCCACGCTCGCGCACGGCGAGCGAGAGCATGGTCTCGGGGCCGACGTTGTAGAAGGCGAGGGTGTTTTCGTCGCGCAGGACGCCCACGCCGTCGCGGCTGATGCGCTGCTTGTTGGCGGCCAGCTTGAGCACGTCGGCCAGGCGGGCCTTGATGTCGCCCACGCTGTCTGTGAGCGAGGAGACCTCCACCTCCAAGATCTGCCCGTTTAGCGCCTCGTTGTCCGCCGCGTCGGGGCACAGCACGCGAACCTGCTCGCACGCCATGCACCCCCGTTCAGTGTGGTTTTACAGCCTCCAAACGCCATCGCCAGACAACCCAAAATCCTACTTGTCACCTTAGTTGCAGTGTAATCAAGATGGCATAGAAGACATAAAGGCATTGCAAGCTCCAGGGAAAGAGAAATGGGTGCCTGAAATGCCTGAACGGTTGGAGTTGTACCAAGGTTCCAGCCACTTGGCTCTTGGATCCCGTAAAACACTTGAAAGCCTACCAAGCATTCTCCTGGACTGTGATAGTCTACAATACAGAACAGGCAGCTTGCAAACCTTGGATTGGCCGGGGTGAGCATCCAAGAACTCCTCCTCCAGCTGCAGCACAAAGTCCGTGCGAGCGCGCTTCGCCTCGGGCTCCGGCCCAGACGGCGGCGGCGGCAGGCCTCCCGCCGACGGCGGCGGGGGCGGACCTCCCTGCCCCGGCGGTGGCGGCCGGGGGGCCCCCGGCGGAGGGAACGCCATCGGCGGCCGCGGAGGGAACGCGCCGAGCGGGGCAGGGAATGCACCCGGCGGGGGGAGACCGTAACCATAGGCGCCCGGCTGCGGCATCTGGTGCGGGTACTGCGGCATCGCCGGCGGCGGCGGCCGCATCGGCTGCGGCGCAATCTGCGCGGCAGGGAAGAAAAAAGCATGTCAGAAATGCTTGCCACACGAGGCTTGCGGTCTAGCATGCTTAGAAATTGGCCGATTCCGCTGAGCAACTTGAACAGACGCAACAATTAAACTTCATATTCTGCCAGACCAAAGGAACCTAATTCTGGAAGTCGAGAAGACAATGGCAGCAGGTAGAACCACGAAAGCCCCTTGAAAGCAGGAACATCAACATCTCTGAAAACAGCTGAAGGGTGCTATGAGCTCTGTGAAATTCATGCCTTCAACAGGAGCCTTCAACTTGACTGACCATTGGCTGAATGGCAGGACATCAAGCAGAGATGCACCTGCTGTGGTGGCGGCCGGGCGGCCGGGGGAGGCGGCAGCGGATTGGCGGCCGGCCGCGGCGGTGGCGGCAGAGCCACGGGAGGCGGCGGCAGAGAGACCGGCCCGGAGGAGGGCCCTGTAGGCAGCGGCCCCAGAATGGGCTTGGGCATGACACCGTCCGGCTCCTTCCGCTTCAAGTCCTCTGCTCTCTGCTCGGCAATCGCCCTCACCTGCGCATCGAGCAGTTAATCAATTGATGTGGTTCTTGGAGCTTCAAAACATCCATTCAGCATGCCCATTGAGGAGAACCATCTATGTCTCACCTGCTTTCTCATCATGAGAAAACAAACGGAGCGCCGCTATTTTTGCGGGATGACTGCGGCAGCTCTTGCAAGCGATCTAATACTCACTGTTGGTGTTGGTGCTTTTGACATATGCCATCAGCAAGCCCACAGAAGCGAGTGTTGCTCGGTCAATCAGCCATTTTCTGAGGCATGCCAAGGCTTGTAGTAAGAAGCAACAGAGGATGTATGATATATTGCAAAATGATTGCATGAAAAATGTCTCTGCACCTGTAACAAGGGATCTACCTAATGTGTACTGGCGACAGCTCCTCACAAAGGGAAACACAGCGTGTTCCAGCAGACTCATGTGCAGCTACTCCAGATTCCACTGCTCTGCTACATGACAATGCTAACAAAGGCTGCCAATCCTTTGTGAAGGGTAGACCACCGCAAACAACAGACATATCCGCACATCCTGCTGAACGCGAGAGAGCATGCCGGGACTGAAAACGGGCAACATGATATACGCTCGCCCCTTCTTCTCACAGCATTCTGGCAGCAAGACTAAGCTCCCCAGCTCTTCACACATAGTTGAGATGATATTCATCCGCAATAGAGAGCGGTGCCCACCTGGTTCTGCAGGTCCTGGCCGCCCATGGTGGCGCCGTCCCAAGCAACCGGCCGATCACCGCCGCTGATCTTGCTGTCCTTGATCGACGCCTCCACAATCGACGACACCTCCTCCTGCGTCGACCCTGCGCAATCAAATATGCACACCCTTACTAATTTTGATACGTGGGCCAAGCACCCACATAGGACGTACGCGCTCAGGAGGTGCTTCTTTGACACCAGCATGCCTGAAGGAAGCTGCACAGGTGGAGCTAGGAAACCATGCATCAACCCTGAAGACACCATGCATTGCCTGCATCAATGATGGGCCTCGGGCCGACACAGCACCTAGGTTTCAATGCATGCATGCATGCGGCTATCACGACGGATGAAAGCGCCCCTTTCCCAAGCCTTTGCAACTACTGACAAGGCTCCAAGGAATGCTCTCATTCCTGATGACGACGCACACATGCACGCACGTGGGGACCCCACTAAGACTCAAATCCACCTCGCCTGCTGGGCTTCTTAAAATACCCACTATTCATCTTAGAGACATCAAAACAGGTCTGCTGTGCTCAGCAGTCCACAAAGCAACGAACGCCTTTAGATGCTTAACCACAGCCGTCCAACGAACACACTTTTTGCAATAACCGTCAGGAGGCTGCAAGACAGACGCGCAAACGCACCAAAGACGTCGGGGCGCGCTTTGGCGAGGCCCATGAGGTTGCGGCCAATCTCCTCGTCGCTCGCCTTGGTGGTCTCGCGGATCTTGGCCATCATAATCGCGCGCTGCTCCTGGTAGCGCGGATCTATCAAGCTGATGCGCATGTGCTCCGCCATCTCGTCCACCGGCACCATCTCCCCGGTGATCGGCGAGACCACGTACTTGGCCGCCTCCGCCGCGCGCGACCTGTGCCGGGGGAATAGTCATCATCAGTCATGCACAAGCGGTGCGAAACGGCATGCAAGGCACTTTGCTGATGGGCGCTAGCTCCTGTCTCCTGCTCAGCCTCTTCTGGCTCTGCAGGTACGCAAGCTATGATCTCCTACAGACTTCCCTGTAGTGACTTCCCTTCTTTCCTTCCTATTCCTGTGCAGTGGATGGTAAGATATACTGCTAAAAATAAGCGCAGTATTGATCTCAGACTGCCGCCAATCCATCCTTTGCCCCCGGTGCAAGTGAGGATGTCCAATGAGGGTTGCCATGGAAGCGGTGGCAGTGTGGGACACTTCTGCGTACAGTGGCATGCTTGAGAACAAAACAAGTGCCTCTGACAGAAATGCATGAGCAGGATCTGGCTATGTTTATCCAGAGCTTTGACAAGGTCTGGCACGCTCAAACTGCATCGCAGGGCGTCATTGATTGTAAGAGAAATGTCACTGGCATCACTCAAAGCACTGTGCCGGGTGAGCCGGGTTTGTGCTAAAACTGCGCCAGGGGCTTGATCTTGCACTGTAGAACGTTCTCCTGCCAGCGCGTGTATGGCCACGGAAGGAGAGAAGAGATCAGTGCACGCGTCTAGCTCCAGATTCTATTGCAAAGAGAGGCAGCCGTCACACATTGCACGAGAAGAAGAAACCAGTGACAATGGAACAAAGGAGAGTGCTGGCTGCGCACCTGGGGTCGGGCCGCTTGTAGTCGCGCACGATGCGGATCTGCTCCGGCTCCGGCTCTGCCTCGATCTCCATCACGTCGTCGTCGGCCGCCGCCGGTGCCGGTGCCGGTGCCGGTGCCGGCCGCGCCGCGCCGTTGGCCGCCGCATTCGCCTCCGCAAGCATTGCCCTCTCTGTCTCATCCATCTGCACCTGCAGGCAACCCCCTTGAACATTCAGGCAAAGCCAGGAGGTCTTACTCTAGGACCAAGAAAAAGAAACTTTTTATAACAACTGGATGGAAAGCTTTAGAATGGTACACATGCCCTGGATCTGCCGATAGATGACAATTGCAAGCAAGCTGCTTGTGTCCCTTAACCCCACTCGTCCCCGTAACAAATGCAAGAGTGGGATAAGATCTCATGTGAATTGCTTGCAGTGACATCAAGGGACAACTTCATGCCATCCATGCATGGCCAGGACCAAGATCACAGGCACGCAACCTACAATATCAAAATACTCTAACTACATCACATCCATGACCACTGCCAAATGGGCGAGGAAGGGGAAGAGAAATATCCCACCTTCTGTTTCCCGGCCTCGCCCTCTGCTGCAGCCGCCTCCTCTTCTTCCTCATCCTCCAGCTGCTGCGCTTTGTTCAGGAGGACGACGTCGCGCTGACTCATCGGCGGCGGCAGCTCAGCGTCCTCGTCAGCGTAGAAGTCAATCGTCTCCACCACCACAAAGTCATGCCTGCAGCGAAAATTTTTCCTTCAGACACCTTTTCCATTTGAAACAGTTCAAAATTAATAGCCAAATATTAATGTCAAAGCTGTGCGACCTGCTATCCCTTCTGAATAGCAATCAAAATCATCAATCGAATCAGGCCCATCGCTATTGATGCA
This sequence comes from Coccomyxa subellipsoidea C-169, assembly GCF_000258705.1. NCBI lineage: Eukaryota > Viridiplantae > Chlorophyta > Trebouxiophyceae > Coccomyxaceae > Coccomyxa > Coccomyxa subellipsoidea. Next base: position 432,561 of record NW_005178021.1, read on the forward strand.
GACTCCACACATCCCACCACAAGCGATCCCTAGACCATGTACAGGCTTCACCATGACATCCGGAGCAAGGAATAGTCCACATCCTTCTTGGCCCGTGGGTGCATGTGGAGGCATGCACAACAGGCATGTCTCTGAAGGACATGCACCATGCTGCATTCAAAAGGTCATTGCCGTGAGAAGGGTGCAGGCTATGGTGCGCACCAGTCAACGGCCTGCATGGCTGCCCTCTCAGCCTCAATCTGCTCAGCGGCTGCCTTGTCCTGAGCCTCCTTCACCTTCTCGTACTCCAGCCTCCTCAAGCACCGCTCCAACAGCGCCGTCCTGGACATTTCAGATTTTGAACTCAAACGGGTTTTCTCATGTGAAGCCTCTCCCCCTCTTTGAGAGGCCCCACAGCCCTTTGTTGATTCGCTGATACCTGGTGCGCCAAATATAAGGGTCTTGGGGAGGAGCAGGAACTAAGCCTGGAAAATTGCCTGGAAACGGGCGGCCGTTGATTGGCTAGTGAACAAATGTCACTGGCACTGCTCAATGCACTGTGCCGGGTGAGCCGGGTTTGTGCTAATACTGCGCCAGTGGCTTGATCTTGCACTGTAGAACGTTCTCCTGCCAGCGCGTTTATGGCCACGGAAGGAGAGAAGAGATTAGTGCTCGCGTCAAACTCCATACTCCAAGCCGCATATTTCTAACAGCAACCATCCTCCCCAACATTTACATTTCACCAATGGAGTCACTCTCAAGATAAAAAGGAAGGAAATCTTATCTATCAGAATGTGTCTCCACAGTAGATTGCAGACACTCTACAACAAGACCAGAGAAGCCTCTCATGCTTGCACCCAGCAAAGAATAGTAACTGTGCAGGGACAACGCCTGATGCTGGGTGTTTCCAGATAATCCAGATCCCTGTCGGGCTCTATCTTGTGCCGCGCGAGACCAGTAGGTGGTAGGGGGCCGCACCTGTCAGTGCAGTTGCGCCGCAGCTTATCCATGACGCCTTTGGGGGGCAGCAGGACCTTCTGGTAGGCTTCGCAGAGGGCGCTGAAGTAGCCGAAGAGGGAGTGGGTGGGCTTCAGGAAGTTGAAGTGCAGGTTGCCTGCCTCCTTGGTGGCCAGCCCCGACAGGAACGCCTTCCCGTTGCGCGCCACAAACTGCGCCGTCAGCCGGATGTTGTCCAGATCGGACGCAGTCAGGCCCTCGGGTGTCGGCACCTGCGCACGCATGCAAGTCATTATTTATTAGCAATGATCCCTTTCACGCTAATCCTGCCAAATGGCGCACGCACGCAATTCATTGCATATTATTATGTTATGACCAGTTTGTGGCACAAACACATGCGTGATGTTTGATATGTATGCTAGCTGTGAGAAGGCTAAGCACCACACGTATTTGTATACCACATGTCTGTGTGCATCCTTTGCAAATTCTGACTGGTAGGATGTGAAGGCTTTTGCGTTGCCCGCGACAATATAAACCTCCACCTAGCACGAGGCGAAAGTGCTTGGATGCCCACAGCACTCTCACATATTCACGAAGTGGCAAATTGTACGCTGCCTGCTCCTCAAGCATGCAGGATGATGGCGCAGAATGACATCACGCTGCCTCTTACAAGAGGGTACAGATGGCTCACCGAGTACTGGTCCGGCTCTGGAGGCTCCAGCGGCTTTGCAGCCGCAGTGGACACGATCGCAGCCGGCTGCTGTGCTGCGGCGGCCAGCGCATCCGCCTGTTGCTGCTGCTGCGCTGCACTCGCCGGCGCTCCATCCGCCCCTACAGACTTCTGAGCCTCTGTGACCTGTGCATGCCGGACAAAGTTCTGCTTATCTCCTTGCTTCCGACGCCCTCTGAACATTTTTTTTTAATGTTTGTCAAAGAACAGACATACGCAACAATACTAGGAGAAAAGACAAGTGCATGAGAGACATTGGGGGAGTCACAGTGGGTCCGACCAAATTGCCAGGCACAACTGGTTGCAAGGTTTATGGTGGGATGAGGACAATCACCCTGAAGCGGTAGTAAGCATGGTAGGGATCGGTGGACCGCAGGAAGTTGAACTTGACGTTATTGGCCTCATTGGCAAGGATCTTCTTCTCAAAGGTAAGACCTGCACAAGTTGGCCAGTGCCCACTCTATCATGACCTAGCTGAGGTGCTGATGAACGGTGCTGCTTTTTTTAATTAGCCTACAATCATGCATGCTACATACAAGATGTCGCGTAAGATGTCAGTGGCAGAAAATGCTTTCAAAGTAATTTGTGAATCCCATCCAGGTGCTCACAAGAAGTACAAAGGCGTATGAGAAGGCCAAAGCTTTTGTTCTATATATTTTAAAAAAGTCCAGAAAGTTCTTGATATTAATTTAGAAAGTGTGCTCACCATTTCTGCCAACAAAGTCTGCTGTCTTGTCCACAATCGCTCGGATGTCTGGGGGAGGATGGATGAGACCGATCGCCCGTGTCTGCGTGTCCACTGACTTGACTGCGCTGAGATTAGGCGTGGGCAGTACTGTCCTTGCCTCACCAACTGCCACGATCGCTCCATTCCCCACACTCAGGTCTTGCAGCTGCTGCTCAGCCTGCGCGACGCCCGCCCCACCGTTCTCTACCATGCCGCCGGAAGGCTACGCAAGGCCTTCGCCAGAATTTCTTATGAACTCATGCAGCCACAGCCGAACACCTCCAGGACAAGAGATGTTTCTAGATGCGCAGCCAGCAAAATATCAGGACTGATAGCTGCCCTTATCTTTTGTCAGACTTATTCAGTGAGTTTTACAGACGCGATGAAAAAGATAAAGTGTAATGTATGTTTGCGATGGAATGAAATGAATGATATCTTCGATCAGTGCCACACAGCCAGTCTGCAGGGAGGGCAGGCTATGATCCCGATGCACCAGACATTTCCCCAACTTACTTTCAGAATCAACGCAAAACACCACCTTTAATCTTGCTTGTTCCTATCGTAGTGTCTTTATAAGTGGTTTTGCAGTGCAGAAGGCCACTAGTACCCTGGGCTTTGACTGTACCTGTCGATCCCACCAGCAATAAAGATTCTTCTAAAATCCTCATCAAGAGCATAAGGTGCATGCCAGACTCTTTCAAACTTGTGTATCAGTTCCGATTCCAGTCTTTAGTGCTAGCATTGGGGCGAAATATCCCTAGCCTGCAGTCTTCGTAGGTTAGATCAGATCAAAAGTTGATGGGATCTCTGCTAAGACGTCTTGGGGCGAGCATAACCCGTCTAATAAGTTCCAGAGAGCTCGTTGGACGCGACATCCACGGGAACAAGTACTACAGGTGCTTTGCTGGCACCGTTATTCCGAACTGGGGTAGAAACTCTACAGTCCTCCTGGGCTGCGGGCTCCTGGGCGCCTGACAAACTGCCTGCACAAAGTCCAGGGTCCTGATATGCCATGCAAAAAAAGCATACGCGATTATCTGCTATGCATGCATGCAGGTGGCCTGACACAAACTTGCATGGCGAGCCGATTGAGAAGCGGATCATAAAGACGCCAGACGGCCGCTATGATCCGATCCTGGTGCCGCCAGAGTGGGTGCAGTGGCTGAAGCAGACGCGCGGCGAGCCGCCTTCCCCAGAGGAGATCCTCCAGTGAGGCCCTGTCCATGTTTTCTTCAATTAAATTGCCACTGAAAGGGCATATGTGGTAGCAATATTGTTCCCCAAAGGCATCATTAGGACACAGCGTGCCAATCGCTCGACCTATGTCTGTAGAGGAGGAAGTAGGCATCACGCGCGCAGGAGCCTGTCGATGCTTACCTACTCCTTGGTCATAGGCTTTGCAGCAAACAAATACACAGTAGTGTCAGCCACACAAGAATGAGATACTTTGCTCCTTCACACCAGGATGGAGGCAAAGCGGCAGGCCATAAGGGGCAGAGCAGCTGCGCTGGATGCGGCGGAGGCGCAGCGCAGGTTCCAGGAAGCTACGCTGGGGCAGCAGGCGGAGCAGGCGGGGGGACCCAACCAGGACCGCTTTGTGCAGCAGCTCACCGGACGGGTGCGACTGCACGCAAGTTCTTACTGATCTGATGACATGCTTTTCCTGCCAAGAAGCAGGATGCAGCCGCAGACAAAGTGCAGTGAAGGGCTGCCAACATGATGCACTCGCCAGATCCAGGCAAGACCCAATCAACCGTGGGCACGGTACTTAGCATATAAACCCCCGGCAGCCGGGGCAAATCATTGCTTACACTTTACAAAAGAACAATGCATTGATGTGTACACAATGCAGATCATCAAGGCCAGTGTCAATGAAACCTTGTGTTCTCCTTTTGCTGCAATTGCTTGTGGATTGGCTTTTGGCGTCAGCGTATCAAGCACATTGCGCAAGCTTGCATGCTGGAGTTGAGTGCTTGAGGGAGCACTCGAGAGAGTTTTTCAGTGTTTCTGTGCTTACTGTGTGGGCGGTGAAGCATGCAGGTGAAGATTCTTCGCTTTTACAGCTGCCGCAAAGGAATCATTAAGAGGCTGCACGAAAGGAGGGTTCTGGGAAAGAACACCCACGGTGTGATGGTATTCGTGCAGGGGTATGCGGCCGAGGATGGAGCAGGAGTGTCTCAGCGGCGCAGTTCCCAAAGCAGCAGCGATCCACCTCCAGATGGACAAAGACCCCAAAGACCAACCGATGGAGGCAAGGACAACTTTCAGGCTGATGTGTGGAAGCCAGGGGGCTGACAGGCACTGGCTTTCTGGGCCACGAAAGGTGTTCCTTGTGTTCCGGCCAATTCATAGTTTTGTCAATTTCCTAAGGCAGAATTCTTCCTCAGCTACAATTGTAAGATTACTCAGGCTGGACAGAGTTGTAGGGTTACTCAGACGTCTGGACAGTCATGACGCATCGATAATGACGACGCTTGGACACTCCTGGACTGAGATGTGCAATCGCGGGAGCTGAGGGTTGCAAAATTGCTATTTGATGCGTCGAACAGGCGCCCAGGCCACATCATGCATGATGCTGCTGCGGATACAATAGCTAGATCTGGTCTAGATCGGTGCCTGGACGCAAACGGTGTCAATAGCAGGTGATCTTGGCTGGCAACACGTGTAACTGTGAATCGTCATACAGCAACAGAGAAGCACTGCACAGGTTAACATTGCTGTGGAGTTGCTGGGGAAAGAGCTGCATGCATGGAAGCCACAAAGATTACCAAAAGTGCCTGCCCTCAATTGCCAGGTCATGGTGATTTGGGGGTCAGCTGATTCATCTAGCTCCTGAAATGTACTGGTTTGACAGAAATGTGCTTCTGAGAGAGGCAGTGGGTGTTTTGTGAAAGTGATCTGCCACAAGACGCTTGCTTTGATCACCGGACCCTTGCCTTTGAACCGTAAGTAGAGAGCAGGCATTGGGAGACGGTTGAACGTTTCTAGGAGGCCTCGTACACCGCACGCCTGCTCTTTAGAGTATTTCAGAGACGAGCAATGGGTTCGACTGAGGCAATGGAGGACTACGAGTTTATCGACAAGGGGGAACTGGAGGAAGCTAGCCCACCCAAGCCAGCCGAAATGGCTTCGTCAGCTGCCTCCAGCGCCTCCATCTTCCATGATCGGCTTACGCACCTCCAGAACATAAACACCGAGGAGGACGATGACGATACGGATGTCGAAGTGTCTAGTCCTTTGGCGAGTGGAGAAACTTGTGACGAGCATGGCCTGCAGGTAGGGCTTTCCTTTTCCGAGAGCTTTATCGGTGAGCAGTGTCATTTGACAGGCCATGAAAGACCTCAGACTCGACTAGGAGACACTAGAGGAGCTTGCAATAGATCCTTTTGCATCAATTCAGGTCTCGACTCTGTGAGCTTGCCCAAATTGAGTAGGGTTCTTTCCTTGGGGCCCTTTTCTGCATCTTTCAAAGTGATCTGGCCGTTTCATGAGGATAACAGTCTTTAAAAGTAACATTACTGACGGGCTCGAGCAGCTGTTGAAGTACCTCTGGCCTGGGAACAGCTGTTACTGTACTGCATATGCTTCCAAGGACATTGCTTCACATATCCAAGGCATAGCTGCTGAAGCATTCGGCTGGAATTATACAATTACTATCCACAACAAAAAAGCTGTTGCCTCATCGAGTCGCTGGGCTTTGCAGGAGGAGGAGCATGAAGCTGACCTGTGCATCCTCAGCGTGCACCAGCTGGCAGTCATCACCAACCTGATTGGAGAGATGGTGTGGCTCTACTTGTCCCTTGCCCTCATACGTGCTCACGCTGTCAGACTCATAATGCTAAGATGGCTTTATCATGCGTTGCCATGCATGTATGGAGCTGTTTTAATAACATAGTGCGTCATTCACTGTCAACCTGCTCATAATCTGAGTACCTGTCCAGGTGAAGAGATCCAAGGCAGGGCTTGATGCAGCAGCCAAGAGCCTCAAGGACCCTCAGGTGCGCTTCAACACCATTCAGGCAGTCTCTTCACCCTTAGGTTACCCCAATTTGACTTGCAGCCTTTGGGAGGCTTCACCTGCCTGACATCTGTCACCTGCAGGCGTGCATGCCTGATCCCCCAAAATAGCCTCCTCCTTGTCTCATTCCAGGCCCCTCCATGGCGCGCACTATCTGCCGCATGCGAGAAATTTAGCACGCATGGCGGTGATATGCATGCATGGCGGATCATTCACCTCGCTTTTGCTTTCCAACCACCCGGAAGCATGCCATCTTGTCATCCACTGGACCCGGGCGACAGCTTGACCTGCTGCGCATGAAGGCACCTTTTAGATAAGGCAGGCCGCACATCTTGATTTTAAACATGTGAATGCAGGTTGAGAGGCACCTGCGCGCGCACAGTGCATCTTTCCTGGCGGCCTGCGCGACGCTGCTGCTGTCCCTGCTGCTGGTGCACCGCGGCAATCAGCGCGCCATTTCTGGTGTCCCCAGCACCTCCTCTCAGGTGTGCCATCTCGACCTTTCATCAACACTATCTTGATTGAAACGTGCCTGAGAACAGCAGGGAGCTGATTTATGTCCACTTGGCAAGGTGGCACCATCAGAAGGCTTTGCGCTTTTGCTGCCCAGCCTGTGCCCTGTGAACATAGGTCAAGCGAGTGGTGCTGCACACCCCATCATGTTCACGGTGATCATTGGCTGACGTCTGGATATGACATGTGACTTAGGTGAGCCTGGCCACGTGGCTTGGAGCATGACTAAGAGTGAATGTCATCCGTGGCTTGAGTGAGCCTTGCCAAGTGGCTGGGAGCGTGACTGAGCATGGGTAATATTTGTGGCTCAGGTGAGCCTGGCCAAGTTTGGCGCCGGCTGCGCGCCGCTGCCGGCCGCGGTGCTGGGCACGGTGCACAACTTCACGGCGGCGCAGCGGCTGCTGGCGGAGGGCACGCCGTCGGACGCCGGCATCGTGCTGGCCGCCTACGCCGCGCATGCCACCGAGCAGTTCGAGACGGCCAAGCGCGCCTACAAGAAGGCGAGCTTCCTGATTCTCAGATTCTCACCTGTTTGAATCTACTGGCATTGACTCGCTGCAAAGGCTGCAAGGTTGCCGTTTTTTGCACCTTTTGAACCGTCTGCTGGCAGGTGATGGGCCGTTTGTGCGGAGGTACAAGCATGGCAACCTTTGCAGTGAGAGCATTTTAACCTGGCGCTTTTCACAGCGTGCAGTTGACTTCTAGTTCAAGCAATCCGAGCTGTGACATTCTTCATCCTGTCTGGTGGGAGGTTTATGTTCTGCGCCACAGTAGACTGGACATGGTGTGCAGGGGATGGTGCAGCAGAACGCGCACGGCCATAGGGCCAAAGCGACGCTGAAAGCGGCGCAGAAGGAGCTGAAGCAGAGCGCCAAGTGGGCCGGCCGCAAGCTGCATGCGCTCGCCAAGATGCACCGGCGCTTCGTCGCGCGCATGCAGGACGCCCTCCACCTGGACAGGTGGGTTGTTGCATCTGGTGTGGGCTGGCAAGATTCCATTCAGGCATTAGGAAGATGGCAGAAGTGATGCTGTGTATGAGGCGTGGCAGTGCAGAAATTGTGTTTCTTGAGCCCTTGTTCTCCAGAGCAGGCCAAGTCGCAGTGCTTGCGGCTTGCTCTGCTTCATGCCAACAAGGTCTCAAGAAGTATGACAGCCAGTGGAACCTTTTCCTCACTGACCTGCAAAGAACGATGATGAAGTGAAACTACTTAGCATTGCAAGGGACCTGTTGCGATGGGCAAGATTTCACGGCATTTGACATCAGCTATCCAAGGTCCCTGTCATGCTCTTTGTGGTCAACCTCTACAGAAGTAGCATGAGCTGCTGCCACTGTTGCTCCCACTGTTCTTGTCGAGTTTGACTACAAGAGTCATGCGAGCTTGGAGGAGCACCCGACGCACTTCCAATTATAGTGACTAGCGCACCAGCAATACACTAAGGAAGCAGCGGCTGTAGCAAAGGGGCTGAGACAGAGGGACGTCGCGCAGGGAAGCCACGGAGCAGCTGGCGCGGCAGCTGCCGGAGCTGATCCGCTCCCTCGACGGCAGCGGCGCACGCTCGCGCGCGCACCACCGGCTGCGGCTGCTGCAGCGCGGCGCGGCACGGCCAGCAGCTGACGCGGCGGCTGACGCAGCCGCCTCGTACGAGGCCGCTGCGCGCGGCGTTGCCTCCGCGGCCGCCATCCTGGAAGCGCACTGGCGCCGGCTGCCGCCTGCAGTGCAGGCTGTGGCGGAGAGCGAGCTGGCTGCCTGGACAGGTGAGCTGCATTTCTGGCGCTGCTCAATGCATCGATTGCCCTGCTGACTGCTGTGCGTGTCTTGCCAGACAGCTAGCGCGAGTCTGCAATGCAGATTATGCAAGGTGCGTTCTGGTGTTCCCTTCTTCTTCGTTGCTGTGCTCTGACCTCCCTTCTGTGGGCGGTGTGTTCATCCTAGTCTCTCTTGGCACACCTGTCTTAGAAGAGGACGTCGTGAACCAAAGTGAAGGTTCACGCAGGCTCATGGGAGGCACTGGCAGAAGCGATCTGTGTGGCAGAGCTTGACACGCGCTCGGACGCAGCGCCCCTGGCTGCGGCAGAGGGGTGCCCCAACCGCGCCATGAGCGCGCTGGCCGCCCGGCTGACAGCTTCCGTCAACTTCCGCCGCCGCCTCTTCCACCTGGCATCCACCGCGCAGCTGCCCGAGGAAACCCTGGGTGCGTGCTGCCTGCCCAACTCTCACCCCTGCATTACATTGGGGACGGAGGTGTTCTGTCCTGAGACCGCAGGATCATTCTTTGAGGCGATGGGACAAATTGCCGGGGATGCGGACTGTGCGCTCGAGAGAGCAATTTGCCGAGGCGCTCCTGTGCCCTCCGCAGACTGGAGCTTGGCCGCTAATTGTCCAGATTGCATACAGTATGCGCAAGATCAGCGCCATGCTCACATCTTCTGTTGTCTCATCAGTCCTTTATGTGACTGCGGTTGCTGCTGATGGGGTCAATCACATGCCGTGTTGTAGGACACGCAGCCACAAATGGGTCAAGGAACAAGTATGCGAACAGTGAGATAATATTTATGACAGAATGTCATCTCTGTGGTCGCGGGTTTGTTTCCGGATCAGGACAGCCGGTTACAGACAACTGTATGGAAACCGCCATCTACAAACCTCTAAAGTGTGCTGACAAGGGATATTGTTCATGCAGAGCACTACACTGTGGCGTGCGAGAGGGGTGGCGGGATGGCGATCATGCTGCAGCGCGTACATGCTGAGCTGGCCGGCATCACCGGGGACGGCCGCGCCGCCGCCGCCGCCTGATGTGATTGCCTGATGAGGACTAATTTGCCAGGCAGCGCATCGCACAGAGGCTGCTCTAACAAGCTGGGATAGCGGGTGACATGTAAATGGGTTGCAGCCATTTGTCTCCTGGCTGGCGAGCAGTGGCTTGTGCAGCACACTCGGCTGATGGGCAGTCCCTGGAGCCTTATGACCAGGCAGCTGTCCCAAAGAAATTGGGCGGGAAGTCATAATGACAGATTGTGGGAGCCAGCTGGTAGGCTGCTATTGGAGGCATGCATGTACAAGATGAGGCACAGTTGAAGCTTACTGTTGTGATTTCCCTGACCCCAATAGGAGCAAAGGGCCCAGGCCATTGCCTGTACTTCCCGAAATTCTTTTGGCAGATCGCCCATATCAGATGTATGGTATCCCCTTTTGATGTCTTCCACAACTGTATAATGGAGATGAGTTGTGCTGGTTACCAAAAGTGTGTTTCAGAGGCCATGACATTATAAGTGTACCTTCATGTATATACCATTTTCAATGCAACGGTACCATTAGAATTTTGTGTTGCATTGATGGGCTGCAGCTGCAGACCCATATGGGTGACAATGGAGCATCTGTGCCAAAAGCATAATGAATGCCAAGATTCGAAGCCCTTAACCAAAGGGTGAACAGTACAAAGATAGATTTTGGGTGGCTTGCCAGTCTGCAACCCAGTGCTAATCTGGGTTGTCAGATAGAAAGTGGGATGCCTGACGTTTCCAGGGATGTACAATTCTTCAATTCAAGAAGTTGATGTGACCTCGAGGTGATGTGAGCTCATTGTGTGTTGCAAATGTACCAGCAAATGTAACAATCCATGTAGGGATCTCTTACCAAAAGGCGCAACACTAATGGAACGAGCCCTAACACACAGCACTGCAAACTGTTTGAGCAGCAAAGATCCATGGTCAAAGACTACTTAGACCAGGGCCCTCGCTGCCACTGCATGTTGCAAGCTGCTACACTGGTATCTCTCCCATAGAACCGCAATGCAAGGCTCACATATTGTACATGGCAACGGCATTATACACTGGCACAGACAGCACCGCCTGCGCTCGATATTGTATTGCTCGGCATAAGAATTATTGTTCATATGATGCCCCCACCAACAATACGTCCTTCAGGCCGACTCACTCTCACACACACATTCTCAAAGTATCAGCCCGCTGCGCTGTGGCCCACTCACAGAAATACATGCACATGCACTCTCCGAGCGCTCGTTAATCATCCACAGTGGTGTACTCCACGTCGATGACTGGACCGTCACTTTTGCCGCCGGCCGATGCAGCGCGCCCGGCACGCGGCGTTCCCTGCTGCTGGGTCTGCGCGCGGTTAAACGCCCCAAAGAAGGGGTTCTGCGCCGCCCGCTGCTGCGCCTGCTGCCGCGCCGCCATTTCCTCCGCTGCCTGCAAGTACAGAAACACGACTCAAATCCAGAGCTTTGAGTGGCTTTGTAGCTGATCAGGCCAGACGTGCTGAGTGCAGCGCACACCTTGTAAGGCTGTGTGATCCCTCCTTCCTGCCTTGGCAGAGCATGCAGCACAATCGTCTTGTGGCACACAACAATCAACACTAGCTCTGGCATCATGTGAATGCACATGCATCCCGGCCCAATATTACTAGCATGCAGCGCAGGGGACACAGTGGCGCCAAAACAAAGTCTGGCATGCAAAAGTGGACAGGAGAAGGTTGTTGTTACCTTCTTGTTTATGTGGTTTATGGCCGGCAGCACGAAGAGCGGCGCGACCCACCACAGAATGAAGACCAGGTTGAGCAGGCGCCAAACCAGGCCGCTGTAGCACAGGAAGAAGAAGGCTGCGAAGAAGACCACCTGGCCCAATGTGGTCTTGGAAAACTTGGCATACTGCCTCTTCCACTGCAGAAACCACTCCAACACAGTCAGCTGCTTGCCTCTCAATCATGATCATAAGATTCATCAGCAGTGGGGCTTCGATGTGCAGAGAGAAAGTATCTCAACACGCAAGCCATTGTTACTAGAATTGGTGGCTGCGCCAGAGGAGGGATTGCACTTGTTTGCAGAGACAAGAACCCTTCAGGAGGCATGTGAAAATTTCTTGGCAGGAAGGTGCCACATGAGCAGTAATGAATGACAGACATCAGCTCTGTGCCAGTGCATGCCAAAGGCCTTACCATGGGCAGCTTTCTGATGGCATCATCTGCCAGGTTGCGCAACTTCCTCTTGACCCCAAACTTCTGATCCACTGCTCCTGCCTGCTCCTTCACCCTGCAGGGCAGCAGAAGGCCGCATTAAGAGGAGTAGCAAGGAAGTTGACATGCAAAGTACTGTGACCATCCAGCATGTGCCTGTGCTGGTGTATCAGGTACCTGGGTGTTGCTCTGCACTACAGAAACCTGCAAGCACAATGGCAAACAAAGTGGCACGATCAGCATGCAGTGGCAAGGACCTCACTCTTGCGTAGCTTTCGCAGCTTTGCCCGACACGTCGAATTTGCTATCTACACCCTCGGCCGCTCTTCTGACATTGTCCCCAACCACCTCTGCTGTCCTTTTCAACCTGTCAGGACAAGCGCTCGTCAGGAAAACTTCTCCTTGAGGCAAACAGTGATAATTTGGCCTATCAGAACAATCCAATGCAAAACATTTTATCAGATGCATGCACGTATGCAGCTAGGAACCTCGAGCACGGTCAGACCAAAGGCTGGCAGGTTCCCACTAGCAGGCAGGGACCAGCCAGCCTATGCATGCCTTTGCGAACTTACGTCTTACTTGCCACTCTGCCAAACTCGTATGCCTTGCGATTGAGTTCTTCCCTTCCGCTGTCCTTGTTGCTGCTGCTGTTGCTGCTTGTTGCAGCTTGGCACGACAGCAGCCGATCCTTGTGCAGCAACACATGCGCACTGCTCTGATGAAGGCTTCGGCCTCGCAATGTCGATCTAGACGTCAGGCTTGGACAAGCATGTGCTGGTCTCAGCTGTGCGCGCAATATCGTCTCCATCTCGGTACTGAGTTGTGAACTGCAGCGTCTCCGAACCCAAAAAAATTAGAGGCACTCTCTCAAAGGCTTACAAGGATTTGATCTGTGCGATATTTGAGCAGAATTATGCATCTGTCGAGCTTGGCTTCCCAATGACTACACCTGAAGCCCTCCAGGGCAGACCCCTTTAAAGGGAGATCAGCTGAGTGCAGTACGGTCCAGAACCGATGAGCCTGCGAATTCGGAAGCGGACAGCTGCAGACAACCCAGAATGCAAGGCCCTGAGCGCGCAATCACGCCATCTTAACATGCTGTACTACTAGTTGTGCTGGGCCAGCTCCAAGGAGGCAGGCTTACGCCGTGCCACCTGAAGGTGGGCAACCCTCCCATTGCAGGTTCCACTTCTCTGAACCCCATGCCTGCCAACGTCGCCAGCAACGATCCACATCTGATGCAAGCAAATGCCTTCGCAACCCTGCGTCTTGCCATGAGTGACACTGATCCATTATGTGTGTAGGTCACCCGACCGGCAAAGTTGGGTTTGTGTCCCGCCTGAAAGCGTGCGGTGCTGTGTCAAACGCAGACAGCGTCAGCAGGGTTTGGTGGTATGTTTTCGATTGTGCGGACAGGGTCGGGAGGCATGAAAGGGGCAGCTCACTTGCTGGACAACTTACCAGATAGTGCCCTTTACGAGTCGCCCGATGCCGGGCCGGTCCAATTCCACCCCATGTCAGTGCATCAGCACAAGGAGAACATTCCAGATGCATCTGAGAACGGGGTGGGGCAGGTGCGCACTTTTTAACTTTCAGCAGCCAGGATCCCTTTTAGTTCATCAGCCCACTTTCACCAAGCTCTTCTGGTATCCAGGTGACCCAACCCATCTCGTGAACCTAAAACGATTCGAATCAATTCTATGGTGCTCTGCAGGCACCAGAAGTCTTCGTCCTGCCAAATCCTCCCCCCAACCCCAGCGTGCTCAGGAAGTCCTGCCAGCTGTGGCAGCATCTGCGCTCCTCTGCGCAGAAGGGCTTCGTGAATGTGCCAGAGAGCTTGCTCAGGTGCCTACCTGCTCTGTGCTTTCCAATGTGGTCATCAGAACAACTCCACGCTTTCATCTTCCCAAGTTTCTTACACAGATCTTCTCAAGCTGATTGCACTTTGGGGGCAGTTTGGCGCCATGGTGCACAGCGGGCCGTTGCATCTTGTCACCCATCGCAAGCCAATCAGCAAGCCAATGCATGTGAGTGTATTGGTTGATCTGCTGATGTGACAGGTGTGATGTGCTGCGCTGATAAGCTGCATGTTGTGCACAACCAGGTCAAACTTCAAGAATACGGCGGACACCAGCAAAGCACTGCGGAAGATGGTTGAAGACGGCCTGGTGCAGCGGTCAGGGCAAGGCGGCAAGGGCAGCCCATTCCTGTACAGGGTGAACACTCTGCAGATCTTCCATGGCGTTCACTGTACATGGGGATTGCACATTACTGTGGTTGTGGCCTGATCTGACTGGCCACAGGCTGTCAGAATTTGCTGCAAGTCTGAGTACCATGCAGGCTATCAAATGGGTGTATCACTCACACATGCAAGTGGAGACTGCAGTAACACGCAGCCGCAAATGCGACATGATATCACCTCAAGAGGGTGTGCAAGCAGTGGGGAAGGACATGTGAGGACTGTCAGCAGGACTATAGAAAGGCTGCCAAGCACTGCTGCTCCATGCCCTACTTTGTGGGACCCTGTTGTGGATTTACAGCTGCACGCAGATCACTAGTCGCTCCAGCAGGAATGATGATTGATCGGGTTGTGCCCTGCAGGTGACGGCAGCGTCGCTGGTGTCAGAAGACCACTATGCGTGCAAGCCCGTGGAGCGCCGCTACAACAAGAAGCCAACCCCGGCCGCCCGGCAAGCGACGCCGCAGCTGCCGGCAGCTGCCGCGCCGTACAGCGGCGCGCCCTCCTCCTCCATCAGCCCCCCGGCGCGCGGCCCCGAGCAGGCCGCAGCAGCAGCGGCAGCACACATCGCAGAGCCGGAATCCGGACCTGATGTGGCGCCAATGGATCTGCCGGTCGTCCGGCGCAAGCCGCGCACGGCACGCCTGCGCACGCCTCGCCAGATCACACCGCCGGAGGACGGCAGCTGGTTTGTTTGACATCGCAGGGCTGCAGCTTCTGCCTGGCTGCCTCGCAGAGCCATGCGTGCCAGCAACAAAGACTGACGCGCATTTGCGACTTCTGCCTGGCTCCCAGCAGCTCCCAGCAAGAAGCAGCTGCCGCTTTTGGCTGGGACCTAACAGAGGTTTGTTTGAGGGGTCTGGCAGCACAAGACTGAAAGCTGCCAAAATGAAGCTTCAGTGTCCGATAATCACTTGGTGGACCAATGCGATTAAATTCTAGGGCAGAAAATTTCAGTAGATCTGCTAATCTGCAGGTACTTTTCATAAAGTGATGGCAAGAGGGGAGCAAGTTTTGGTTTGGACGCTGGAAAGTCAGCTCATAATTTTTGTGGTTTGTTCGTCTGCAGACTGTTCTGGCCATTTTTTGGGTTTTGGAGATGCATGCTGCAAAAGCATGCGTTTCGTGTCACCGTAACTCTGTCCAAGAAAGTGTTATGCATTTGTTTCTTGATGCGACATTTGTACTTCTGCATTACCCACCCAAGTATCATTAGGACGCTGTCTGTAGCAGCACATTCTGCAGGATCTGCAGTGTCTCTGTGAAGAACTGCAAAGCTGTGGGTAACGCAAAGCTGGGGATATACTTCGTAGAGTACTGTCTCACTTGCTGCTTTAGTGTCTGTCAAGTGCATGCATTATCAGATTTTAGGTGTCCCCCTCAAGATCGTCAGTGTAGGCAGTGCAGGATGCTGTTTGACTGGCGCCCATATGGACAATAGGAGCACAGCAGAAATCATGGCTGCTCTCGATTTCACTTATAGGATTGGGGCGCTCAGCAGACATGCATCGGAAGGTTACTGTAGGTACTCGACTATTTGTTTGCTGTACTGTAGGTCTGTGGCAGAGTACCATCGGCACTTATATGTTTGTATTATAATTGATAACTGCCACTGCTGAGTAGGTTTGATAGCTCCCTTGAGGCTATTCTATTCCTACTCGGCGTGTGTAAAAATGCAGCACGACAACCTTTTATCTGCGCCTCATTCCCTGCTGGTAAACATGATGCTGTGGGTGGGTTCTTGTAAAGGGTGTGCCTTATATGGACTGCGCTCAAGCGAATGCTGATCTATGCACTGGCTCTGCTGAGTCACTGTCATTCTGTCCTCAGCTTGTCACAGAAAACCTTGCCATGCCAACAGCTACATAGCACCTGCCCAGGGGAATTACGCTGCGCTGAAACACATTACACTCAATTAGGATTTTACCTTGAATTTGACCATTCGAAGCGCTTTGGGGATTGCATAGGATGCACCATATCTGCACATGACCTGTACAGGATGACGTGGCATGCCATGCGCATCTCAATCCACTCAAAACGTGTGTTCTCTCTGCTGCTGCTCAGTAAAGAAACCCATTGCTGACCCACAAAAGCAATCATCTTCTGCTGTCTGTTAAGGACTTTCACAGCAACAGGCAGGGTTCCCTGGGGGACTGACACCCATTATTTCAACAGACATACATGCACTGTGAAATCTTCCAGCCGTGTTGTGCACTTAAACAATCCGTGACCTTTGCGGAATGCTGGATTTTTTGCAATCTTGAGGAAGGCTGTGCTCCCTCTGATGTGCTGATGAATTGCTCAAGGCAATCAAAGCACATTGTCCCATGCACTTTGCCACAGAAAAAGGTGGCCACAAATGTGCTTTAGCACTAGCCACATGCGCAGCCGTCAAACAAACCCATCAAGTCTGCCCATCCGGCTTTATGTACCACAGCGCTTCCCCAACACACGCGTGCCTATTCATTCCTCTTTCCTTTGGCATCACTGATGACATCACTGATGCTGCATCAGTAGTATTTCTTGCGGGCCACTACTTTGGTGATACGCCTGAGAAGCTGCAGGTTCAGCTTGTCAAAATCCTCCAGAGCATCCATGTCGCTGAGCCTCTCTGCGATGCTTTGCACAGCCTTCTCCTCGGACTTTTCCAGATGATACTGATGAGCAAACAGCGCCAACTTCAGAATCTCCTTATTGCTGTCCTGCGTCCATTCGCACACCACTTATATGAATGTAAACTCAAGAAGGTCTTTTCATGCCACGTCACCTGCACAGATGTTGTGGAGCACGCAACCCGCAGATGCTTACATTTTGTCTACAAGTGCAATACCATGTCCTTGAACGCCAGCAAAATTGGATGTGTGTGTGCACATTGCATGCTTCAGGCATGCAAGAAGCACAGCAGGGTCTTGGGCCAAGGAGCATGACGGGAGAGCACAGCTTGTGAAGTCATGCAATTAATGAAAGTTTAAGAAAAATGTTGTCCACTTCAACTTACATCAGGTGCAGCCTAACATTCCCAATTTAGTCATTGAACCATACAAGAATTTGAACTTATTGAGTGTCATTACCTGTGAGTTGTCAGCATAGCCAGCATGGATCAATTTGTATACACTCTTCGCTGGCACTGATCGTCCTGAGCCAGGAGAGTTGAGAACGGGTAGCTGCGCCAGGAATCCGTCACACTGCTGCAGTACGACCCCCATATCAAACTTGTGGGCCAGCTTGACAATGTACTTTGCGCTGTCACTGGTCAGCTGCGCATCCTTGCGATACAGGTAGCACAGGAAGGTCTTCGCCTCCTGCAGGCTGCAGTCCGGCAGGGGGATCTTGACGGGCAGCTTGTCCTTTGCTGTGCTGGTGAGTTGCTCCTCCAGCATACCAGAGAAGACGCTAGAATTGGCTGACAGATACAATGCGTGCGCTGGGAGCTCCTCTTTGGTGTCGAGCACGAGCAGGACGTCGGTCTGGTCCTTAAACAGAGAGGTAGATCCCTTCAGGTGAGGCACATTTTCCGTCGAAATAACGTCCTTTACTAGGCCTCTTACCGCAGCGATGGTATTCGCCATACTGATCCTGCGAACGTACGAACTGTTACAAGACAAGAACCACTGAGTTTCTTGAGAATGTAATGCATACTTCAGGAAACATGTCGTTCTGCAAATTTCTCCTAGGTTGGGCGGTAAGTACCTCGCTTGCTTGTGCTGACGATCTCACCACTGCAGGGACAATATGTCCGCTAATCTGCACAGATAACCAACGTATATTACATTACGAGATTTGCAGGTGCTCGACGGCCGTGAGTGTGCACTTTGGGGCAGGCAAGGCAAGAGTAAGATCTCGGATCGTTCTTGGATTTTGCATGAGGCCCAGATGAGGAATGCCTATATAGGACGTGAGGAGGAACGCCTCAATGGAGCTGACAAGCTTAGGGGCATTTCTAAGGAATCAAGAGTTGGATTAAGTTACGAGAGAATAAAGACATCAAGAGGTGGGTTTCATGCACTGCACACCCATGGACCAAATGGCATCTCAGCTAGAAGTCGAGCCTTTCATGCACGTCTCTGCCACCCGCACTCAAAAGAAGTCACAGATGCCAGCTACAACATGATTTGGCCAGATGATTCTTTCACTACATATGTCACATCCACAGTGGGCTAGATGCATGAATCCAGTAGTCACAGTACCTTGCATTGCTGCCAGGCAGTGCCATCTGCTGCCAGCGGTGTATTCCAACGCCTCCTTTCTTCAAGTAACAACAAGCACACTACATGTATACTATATGTGCAAAGAGGCACATCACATGCTCTTACGTCATCAATAGGCTATCCCTCTTCTATCAAGCATGGCCATAGGCAGTGCTTGCCAGCACTAGCCATGACAAAAAGTTGTAGTGCTGCTCTGGTACCATCGCCCAGACCAGTAAAATACAGGCAGTGCATGGTACTTTCTTTGTCTGCGTGTTTAATTCGACTGCCTTGCACTGTTTCAAGCCCGCTCTGCTTTGTTTCTCATTTGTCAAGAAAAATGCCACAGGTACTGTTGCACTGCACACCGCAAGGAGCAACAAGCAATCGCAGCTTAAGCGTCTTGGAGGCCACATGGGGCGCCCAGACTCTGTCATGCAATTCTCAACTACTGGCGACATTGCTCGACCGATGCAGATCTTCTTTTTCAGAAGACATCTGTGCACCCACGTTCCACAGATGCTGCAGTTCCATTGTTTCAAGTTCATTGTTTCACGCTACTACTTGACCATTCCTTGCCCTGCATCCCAGAGATGGACAGCTATCATTTACCAGACAGAGACAGAGGATGAGGATAACTTGGGGGCCTGGGAAACAAGCCCTTTGGGGGCCGCATGGGGCGGCCAGGCTGGGACATCTCTTGGGCCAGGCCGTGGGTAATTCGGCGCAGCACCCCCTGGCCCAGCTCATTAAACCCCTCCTGGCGCTCCGCCTCGACAAAGTTCTGCACGATGTGATGCACAGCCTCAGCCTCCAGCAGGGGCAGGTGGTACTGCTGCGCAAAGAGCGCCCACTCCAGCGCATCTCTGCCGCAGTCCTGCACAAGGCAGGAAAGGTCTTTATGCCTGGAACCTCTCCTTTTTTGGAACCGCAAGGAATGCAAAGGGCCGAGTTGTTTGGACGATTGACTGATAGCCTGGCAGAGCCTGCAGCTAAACAAGATTTGCAGACTCTGAAATGAGATGAGGATGAAGATGTACTGTCAGTGACACCAATGTCTGCAAGGCAGACGTGTGGACACGCATGCAGGTGACAAGGCAAATGGCCTTTGTCAGAATTAACACAAGCTGCATGCATGGCGGCTGCATCCGCAAGCCATACATAATAACAGGCTGTAGACTGCCACTAGAGCAGCATGTCCCAACTGGATGCATGCAACACATACTAGCACGTGATATTTTACATTTCATCAATCTGTGCATGCAGGCAACACAGGCTGTTGGAAAGTGCAGAGCTGGCTCACCCAGAGAGGCATCTGCTTCATATGGTGGGCCAGGAATTCGTCGCACTGCTGCAGTGCCGTCCCCACATCAAATTTGTGTGCAAGCTTGACAATGGCCCTCGCACTGTCAGGATTCAGCTGCACATCTGTGGGGAGGTGGTACAGGTAGCACAGGAATGCCTCTGCCTCCTGCAGGCTGCAGTCTGGCAGGGGGATGGCCGCAGGGCCATTTTTCTGGCTGTCACCTGCAAAGTGGGCCTCCAACATCCCAGAGAAAACGCTGGAATGGGCTGTCAAGTATGCTGAGTGGGCTGGGAGCTCCTGTCCCGTGCTGATCACGAGCAGGACGTCGGCCAGCTCCTGGAAAAAGGGAGTTGTTTTCTGAAGGTAAGTAAGATCCAAAGATGCTGTGTTCGCTTCCTGCTTGAGCATCACGGCACCGTTCAAGCCGCTGAGTTGAATACCCCTCAAGCTTTAAAGGGGATGCATTGAAAAATAATTTCGACTTTGAAACTCGCCCGCTGCATACGAGAATCTGGCTTAAGAGGCAAATTGTGGTGGCGAGGAGAACTCTATAAGAACCGTTATCACTGCTGATTTATACTTTCTTGCTGTGAACGCCACGCACCTGCAAATGCCCCTGCTTTTCTAAAGGGCATATGAATGGCTCCGGACCTACAAACAACTGTGCAAGCAACAGCAAACGAAGGCGAAAGAGGAAGGCGATCTGCATGCGGATTGATGAGCGAATCTACACCAAGATGCTGAGGCGGAGCTTGGGAAAGGAATATCTGTCACACACCTTCGTACTTCTGTAACCCATGATTGCTGAGGAGGGCCATTCATGTGGGCTTGTATATATAAGTGGTCACTAAGCTTGGCTCTATCTTGCTGTGCAAATCGGCTTGGCAATGCTTTGACTGCTCATGCACATGCAAAGCCTTCAGAGAAAATCCTCTTTTTACCTAGTGCGGGTGCAGAGCTTCAGGGAACCACCAGCATTGGTGCCTGCGCAAGCTCAGAGCCATTGTACTGAATGCTCACATGCAGCATCTATTGAGGTGCTGCTCAGAATATTCTCTTGCATTTACAGGGCTGCTGATGAACTGTGAATACACGCTGCTCCTGTCAGAAAGCATTCTGTCTCTGCACACGAGGCGAGGACCTGCAATGCAGTCAAGGCTGCCACAACTTTGTATTCCCGTTGAAACCTCCAAGCCCAAGCAGGACCCAGTCAACCAAGGGTACAGTGCTCAGTACGGGTGAGCTGCACCCTTTGCATAACCACCACACATAACTCAAACTCAGACTCATTGCCTGAGAGCTACAGGTCTTCAAAGCTTATTGCCAGATCCCTCGACCCGCAATTTTTCCCGCAGAACAGCGAGTAAATTACGTCCACTGGAATCTTTGATTAAGTATCTTTTGCCGACCTGAAACCGTAATAATAGGTGTGCCGCATCAGCAGCGCTGCCCATCAGAATCTGCAATGCTGCATTGGAACAATTCCACATTCCTCTACTGCTTCCATTCACACCATCTCATGTCTTCCTGGCACCCGCACTGCTTTGATGCCCGCATACCGCTTTTGCTGTTGTACATGCAAGAGAGGCCCCCTCAGCAGCGCTGCCCAAAGTCTGCAATGGATAACTGGAACACTTCCTTGCAGAGTGCATCAAGCAGTACACGAGGGGGCAGAGAAAGCATTAGACTATTTTCTGTGTATCGCCGCCATACCTACTCACATCTTTGGTACAATCAAAGGTGTTGGCATCAGCAGCGCTGACTCTGCACTGAAACAACCTCTTGGCAGCTTGCATCAAGCAGCACATCAGAGGGCACAGAAAGTATCAGACTGCTGTACTCTTGATGTGTCCGTTGAAATCTTTTTCAGAAGACGCGTGTTGTCAACTGGTGCAAAAATGTTTTTTGTACATGCGAAAATTCCATCATCAGCACCGCTGGCCAAAGTCGGCGATGCTGCACTGGAACAGCTCTTGGGCGAGGCCCCGGGACACTCGGCGCAACAACCCCTGGCCGAGCTCCTCAAACACCTCCAGGGTTTCCACCTCCAGGTAATTGTTCATGATGTAGCGCGCGGCCTCAGCCTCGAGTAGGTTCAAGTGATATTGCTGTGCAAAAAGTGCCCACTCCAGTGCCTCCCTTCCGCAGGCCTGCATGCAAAATAATACAGACGATAAGATTTTCAGTGTAGCAAGGATTTATTCTCTAAGCACCTTCTTAGACAACTGCAAAGTTTCAACATCCTTTTGCTGTTCACTTCCATATGCATGGACCCGATGAACCCGCGTGGAACTTGGAAGTCTGGCATGCATGCTTATGGAGGGCAATGGAGGTCTACGGCTGAAGATTTACACCAATTGTAAGGTTTTTGTGTCTTATGTGCAGTACAGCACATGGAAATGCTGAAAACTTGCACATGCTTGGCTAGTTGGCTACTGCCTTGTCAATCTCAACAGTGTTATGGATGGGCACATGGATGCACTGTTGTCTGACATGCGATAGCAGTCAAAGCGCTTGGCCGGAGGTTGACACTGCAGGATCAACATTGAGCAATCCAAGAGATGGTTTGGAGAAGCTGCGCTAAGCTTACCCAGAGCAGGTTGGTCCTGATGTTGATGGCAGCCTGCTGGGCCAGGTACTCGTCACACTGCTCCAGGGCCACCCTCACATCGAACTTGTGTGCCAGCTTGACAATGGCCAGGGCGCTCTTTGGAGTCAGCTGTGCATCTGCACGCATTCGGTATAGGTAGCACAGGAAGGTCTCGGCCTCCTGCAGGCTGCAGTCTGGCAGGGGGATGCTGGCTGGACATGCGTTGGGGCTTCTGCTGGCCGAATGGGCCTCCAGGATCCCTGAGAAGACGCTGGAATACGCTGCCAAGTATGCTGCATGTGCTGGGAGCTTCTCTCCTGTGGTGAGTACGAGCAGCACGTCGGTGAGGTCCTGGAAGTAAGGCGTTGTGGTTTTGAGGTACGGAAGGCTCTTCCTCGGCTGTTCCTTAACTTGTAGGTGATCAAGCATTTTGAAACTACTGTGGATCACCCAAGTCACATGCGCCCTGCAGCCAAAGACAATCCTTCAGAGATCACAAAAAGTGACGGAACTATATCCTTATCGAAAAATGAAAATCACGAGCTTGAGCATGCTTTTCGTTCAGAATTAAGCTTATATACGACATCAGATCATCGTTGTCGTACCAACTGGCTTGTTTCTGGGACGGAGACGTGCCTGCAGATATGACACTTCGCCAATGCTGAAGAATACTTGCGTTTATGGAGACGTATCGGACAGAAACCAAGGCAAATGATGCCGTGTTCAAAAATACTCGATCGGCAAGTTTTCTTGGATTGCAACTGAGTGCGTAGCTGGCCAGACATCCAGGCGCGGCCGAAGCTTGGTTTGATCGTCCGAGGCTTGGACAAGAACAGAATGCATTCGTTGTGCGCTGCCAGCGGTGATCTGTAAGCGTGATTGAAAAGCAGGTGTGAACAGAAGACTGCGCATCGAGGGAACCTGCGCTCTTGACGAGGCTGGCAGTATTGAGCGCTGGTGGCCGCGCATATAAACGGGATTGACAGCTGTGCTCCCGTCCAAGGTGTGTGGGAGCTCAAAGAACACATTTCGGGATACTGTTTGCATATATTATTCAGAACTCATCGCTTTTGGACCTCCCAATGGACTTCTTCGAGACTGATGGACTGAACATAACTCTGATAAGGGGCAAGAGGTTTGGGTGCGAAGCCAAAACACTTGTAATTGTATGGCTTCTGCACTCAATGCATGCACTTTAAATGTTGGCACCTCTTTAACCAGTCCCTGAGCCCATGCCTTTGGTCCATTTGCTGGTGACTCATGGCCAGAAGTGATGGATTACCTCAGCCTGAGAACAGTGGCCTTCTGAGGCCTTCCTTGGTCACAGGTCGCATTTCTGTAAATTAATTTAGATTTCTTGCAAATTTGCAGATCTGCAGACCCCGAAGAAGCGCAGGGACTTCTTGCTGCAGAGGGGCTGATGGCTACCTTCAAGGACAACCCGTACATCTACGAAGTTTGTGCGCTCCGTGACTCCATGTACTCTAAAGCAGAACCATATCTCCTGCAGCTTTATTCCTCCGGCACTGCCTGGTCACCTACCTATCTTAGGACACCATCTGCGTTCGATCTTTGCATAGCAATTGCATTGCATTTCACATCTTATCCTCTATTTTGGGGGCTATTCAAGTCTTCAGATGTCAGAACGTCATCTCTGCAATAAAAGATCCTCAATGCAGGCACACTGCTGAGACTCATGTCCTAAACTCCTGCAATCTTTATGCCTGTGAGAGCTAGATTTCTTGTGATCCTTCATGCAGTAGGCCAATGCTGACGCATTAAAGGCTGACAAATCATTTGCCGTGCAATGCAGCTGGGCCACAGCGCGAGACAAAGCGCCACCCAGCCAGGGGTACTGAGTACGGCAATGTGGACGCGCGCAATGGCTGGCCCACTGTGGAGGGCGCCAGCAGCCTTTATGAGATGTTCTACAACAGGTGCGTCATTATTTCAACATTGCATACCATGGGTGACTCCTCTCTCATGCCTGCAATGTCCAGACGTGTTCAAGGCTTGTGTGCATCCTGGTATCAAGTGGAACAGTGCGTAGCTTGGCACAAAGAAGTCACCCTACATGCTGCACTTTACATCGTGCTGTGCATGTCAACGTGCCCCACAGAGCGGTCACTTGTGCTTGCGCGGCTATCACCTACATACACAGAGCATGCTTTTGCTAGTGCCCCACAAAAGGAGGTTATTTGGGTGCCTGCACGGCCAAAGCATATTCATGCCAGTGCCCAATAGAAGATGGATGCGCGGCCACCACTACATCGACAAAGAGTGGTGTTGCTAGTAGCCCATGGGGGGGTATTAAGGTGCCAGTGCGGTCATTATCAAGCACATCAAATAAGGGGTGAGTGAGTCATGGCATGCAGCGTGGCCAAGTACCCGGACAACCCCTGCCTGGGCCACCGCCCGATCAAGTACGGCGTGCCCCAGGAGTACCAGTGGATGACCTACAAGGAGACCGCAGACAAAGTGGACGCAGTTGCCTCCGGTATCATGGCGCTCGGCCTGAAGCAGCACGGCCGTGTGGGCGTATACGGCATCAACTCCCCCGAGTGGATGATGGCAATGCAGGTGCATGCCCACCTCCTTGTTCCATACTTTTGTCCCTTATGATGGACAGAGGAAAATCTCACAGGAATTTTCCAAGAAAAGAGTACACCATAAGCATTTGCGATGTAAATTAACACCAAACGTGGCAGAATTCTTTGTCACTGATGAGAGAAATGAGGTAGTGTGGCTGGAATAAAGCGATCAGCTGATCATGTGAAGAAGAGATACTGGGGACTTGCCATCGTGCCTTCATGGAGGGGCCTGCACATCTTACGTTTGGCACCTGCATGCTGTCCTGCTATCTCTTCAAACCGATACATCACTGTTGATTGGCAACCCTCTGCATGCTCCCCATCCTGCACTTCACTGACGCACGCTTGCGAGGCAGCCCTTGCTCCTGACTCTGGCGCCCACTTTGCCTCCTGATTAACTGGAGTGACACTGTCCTTTCAGTGGCAATCTGTGCATGCAGGCCTGCAACCGGCAGAGTGCGTACTGCGTTCCACTGTACGACACGCTGGGCTCCGATGCGGTGCGCTACATCATAAACCACGCGGAGGTGACCGTGGTCTTCGCTGACTCGCTCAAGATGCCGGCGCTGATTCAGCCGCTGGCTGAGACCAAGGGCCAGGTCAGCGCGGTGGTCTACTGGGGCGAGTGTGACACCCTCGCCAAAGTGGTGAGTAACCGCCTTAACACCGGCCAAGGATCTGGTCTGCATTTATGTCATTCTAGTATAGGCGTGTTGTGCGTGCCTGTACGGCATGCAAGATCCTGTGAAGGTGTGTGCCCTTGACAGAGTAAAAAGAGGCTTCCATCGTTCTGCTGATCATGACTGCGCCGCTTCTCCTCTCATGATGCGCCACAACAGGTGGCAGCACTCCAAACATATATATTCAAAGGGGAAGTGCCGTTGTTCTCACCAGTATTCAAGTACTCTGGCAGTTCCGCATGTCAGGGCATTGTCTGCTGCGTCTTGCTGAACGCTTGCGACCTTGAACACTAAGGGGAACAAGGAAGTCAGGGTGCTTAGGCCACGGTGCGACCTGCTTGCACACAGGCCGTGGCTCCTTGCATGCGCGCCTATTCACGGAAATGTCGAAATTGCTTTGCGAGTTGTGCTGGTAACCATTGCGCTGGCTGCTTCCATGTTGTGCTATCTTCTTTCATTGTAGCTGATGGGAGCATGCCTATTACAGAACTAGATAAGGAGCCCTTTGGTACTTCTCACCAGTGTCTAGGAGTGTACTTTTCCAGCACCTCGGCGCATAATCTGCTTTGTCTTGCTGGAAGCCTCCGCCCCTGCAGACATTAGTGGGAATAAGAAAGTCATGTTTATCACGCAGTCCCGCAGACCTGCTTTCATAAGGCTGTGGATCCTTACAGTGTGCCCTGTACAGAGTCTTAATGCGAGTTATCAGATGGTGCTGGTCACTCTGCGCCTATTGGCCCCTTGTTTTGCTGTTGTGTGTTGATGCACCACAGCAGGCAAGAGCATGCTAGAATCCACTCTTTGGAATTAGCGCGTTTGGGCTTATTCTCACCAGTTCCCAGGCGTGCAGCGCATCAGCACCTTGTTGCATATTTTGGCTGTGTCTTGCTGAATGCTCTGGCTCCCAAATACTGGAGGGAAGACTAAAGTCCGATTCCTCAAGCCCTGCTAGGAGCTTGCAGCCCTAACAATGCTCACTAGGATTGACTTTGTGAACGCATGTACTTCAGCCCCTGTGCTGACTCACTGGGCTGTCAGGTCTCCATTGCATTCTCCTCACGTGTTGCATGACATCTTGAGGGAGCATGCCAAGACCCATATTATCCAAGAGTGCTTGAAGTTGTTCTCACGAGCTCCTGGGCTGCCTTGCAAGCAACACCTTCAGACACTGACTGCTCTGTCTTGCTGGATGCTTGCGACCTTGGTCTCTCTTGGGATCAACACAATGGGTCTACCTGGCAATGCTAGGAGCTCGATGCCCTGTTACTCGCTGAAAAGAAGTTGTGCGCACCAATGCTGCAGCCGTAGCGCTGAGACAGACTTGACATGTGTGTGCAGTCGATAGAGGAGAGCGGCCTGACCAAGTGCTACTCGTGGAGTGAGCTGCTGGAGATGGGCCGCAAGTCGCCGTCCCCCGCCATCCCCCCCAAGCCGGAGGACCTGTGCACCATCATGTACACCAGCGGCACCACCGGAAACCCCAAGGTGTCTGCCAAGCTCTGTCTTCACAAAAATAATCGATGCCAGATCTTTATGGCAATAGGTACTTGGGCGTAGGTCATATGCCCGGTGGTGTGCATCATGCTGCTTGGCATGCCCATCATTCTGTCAGGTTCTGTGAGGCTTATGCACAACACCCTGCATTTTAACTGACCCCTTGCATGTACACATGCTTGCACATGTGGAGGGAAAATGAGTACAATTATTCAGAGGTTATACTCTCTCTCTGTGTCTCTAGCGTAGTGCATGCTGCGTCGCTTTTGAATTCAGCTCGTAATTGGCCAAGAGTTTGTTATGCGCCGACCATGAGCATGTGCCAGCATGTGCAGGGCATGATGCTGATGCATGCCTACTGGCTAGCAAGCTGCTTTGTAATTTAGATTCCATCACCTATTTAATTTTCTCTTTGTCTCGGGGCATGATGTATGCTGCATATTACTGATGCGCATAGGTGGCGCTTGTGCAGAGGGTGATGCTGATGCATGCTGGCTAGTGGGTTTCCGTGAACCGCTTGGGCTTGCTCTTTCAGGGCTTGGTGCATGCAGCATGTTGTCGGGAAGTGACTGATTGCGCACATTGGCGGCATGTGCAGGGGGTGATGCTGACGCATGCCAACCTGCTGTCGGTGGTGGCTGGGCAGCTGGGCGCCATAAACCAGGTGGGCGGCCGCTACGGGCAGAGGTTCACCCAGGAGGATGTCATGATCTCCTACCTGCCCCTCGCCCACATCTTTGACCGGTGCGCGGTGCCTTTTATTATCATTCACTCGTGCTCAAAGCTATACCGGAAAGCATGACATCGAGAGGCAAGCGCATGCAAAATGCCGAGCAAAGTTTTCAAGCACTTGTCTAGTGATTTACTTACTACCACTAATTTCCAGGGTCTAAGGCATGCCAGTCTCCTGACAGACACCGCGCACCAGCCATCTTAAGGCAGAGGCTGTGTACCCCAATATTGCTGTGGCGCCGTGGTTGTTATGAGATTGGCAGGTGCTTTGTTTGGGTAGTAAAAGCCATTGATAACGCAGCGTGTGACCTCTTCACCAGTGTCTTATGCTGCAGGGCGCTGGAGGAGATGTTTCTGGCCAATGGGGCGCGCATCGGCTACTGGCGCGGCAGCATCGAGGGCGTCATCGATGACTTGCAGGTGCTCACTGCCTTCTCTGCACCTTTTTTTAAATTACCTATCCAATACTTAATTTTTGTCATGACGTGAAATTCCTGCATCCTTGGCAGTGTATCGCAGTCTGTGTTGCATCAAATCACCGGGCTTGGGTATCATGGCCTTGATAGAAGCAGTGTGCCTCTGGCGGATTGGGTGTTTGTGCATCAGGCGCTTCATTTGCGCTTCATTGTACAAGCAGTCGCCACAGCGTCAAGAAAGGGACGCTCCTTGTTTGGAGTGTCTACAGAAAATTTGCACGTTCCTGCTGTGCGTGCCGTAATAGGTACCCCCAGCTGGAGATCGTTTGATTACTGGAGGCGAGACAGTCAAGGATTTGGGAGGCCACGGTCCCTCGAATAATCCCCCTTAACAACCCTCCACTGATGCGCTGGTGCCTGTTCAGGCGCTGAGGCCCACGCTGTTCATCGGCGTTCCCCGCGTCTTTGACAAGGTCTACGACGGCGTGTTCGCGCGGCTGAAGGACGCCACCTGCCTGCGCCGCGCCATCTTCCACGCCGCATTCTGGCACAAGCAACGCCACATCAACCTCGGCTACCGCTGGACTGAGGTGGGCTCATGCATGTGATATCAGTTGCAAGCACTTGTGCAGCTAGCTTATGTGGGGTCCCAGATGTTTTGTGCGAAATCTGGTAGATCATTCATCTTATATCAGGTTTGCAGCATCCCTTGGGATGTGCCCCCGGGTCTGTGCAGTTATTTGCATTGGCGAGCAGCGCCCCATCAACCTCGGCTACCGCTGGACTGAGGTGCGCGCCCAGCACTGCCCATACTTGTGTCGTTCTACAAGGAGGTTTTCACACAGCATGTGAAGGTCTCACATGTCGTGTGCACAAGACTATCCAAATGCCATTCTGTGGAACGCGCATCCCGGTCTATGCAATTGTCATCTGTTGCATATTCGATGTTCTGGTGCACTTCCAGCTGCTTCTGTACAGTTGGCAATCCACATAGATTCTCATGCATATCACTTTCTATGTGACTTGCCGCTGTACAAATGCAGCTGTGAGGGTAATGTGTAAATTGGCTAAGTCTGCAGCTCCACAACTCCAGCTCCATGATAGGTGATCTGCAATGGTGCCTGCAATTGCCTATCTGTTGCTGTTAGTACTGCCCCCAACGTTGTAACACACCTGAAGAGATGAATAAGGGGTAATGCAATTCCTGGCGCAGGCGTCACCGCTGGCGGATGCGTTGGTGTTTGACAAGGTGCGCGCGAAGCTGGGGGGCCGCGTGCGGCTGGTGTGCAGCGGGGGGGCCCCTCTGGCGCGCCACGTTGAGGAGTTTCTCAAGACTGCCATGTGCGCGCCCTGCTGCCAGGGTTACGGCCTCACCGAGACCTGCGGCTCCTCCTTCATCGCTCTTCCCGAGCCGGTGAGCGCTCTTCGCTCTTTTCACTCCACAGGACCTTTTGTGTGGGCTTGTGATCTGCTGCATTGCCCTGCCAGCGCTTTGCCCCTCTTTTTGCTGAAAGACATTTACCCCCTCGTTTGTACTTTGGGTTTGTGGCTCTTCCTTCATCGCCCTCCCTGAGCCTTCGGCGCACATACTTACATCTTGTAAATCGTTTTCTGTACTTGCGGCGGCTCCTTCAGTGCTCTGCCTAAGCCAGTACGCACTTTGTGGCTCTTTTCACTCCTGAAATCCTAGTGCTCTCTGTTATTTCCTATAGGCATGCGGCTCCTCCTTCATCGCCCAGCCAGCGGTGCGCACACTTTCTGACCCTCTTCTCTTATTCCTTCCCTGGCTCTGTGCATCCCCTCTTGCTCATGTAATCACTGGGGGCCTCCGGAATGCGCATAAAGCAATTCTTGTTCTCTAGAAAGGCATCAGCATGATTAAAGTGTCGCACGAGGTTGGCGGCCACTAGCCTCTGTGTCCTTTGTGTTAGAGCAAGTTGTAGAGATGGCACATTTTAGGAATTCAGTATCCATCAAATCCATCTTCAGTTTATGCTCCTGCCAATCACCTTTCTGCAGTGGACTATGACGCTCGTGATGCCATCCCCATATACCTTTTGGAGACAAACTGCTCCACAAGCATGCCAAATGGGGATGCTTGGGAAGCTGTTGGTCCTTTATGGAGGTATCTGGGGGATGCAGACATGCAGTTGAGGCTGCTGAGCATCAAAAAGTGTCAACAGAAGGCTAGGCACCTGATATCTGCAGCTGCATGTCATTCCTTGCAACTGGCAAGGCAAGCAGTGTATTGCAAGTGTGAACTAAGGTTCTCAAAAATAAAACTATCTCATATTTTCCGCGCATTGCGCAGATGTTCAATGGGACGGTGGGGGGCCCGCTGCCGCTGCTGACATTCCGGCTGGAGGCGGTGCCGGAGATGGGTTATGACCCCCTCGCAGACCCTCCCAGGGGCGAAATCATCATCAAGGGGCCCGTCGTCTTCCAGGGCTACTACAAGGTGCCCTCCTGAAGCTGAATGACTTCCTTTCTCCTCGTAATCCAATCTCCTTGCAAAGCAGATCCTTTTGATCCGTCACACGTCCCTGGCTATCTGAGAGACACCTCGCTGTGCACCAGATTCTGTCCGGGCCTGACAAGCCACCTTAGGGCTTATGTCAGGATCACAAGTTGCACTTCACTTATGGCACAGGCGTCGCTTCAAGGTTCTTCGGCGCATTGAGACCGTGCATAACCACACGCATGCATATCACCGATAGGCCAAAATCTTGGAGCGAGTTTTTCTGTACAATCTGTGAAGCCTGGCAGAGCACAGCACCGCTGAGGGTGCCCACTATGTGTGGCTGATGCTCTGCTCATTTCCTGTGAAACAAGATTTTCCTCACATCTATCCAAAGGTGGAATCAAGCACCTGACCAGGGTTATGCCCCACGCTTCAGGAGCATGCATGCATGTTGCCCACATCCTCTGAAGACGCGGTGAGGAGATCCTGGTGGGGTGTTTCTGCGACCTGTGCTAGCCATCACAGCACAGTACAGGGTTGCCACACTAAAGTGCATGCCGTGATGGGGAACCCAACTGAGAGATCATCAGATTACTGAAGCCCAAAGAATTACAAAACAGAGTGGTGGGCTGCTGGTTTAACTGAGCAGGATCAGGAGAAGACGCATGCATGTTCTCAATGTGCCTGAGAGGTCCTGCAGCGGGGTTTTCTTACCATCTGGAAGCCATGGTAGAGCAGTGCACTGCATAGTGATGAAAAGGGTGCCACTTTTTGAGTGATGGGCTGCTGGTTGTGTGGGCAGGACCAAGAGAAGACGGATGAGGTCTTGGACAAGGACGGCTGGTTCCACACGGGGGACATCGGCGAACTCACCCCCATCGGCTCCCTCAAGATCATCGACCGCAAGAAGGACCTCTTCAAGCTCTCCCAGGGTGCGTCCTAAAAATTTCATACTGACGCCACAACGTTGCGGTTGGCACCTGCATGCTTGCGGAGCGGTGCTGTACCAAGCTTGCCCTTCGCTGCTGGGCTTTCCATGCCTGGGCAGAGACCACTGCTCCCTCATGGTCGCCACATTCGTCCCGACTTCAATGCAGAAGTCGAGCAGATGCGGTGATGGTGAGGGCTCATTGGATGTAATAAGCAGCTGCAGTAGCTCTCCTGAGTGCATCTTGACCTGCTTGATCTGCAGCGTGCCACTTACAAGGCTCTGTACTATAGACTGGGTGTTTCTGCAGAGCAGCACATGCTCTTTGGGAGCACACGCTCAGATGTACACGTTGCGCGCTGCACACAAAATTATCAAGTGTCCAGAGGAAGCAGCATTAAGGGGTTGTGCGTTGGGCGCGGTGTGCAGGTGAGTACATAGCGCCGGAGCGGATAGAGGGGGCGCTGAAGAAGGCGAGTGCAGTGCAGCAGGTCTACATCCACGGCAACTCCTTCGAATCCAGCCTGGTTGCAGTGGTCGTGCCAACCGAAGCAGAGCTCAGGTCCGGCTTCCCATATTCTCTCCCTATTATGACGCCTCTGTTGTGTAGGTCAATGTAAGATCAGGCAGACTTAGGCACCCTGTGAGCTGCAACAAATCAAGGCATGCTGACTTGGGCTGCTGGGTATTGTGGCAGCTGTCTTTGCATGAGCAACCAGAGATGGAATTGTGGTGGCGTGGTTGTATGGCATGATGTGAGAGGGCATAGGATTGAACTGGTGGCGCAACATATGACTGTATTTTGTGCAGCAATGGCATCACACTGCATGTCTTGCTGAAGGTGGCTCCTTTTCCATTACCAACTGTGCGCTGTCTGTCGTTCTGGTCTGTTTAAGGCCCAACAAATACAGAAATTTGAGATCGATTGTGCGGGTGGTAAATAACATGGCACCCCCGCCAGCCAAGCGTGCAGACTGCTGCGTTCAAATTCTGGTAACCTCTGTAAAAGGTTGATGATGGCCTGAACGCCAAGGTCTTCTTCAGCGACTAACGTCGCGCTGGCTTTCAACAATGAAGCTCCTGATTCTGATGCTGAGTCAGCGTGTGGCATGTGTGGGAGTAGGTCGGCGGTGGCGGGGGCCCCGGAGGACTACGAGAAGCTGTGTGCCAGCCAGGCGGCGCAGGACGTTGTGCAGGCGCAGATGCACGCCGTCGGCAAGGCGGCCGGCCTCAAGGTGCGCGTCAGCACTTGCAGAATGCATTCAACGAAATCTCCTGAAGAGACTCCCCATTTATGCCTACTAAAAGGGCCTTTGGTGTCAGAGACTGCTGAGACTAGGAACCATGGGAGACCTCATCTGTCTTTTGTGGTTCCACTTCCTTCGGATGCCTCAGACACCAAAAGCCACGCTATTACCTGTAAACCTATAGCAAACCTGCCCTGCTGTACCTGGTGTTTCCAAATCGGGAGCGGTAGAGAAGCAGGCGCTGTGCTGTCATTGTGCATGCCGCATAAGCTTCCAGTCTGCATCTTCTTCTGGCTAACTGCCTGGGTGTGTTGAAACGCCAAATGCCGCCTGGTCGTGTTGTTTGTACAGGAGACAAGCTGGTTCCTCGGGTGCACGCAACTGTCTGAACTGCCGAGCAAAAACAGTGATCTTGAGCGTTTTCACGACGGTCTGTGCACAGTATACTGAAGTGCGCGTTAGTGTGTGCCATGCCCGGTCGTGTTGAGCTGCAGAGGCACCTTGCCTTTTGCGTGAACATAATAGAGTCATACTCATCCTAAGGGGGCGTTCTGGTGGTGCGCGCAGCCATTTGAACTGCAGCAAGAGGGATCATGAGTGCTGTTATTTCGCGCTCTGCAAATCTAGCCGCATCTGATGTGAAGGAGCGCTGTTGTGTCCCGCGCAATCCTTTGAGCTGCCGCGCGGAAATCGATCACAAACCCCACACATCCATGGCGCTCAGCTCAAAGCCACCAATATTTTATCTGAAGCGCTGGTTCATGTGTGCCATGCGCAGTCCTTCGAGCTGCCCAAGGCGGTGCACCTGACGACGGAGGTGTGGTCCCCGGAGAACGGGCTGCTGACGCCAACTTTCAAGCTCAAGCGCGCCGTTGTGCGCCGCGCGTTCCAGGCCCAGATCGACACCGCGTACGCGCGCCTCGCCAAATCCGCCAAATGAGGAGCTGGCTGGGGGGCTATCTTGCCATCCCCCCAGGGGCCTCTAATTATATGTGTTTTGGCGCAAGCGATGTGCCGCCCCCGTCGCCAACACCGTGGATTTCGTCAGCAGCGCCTAATGAGCCGGTGGATTTACATCCCCTCGCGCATGGGGTGGTCATCAGAATCCTCTGCTGCTGTGGAAGCTATGCGGGGCTGCAGGTGGTTTTAATGTGGACATCGTCAGCAGCGCAAAGTGAGAGGCGCTCGCTGAGGTCTGTTTTGCCATTTGCCAGCCGTCAGTGGGGGAGGCGATGCGGCGCTGACAGCGGGTGCCAGCATTGAGAGTTCTTAGCAGTGCACAGGGAAGAGCTTGCTAAGGCTTTTGGACCACATTATTAGCTGCGGAATTAGCCATGTGCTGCGTTGGCGCAAGAGCTTGGCACTGCCAATGCTGGTGGATGTGAGCTGACAACAATTGGAGCTTTCACTTGTGCGACGAGCAGCACTATATTGTGGGAAAGTTTCCATTGCCCCTAACCAGCAGCAGCAGAAGCAGGGATTGGCTGGAGAGCACCTGTGCTGATTGATGGTTGCTACTTTGGGGGTGAGAAAATGGTGCTTCGGTTGTTCAGGATGGTCGCTACTTGATTAATTATGGCAACCATGATACAGTGTGTACCGGCAAATGCCTGTAGAAGTATGTGCGGAGTATGTTGCCAGACCATGATCATGCCGTGGATGGTCTTTAGTGACACAGCAAAAGAACACTCCATGTACATATGCTCAGGAATGGGGAAGGGATTATTGAACTCAGGCATTTTGAGAACGCAATTGTATACTTGTCGAACTGTATACTTGTGTGCAGGCTTGTGCAAGGGGCTCAAGAGTAGCGTGTGGAACAAGAAGTCAAAACCAGATGGGCGCGTCCTTACGAACTCTTCTCGTGGCCTTGGGTGCACACGATTGAATTGGAGCACCCAACTGGAGCACCTGGAAGAGGATGTGAACTGGACCAGTGGGTCAGCTCATTGCTGTGGTCAATGTCAACTTTGAACGTGAGTCATGATGGCTCTGAACATGCATGGGGGAAAATTTATATACGTATTGATTTCGCAACTGGGTAAACAATTCCTTGGCAATCTTACACTGCAGCATGAGTCCACACGTCACAAGACAAGACTGATTGCAGGGGTTCAATAATAAAGAAACATGTCGTTGCGTTCCTTTGATTATGATGGCCATAATTATCTGGTATTCGGGCCAAAGCTTCCCTTGAAGGATCCCTTCCCTTAGTCGACATCGCTATCGAACAGAGAGATCTCTGCTCGATATGTCTGGCCTAACATACGGTTGGTTTCGTCTATCTTGTAAAAAGAATCGAAGGGAAGACTTCGACACCAATCACTGGATGTGCAGATGAGGTCTTCGCATGCTATGAAAACATATTGGTTTTCTTGGACTTGGCATGGCTTATCACTTTATTGCAGACCGCGCCGGCCTATCCACAACCGCAGAAAGAAGAGAAAGAAGCACAAGTGAGGCCAGCATAAAGCGTGCATCCAATTGAAATAGATCGGGAGGAGACTTCTCAAGGTCGTGTCTTGACAAGAGGAAATTACCAGAAGTCTTCGATTTGGAAGGGGTGCAAATTTTAGTGCGATGTTTGTCTCCACAAGAAGCCCATGCAGAACCACCCTGCCCATCGTTGCACCTGCAAAACTAGAGACAGTGGCAAAATGGAAGGTCGTGAAGAAGTGCGTTCTTCCTAGAAAGCCTTCCATGCTCATGAGCAGGACTGTCACTGAAGTTGCAGATGTGAAACAAGGGCTATCTTGATCAATTTTCGTTCTTCACAATGTACACATCGAAGACGCTTGGATCTCAAACCTTGCTTCAGACCGAGGCCCTCCACTGAGAAGGGCTGTGATTGTTCTGTTGCAGGAAGACAAAGTTGAGACCAAGGAAGGTGTGCATATGCAGCTTGGACCACGATAATGCTTGATTTGCAACTTATTTGAACAGTAAATTGGCTGGTGCCTTTGATGCCTGTCTGCGGAGTGGGATCTGCATAGACTAAGGACACTGTGTGGCCACAGTCGAACCCTTCTGACCAGAGGCATGTAGGCTGCACCAGCTACCCTGAGCTTCCCCCACCTCCCCCTCAGTTCACCATCATTCAGGTGCGGCCAGCATTCACCTCTAAGCATAGCTCCTGATGCAGCTCGAATTTGTCAGGGTGTTTTTCCAATGTGCATATTCCTGCGGGCCATGATGAGACTAGCAGGCCTGCGGAGATATCACTTAGAAAATGGATGTGTGCCTGGGGTTTACACTGGTTCTTTGAGGATCTTATCGGGTTGCAGTCTGCATGTTCCCTCATAAATGGCTGCTTTGCATAATGCAAGCTCCAGTGGAATCCTGAGCCAGCCAGGATTCTCCTGCCTGTTATTGGGAGGTCTGCGCATGTGATTCTTCTTGGCCCTCTACACCGAGCGTAAACACCTTTACTGTCTTTGTCTTGCAGGAAGCTAGCAGCGCATCTTCATCCCAGCAATGACATTAGCACTTTCCTGCGATTGACGCCTCACATTACACAAGATATGGACGATGGAGGGATGTGACAGCCCAGAGATCTAGCAGATGGACATGAAACAATGCCGCTCACTCGAGACTGCCACAAATTGGAGACTGGAGCTCTGAATGAGTATTCACAAAGCTTTTCATGGCACGCAGCTTGCGGGATTAGAGCTGCTTGGGATGTGTCAGGAATTACGCACTTGGACATTGCAGCTGCATCTCATCCCTGAGAAGTCTTGGCTCAATGCATGTGAAAGCAAGAGTTTGTGGGAGTGTACCATTTTCTGAGCATTATTGTTGTCTTGAATGGGGTTGCTGTAGAAACCTGGTAAGTTTAAAATAGTGTATGAAACAATTGGCAGCTGTTTTTTCTGGACCGGCAGTCTTTGCTTCTTGTCTGTAAAGCAGGAAGCTTCATTGCTCATTGGATCATTGCTCATTGGATCATTGCTCATTGGACACAAGTACACCATGTGGGAAATCCTGCCAATTGATCCTGCGACATGACTGTGCAGCTGACACTGTGTGATCGGCAGATCTGCACATGCTGGCTAGCACGCACTGCATCTGGCATTTGATTGTTTGCAGCCTCTCGGCATAGCTTCAGGCCCCTGTGGTGCCAAATGGCAGATTTTATGCGCTGCAGCTGCAGTAGCCGCGACTAGCTTGAATTTACGAGCATTACATGAAGTCATCTATCAGCGCCGCGCGCTGCTGCTGCTGCTGCTGCTGTGCTGTGCTGTGCTTTGTTGTGCTGTGCTGTGCTGTGCTGTGCTGTGCTGTGCTGTGCTGAAGGCAGAGCGCTCATTGAGGATCCGCATCTGCTGGATCTACATAGTTTGGCATGCATGCAGGACTTTAAAGTAAAATGCTCTAGGTGTGCTGCACATGCACTCGCGCATTGCTCTGCATGCAGCTAGCTCACCGCTGCCTCTGCTGCATCACCGTGAAAGTTTGGTGCACCTCCTGTGTCCCCTGCACAGTGATTGGCTCAGCCTTGATAATGTGGCGCGCGTTTGGCTCGTGCCTGAATATCAAGAAGCTGTGAGACCTGGGCACACTCGATGTATAATTCCCTTGCAGGAAAGCCGAAGGTGGTCAATCGTGCAGATCTCCTGCATCAATACAAGCCACACACCCCTATGCAAATCCACAGAAACTCCCGAAATTAACGAGTTATTCAGCTGTGAGATAGCAAGGCCAATTTGTTGCCCAAAAGGGGCTTTCTGACGAAACACAGGACCGAACGGCCTTCCAATGCAACGCAGCCTCACAGCAGTTTCGCAGAGGACTGGAAGATTTTGTGACAATGGTTCAAGGCCAACGTGTTTACATGCAATGCCCTGCCGTGTGCGCGGCCGAGGACCTGCCAGGGTCCTAGCTTCAGCACAGGTATACTCACATCTTATCTGTTCGAATGGACGCATCATCAAAGCCAACTCAACTTGGACTGTGTAATTGAAGATGTTTCATCATTCTCAATAATATCTCAAAGTTACACACCACGCAATCCTATTATGCAGTTGGTGCCTTTCTTGCTGACCTCAGATCTATCATTGTGCGTCGCAGAAGCCTCTGGCTTTTTTATGTTGAGAAGAGTTCGGTTCTGGCGCTTGTCTGTGCAAACTTTTCATTAGAATGCTGTAGGTGACAGGAATCCAAAAACGAGAGAAGTTCCGTCTATGTCAATTTATCATGTCTGTGTGTCACGCATCAGCAGGAGACAAAGACAGCTGAGCTTGCGAAATCAACGAAGGATGAGGAAGAAGACAAACTCGCAAGTAGCAGCAGCGCAGCCGAACAGGAGGATGAGGGGACCCCCACTGAGGCTGATGAGGGTACCCCCACTGAGGCTGATGCGGGAAAGTACCCATCAAGGGAGGCTATGGCAGGGGGCTGGGCTGGGGGCGAGGTAGGCCTGCAGCAATTCGTACAGGTGGGAACCCCAGAAATACGGTGTCTTTTGTTCCGCATCTTCGTTGAGAGTCAAAATTGCCACTTGTATCCTCCTCCACGTGCATCCCTCTACCAGGCATGCTTGCTTGGATGTGCTTGTTTTCAGTTGCAGCCTCAGCATTCGGGCCGGTGACAGTCCACCAGCAATCAAGAAAATAGCTCTTGCAATGCAGGAGGCGAAGGAAGAGCAGCAAGGGGCGCCCAAGGCAGGGGCAAAGGCCCCAGCCAAGAAGGCCGCAAAGCCCAGCAAAGCTGCCACTACCTCCCCAAAACAGGTGGCGGACGAGCCAGGCAAATACCCCAGCAAGGAGTCCATTGGACCCTTTTGTAAGTCTCATTCCCTTACGCAAATGGGCCTTTGCTTTATACTTTGCATACTCCGTGTACCGGCCCAGCAAGAGCACGTGCCATGCATGCAAGCCAGGGGAGGGCAGGAACACTGATGCAGCTACCAGAAGTACTCTGCTGCAAGCACGAGCAAACAAACATATATTGGATTGTAGTTTGGGTGTCAGTATGGTGGGGTGAATTTGGTGAGTGTTGGTGCAGCTGGTGTGACGGGCGGGTTTGCTGGCGGCGAGAGGGGAGTGCAACAGTTTGTGGAGAAGGGTGACGTGGAGCTTGCGCCAGAGGGAAAGGGTGAGCACCTCCATCTGGCTCCTGGCCCTTGAGCTGCGATCCAGCTTGGAAATTTCCATGAAAAGTTTGGTCAAGGCACTGCACAGACTGAGCTCGAGCTGAAGTCCAAATATTATCTCAGAATTCGGAGGCCTGGCCTAATTAAATGTAGCCCTTTGAGCCTCGCTTTGGGGAGTGCAGCATGCTTTCCACAACTGCCCTGGCCCCCAATAAAATCAGATGTGCTGAAGACCTATACACCCATTGCTACAACATCCCCCCACTGAATGGGAAAGGGTGATAAGTTTGTCCATTACCGGGTGCAGGCAGCCGGCAGTTCTCGACGCTGATCATAGCGGGGGGCGCGGCGGTGGCGGCTTCGCTGGGGGGACTGCTGCTGGACGACGGTGTTAAGCTGGGGGAGGAAGCCGTGGAGAAGGGGGGAATCCCGGGTGTCAACTTATCTACAGCGCCTATCGACGACAATACGCGGCTGCTGCTGCAGGTCGCCGTCGGCCTCCTGGGCGTCGTTGGAGTGTCCATCGGTGAGTGTTCGCAGAGCTTCTTTGTCCATTGTCTTGGCCAATTTGGGACAGAGTGTCATCATGAAATGGGCGCTGTCGTGATGATTGAATGGGTTCTTCTCGTTCGGGGTGCTTGGCTGGTGCCAATTTTTGCCTTTCTGCCTTTTTTTTTGGGAGATACATGACATGACGGGGCGCGTTGGTCTGCGCAGGCGTGCGCGCGCTGGTGAAGCAGGTGCAGGAAGGTTCCGGGAAGCTGGCGGAGAAGGTGTTGGACCTGGGCAAAGTGGGTGTCTTCTGGCTTGGAGTGTTCATCGCCGTCAAATATGTGCTGGAGTCCTCAAGCTAGGCTTTTAGAAGGCCTTGTCTGCGTAATGCAGACTGCATTATGCAGTCGTGTGCACGGGGTGATCCTAGATGGGTCAACTCTGCATTTGTTTTAGCCCCATGCAACAGATTTTGTCAGGCAATACCAAGTTGCTCCAGATAGATGGTTGGCAAAGAAAGCAGGCGGTGCGCTGTTGGATGATGGTTTCTTGATGAGTGTACTGACCGAGGCCTTCTGACAGTACAAAGGGTGAGTGTTTGTTTTGCTGGAGTTACAACTAAAACGTGAGGGGCCGGTGATGCTTTGCCAAAAGGGCATCCGCTGTTGTTCCTGTGAAACAGGCGCCTAGGTGCAGGGCACTTCCTGCATTCATGAATGATCATTGCTCTTGCAAGAGGGGTGAGAAAACTGAAGCATTAGGATTGTGAGTTCTGCAAGTTGAGAGAAGAGACAAATGTCATTGTTTTGAGAGATGTTCTTTGAGCAAATGCTCTGCATGCAGTACAGGGTCCTGCAGAAGAGAAGCTGGCAGACGCTTTATGAAAAATAATTGGAAGATGTGTAAACTCTGTCCTTCTTAAAGAGGTCATTGGCAAAGCATGCCTTATGGTCCCCAGTCTCCCTGGCATGTTGTTTGGTGACACTCTCTTCGATTAAGGAGCAGACGAGTCGCAACTACATTCACAAAATCGCTTTGACCTGTCTATTGATCTGATACCGTAGCGTGTGCAGCAACCCTGAACTCAAAACAAATTATTGTATCTTCCCCAAGCTGCATTTAACCACCTAGGTGCATTGGAGAAATGTCAAATCTGAGATGAAGCGTACAAGCCGCAGCGTTGCACCAATCTCAACCGATCCCTGGTCAAAGCCTCAAAAGTAGCTCTGTCAAAGTAATTGCAACCGCCAACAGCTGCAGGGGCTCTTGATGCAGTGTCCTGAACACCGCATGCATGACTGCTGCAGCCTATATTCACATCGCAAAAGGCCGCTGACAGCTTTAGGTGATCAGAGAGCAACCCCAATGGCCCAAGCAAGACAGTCAGGGCTAGAGAGGGCACTGTCGGCTGTCAGCACGTGCCAGCTGATCACACTCTCGCCAGCGAGCCTTGTTATGCTGAGTTGCATGCACCAGAGGCTGTCAGGTATTGATTTCTGGAACAAGCCCAGCCGCCCAGAGGAGCCCGGCTGCTGTGCTGATGCGCATGGCACGATGGGGGCGATTACTCATCATCCGATTACTCATCATCCTCGTCATCGCCCTCGTCATCCTCCTCCTCCTCTTCCTCCTCGTCGTACCGTTTCCGCTTCTCTGCAGCACCCACAATTACCCGTCACTAACAATTTCTTTAGCCCAATGTTAGCAGTCAATCAGTCACTTCACAAAAGGCTCCTGCGGCCCAGAACTGCTAGTGAATGAACCACCAAGTCAGCGAACAACCCCTCAATTCAATGCATGTGCTGCTTGTCAGCCACCAGATGAATGCCTGCAGCGTGCAGGATCATGCGCTCGCATTTCCACGCAGAGCAAAAGCCCCGGACGCTGCTGAATTTCCCAGCCTATGCCAGTGTTGCCTCTGTACTATCTTTGCGCCAGACAACACAACACACATCATCTGGAAGTACATGGTCCAAACAATGAAATGCGTCAAAGACATCGGAGGGGTCTCACGTGGGCGCGCGGTGGCTTCCTCCTCCTCGTCATCATCTTCCTCGTCTTCAATGTCTTCGCTTGCCGGGGGGTCCTCCCCGTCATAGTCCTCCTCATCATCCTCGATGGGGGGACCCTGGGGGGACAGCAAGGTAAATAACAGATCAGCCCGATTTCCGCCCACCGTGCCTCTCAGTACTAGTATTGCGTGCCTTCTCAATTCATCTAAAGCAAAATGTGTTGCAGCAGCGTTTTAATGAGAAGTCTGCAACCTAGGCTATCTTGACCAGCTGTCATCTGCCAGCGATGGTCAAATCACATCACTGTATCGGCCAGCTAGACCCCGGCAGGGTACAGCAGTACTACGCTGTAAAAGCCTCATGCAGAGCCCAATGAGCTATCGTCAGCAAGGGAATCCACAAGCTTGTCTGCTGGGCCAGACTTCCACAGTGCTGGTCAGAACAAGCAAGATCTGCTGCTGCAGGACATGGAATGAAATGCTCTGCGCACCTGGCCGGCAAGGTAAGCAGTCCCCAACACTTCCTCGTCATTCCCATCCTCCTGCACAGCACAAAAAAAGAACATCTGTCAGCACAGGAATATGTCACAGTCCGCATCAGAAGAGCTGACTAGAATGCAACGCTGGTGATTACTAGCGTTGTATGAGAACGTGACATCAGACCACTGATGAGCTACCCCTAGGCTACCCACATGTGCTAAATAGTACGCTCACTTGTGGCAACCCTGCACCACTGAGTGCCCCCGGCCTGTGGGACATCATGACAAGACTCTCGTTTCACTGACACCCCCAACGCAGATACAGGGCAAGTGCATGTCAACAAGAAGCACACGAGAACCCACGGCGCCTGAGCACAAGCTCCTGAAGTGGGGGTCCGGGTATCATGACTAAGGGGTGAGTAGCGCTCACCTCATCATCTTCCTCTTCTTCCTCGTCGTCTTCCTCGTCCACATACTCCTGGTTGTCCCCCTCCACATCGTCCTCGTCATCATCATCCTCGTCATCATCTCCCTCCTCCCCCCCAGCGGCCGCTCCCTCCTCCTCGTACTCCTGACCCAGTGAGCACAGTCAGCAGTCAGCGCGCCAGTGGTGGGCCAGCCATATACTTTGCAGGGCTGCAGCCAGACTGCAATCAGCCTAAGGGCCTGC
Source organism: Coccomyxa subellipsoidea C-169 (assembly GCF_000258705.1). Lineage (NCBI taxonomy): Eukaryota > Viridiplantae > Chlorophyta > Trebouxiophyceae > Coccomyxaceae > Coccomyxa > Coccomyxa subellipsoidea. The sequence continues at coordinate 475,069 of NW_005178021.1, forward strand.
CGGGACAAGTGCAGCTGCAGGCCAGCGAGGTCAGCTGCTTCACCTCCTCCTCTTCCTCATCACCTTCATCCCCCTCTACCCCTCCTTCCTCCTCTGCTTCTTCCTCCTCCTCTTCTTCATCTTCCCCCTCTTCTTCCTGCAAAACCACAACCCCTCAGCTTCCAACTTAAAAGGTCCAGAAGGCGATAAGTGCGCCCGCTGACCGCAGAAGTGCTATGATGCTGTGATTTGGGGTGCATATGTAGACTTCAAGCCCTTTAAGCGGGTCCCAGGCCCTCGTAGGGGCTGGAAAGGCCCAGATAGTTGGCATGGAGCAACAAGGAAGGTCGATTGCTGCTGCAGGGAGGGGTCTAAGATAAGATGCAGGATTTACTGGAAAAGAAATGGCATGCAGAGACCAGGACAAATTAGAGTTCAAAACTGACAGACAGAGGTTTGGTGTAACAACATAGGTGCCAGGGTCGCAGCCAGCAGATAAGAATGCTGGGGGACGTGCAGCAGGGCAAACAGTGATGCCATGCCAGCACTCCTAGCTCTCAAGCAATTGCAGACTTGGCAAGAGTTCTGCAGGATTATTCCCAAAAGGTTGGCAATCAGAGAAAAGCCCACCTCGAAGTCCTCTTCGTCAGCATCCACAGGCTCTGCCCATTCCAGCTTCATGCCAGTCGTGATGCAGGCAGGCATTACGAATGCAGGCCCTGCGCGAACCCAGTAGAGCACATCAAGGATAAAGGGATGAGACGTGCCCTATGGCGCAGATTCTTTGGCATGGATGTCCAAACCCAGTAGCGGTAGCGCGGATATAATGTATTCGCACCTCTGTCCATAAAGTCGCTGAGATCCACGCTCCGGAGCGTGATGACAGACATCTCGCTTTCCCGTTGCAACCTCAAGCTCAGGACTTTTCACGCCCTCGTCGCTGTGTCTCCTGCAGACAGAGAGCGAGCATGCCTTTCACCAACAAGAGATACTCAGCGTAATTTATGAAGTGCAATGGAAAGCAGCCGTAAGTGTCCTCCGGCAGTAGGTTTATAGAAGGCTCCCCCAACATCTGCGTGCCCGCCAGTGGGCCAAATTCAGCCATAGCGTCATTCACGCCATCTCAAGGACTCTTCAAATGCAATTATTTTGCAAAAATGATATTCTGGAAGTGCTTGTGTGCTACAACGCAAACGCAGGTTGCGAACATGCAGCTGAACAGAGCGGATGCACAGGTGTCAATCCTGATCCTGCACACCTGGCGTGCTGGCGCGGCACTGCGCAGTCAGGCTTGTTCCTACTATGTTCCGAAGGCCCGAATGTGCAATCTTGGCTGCCCCCTGCCCCTTCAGGCGGAGGCCAGGGGCGACACAGCGCCCGAACTTTGCAGGGAGGTGGTTGCCTATCTTGGCTGTTTCTGCAGACTTCTCTCGTTCTGGTGCAAAGCTTCACAGCGATACCAACACATGCAAAATAATCTTAGAGGGGTATCTGAGACGTTTTTTGTCAGCTTGCAAGTGAGATGGTGTGCATCTGACTGAAAATGACTGGAATGATCCTTTGATGGACAAGGTAATTAGGACCTGACTTATTGGTGACGCTACCTGTCGTATATATCTCATTAAACTGGCGTCGAGACTTCTGAAAGTTCGATGTCCAGTGCACAGAGCTGAGCAGCACCTAGCACAGCTCAAGTCCAGCTTGGCTAGCAACCGCATGCAGGAAGCTGAAGAGCGCAGGAAGCGTTTGAAAGCACTGCGTGACGATGCCGATGGTTCAGAAACGCATGCCATAGGTCAGATGCACAATCTATCATCATGTTTTCTGTCATCACAAGCTCTTTCTGTTCAGCGCCTAGTTGTGACCTGAGTAAGAGTCTTCCCCGCGCAGGCACAGGAAAATTGATCAATCCCTTGATCAACGAACCCAGCAGCAACCACACCACACCGGCGTTCAGTTTCTACAGGTACCTTTGCTGTCTCTTATTGCTCCTGTAATTACAAACACATGAAATTACTGTGGTCACCGCCACCCCAAAAGACTGAATCTGACCCTGCTGCTGCAGCGATCCACTCGCCGCACTGAAGTCAGCACGGCCGCAGCTGCCTCAAGCAAGGCGGGAAGGCCGTGAACGAGGCCAGAATGGCGCGGCCGCAATGGGATCTATGCCACAGCTTCAACAACGGCCGCCCGCCAGCTTCCAGCCTGGATTCCTGCGGCCTGTTCAGGCGTCCTGGGCCCAGCCCATGAGCGCCCCTCAGCACCCACCAGGCGGCTATGGGCAGCCGTGGGGGCCCCTGCCGGCCTTAAGCCCCCCAACAGCACAGGTTGGCTTTAAGCATTCGCTGCCCAGCATCCACACTAGGCCTGCATGTTGACACCCTGCACACGCAAAGCTTCCTGTCTTGCACGCAAGCACTTGCTGCAAAGTTTGAATCTGCAATCCAACTGCTCCATGCGCTGCCAGCCATGCTTCCATGATAAGGAGTTCTGAATATTCAATTTGTTGGTGAGTGCTGGTGGTCTTGCAGTGGGGAGCGCGGCCGGCTCGGCCCCCTGCTTACAATCCAGGAGGGCCCAGACCCCCGCCCGGTGCCCCCCTGCCTGGCCCACCACAACATCCCGGCCCAATGCAGCAGGTATGGCGACACTGCTGTGCCGTTAGCGCTATAATTCACAAGATATCGCACCCGAATATATATTTGCAGCATTGCTTGCCCCCACGTTGTCTCCCTTAGCTCAGGCCAGAAGCGGGCATTGAGGTCTCCAAGACACGCCGTGGAACCAATCCACATTGGATTCTGAATGACTTTTCTGCTTTAGGGCCGAGGCTATCACAGCAGCGGCGGCCGCGGCGGCGGCCGCAGCGGCGGACGGTATAGCCAGGATGGCGGCAGGGGCAGAGGGGGGCCACCCCCGGGTCGTGGCAGGTGTGCTTGCCAGGCCAGTATCACAGCACTTATGACTCATGTCTCGACCTCATAATGCACGCACCAGCTTTTCCCATGCAACATCTGCCACTGTTTGGGGATTGGGATGTCTGACAAAGTGTGTCCAGAATGCACCAGCATGAAACTATAGCTACCAGTGCCCATATTCGTGTTTTACATTGTTTCTGTTGACGCGCAAAATAAAATATCACACATTCTGTCGGCAGGTCTGGGCGCGGCAGGGGGGAGGGCAGGGGAGAAGCAAGCATCGAGGCTTACTACTCGCCAACCATGGTGGAGGATCCCTGGCGTTCCCTCCGTCAGACCCAAAACAGGCCACCAAGTGCCAAATTACCTCCACAGAAGGGCGACGGATCCGGAAAAAGAGCAGACAATCCCGCTGTAACCCTTCAGGATGCAACGGAGACTGATGGCGCTGAGGTGCGTTCTTCATTGCATGCGATCTTGCACTTTGCCCATATTGGCATGTTCCTGTCTGTGTTGAAGGGGCTGCAGAGAGTGCAGGCGGTAAGCTCATGTCGGCCTGTCACTCTGCAATTAAGCAAGTCAACAATCTGCATCCTGTAGGTAGCTGTTGATCGATTTGAACTCCGGATCCGGGGCAGCATGCGAGAGCACAGATCTGTCAATATGGCTGTTGAGACATGGGGAGTTCTATGTCTGCAGTAGACGCTGATCATGCTGGGAGAACTGGCTTACAAGTAGACTGCATGGTCATGTCTGCAGGGTGTGCCTGTGGAGGGGGCAGAGATGAGCAAGCTCTCTGAGGAGGGCGCCCAAGATAGGCCTTGGCACTGACTGGTGAAGCAGCTTTCATGCACAGCCGTTTATTTCTATTCTATGCACGGTGGTCCTGGTCGTACCGGACAAGACCATGTTGTAGACAGGAATATGGCCATCATATCATAATTATTCTACTATATTTTTATTCGGAAGGCTACCACAGTTGAGATTTGCGGATATTGTGTGAGGGCAAGGCCCAGAGAGGTCTATGCACCCCTGCTGCACAAGGGTGTGTTGAAACAATGACTTTGTTTTTGCTTGTAACAGTCAGAGAGATGTCTGTGCAGTGGTCCAACCTCCACACAAATGCATGCATCATGGTGACCTTGTACTCGAACCTGAGCATATATCAGAAACCTTGCGGCAACATGCCACTGTGGAGCACTGGGGTCAGCTAAAGCATGGTCACTTTATCCTCAACAATCGCCTGCCAGTGGCCATCACTCTAGTACTACATTGCACCTCCACTTCCGCTTAGACAGTGCACTCCCCTGGACATGTTGGTTCCCAGCCACTAACCAGACCAATTCAAGCTTGCCCTATAGCCAACTCCAAGAACAAAATTTACATCTGGTGCCACGTCATGATCCTCTGCCTGAAGAGCCTCACCCTAACTCAGCAGTATAGAACAGCGAGTCATGCTTCTGTCAGTCAATTAGCAAGGCACTTCGCCTGACCCAGCAGCTGGCTTTCAATGCTCTGGTTTTTCCCCAACGACCATGCACCTGTCCGCTCCCAGATCCAGTCCTGCTGTGCAGTTGGTCATGCCAGGCGCCAGTGTTGTGCACATGTACAATCCTTCTCACAACCCGCTGCCGCCACGCAGCCAATCGTTGCATCCAGTTGACTCTGCCATGTTTCATCCCCTCGTCCTCGCACAAAGACGATGCTGGTGCACCGTCAGACAAATCTGCAATAGGCTCCATCTCTTTCTACTAAGGAATGCTTCTCACACGGAGCTCCTGCTTCACAGCAGGATCAGACGCCGCTCTTCTTAGCATCGAGGAAGATTTTGACATGACCCAAAAGGTTGCTTGGCATGTGTTGCCTCCCCACATTGCCCATGCTTCTCCCAGGTCCACTCCCGCTACGCAGCTGGTGCCCATTCATCCTCATGCACAATCCTTCTGACAGGGCGCTCCTTCTGCACGGCCAGATCAGGCGCCGCCTTTTTTAGCGTCGAGGAAGTTTTCGATGTCGGCTTTGAGCGCGGAGAGGCGGCCCTCAGTCGTGACGGCAACGCCGCCGGCCGCCTTGAGGGTGACTAATACGCGCGCGTCAAAGGCTGTGGAGTATGCGTTGGGATTGCAGAACAGCTCCAGTTGGGCAACCGGGTCATCCTCCCCCGCGCCTGCGCACACGCCATCTCTTATGATGTCCAATTGGAGAGCTCTGAAGGACCCATTTTGTTGAGAAGCTGTGGGAAGTCTCATTAGCCCCGAGCGTGCTGCAATAATGGAGTTTGTCTCTGATCCCCATAATGCAGCGGGTGGGTTTGGTACACTGCCAAACTGAGGATTGTGGCAGAGAAATGGTGAACCCCGAATGAGGCTCTGGCCAAAACATTGCAGGGGAAAGCGCCGTCTGTGGTGCAGGCTGGTAGCATCCTCGCCAGCCCATGAATGCCTTGCAGATGTGGCGGCACTTGCTTGATGTGGGCAAGAGCAGAGCATGACTAGTTTGAAGCAGCCACCACACTTAGCATGCGGTTCTTAGAAGTTGAGCAGCGTACCCTTGTATCGATACTCCATTGCTTGCCAGCGCTTGGGGCGCTCTGCTGCCTGCTTGGCAGCAAATGTCTGAAGCAGGCCGTTAATAGCGGTGCTGACGTCCCTCGCCTGCGCCTCTGCAAAGGGGAAGCTGATGGTCGTCTCATTGACGTGCAGGTCCAGTGTTGCTCCTGTAGACATGGGAGCAGATAATTCGTGTTGGGTGCAGATTCCTGGGTTGTCGAACTTTCTTGCGCTCCCCAGGCTGCCAGTATGTCGATGTAAGTCATGTTTCGGGAATTCGGCGTCCGAAATAACGCCGAGTGGCAACACAGATCACCCAGATCACCACCCTTTTTGCAAGCGGCAGACCCTACCTGAAGAGGCGCATACATTTCTTCTTACATGACTTCTGCTTAATCGAACCGGTGCAGGCAAAAATTTAACCGGCCGTGGCTGTTGAAGATTGGTAGATAGGTGCATTTCCTTGATCATTTAAAGTGCAAACTTAAAGGGAAACCTGTCGAATTTATGTACAGACGCAAACAAGGAACAAATGCCGAGGAATAAGATTTATACAGCCTGCAGAATTTGCAAGTTCAGTTCATCTGATCGGAAACAGATTGAAAGAGATGCCGCTGGAGGGCTTGTCCGGGAGCAAGGGATCTAAGCACCAGGGTTTTGGCATGCAGACGCATTCACTAAGACGCTACTCAAAGCTGGCTAGGACATTTATGCCTCTATAATTGCTTTGCTGAGTGTCATAAACAGATATGGCACCTCGGGCCAGCTGACACCAGTATTATTGCGCTTGCACCAGAACACCGCAGCGGCTGCCGTCGCGGTGCCGCGGCTGCGGCTGCACAAGAGATTCATGAAGAATGCCGCAGTCACCCGGAAATATGCAGCTGCACAGTATGCACACGAAAATGCAGCGAAACATGCTGCTACGAGTCTTGATGCACACAGGAAGAGGTAAGGAGAAGGTGCCTCCCAGGCAGGGCTGTGTCTGCTTTTGTCACCGCATGACGATGCCGGCTCAGCTGATCAAAACTGATCTTCTAGATATTTATTGGGATATCTTGCCTCAGCCAGGCCTGATTATAAGTGGAAGGGGAGCTGAAATCCAGGTTTCCGCTTAGAACCCTAGGAAGTGAGTCAGTGAAGTGAGTCACAGCAGTGAACTTGAAGACCGCGCTGAGGCTGTGAAAAGCGAGGCTCGCGGGAGAACATCATCAGAAACGCCAACTTGGATGGCAGCAGACCACGCACATTTCATCTGTGATTGAGGCCAGGCGATAGTGGACGGATCGAGCCATTCTGGGCGCCCTCAGCAAGTTTCTACCGCGTGCCAGCGGGGATTTGGATTGGCACAGGGCATCCGACAGCAGCGGGCCTGACAGGACAGGCGAGGTTCCAGCGAGCGGGACTGATGTCCGTGGGGCATCCGCGGTGCAGCCGAAGGCAGTAAGCAGTGGGTGGCGCGGGATAGACTCCGGTCGAGTTATGGGCTCGACGGTCTCCTGTATGCAGGCGGCTTCCGCCGGCGTGGAGGACGACAGAGTCACCAGCGGGCAGCACTGCTCATCGTCTGGCAGGGATGCAAAGGTGCAGCTCTTTCCCCGGGGATCCGCGCCGACAGGCAGTCCGTGGATTGTCTAAATGTGCCTCACGGCCGAGGGCCTGCGGCATCGTCACGTGTTTGAGGCTGCAGCCTGCGGCGATGCTCTTGGCGTCCAGAGCGATGGCCCGATGCGGCGGGTGGCATGCATCCAGGCAGTTTGTGTAGGCATTTCTTGGGCAGGGGCGCTTAGTGGGCACAGGTGTCTCACTTTCGATTGAGGCAGTCTGGGGAAGACGAAGTGTAAGATTTAGTTTTGCGATACACAAGGCCCATCTGCAGGTGTAGTTGGCACATCGGGTTTTTCGGATGAGCGAGAAATGCGATCTTCAGCATGATCGGGCTTTCCTGCCGTACAGGCTCTCGGCACAGGAACTAGGGTCGAAGTGTTGGCGTTAGACAAAGCAGGACTCTCAGCGCTGTATCCGCCCTCGATACGGCTCTGCGATGTTGTGTAGATGGCGCAGGGCAGGGCTCGCAGGGATCTGCACCAAGGGTTGCCAGGATGCGAGGGCTTACCAAGCATGCATACAGGACTGAGTGGGCTTCCCGTGTATGCATCCAGGCGTTCAGCACGCTGTCTCGGGCTGGGAGCAAGCGGCTGTTGGGCAAATCGGCAGACCACCACGCAGAAACGTGTGTCCTGGCGGAATGCACGCCCAGCTGCACAGGACAGGTGTTGGGCAGCGCAGCGGGGGACCTGTACACCCAGGCTTCAGCAGAGGCATTTGCATCCTCAAAGCAGGCCCTGCAGGCTTTTGTGAAGATGGCAGTGCGATCGCCGAGGACCTCTGCCCTGCACAGAATTTCCCCAGGGCAGGACCCTCCAGGGCCAGCCAGCGCGTGCAGATTTTCTGCTCAATGCTGTCAGAGCTCCTCACAGGAGGAGTCTGCGGCAGCAGCGGCTTCAGAGTCCTCCAGGTGTCAGGACGCGTCAGGGTTTTGCAACACAGGCAGCGCAGACGCAGCGCAGCTGCAGCGACCTCCCTTCTGCACGGGGTCCACATGCCCCCAGGAAGCAGCTGCAGTCTTCAGTCAGCTAGAGCGAATGGCGCTGTCGCAGCAAGAGCTGGGCGGTGCCTCTTCCAGCAGCACAGATCGCCGGGTACAGCGCTCAACCTCTGACTTGAGCCCTACAGCACAGCCACCGATGCAGTCGGCCTTTGAAGCGGCCGCCTCGCGGCTATCCGAGCCGGGGGACTCCGTCTGCGGCATGGCCAGCAGCAGCTCGTGCAGCCCCTTCACCCGGCAGCGCGAGCCGCAGCACAGCGCAGCCGTGCAGCCGAGCCCGTTTGCGGCGGCGGAGAGGTTTGTCCCGCGACGGGTGCGGCAGGAAGACGGCGGCCCAAATGCATTTGCGGCCGCGGTGAACGCGGCGCCGTTCGGGAGGCCCTTTGCGAGCCCCTTCGACTGCGGCGCGGCCATGGGGGCGGCCAGCGCGCCGCTCTCAGGCAGCTCGCTCGCCGCTCCGTTGCAGTGCCGCAGTGCGTTTGAGAGCTTGCCGGCCGACCGCCGCTGCTGCCAGCCCTCGTCGCTCATGGTGGACGGCGTCGACCTGCGCAAGGAGCTTCACATAGGTGTGTTTTTGCACTCCTACAGCGCTGCATGTGACTTTGTTTATGGCTGCTTTGATTGTCTTGCAGACCTACCAGCATCTCATGGTAGCCTTGGAGACATGTGTGCACCAGTGCTGACACTGGTTCTCCCTGTGAATGCTATGCTGCTGCATGGAAGGAACTTTCGCATCTTTCCAAGAAGGAAACACAGGGACGTCGTGCACTGACGGGGGGTGTGTGTTGCGCCCCGCAGAGCCGCTGCTGCAGCTAGTGGGCACAGTGCTGCAAGTGGATGTGGTGATGCTGTCAGTGGTGAGCGGTGATCAGTTCTTGACCATGCGTGGTGGCAAGCTGGAGAGCCAGTCAGCGACGGAGGCATCGCCCCTGAAGCGTGCGCTGCACCCGCTCGTCACCGCTGACACCTGCAGCACCGTCGTCATAAGCGACACCGCCTTGGACGCGCGGTGCGTGCCAGCTTCATTTTATATTGATTTATTGAAAGGCTACTTCAGCCTGCACACTGGCAGCATCATGCCTCTTGTGGCGCGGATGTGCCGAGTGTGGGAAACTTGGGTTGCGGGCTGATTTTTTGGCATGTACTGTCCTGCCTTGCCAAGGGGAAATATGGAAGTAGGGGAGAAAATCTTGAAAGGGTGAGGAGCTGAACTGTGTGTGTTCTTGTCAAGCAGGCTGCCAGCCAACTCCAGGGAGGAGCTGGGCTTGGGAGCGCTGTGCGTGAAGCCACTCTGCAACGCCGTCGCGCGCCGTGTGGGCACCCTGTGAGTCCTCCTTCTCAGCCTGGAGCTCTGTTTTGCGTGGCTGAGTGATTTGTCAATCTGGGGACAGAATGGAATGAGCTCTGAGTTCAGCAGGAACAAGCATTCAAGCATTCACTTGTGGCGCTGAGATTTGGCTGAGGATGGATTGCTCAATGGGCGCTATCAGTGCAGATCTGTGCTCTACAGTCTCTGCGGCCTGTAAGGCAAGTGTGTATGCTGATCAATGACTTGGGCTGAGTCTGGAGCGCTGCACGCGCAGGTGCCTGGGCACGAGGGAGCCGCGCGAGTTTGGCGCGGGCCCAGTGGGAATTCTGACAAACCTGTCGGAGCTGGTGGTGCACGAGATCGAGGCGGCGGCTGAGCGCGCTGTGCAGCGGCAGCAGAGCGAGAAGCTGCTGGCAGCCATGGACCTGTACCAGGATGCATTTATGCTTGTGGACACCACCGTCGCCAAGTGGCGCATCCTCCATCTGAACCTCATGGCTGCCAACCAGATTGGTGCGTGCTGCTACAGCTGCTTCTGTTCGTGGACATGCCAGATGGAACCGCAACTTTGCCAGTGCTTCTGGCATGACTGATGCCCTGATGGACATGCATTGGTGCATGGTCCGGCAAGTAGCCATCTGTCTTGAAGATATCTCTTTGATCCGGTGTTGTTTTAGATGAATTCATGTCTGGGTATCCTCTGAAACAGGCGGCACCTTCACGCTCTGCCTTCAAAAGGAGCAAAGGGGCAGTAGGATGTTCTCAGGATCAGCTCATGTGATGTTTGTGTCGGTTGTGCGCTGACGTGGATGTGCGCTGACGTGGCAGGTTTGCCGAGGGAGGAGGCGAAGGACGCGATCTTTTGGGACGTGTTCGAGGTCCGTAACCCCGTAACGGGCGAGCGCGCGGAGCCGTGGGTTCCCTGCGAAGCCGCGGCCGCCAAGGGCCAGAAGTTTGTTCTTCACAAGGTCCGCCGCTGCGGCGACCCGGCCGAGGAGCCCTGCCAGTTCACCATGCGCTTCAGGTGCGGTACTTTTTCGCATTCTCTAATTGAAGGACTTAAAGGGCAATATGCAGCTGCGAAAGACTTCTCAGTGCATGCTTTACTGAAGAGAGCCTCATGATTGTCAACCAGAAATGCAAAACCCGGTTGGGCCCATCCTAGAAGTGATGTGGCATCCTGAGGTATTCCGTGACGTCTTCAATGTTGGTGTGTCCATGAGCATTGTATGGGCATGCTGGTGTTGAAGTGGCCATGGGAAATCCTCATGCTACCTCAGGGGACCTGTCAATTTTGTAGGGTGCTCTGTACATTATGTCGCTGTCACTGTGTGAGCAGTCCACCCAAAATGGGTAAAAATATTCCCGGCATTGTTGAGTAAAAGTGAACGCAGCCTAAGTCAGTTAGTATTTTGATGATCTGTCATGTGCGCAGGCCGGCGTGCCAGGAGATCCAGCCCAACGCGTTCTCGTGCGGCCTGCCCATCCCGCAGCCCAAGCGCCCCTTCTACTTTGTGGACGTCTCTGTGCTGCCCACCGCCGCACAGGCGCAGGCCTCGCCAGCCTCCGCTGCATCCTCGTCAGCTTCCCCCAGCGCATTGCCGCCTCGCGCCATGTACTCGCGCTTGCCGAATCAGGTACATAGCAATCCTTGACTGAGACTCTGGCTGCTCATTTTGGTCGGCTGCTTTGGGTGCTGGTATGCATGGGACAAGGTCCAGAGTAGATGTGTGAATGACACGTTACAAAGCAGGCAAGTCCCAGGGATGACAAGAACACGTGAGAGGCATTGGCTGTGCAGGCTTTCTTACCCCCATGCATGTGGCCTGGGTTGTCGTTGCTCCACGCCAGAGTGATCTTGACCCATGCCGCATGCATGGGCGCTGCCTGGCTCTATGTGAGGAATGGACCTCGAGCAGCGAGGAGTAGGTTCCAGCAATTGTGTGGTTGTCTGCTGCGTGCATTAATGGGCCCAGAATAGTTTAGACACTATGCAGATGTCTGATGGGTGGAATGTTTGCGCAGTGCGAGGCGGGGCAGACACAGCCGGTGACGCCGCGGGGAGTATGCACACCGGCAATGTACAGCGGGCAGAGCCACGGGAGCACGCTGAGCGAAAGCGCACTGTCTCCCACCAGCGTCCCCTTCCCGGGCCTCGAGCTGGGTTATGTCATCGGCCGCGGCGCCTTCGGCTCCGTCTTCCGCGGCACCTACAATGGCGAACCTGTCGCCGTCAAGGTCCGCTCTTTTCCTTTTCTCTTCTCGCATTGTAACCCCCTGGCAGATGGCTATTTTGTGTAGTGAAACTGCAGATCTATTGTGTGCACCCAAGACCTGGTGACATAAAAATATGGGTCTCGCTCTATTAAATAGTAACGTGGATTGCCTCCAGAGCTCAGCCGGCTTGAGGTGCTTATGCTTACACAGTGAACTTGCACTAGTGATCAGAGCAACTCTGCCTGAGATGGTCAGCCTGCATGCTCGTCTGACATGAGTGCCTTTGTATGGCTGCAGGTGATAGTGGACAACGACCAGGCGCGAGTGAAGGACGGTCTCCCAGTGGAGGCGCACATAACGGCGGGGCTGAGCCACAGCAACGTTGTGCGCACGATCGCGCACGCATGGCGCCCGCTCACCAGCCACGTCAGCTCCAGCATGTCTGTTTGGGACAGCGCCGGCTCCGCCCTCGGGCCGGCAACCTGCTCCGACGGCGAGACCTGGCTCCTGCTCGAGCTCTGCGACCGCGGCACCCTGCAGGCGCGCACAATCACCACCTGATCACTTTTCAGACAGGGAACGATTTATCTGGCTTCTCATGCATGTCTTTGAGATGGGTATTCAGGCATCATAAGTTTCATGCAATGTTGCTCTGTTTTATGGCAGCCTTCTGAGGAGAGAAGTCAGGCCTGAAGCGCCCAACATCTAGAAGCGTGATTGCAAGTGCCCTGCTGTTTATGTCCTGGGACACGCTCCTTCTGTTTGCCCACACTATCAGATGCCCATGAGCAATCGTAAAAGTCAGCTTCTGATTGTTTTCCGCTTGATTTGCACAGGACGCAATCCTGGCCAAGTTCTTCTTGGAGGAGGCAGGCGCGGAGGCGGCGGCTGGCCGACGCAAGATGGAGGCGATTCTGCGCACCTGTGCTGAGGTGGCGGATGGCATGGCATACCTGCATGCGCGTGACATCGTCCACGGCGACCTCACCGGTTCCAACGTGCTCCTCCAAAGCAGCGAGGTGAGCACATTTTATCACTGTTAAGAGTTCATGGGCATGCGGCTGAAGTGCAGCTATTTGAGCCAAGATGCCATGACTGGGTGCCTCTTTCCCCCAAATCGCTTAGATGTGGCGAGTCTGCACTTGCCTGGTCTGTGTCTCTGCTGCTGCTTCCGCGCAGGGGCTGGCATATTCGTGACCATGTCAAAGTTGCCAAAGTTGCTGCTTTCCTGTTAAAGAGACGAGTCCCTGAGTCGAAGGTACTAGTCCTCATGTCATGGCTGCGATGTCCTGCAAGGAAGCAATGCTTGACTGGACTGCTGGACATTGTGCAGGGGTTGCCGCATGGAGTGACGGCCAAGGTGGCGGACTTTGGGCTTTCGCGCGACATGCTGTGCGCGTCCAAGATTGAGACCCGCACCTGCGGCACAATCACCCACATGCCGCCCGAGCTCCTCTCCTCAGACGTCATGTCCAAGGTTTGAGCCCTGCCTGCCTTGAGAGATTTGTCCCGCTTTTAACCACTGCCCCGGGCAGACTGCCACAAGTTGTGCACCTGTCCTCGATGTCAATTTGTTCCACAACTCTGCGCCCTTCCCTCAAGACTGCCCCTGTGTTGCACACCCTCCTTATGGTGTGGCCTGCCCCCTCCTCTCTTGCGCATTTGCCCATGCCCACCCTTTTATGGAAAAAACAGTGCATTCGGTCACTCCAGGGCTAATATATTGGCTCATAAAGCAATTTTATTGCAAAGATGGCTGTTGTGCCTTGCTGCTTGGGTGACAATAAAATCTGACATGAGTGTTCTTGTTGTGTCGCAGGCGGCTGATGTGTACGCTTTTGGGGTGCTCATGTGGGAGATCTTCAACGGCGGCCGCGCCTGGGAAGGCCTAAACCATGCCCAGGTGACTCATCTACCCTCATCTGCCTTCCTTTCTGCCAATCGTCTGCACTTTTGAGTTGCGGACTTGCATTGCAAGGTTCTTGCTGGGCTTGAAGGACTTGAAACCATCTGTAGTTGTAGGTGGCAGTAAATCTTCTTTCATGCTCTTGCCTATCGATATCAATGCATGTTGGGACTTTGTTGTTGTTATTGCCCAATGGGAAGAGACACTGGCTGACTGTCTCATGCGATGCATTGTTTACAGGTGATCCACGCAGTGGCGATCATGCACAGCAGCCTGGAGTTCACCCCAGAGACACCGCTGGCTTACCAGCAGCTGTCGCAGCGCTGCATGGCAGCGGACCCGGAGCTGCGCCCCAGCTTCCCCGAAATCTGCCGCGTCCTGCAATCTCTGCAGGCCTTTGCGGCCGCCCCCTGATCCCGCCCCGAGTCTTATTTTGGCCGGCGGTCTTCCCTCCTCAGTCCAGGGGGGGAAAAACAATTTGCTCGGTCTGGCAGTCCGGCTGCATGCTCACGGTGGGCAGCCAAAGGTTAGGGAGGAAGACAATCCTGGGCTTGGCGTGTAAATGTGCAAGGGTGAGCAGAGGGAGGCTTTGGAGATGCATGAGGGTGGATGATCCGCGCGTGGGGGTAACCACAACGAGCAGAATGGCTCGGCCGGCTTGTGTGGGGAAACCCCTGTACACCGGCCGTGCTTCAGCAGAGCTGCATTCTCTGTTGGGGGCGCTCAGAGCCACGCGCGGCTGCACACCGGTTCTACACAATACAAATTTCTATTTGCGGCGATCGGAGTTTGAAAGGCGCATAATGCTTGTTCCTAAGGAAGGCGCTCGGGTGGGTGCGTCCGAGGCGCAGAATTTCGTGATTCCTCAAGGATGACCTTTGCTGCAAATTTCTAACCAAAAATCTGTATTTCTTTGCTACTCCCAAGCAATTTCTGACTGTCCGCATTGAGTAGGGGTGTAGTATGTGCCACATGGCACCAATCTGGGGGGATTGCCCCTCTCAAGAGGAAAGGCCTGGAGGTTGCATTGAGGGATGGCTCTACAGCTCCAGTAGAGGAGCACAAAAGGTGTCCCACTGCTAGCTGTGGTGTGCCCCCTCCAACTGTTTCAACAAAATGCATGCAACCCCGCCAAATGTGCGGGGTGCATGTGTAATTCTTTGTGTCTGATGGCTCCCCAACAATCTAGGGGGTGCGAGGTATGAAGTCCCACCAAGGCATGAAATGCTTGTGTCCCTCGACAGAAGGTATAGCGGTACTTGCAGCACCATGAGCTCTAAATACATTGCAAACACCAATTGGATGTGGGTAAGCAGCGCGCTCGACTGCGCGCTCGACTGCTCGGGTGTGCATGTTTAAGAGTGTGTCGCTGTGAGCTGGCAAGTCCGGGCGGTCATGTGGGGGGTATGGGAGAATGAAAATGGCCGTGAAAACGCCAAACTTAGTGCCCGCGCATGATGGCTATCCCTTGAAGCACTTGCGTGTTTATTGCACTTCCGTGGGCTCTTGAGACAGCAGCCCAGGTGTTGTCACCTGGTGCTGGTATATGGCAGAGGGAGGCTGGTTATGGGGCGCAGTGTCTCTCTTGGGGTCTACCGTGCGGCGTGCTTGTGTTTATTTGTGTGAGCACCCAAGCTGTGGTGAGCAATTGGTGAATTTCGAGTCTTTTATACGTGTTGACAGGACATTCTTTTCGTGCATGAGGAGTCTTGATAGCTGTGTGGGGGATAGTTGCTACGTGCAGAACCAAGGCTGTCGATAGAGGGCAACCCACCTGTCAAGGTTGCCGGTCGGGGCTCCATATTCATAAAGAGTGCATGTACGATCAAATGAAAGGGGTGGAGTCTGCTGCTACCTGGCAGGGCGTTTGTGTGTTTGCGGGTGTGCACTGCTGTCGGTTTACAATTGGGCAGGGCGTGGGTGTGCTTTGTGGCACTTTGAAAAGCCCACCCCTCCCACGGGGGTGCCACAGCAGCAGTGGCACTCCAAAGATGTCCTAGCAGGAGCTGCGTGGGAAAGCTATTTGATGCCACTCTTGGGGGAACTAAAGACATCGTATGAGGGGTGGGGCAGACTGATGATTTGTGTCTCTGCCTGATTTGCTGTGGTTCTGATTGTCCCCAGCCAAGAGCGGCTATCTGACGCCAATCTTGGCTGCCGGCGGCGCAGGCCAGATCTTCTCTCTAAATTACTATTGGGGGCAGCGCCACGACCGCAGAAGCCGCACTATGTGCGGCGCGGCTGCGGTCGCGGGCTGCTCCGTCCGATGCTTTTGGTTGTGTGCTTTTGCGCTTTGCTGGAAGCGCCTGTCGCCCTGGCTTTTTGCCCCTCATTTCCCCGACGCGAGTGTCGAAAAAACCAAGGGCCAAAAAGCCGCCGTTCGCTTAGAATCGAACGGCGGCGGCGAGGCCGCCCCGGGCCGCTTGCCTCGCAGGCGCCGGGGCGCGCCTAGTCATCAATGCAGAGCTTTCGTCGGGGCCTCGGGGCCTTTTTGAAAAAGTTGGGCGGGGGGTTATTCTCTTTCATTTGTTTTCTGCGTGCATGTGTCGGGCCTTATGAGCTCTTGCTAGGCTGTCAGCGTTGGGGTGAGGCGCATGATGGAGCCCTCCTTGGAGGCAGTGTGCGGTGAGGATGTGTGCAGGCTTGTGCGCACGCATGTCGTGCCCTGAGGCCCTGAGCCAAGGCTGACTAAATTGTTAGAATACAATGTACATACCCCGCATGTCTTCTGATTAGACTCTAATCGATGCATGCATGACTCCAATCCATGCATGCATTTTTTCGTGCACATTGATCAATGCATTGATGAACGTGCCCCAATTTCTTGCTGTGTCACTCACTGTACACATAGTATGCACATGTTCATGATCATGTGGGCACGTGCATTGCATATCATGAGCCTCCACCTTTTACATGCAGCTGTAGCGCTATGTACTAGGCACTCGTGCACACCAGCTTCAGAACTACACACCCCTCTGCAGGCTGTCTGCCCATGCTGGTCTTGCAGGGACTTCAGTGCATCCATATTACTCACAAGACTCAGTTCCCATAAAGCACATCCAGTAAAGACTGACAACATGCTGCAATGCCAGCATTTCCTTATTCATCGCAGCAATCCAGCGCCACTCAATCAGGCGCAGCACTTTGATCTCAAGATCTTTGCCAGTGTATTCACCGGTGAGGGGAGCCTGGCTCGACAATGTAACCTCATGCCTTGAGACCGTCAATGTCTTGCACAATGTGTCCAAGTGTAAAGTCTCCTGAGGTGCTCACAATTGGCGAAACTGACACAGAAAGTTCGCGCCGACTGCAAAGCCCTGCTTGAGCGCTGTACAGACTGGATTGATTCTACTTAAGACATGACCTACCAGTGCCCTCATTGTTTGTACAGTGATGTGAAATGCTGAATCCACGTCTCTGGCCGCTGATATCTTATGCCAGCATACATCGAGCCCTGTCTGTTGCATTTCAGCAGCTCATAAGCAGCTGTGAGTCAGATCAAGAATTGGCCAATAGCAGTAACGGCAGCGGTTAGGCGGCACTTCAGGCAAGCTGCGCCGTTACAGGGGATTTATGGAGTGCCTATTCAGGCAATGCGTGCCCGTTATGGGGACAGCCCGACGCCGGCGGCGATGCTGTGGACGTGGCGGGCGACTAATCGCGCCAGGTCATCGGCGGCCGATTGCGTTGCGGCCTCGGCGTACACCCGCACTACATCCTCTGTCCCGCTCGGCCGCACAAACGCGCGCCCTGTGCAGCTTAAACGTGTCCCGGTGAGCGCTCCTAACAGGAAAGAAATTCTGGCGCACAAAATAAGCACATCACAGAGTGTGAGGAGGAAAATCTCCTTGCTACACGCCTTGACTACCCTGAAGCCTTCAAGCATGGTATAATGTTGCTGTGACAAGCGAACAACGGCCACTCAGCGCTCGATTTTGCAGCGGAGGAAAGAACGAATGACTTGACTAATGTTGGTTTGCATGGACGTTGCAAAAGTTGCTGACAAGCATGCATGAGACAGCCTGTGCTTGGCGGCAGATGAGCCTCCAGCCAGCAAGGATAAAGGGTGAGTACTAAAGGCGCACACAACAATGTGACACTGACCTGAGGGTGCTGCTGCGACGGCGGAGTCTATGAGTTGCTGCAAGCCGCTGGGGGACTCCACCCTCGTCTCTGCATGGCTGGTTGTCACCACGCTCCTGTCCGCCACCTTCACCTGAGCCCACACCAGCCACGCATTTAAGGGACCTTGGACAAAATCTCCGCAGATGCGAAATTTTATAATCCGCCACCCGGCTCTGAATCTATGATGCAGGCACCCAGGCACAGGCCAGACGCAGTGTCAACAGCTATGAGCCATTAACGAGTCTTCTGTGGTGCCCAGCATGGTCTAAACCATCCACTGACCACAAAGCAGTGCTGCTATGACTGCAATCCAACAAAATCAATACTTGCAGAATCGCAATTCTTGCCTAAAAAGTCCTGCTCGCAACAGCAGTGCATCCTCCAGGAGAGGGTCACTGGGCAACTGCCTTCCTGCGTCTTCTCTGGCTGTAACTGCTACATGCGCACACACCAGTTCACTGAAGCAAGTGCCTGGTAGGTTGTAGAATCAGCACCCACCTTGAGCTGGCGGCTAGGCAGGTCGGTGTAGAGGGCGGCCCATTCTGGGAGGCCCCACTTCTTCCTTCGCAGCGCTGCCTCCACAAGTAATACCCCCGAGAGGGCGTCCCCCACCGCCTGATTCACCATGTCCACCAACGCCAGCAGAGCCTTTGCCGGCCCAGAATCATCGCCCAGCTGCGCGCAGCAAATATACAAGTGAGATGCAGTGCAGAAAGAGTTGAGCAGATGTCCGAGTGGCTTAAGGTGTAGACTTGGAAAGTCCATGTGGCTACCAAACCACCGAGGGTTCGACTCCATCTCTGCCCAATTCGTGAACGGCTAAGGGAACTCTTTGACAATTGGCGATTTTGGGACAACCAATGAGACCCTATGATTGCTAGCCCATCAAGTAAATTCCACTCCGCAAAGTGGATGCGAGCACCAATTTAAACAATTCTCGCAAAGAAAGTCAGCCAAGGCTGAATAGCATTTTTGCAAGACCTGAATCGGCCGTCAGAGGCAGGCAAACAGAATGTCAAATTACCAGCACGAAAATTACTCAGCAATCAGCAGACCAGTACACCATGTGTGCATCAGGGCGCACCGTGAAATCTGCTGAGAAGTGCTTGGACAAGAAGCTCTTCGGAGCGGGCATGCTCTGGCAGCAAAGGCACCAGCAAAGTAACATACAGAAAATCGGCAGAGGGCCCTCAGCTCTGCCTAAGTAGGATTGTGGAGCTCATGGCAGCACAGTCATGCATCTGCGCACCCACCTCGTGCAAGCGTTGCACCAGAGCCGCGCTGAACAGGACGGTGCCGTGGCCGTTGGCCTCGAAGTAGATGCCCACGTCAAACTCCTCTGCGGCCGCATGCAGGTGCTTCACACCCGTCGGCGTCACCCGCACCTCGCACTTCAACTTCTCCTCTATGTATGCCGTCGAGGCGCCGTTCGCATACGCCGTCTGTACAATGCCCACCTGCAATGCACATGCCATTTTTGTCATGTACACTTCTGTCTTGCCGAGCTTGACACAAGCCCTGGGCCACGCAAAGCATGCGGACGCAGGCCCTGCCATGGGCAAAAGGCTGGCTTGACGCTTGTGAGATCGTGCGCTCCCTGCCTCTAGGCGGAGGCTGGGAGGGCACATTAACCGGCAGGGAGGGACGAGCATGTTCAGCAGATGCCAGAGCGCTATGTCTCCTCTTCTGCTGATTGTTCGGAGATTATCTCACTCGGCTGTCGGCGGGCTTGACAGAGCCACAAAGGCTCGTGCAAAGGGGCAAGCAACAATGAAGCGCCTGTGCGCACCGTGGGCGGCGGCTGCTCGGCTGTAATCAGACTTCTGAGCAGGTCCATGACCAGCAGCGCGGCCAGCACGGCGATGCGATCGCCGTCAAACAGGTGCACCTCATCGGCTGCACCACGCCGCTGAAAGTACACCAGCCGATCCGCGTCCCCGTCCAGGCTGGCGCACCTGCACAGTGAGTAATACATTTTATTGTCAACACAACTCAAACCCGGCGGTACTCGCAGATGCAGTGACTTCCCTCATGCTGACCTTTGTGTGCCCAACAGGCTGACACTTCTCAGGGGAACACTCCATGTGGTATTTTCATAAGGTATTCAAGATTCCACCTGCACTTCTTTAATTTAGGGATCCGCTGCAGCATGCTGACATGAGGGCGAGCAGAGTCAACATAATTAAGCCATACAGAATCAGGGCAGATATGCAGAGATGTGCACAAGGAGGCGGCAACTGAGATCTTCTGAGGGAGGGAACACGAAAGGACGGAGGGCGTGGCACACCTGGCGCCCTCGGGGACATCCTGAAAGCCGGCGGGAAGCCGCCGCTCCTTCTGCAGAAAATCAGCGCCGCAGCAGTCGTTGAGACCCTCTGCGCCGGTATTGCGCAGCTCCGCCGAGAGCCCCGGAGCCAGCCGGTCCGCCAGCACCTGCAGCTTTGCCGCCCCAACCCCATTTGCGCAGTCCACGATCAAACCCTGTGCAGGGCACAGCCTTTGATCATGAAATCACCCTAGATATAGGGATAAAGGGTTGAGCAATCTTCAATGATCGGGTGTACCGTGGTCTGGGGGTGCACCTTGGAGCTTCAACAATGAAGTGTGCACACCCCAAATCAAAGTGCACTTCATCATCAAGGATTGCTCTCATACCACATAGTCAATGTCAATAGCTGGGTGCGTCACCAACATGGGTGTATGTGGCAAAGAAGGTGGAGAGTCATAACCTCAACAAGAACACCCACATACTGTCTGCCACGTAGCCATAATATCTACAGAATGCAAAGGTCATTACATGCAAGCGGGCAAATGCGGGGCTCACCTCGCTGGGGGCGGGGTGGCCGGATACGAGCCGCGCATAGCCTGTGGCGAGGGCCTCATAGTAGGCCTTCTCCTTGTGCTTGAGGCCGGCGTTGCACTGGCGCACCATCCAGTGCAGCTGCGGCGTCGTCAGCTGCCCGCAGGCTATCGGCAGGCTCCCCATCGCGGCCACGCCGGCAGCCGCCGCCTTCACTAACGCGTCCGCACTCGGACGCGTGTCGTGCGCCAGCATCACTGTTGAAGATCCTGCGATCGTGCCACATACAACACTGCTCACTTGCATGTTATGTGAACTGCGTGGATTCTCGGGTCGCTGTGAAGTGGTGTAGTAGTAAGTTCACAGAGCAGATTGATGTGAAAGGGAAGTAGCAGGTGATTTGCAAGTAAGTGCTTGCTTCAAGAAAAACAATCTGTGTGCGCCTCACAGCTATTGAAGGGCTCGGAAGCCAGCATGCACTGCTCAGGCAGTAGGAAAAAGACACATCTGTAGGAGATTGTGAGCAAGGTGCAAGTAGCCCACCATAGGGAATGTCTTCGACCTGGAAGAGCTCCTGGACAACTGCGCAAGTGCCATCCTCATCATCCGCCGCAGCAAGCTTGTTGGCCCAAGCCTGCATGAGACACAAATATCATGCTGGCATGCAACTATATGCTTGAGACCATACATTGGATCTAGCATAGTGGACATGCTGAAGCCAGCATATAACATGGATCAACAACCTTCTGGAACAGACCCTTTTGGCTGTGCTGCCCTGTCAACAACAATTTTGCCCCCTGGAATCTTAAGCTCTGAGGTCCCGGTGCTATTTACCTCCCAGGCTTGGTCAAGCATATAGCCTGTTGGATCCACCAGCTTAACCCCGTTGTCCTCCACTGGATTGTGTGAGGCAGTGACCACCAACCCAGTCACACCCCCAGTCTTCAGAGCCCGCAATGCCATCAACAGCCCACACCTGCGTGCATCACGAGGTGCATCACTCAAAGTTCCACCCAAAGTAGCTTTATCGACGCAGGCCTACAACTGATGCGTAAATTGGAAAGTGAAAAGAGTTTGGTGGGGTTTTAGGAAGCAAGATGTCTAAGGAGGGACTTTACCTGTAGACTGTCGATGGCAGAAGTGATGCTTCTGCGCGGAAGCCTGCTGTCCCATACGTGAGCTTTACCTTGCTTGGATTATTGTACTGGCTGCAAGACTCTTTAAGGGTTCCTAAGTCCATGCTTGCCCCCTTTCTGCTGAACTTATCAAGAGATCCGCTTAGGCCAGCATCTCGGCAATAATTTGAAAAGAATGGATGCTTATCAGCTCAGGGAATCAATAAAGCACACGAACAAGCTCCCGGTTGCTATATCCGAAAGCACTTGGCACCAACTGATAATCTAGGTCCGCTGCTTCCCGCCGTTTGAGGCAACTTTACTTCGCTCTTAATTGGGAAGATACTTATATGAATTACACAGTCGAGGACACCTTAAGATTGTGCGCGTTCCTCATAAAGATACTTTCTTCCATTCAATCAACAGGCTGACTCAGCAGGACAACCTCATGCTTCTGCCCACATTCACTTCCACTCAACTCCGCGATCGATCATACTATTCTTTCCTTGGTAGCTTTCCATGAAATCTTCTAATTCTGTTTCAGAAGGAAGATCGAATGATCCAACGAATTAAAGCACACTTTGTGGATCTTGCTGTCTAGTATTCTCACATCCAGGACAAGCAACGATACATCGGGTGATCCGAAAGGTCCAATCTAACCACAGTTTAGGACATATGATTTCTGTCCTAGAACCCCGCGGGCACCAAAGTGAAATATGTACAGAATGCCCAAAAGGCATGGCATGTCTGAGCAGGTCAGGTCTATTGCGGTCCTGCAGGTTTAGGAAGAGGCCTTTTGCAAGGTGTACAAGAACGAGCAAGGTGACATGTTCCTTCAAGTATCAAATCCTACTCGGATCGCATGCCCAAACTCCCTTGTGTGACATGTTCAAGTCCATTAATCAAGCTCATAAGGATCATGGCAGGTGCTTGACACAGTGTGGGATTTTCTGGGGCACAAAGGTCTTCACAGGGTCTCCACAGGCGCAAGCTAAGAGCACAGGTGAAAGGATGATAAGCAGGGAGAAGTTCCGCACCTTCACAAACCCCTTCGGTGGGTCTTTGGCAACCCAATCCCCACTACCATGGCATTTTGAATCTTTGCCTTATATGGTTGCCTGTTTCTTTTCTACTGAGTGGCCATTGCTTACCTGTCTGCCTGCTCTTTTTCATCCATCCCCACCTGTTTGCCTCCCTTGCACAGGTGCCGTCCTCAAACAGGTTGCAGAGAATGCTTGGGCAGCTGAACGGCCCTTTGTTTGGTTGGGAATAGACGTCGGTGAGGCTATGCCACTTTCAATATATCAAGTGCTTTAAATCAACTTAGCATGATCACCTGCACGTCCCCACATTCACTCCAACAGCACCAGGAATTGCTGTCATGTGACAGTGCCTGCAGAATCTGTTTCCTCGGCATTGATTTGATCTTAATTTTGTGACACTGCAGGTGGATGCATGGCTGTGCTGAGGCTCAGCGATGGAAGCCTCTGGGTGCACAGCCCTGTCCAGTTGGACGATGACCTGGCGGCAGCCTTAGCAGAACTGGGCGAGGTCAAGCACATTGTCACCCCAAACTACGAGCACACAAAGTACGCCAAGCAGGTATGAAGTTATGCGCCCGGATTAAGAAACCAAGGCCTGCCGTAGAATTTTAGGGGACCCTCCTGATGTTTGTACCATCAGGAGGGTCCTTTAGGACATCACAGCAAATACAGGCTCCTTCTTGATAAAATTATGGGGAAAAGCAGAGACCAGCTCAGAGGCGTGATGTTGTGTGTCTGCAGTGGATAGAGCGGTATCCTGGCGCGCGCTCATATGCATGCCCCGGGCTGAAGCAGAAGGAGCCGGAGGTCCCCTACACCACTGAGCTGGGCGGCGGTGGCGGGGACCCCCCGGAATGGCTGGGGGAGGTCCAGTCAACCTGGCTCAGCTACGAGCGCAACCCCTTCAATGGAAAGCCTTTCTTCAATGAAGTGGGGCATACCGTGCAGGGCATCTGCTTCCTTACAGATCTGAAATGCCTGTGCAGCCCATTCACTGGCAATAATCTTGTTGCATGTCTCAAGCTTCCGTGCATGTATACCACTACTGTACTCAATCACTAGCAAGTCTTCCTGCCGAAATAGCAAGCCTGTGGGAAACCCTCGTGAGCGCGTTCTAGTCATGATGCTCTCCGATCAGTGGGCATGGTGCTCACGTTGTATACCACCACCGCAGGTGGTGTTTAACTTCAAGCCATCAAGGCTGCTGGTGACCGCGGACCTCTTTTGGTGCGCACTGCAACCCTGGCATCTGGGGTGCCAGCAATGTAGCTCCTTGCTGGCCAACAAAGATTTCCTGTTTGTAAATGTATTTAAACAGAGACCGCTGTCTGCTGTTCAGGAACTATCCTAGCCAGGTCCCGGGAGGCACAAAGCTGTTCAAATTTGGCATGGATAGAATCTACTTGCCAGTCTACAGGAATTTCATGATCAAAGAAAAAGGTGACTGATTTGGCCTTCCGAGCTGAGCACTCCTTGATCTGCGCACACTGCGATGGAACTAATTGCGATGTGGGTCACTTTAAGTATCATATACTATGATGATACTCACATGGAATTGCAATGGCTCAGGGGAGTATGTTGGGGCAATGCAACGCATCTTTGAGGAATGGGACTTTGATGCCATTCTGCCCTGCCATGGAGACTTCGTCTCCAAGAATGGCAAAGAAGTGCTGAGGAAGCACCTGAAACTCCAGTAGTGCAGTGTCTGCAGCCCCAGTGTATGCAGTGCTGTGGCAGCGCTAGAGGCTGCGCTAGAAGTTGTTGTTGTCAATGTCGCGGTGATTGCAGGTATGATCAAGGTGAAGTGATTCGTGCGCATTCCGTTGTATCACGCGAGGGAGAATGAGGGCCCTGTCTTGTATTTCTGTCCGACAACTTGTACTTGTATGGGTGGGTTCACTGTTGGGAGAATCATTCATGATGCATTGACAGCTGCATCGAAGTGTGGTGCCTAAAGCACTGAGAGGGCTGCTTGCAAGTGAACGCTCATCGCCCGAGCATTTTTCCGGGTTGCTAGCAATGGGCTAGGCAGGCGTCAAGTCTTTCGGATCGCCCAGAGGTAAAAGAAAGTTCAGTATTTGTATAGGCCGCCATATGGACCTTTCATAACGTCCTGTCAAACCCTGCATGCGCATGAAAGTGCAAGTGTGCCCGCAGTGCTTCATTTAAAATTATTGTGATCTGCGGAATTCCTAAAAGTATGGTTGAATTGAAAGTAGAGGTAATTCCAACGTTGCTCTTGTCAATGCTTAGTGTGCATGCGGCGACTGCAGCTTAAGCTTTCAGCATAAGTGAGTGCTGTGCGGTCAGCCGAGATTGCTCCTGTGAGATGCCTGAGGTTCAAAAGCTTTGTTATGGATCTTGCCCTACTCAGTTGCCTGCTGCATGCTTATATGGGACATTGAGATGATCTGGCTTCAGACCTTGCTGCATGCACACGTGACCTCCAAGAATTGAGACTAGCGAACAGTATTTTGCATTGGTTCCAAAAAGCCAGGAGACATGCACATCGATTCAATATTTTTTTACGAATCCCGATGTTCGGCAGGACGATCCCAAGTACTCCTTTACTTCACAATCTTCACCAATCTTCATCCTGGGCATTGCCTCGTTCTTGGGAGACAACTCATCGCAGAACTGCCAGTGCAGCGTCCTCGGCAACAAATAAAGTCAACGAAGAGTTATTGGATAGATTCTGGCTGGTAGGATATCGAAATCACATCGTCAAACTTTTGATCTGGGAGGATGCGCTCCAAGATCACCGTTAAGTGGGTCGTTCACGCAGGCCAGAGGAGTAGCCGATTGTCAACAACGTCAGAAATTAATCGATACCGCTTTTGCAGATCTCGGTGCGATGCTCTCAGCAGTATTTATCTCTTGTATGTGCCTGTCCCATCTGAAGGTCAGCTCCTTGTCATCAGACCTTCGAGCTGGCCACAGCAAAGCATAGAGCCTAATCAAGAGACACTTTTTGGTCATATTGTTCATGATCAGGTACGGATGAGGGGGTCTCAGATGCTGCAGCGTCCACATTCTCGTTGCCAGGTGCAGGAGCAGCTTGGCTCTTGGACTCTACCGACACTGTACAACAGGTGCCTGATCCCTGCAGCATGAATTTCGACTAGAGACTGCAGTGAGATTCTGAAGTGTCTCATTCAGGGTATCCAAGGTGCTCTCTGAGCTGCATCTGAGGTACATCAGTGCCTACGTGCGCGGTGCAGTCAGTACTAGATTGCTGTTGTTCATCGCAGGTCAGGAGAGTGAGTGCACGGCTATTGAAGCTACAGAGCCTCTTTGGTGACAACAGCACAGTGGACATTGCTTCCATGCTCATACGAGAACCAAGGTAGGCTCCATGCTGGAAATCTGT
This sequence comes from Coccomyxa subellipsoidea C-169, assembly GCF_000258705.1. Classification (NCBI taxonomy): domain Eukaryota; kingdom Viridiplantae; phylum Chlorophyta; class Trebouxiophyceae; family Coccomyxaceae; genus Coccomyxa; species Coccomyxa subellipsoidea. Next base: position 501,008 of record NW_005178021.1, read on the forward strand.
TTGCTATGTGGACTGCGTCGGTCACCTGACTTTATTTGGGGTGTTTCTTGGGGTGCTTCTACGCTTCTGCGCAGTGCAACAATATAACCATGCATAAATATATACCCACGCGTTGTGAAACAGGCTCGTCTCTGCTAAGATGTCGCTCATCGCACGGCGTTTGCTGCAAATGAGGGTGAGAAGAAGCACTCTTGAGGGCAACATTGTCCATCCTTATTGCTTGCAGTCCACCCAGATCCTGATGAGCAAGCTTGTTCTTTAGCTAAAATTCCGTGTGTCATACGCATGCAGCTGTCGATAGGTCTGGATGGCACGGATGTCATGGCAGTCGTGCAAGCACAGCCATCTCTTCTGGTGCAAGACTCGGGCACAGATGATGCCCAGGTTAGCTATTTCCTTTCCTCAGTACATGATCCCCAGTCCTCTAGGACACACATCCCTGATCGCTCATGGGTTTACTGAGTAAACTGCTCTTCAATCACTGAAAGATAGTTTCAGGTCTGACTGACAGTATGCCTAGTGGCACTGCTGTGAGTTGGCTCACAATTGGCCGATAGGAGCGACTGCGCAGCTGCTCGCAGCTGGCTCAGCGGACTGGTTGACCGTCAGGAGTAGTGCATGCCTCTCCTGAGTCATCAGCGCGTTGCAATGACTAACTGACTCATCAGTGGGTGACTGCAGGAGTCGGATGAGGCGCGCAGGAGAGCATGGGAGTTTGGCCTGGCGTCTGACGGTGATGGGGAGTGGCTGAGAAGGTGCAGGCTCTCTCATTCTCCCGCCAACATTCAAAGCCAGCTCTTGTGCTCATACCATTGGTCTGCACATGAGTACATTGAACCCTTTTCAATGCCAATTTTTTTTTGTGACTAGCGATATTGGACAGTGTTAAATAGTGATCATCCTGTGTCAAAGTGTCCTGTGTGTTCCATGGACACCCCAGGAGTATATGGATGTATCAGGGGATTTCTCTGCTCAGTGCCAGCATCCCTGTGGTGGTGCAGGGCGGATGAGCTGAGGGCTTATGTGCTCTGGCACATTACATGCACAGCCAGGAAGTGTTACTGTATCAACGTTTTGTTTGGGTCAATGGCAGCATGCGTTTGTGATGCAGGGCTGATGAGCTGAGGGCTTATGTGGCGGCGCACGGCGACACGCATGTGGGCTTCAGGGAACATGACGATGCTGAGCTGGCGCGCTGGGCGGCAAAGCAGCGCAAGGACTGCAAGAGTGGAGACCTCGCCCCCGACAGGTGGCACTCATTGCCTTTGCAGGCTGAGAAAATTGGAGTTGCATGCTGTGCGCTGTCTGCGCATGACCACAGTGTGCACCGTTCCGCCATGAGAGTTTGATCATCAGACTCTTGACAGTTGTCTCAAAATGAGGCAAAACGGGCTTGAAAGGTGCCGAAGGACCTGGCTTTGCCCTGCATGGCACCTGCGAATAGAACAAGTAGATTCCCAGGATGAACAGGTCAAGCAGCGATATTTAGGCTGGGCTTGCTGGCGCCAGAATGTAAGTTGCCGGGAAACGAGCCACGGAGGTGAGGTCTGTGGTTGCTGTGGCATGCAGGCGGAAAGTTCTGGAAGGCTTGCAGTTTGAGTTTGATGGGGAGCGGGCAGAGTGGATGCGGTGGTTCCTGGAGCTGCAGGTCTCCAGCGATGACACGATGCTGGGCACTGGGAGGGGCGCTGACTTCTATCTGTACAACTGGTACCGCTGCTTTTCCGCTCTTTTGCCCTCATTGAGATATCATTAGTCCACCCAATACTGGGAGAAATGCCACGACAGGGAGGCTGGAGGGAAATCATTGAGAGGCTGCTGCAACGCACCGACCCCTGAGGGCTGGAACAAGCGGGGTCATTTGAATATTGGGAGGTGGTTGCCGATGTAAGGGCGCCAGGATATGGCCTGCCCAACTCCAGATCGAGATGCAGAAGCAGAGGCTGGGTTGTCCAACGCAGTGAACTTTCACAAATTCATGCAGATTGAGAAATTGTTTATGATCCAGCAACTGCCTACATGCAGACCATCTCTAGTCTGCCTGTGTCCCTGCATGCGGCGCAACACCGTGCCTCGGTACTTACTGCTAGAGCCGTGTTGAGTAAGTGCAGAGTGCCAAAGATGTTTCCATGCAAGATTGGATGATCGCAGGCTGCGGCCCAAAGCTTATTGCTCTGTAGCGGAATTCTTCAGTGTGATAATCACTGTTGGTTTATTGTGCATGATACTGGAGACTATAGGGAGTGAAGATTGTGGTGTGGCGGCATGCAGGTGTTCTGTGCAGCGGATTGCAAGGAGGTCAGGAGTGCTGTCAGATGAGAGAGTTGAATTGTTGGATAGTCTTGATTTTGACTGGACTGGTGCTGATGCCTTATCCTGATATCTCCCTAAAAAATTTTCTCCCCCACAAATGCGGTACATTACATGCAAGTGCATCTGGAGGTCTCAAGAAGTACAACTCGCTGATGCCTGCCGGTGAAGAGCTGGGGAGTTCCTCTCACAATGCAAAGCTCACTTTGCAGCCCAGTAGTGCTTGTCTAGCAGATCTTCATGTACTGAGGCACTTGCTTCTCGCTCGCAATGCAGCGACACTTCCCACTCTTCCTACATTTGAATATGAGGTGATGAGTAGATGAGTAGGTTGCATGCAGGCGTCGTGTCGACGACCATTGGATTGTGACTCCTCACTTTGAGCAATTTTCGTCCAAAACAAATGAGATTGCGGAACCAAGTTGTTTTTGAGTCCTAGCAATCACTATAGCAATAGCAAGCTTAAGCCTCCTGGATTGCTGTTGACATCAGCGACCGGCAGAGAGTGCAGTGCGTCGCCATGTCCGGCCTCGGCGAGAAGATAAAGGAGAAGTTGCATCTCGGACATCACCACGACAAAGAGGAAGTGAAAATCAAGACTCATCATCATCATGCGCCAGGTCGGTGCCTTGAAAGTATAATCGGAGCATTTGCCTCAGCCATTCTGGGACGGCAGAGAGCAAACTGGAACTTCTCAATTTCCAGAAGATAGGCTTTCCTTTTCGCAGCAGAACGTGCACTGATGCAGAAGCAATCGTTTTCGTCTCACAACGTCTTCAAAGTATAGTTTAGGACGTGCAGCCATCAGATGTCCAGCCAAGCCTGAGCTGATTTTCGTGCAGATTATGATTAGGAAAAGTGTCTTTGACAAATCTGAGATCCACCTAGCTCAGATCTGCTGCTTGTCGCTCCTGATTATGCCACTATTATTCTTGTGAGGGCTCTTCGTGCTGTTGCTCTGCAGATGCTGCTGGTCACAGGACAACAGCAGCCGTGGGCGGCCATGGTGTTGGAGAGGCCGAGACTGTCACACATGAGACTGTTGCCACGGGCCCCGGCGTGACTACTGCTACCCGCGTGCAAACCCCTGCCAACACCCCCACAGTAGGGCCCACAGCTGACCCCTTACTATCATTATCATCCGCATTTCCTGCCGAGAGGCAGGGTATGTCTGCAGACAAGCTGCAGGTGAAGGCTGCCACATATCCAACCCCCTGATGGACTCGCCAGGTCCAAGCAAGACCCAGTCAACCATGGGCATGGGTGCTCAGTGGTAGCGGTTTCTGCCAGTCGAAACTCACCCCTTGTGGCCTGTCAAAACCCAGAACTTTGCATCCCTGAAGTACTGGGGCACTTGAGAGCTGGGATATCAAATCCAAAATGTGCACAGCTTCAGTTGAATAGTAGCTACCATGAGAGGTGGGTATGACCTGCTGTGGAGCGTCCTGCTGGCTATTCAGAGGATTGGGTCATGTACTGCGCAGCAGATGGCACCTTTGTGCAGGCTCAAGTGTCTTGCAGGGCTGCACATGTCTTCTGCTGGATCCCGGCCACCAGCTGATTTCCAGCTGGGAAATCTTTTTCATAACATGCAGACTCTGCTCGGAGCAGGGATGATGTCAACTCCCCTAATTCTGCTTTCAGCCCCTCAAAATCTCAGCCTTTAGATACCAGGGCAGGGATGATAGATGGATATAAAATTGCACAGGGACTTGATAGACCGGCTGTAGATATGATATATTCATTATTATTGTGATTAGTTATTATCACCATCTTGTTCCAGCCCGCAGGGCTATGTGCGTTGCAGCAGCTTCTGCAGCTTCTTGACAATTTCCCTCCAGCCTTCCCTGTCTTGGCATGTCAGTCCAATGGAATCCCATTTATCCCTAATGCAGTTAATCCAGGATCTATTTTTTATTAGCGCTCTAAAATACACTTGGCCTGCCTGCACCTAGCAGCATGGGTGCGCTGTATGTACATGTTGCCTGTACATTTCCCTGACTACATCACATACACTTTACCGCGCAGGCGAAGGGTGATCATGCGGTGTGCGGCCAAAAGACCTTCACAACTGTGGAGGACCGTGCAGTGGAGAAAGATGTCATTGAGCGCGTCATCGAGCACCACCCGGTTGAGAAGAAGTTTATTGTCGAGACCCGCCCTGCCGGCGAGCACGAGCTGCATGACAAGCGCCAAGTGAGCCATCTGTCTTGAATATCTCTTCGTAAGCATGAGTTTTCTGGGAGAGGAGAGATGCAGTGAAGCTGGAGATCTACAATTTGAACTGTTTTTAAATTGGGAAGAGGTCCGCAGAGTACATTTTGACAGCACATACCAGCAAGGGCTGCAGGACACTTGGGTGTGCCATGAGACTTTCGCAGTTCTGGCGCGAGGATCAAGGCTGGATGCCTTCAAGGCATGCTGACGGAACAGGATAGGTGCCTGCATATTTTGCCAATATGTATTGGAAGAGGTCTGGAGTACTGTGGTCTGTCTAGAAACTGTTACTCGCCTGTTCAATAAGTTACTTCCAAGAGTCTGCTGGCCACTTTCGTGACCACCAGGATCATGCGGCTTGAAATTGCATTTAAGGCTGCTGAGATCGACTAGGGTATTAATTCTGGTTCCTGGCTGACTGTTGGAGTGCTTCTTTCGCAGGTTGAGTCAGTGGGTGTGCGCGAGGAGATCAAGAAGGTGGCACCCAAGACCAGCCCCTGCGAGGGCGGCCCCGTGCTCGAGGTGCAGAAATGAAGCAATTCTGGCCTCCAGTGCAAGGGGTACTAAAGACTCCTAGTAGTCTTCAGTACTAACTGCTCCAGTGAGGTTCAAGGGTGGACAGCAGTAAACAGCAGTAGCTGAGATGTCATCAAGTAGAAGCCGGCATGCAGGCTTGCAGTTGGGAGGTTGCATCAGTGCACCTGAGATGACTATTACTCCTGAGTGAGCATCGCAATGTCACGTCATGGCAAGCAGAAGCGGTGGCAGCTATATGAGATGGACTCCTCCCTTGCAGGCATCTTTCAGAGAGGATTGTTTCAAGAAGGGTAGCATCGACTTGTTGGGTGCTGGGGTATGGATGCATGGATTAATGCCAAACAGCAAGAGCCACACTGCGGCGCCCATTGCATGCATTGCAGGTGCAGAGCAAGGATTGGCTGCCTATTGTAATGCCAACATTGCCAATGTTGCACACTCCGCTTCCGGCGCACCATATGCCCTAGTGACACCAATGATGCTCCATCACCGCCAAGCTGCCTTCTCTATTCAGATATTTGCGTAATTATGGGACAAGCCAGAAATTGTGTGAGCTTCACATGTGAGGTAATGATGAGGAGTCATCCAAGATTTGCATGGAAGCTGGCCCATAAATAGATCGCCATCTTTCGTTTTCGAACCACGCCACAACTTTCATTCTGCCTTCAAGAGATCATCCAGGCCCTTCCGAAGAAAATATCAAAGCACTCCTCATCGAGAAGCAAGACGACACGATGGCCAGCATTGGCGAAAAAATAAAGGAGAAGCTGCATCTCGGTCACGATTCCGGCTACGGTGATCCAAGCACCGCTGCACACGAAACAGCCAAGACGACGACCAGTGCGCCTACAGGTGATTGAATCTCAACTGGCCAATGATTTCAGTGCAGAGTCTGCTATGTCTCCGAGTCTTGTGTACAGTCCCAAAATTGCCGCTTGGGTAGCGAGCCAACCTCTCAACTTCGTCCACATAGCGATCGCATTGCCAGTTTGCAATCGTGCTCAAAAACCGATCGCTCTTTACTGTCCAACGAGCACTGCCTTGCTGAGTGCATCGTTGATCAGGCAGTGCATAGTGTGCTTGGTTTCGCCATTGTCTCGGGCAGGAGACTCTCAGTACATGCATTGCAGCAAGGCGATAATAATCGAAGCCTTCACTGCAGGCACGGAGACCTCTACTATGACTGGAACTGCTACTCAGACCTCTTATGAGGGGACAGCTGGCCAGGCCTACCCTCGCACCCCTACCACTTCTCCCAAGGGAGGGACCATGTCCGGCCCTGCTACCACCTACCCTGTCGGCCCCGGCACGGACCAGACATCCCCCAAGACCGGCTCCCAGGTATAGTGCGGCATTCCTCATGCTCCTGCCCTTCATGTCTAGCGATTATGCTCGTGCTGTTTAGACCATTCTGAGCTATGGTCTTTCATCCTGATTGCGCAGACCCATGCAGGTCACACTGACATGCATGCGATCATCACAGTGCAATCTCCTCTGAACTCCATGCATGCCAGCTAAAGAACCGTTTGGAAGCCTTTGAGGGACAGCTTCCCAAGCACATCCTCTTGAAATATCTGCATACAGTCCTGCACATGGGTGCGTGAGATGCTAGGCTGTAGACTACAGCATGCCTCGATGTGGCTGCCGACATCCTGATTGCATATCTTCATATGGCTTAGTTTCGTCGTCCTTGTGATATTATGTTAGCATGCTGGGCTCGCAGGGATGCTCGGCACCTTGCTCACAGTTGGGTGGGTCTAGCTTGGATATGGCAAGTCCAGTCAGGGATAGCCCTTCACCTGCAGCTTGTCTGCAGACACCTCTTCCCTCTGGCAAGAACAGCGCTTAGTAAGCTGACCTGATTGTGTTCTGCGTGTCAGGAGCGTGGCACTGGCATGCATGCTGAGGGAGAACGCAGGGGTGTGGTGTGCGGCACAAAGTTCTACACGACGGTGGAGGACCGCCCAGTGGAGAAAGAGATCATTGAGCGCGTCATCGAGCACCACCCGGTCGAGAAGAAGTTCGTCGTCGAAACGCGCCCGGCCGGCGAGCACGAGCTGGCCGACCAGCGCCGGGTGCGCTGGCTAACCCCCTGCCTAGTCTTTACTGGTGATGGCTGATGTATGGCTGCCGGCGGGGTCCAGAGCCCTTCCAGTGGCAAAATTATGTCTTTCCAAATTCGCCCTGCCGGCAGCTAGTCATGCAACTGCCGGTGGCTGCTGGCGGGGCAAGTCTGGTGTGACTGGGTTTTGGCACTGCGAGGACTCTGCACCACCATTAGCAGCAAGTCTTGCAGCTGCGTATCCACACTAGCAAGGAGACGTCAGACATGTCCTTGTTTAGCACTTAGTCTCCTGTCCTCTTGAGTGCGCTTCACTATGGGCGCATCCCTCGCATCTGGGGATCTGGGAACCTGCATGAGCACCGAAATGAGCTGACAGTGCTCTTGCCACATCGTTCTGGCGGGTGAAGCATGACAGAAGTCGCTTCCTGTTGTACACATCACCCCTGATCGGTGGCAAGTGCGCTGTTAGGATGGCATGAGCATGTGCTGGGAGCTGAATCAGTGCTTGCAATATTGCTTCTCATCTGCATTGTATCGATCGTAAGTTGCTGCTGAGCTTGATTCCTGACGCAATTGCCTTACAAATGAATTTTGCATCCGCAAGCAGATAGACACTGTGCCAACCAAGCGGGTTAACACCTGAGGCACTGAGATCTGTCCACAAGGCTGAGTGTTCTGCTTTGTAGGCATCTTGCAACGATTGCTAAGCTGGCCATTGTTGTCGAAGGAATGGATCCAGTGGCAGACAGCGCGCCCAATAAAAAAACTTCTCCTTGGCCTTGGGCGCCAGAACATCATGATGACTTTTACAAGTGCGACATACCTGAGGCTCCTTGTTACCAAAAAAAAGGTGAACAAATTGCATGCTGTCTGCGCAGGAAGAGTCGATTGGCGTGCGCGAGGAGATCAAGAGTGCGGCAAAGACCAGCCCATGCGAGGGCGCACCAGAGCTTGTGCTTCAGAAGTGAAGCGCTGCTGGAGGACAGATCTGAACCCCAGACAGTATTGATTACAGGAAGCTCCTGAAGCAGCAGAGCAGAGACACGTTGTGGGTTGCCTAGACGGCAGCATGCAGGCTAGGTAGGGACTGCATATGACCAAAAGGTCATCCATCATCCTATCACTAACTTCGAAGCAAGGCTCGGAAAAAGCAGAGTGGCTGAGGTCTAGATGCCTCTTAGCATGACAGTTACAGCAAACAATCTTGTGCATGTGCCCATGCTCTGATCGAGTTTGCATCTACTATCCCTTTGCGAGGCGTTTATATTGTGTGTGGACATTTGGCACAGTAGACTTGAAAGTGCACCAAGCTGCAGATCGGCGTCTTACCAGTTTGCAGCTACATGGCCGGTATCAAATCCTTTGCAGCAAACGTTTCCCGTGCTACCTTTGAGCATCTGTGCTGCATTGATGTGTGCATGATATTCTAGTTGGAGAGAGTGCTGTCTGATACCATGTTGGCCACCTTGAATGCTAGATCGTCTACAAAAGTGTAAGAGCAGCCTGCGGTAGACAAGTTTCTACCGTGCTCTTGCCTGTCAACAAATATCCTGCACTACATGGCATCCAACGCAGCAAAATACAATGGCATCATTATGATGCCACTGGGTAGTTACGGAATTCCTATGCTGCAAGCTGAGCATGTCCAACTGGCAACTGCTTCAAGTGCTGCATGGCTTACTTCATTGTCATCCTGACTTAGGCTTGTTCTGGTGGGTTTGGTGAGGCTAAGAGCTCCCTCAAATTACTATTCTTGGCACTATGAGGCCAGCTGATGGCTGGCCATGCTGATGGTTGCCCTTACACGCATGCGGCAGCAAGCTTTGGCGCTCCGTTCATCCGTTCTGTTGCGCACTCCCGCGTCAGCTCGACCGAGGGCATGTTCATGACCTGCAACGTTGGAGCCTGCCAGCACACAGCATGCGTCAGTCGTCAGAAGGAATGCTCTGGAAGAAATAACTTATTAATGCCACCTTTAAAGGCAACCCTTCATCGTCCCAACATCCTCCCTCACGCATCCAATCCCATTGGAGAATCCAGAGGACAACAGCCCATCGTGCTGTGCATCGCTTCAACTTCATCAAGCATATCCTCAGTGAATTAACAATTCTTGCTGCGCTCCCGGACCAATATGTACACAACAACACTCCGGCGTTTAAGCAGTTGCTCCTACTCCGGGCGATCCCGGTATCACCGTCCCACTCATTGTCACATTCACCGCCAGTGTAAGCTCTGCTCAGGTGCTGGCTGCTGAAGAAGACCTTGCAGATAAAGGCTCAAGCTGAGGGCGAATCTGAGGATCAGCGGGAAGGTGGGACAGGACAGGTTTGTCAGGAGACACAGCAAGAAGCGGACCCATGAGAACTCGAGAAGGCATGAACAAGATATGCTGTGATTGTCCCGGAGTAATTCTTGGTATGCATTGCCAGTTTGACTTGGTTGCCACAGCGGCAACATGGACGACAGCATTCAAAAGATATCGAGGCAAACCTTCATGGGGTCAAAGGGTGGGCGGATGATGGTGGGGTTTGCGTCGCGCATGTCCAGCATGGCAGTCTGCTGCGCTGCCATGCAGGGGAACATGACACACACCAGCGGCCCCGCCAACACATGCAGCAGGATACACTCCATCACCCGCACGGCATCCCCCCGCCGTATGTGCCCTGCCGCAACCACAAGAGAAGTCTCAAATCCATTCCAGCAAGGCACGGGAGCCAAGCTTGTCAGCATCCCTGCATTTGCTCAGCACACATTGAATGAGGGGAGGGTAAGGGTGTCAGATTCAAATTAACTGCTGGGCATGAGGCCTCTTGGGCTCCGGAGGGAGTAAGCAAGGCCATGGTATTCCAAAAGACCAACTTCAAGGCAGATCAATTTTTTATTCCTTGAAGAGGTGTGCGTTGCGCGCAAGCCTTGCGTCTGGCATGGCTTGTGCAGGCTTGCCACGGAGCCGGGCAGGGGGTGTCTTGGCACTGAAGCATTTTATCAGCATCATGCCAATGCTGCTTCAACCCCCTTATTCCCACCCTGATATGATCTGCTGTTAAGTGAGGGTTACTGAGCTGCAAGTTCGTGTACGGCAGAGGTGTCTTCGGAAAGCACTAATGTGTTGGCGGCCAGAAGTGCCGAGTAGTAGTTACCTCGAGCGCCGGCGCGCGCGTTGGCGCTGCATGCGAGGTAGGAGAGGCAGTTGCGCAGGCGCAGAGTCACCGACGTGATGCAGTCGTCCATGCACGTGTTCTGGATGTGCATCTGGTCCTGGATTATCCACCTCGTCGCCAGGCTGGCGTAGCAGAAACAACACAGCACCTGCGGCACATGTGTCTTGTGAGAGATGAAGAACCACTTTTTGGAGGTGAGAAATCGGGGTTTGACTTCATTCCCATGTATCCAGCCATGGAGCTGCAAAGCGTTTGCTTCTATGTCCCAGCGGCACTGAAGAGAGACGGCTGTGTGTTGCTAAGGTATTTTGCTCCACTGGAAAGAGGTTCAAGGGCTGACCTCTGAGCGGAGGCAGATGTCTGGGTGCTCCTGCTCGCCCATGTGCCCAGAGCAGGCGCAGGCTCCATAGCAGCACTGGTACCTGATGCCCACACCCAGCACACAACTTCCCTTCTGTGAAATCGGACGGCCAGTGTGCAGCGTTATGCAAGTGCAGGGGAGGAAGCGCAAGCTTGGGATGTCACTTCTGGCAAGATGAGAGCAGTATATCTCAGGCAGAAGGGGCTTTGATACCTGTTCATCTGCTGAAACAGGGCTCTTCTGCGCTGCCTGTAGGTGTATCTGCAAGGACTGCCATGCACAGGAAGGAGCCAGTGAGTGTCACAGACTGCACAGGTCTGAGCAAACGATTATATGGATCGCTCAGCAGCAGCCCAAAGGATTGAAAGCAGTGCAGCTCACCATACAGCAGCTTCCAGGCACACTGTCGAAGCAAAAGCACAACGTTCAAGGTCAGGGCAACCAGATCACACTGCAAAAACGTGATCCCTGAAGACGACAACGAAAATTTAAAAGGGGCTGTTATTTACCGTTGAAGGTATCGCAAGATTCATCACCACAAAGCGGCTGCCATTGATAGTGATGGGCATATCTCCTTGTGATAAGCCTGGGAGTTGAAATGGGATCCAGCCCCGTTGATCCAGGCTGCGGGACAGCGTATTCCATCGTTGTCTGAACTATAATATTCTGTTCAGATCTACTAGCATTTGGACGTCAAAGAGATCGCTTTCCATCTCTTGCTGCGCTTCACATAACCTTTGTGGTCAGGTCCAAGAAAGAGGATAAGGATTGGTAATAGGGGATGTGCATTGTGCTGAAGCCTGCTTCCATTCCTTGATATCGTTTACGTGTTTAGCTTCAATATCTTTTCTTGGTCAGATCGCCGCACTGCATTTGCCTGCATTGGTGAGCGCAGCTTCAGGCCAGTCCATGCAATTTGCAGCACTTTCATGTTGTGCTGTTTGCATGCATTTGCTAGTGGATGTCCATGGAAAAGTGTGTGGGCCCACATTGACTGGTACTGGTATCAGTAAAAAAATAGAAGAGATTTAGACGCGCTGGAGCTCTCAAGGGATCTGATTTATTCCTGGACCTGTCGGGGACCTATCCTGGGGGAGCTCTGCTGTACTTGGGCGCCCTGCAGCGCAACTTGCGCGCCTTGACTCCTATGGCCTTTAGGTGCCTATATTGTAGGGTTGTGCTGAATGACAGATATTTAAACCTCACTGAATGCCAAGGTGTGAAATGGTGTTCTTAGTTGTGCATGTCACATGTAAGGCAGGCAGTAGCCTATAATGGCAACCGTGCATTTTCGATTACGCACGGCTCTAGTACACCTTATGCAGATAATAACCTTCACTTCGACCAAGTTTCATGACGCAAAACCCAGTAAAAAGGTGAAATCTAGCTACATGGTGAGTTTGTCCCAAAGACAGAGATATGCAAAAAGGTCTCTGGGAAGTTTATCAGTGCCACTGCGTCCCCCTACTCTCAACAACGATGATTGCTGCATTTCAGTACACCAAAGGAACAATGCGGTACTTCACAATTGCACAATATCTGTCCCAATCCTTGCCGTACTTCAGAGCGCAGGCATGCCCATCCCTCAAATCTCGGTGCACTGCGCAGCCACAAACACACATCAAACCGGTAACCCAAAGCTATTGCCTGCATGGCTTGACGAAAGGTTGAGACTCTCTCCAAAGCAAAGAGCAAGGATGCCAGCAAATCCAGGATCAGATATCTACATGACATGACAAGCACGCAATTTGGCAGTTTGATCTTCCGGCTAAATCTTCCAGCTTGCACAGAGCAGTCGAACGATTGAATGCAGCAGCTCACCTAGCAAAGCCCCAAAGTAGATGACATAAAAGTATGGCACGATGTGGTCAAAGCCGCACGGCAGACACCAAGCCCACCTGCGCAGGAGAATGACTCAACTCTCAATCCCTGCAAGATGTTTAATCGAGATTATCTCGCCCGGTGCTCTGCAGCCTGCCGAGGGTTGTCAAGACACTTGAGGCAGCACATATATCTGGTGAGCTTATGAGAGGACCAGCTGCCAATGATACATACGTGCACTTCACTTTTGCCGCTACTCTGCTGGAAAATGCAAGTACAGGAGATCTCCCGCTGCAAGAGCGATCCCCAGCAGAGAGATTGTTTGCCGGAAAATAAAGGACAGGCAGGAGCTGCATGCAGCGGCAGGAGTTGAAGTACAATTTGCCACATCCTGAAATACACATCCTACAACAGAGACTGCATGGGGGATGCTGTGAGGAGAATGAATGCGTGCCATGAGCCAGTCTTATACCCTAGAATGAAATAGCAGTTCCCTAGGATTAAAGAGTGCAGGGGAAACGATAAAAGAGAGGCCACGCACGCCATGAGCCAGTCGCCAAAGTAGTTGATGTGGCGCGCGATGCCCCACCAGCCGCTCACGATCAGCCGCCGCCCGGACGCAGTCGTTATCGTCTTCAGCCGCCGCACGCTCGGCTGCTCCGGGTTCTGCCGGAACGCGTTCTTCTGTAAAATCACCATTGAAAGTGCTTCAGACAACAATTTGCTATCATCCTTTTAGATGGTGAGGTGTGCACTTTCAATGCACATAGGTATGTGGCTGGAAGCTGCATCCTTCAGGCCACTTCTTTTGTATAAAGTGAGGCAAGAAGCGTCTGCAGAGGAGGTGCAATCAAGGGCTGCTGCCAGGAAGTACTCCATGTTGGGCTGGGTAAATTCAAGTACAGCTTGATGAGCAGGGGCCATGGTGCTGAGTGGTTGTACCTGCGAGTTGGAGCCTCTGAAGATGAGGTAGCCCAGCGCCTTGAGCGCCAGAATACCCGCCACCGCCCAGCTTGACAAAGTCTGTCACATAGCAAAGGAACACAGTCACGACAGCAGTGGTCTTCTGGAAGGTGCAACTCAAAGGATGTTGCTCAGCTGTTCAACACTTGAAACGGCTGCTCCTCCACTCCCCCACTGGCAGGGATAAGGGTAGAAAGCATGTAGTTTGCTTGTTCTGCAAACCTCTAGCTGCATTTAGGGGCCGATGTTTCAGGCCCCCACAACTGGCATGCATGGGGATCACAAGAAGCACCACTTCAAGTGAATCTGGGCAGGCAATCATAATTGGCAGGGGGTGTACCCTGGGGTGATCCACCAGGTAGCGCGCTTGGAGGCTGTAGGTAAAAGGCACCCAGGCCAGGTCACCAAAGGCCAGCATGAAGCCAAAGCCATCCGTGGTGATGTCCATGGTGGTCAGAATTGCCTTTTCAAGCCACAGAGCGTCCAACACATACAGCCCCTGGAACGCGCACACCAGCAGCAGCGGCGTGCTGATATAACCCAAATCCTGCGCGTGTGACAAATGCATTAGTAACCGCCACCCCTGGTCAGTGAGGCACGAATGCATGGCCGCTGCACACATTCAAAAGATGCCTCGTTCATGCATGCCCTTCGGAATACATGCTGGCATGTCCTTTTAGTAACATGAACATTCTGCATGCCATGTAGCACTCAGATGCAGGGTCATAAGTTTGCCGTATGCTGCTACTGCAGCAATACAGTGCTGGAACAAGAGGTGTCAGGGAGGCATGTCTGCCAACAGCTCATGCTCGCACAAAGTAAGGAAATATGCTGCCACCATGTGAGATCCCCTTACCTGCCACTGCTTCTGCAGCATGCCCAGGTCAACCACCAGCCAGCCGATGAGGCCGGGGTACAGCTCGCAGAACTCCTTCAAGTCGAAAGAGCCGATGCGGGGATTCAATTCTCGCCCAATGAAGAAGTCATATAAGTGGTTCCCTGCAGAGCATGATGCGTCATGCTCGCGCCTTGCTGGTGCAATTATCACTTGAATGACACCTGATGCTTTTGGCAGTGTGCTGCAGAGTCTCAGCATTGCATGCATCAAGAATTCGTATGAATTTGCTGGCAAGAAGCAGGGTATTACCTGTGTTTCCACCCTTTGCAAGGAGGGCTCCTTTCCGGAAGGAGGTCACATAGAGACAGGCCGACAGGGCAAAGCTGAACAGCACAGCGGCTGACAGCAGCGGAAGAAAGTTAATGTATACCCACGCCAAATTCAGCTGCTGTGTGTAGAACCCAAAGTATCCGACCACTGCTAGTGTCACCCCAAGATTCCTCACCCCTGCATGAGGCACAACATCTGGGTTCATTTCTCAGCTGAAGGTGGAACTTTACTGGGCGCACACCCAAATAGACAGCTGTAAAGAGCCTTGTCATGCACTTGGTGCAGTAAATGCTGCAGAGTGCTGCAGCAATGTCCAGAGAGATAAACCTGTGAGCTTGTATCGCAGTCGTCTATTGTTGGCCAGCAGTACCCCTTGCTCCGATGGTCCTGGCAAAAGCAGATGCAGTAGCACCTGCACCAGGAGAAGGTCTGTCCTGCTTCGTTCTACGAGCAAGTGAGGACGATCTGCTTAGGCGAACAAATTGCTTGGAAGCCTACCTGCAAGCAGAACCAACCTACAAAGACTGCCAGCGCTTCTGCCGTGAAGAGCTTGGTGCCTTCTGGGAAAACAGGCCATGCGGCTGGGCCTAGAAGGGCTGAGCATCCCTTTGCATTGCAAGTGTACACCAGCGCATAGCACACCGCTGGTAAACCTGCACAGGTTGTTTAATATGTCAGCAGAACGTGTGGACGTGCTCACGGACCTGCTAGGCTTGCCCTATACACTGCAAAGCTGCAGCAGCCGGTGACACCGAAAAGGTACGATGAAGAGATTGCATGCCTGCCATGATGCCCAGGGGACCAATCCATGGTCCCATGAACTCGTACTCTAGTTCATCTTTGCTTCCTGCAGGCTTCTTGCCCTCTGACTTGCCTGCCTGTGGCCTGCAATGGTACCCCAAAACAAGCGAATATCAGACAGATTCAGAGACCTGAAAGAAAGTAAGTTACTTGCAGGAGTTACACATAGATTCGACGAATGTCAGAATGCGCATGTTTGTGCTGAGGGAGAAAGACGCCTAAACACAACTTCAGGATCAACGTCTTCAGGATCCCCATATCAAGTCACCCGACAGTCGAGCCCAGTATTCCGTGAACACTGATTTTGTAAAAATTGTGTTTCATACCTGCACATACTTAGCTATTTCAAGATCGGTGATTGACAGTTCAAGACTCCATGGGTGCTGTGCCCATGGGTCTGTGGCCGGGGAAGAGTCTCAGATACTTCAACTTTGAATGTCGAAACGCTCTTCCTGGCACGTTGAGTCGATCAGTGTTCTTGTGAAAGATTCATCTGCCGTGAAGGAAGCAAATTTATTTCCTTCATGCAAATCAGTAGCGGGCAGACAACAATAACATGCACCGGACCACGAGATTTCCTGCACCCTGCTGTGAGTTTTCTGCATGTTATTCGTATTCACAAGGATTCAAAAATTCCAAGAACCATCAACAATCCCACTAATCAGTACCCGCATCTTGATCGTTGATTCTGGAAGGAACGTGCGCATGCCGTCCAATTGATTCAGCGACGATACAGAAGATAGGCCAGAGGATTCGTAACACGACAGACGATGCTCGAAAACATGTCTATCCTTACTCAGCGTGGACACTTGAAGCGCATCTCCCTTATAGGTAAAGACTTATTCGGCTGTCTTTGTTCTTGAGATTGTCGAGGGCGCTCAAGACATTACCTCTCTTGTGTGTACATTGTTCACCGTCAACTTAATAAATTCAGTTTACCGTATTCAGGGGTTTGCGCTTGATTATTTAATCTGCTCACTCGACGAGAAAGTTTTCCGACAACCCCTGTGGTGGGGCATTGGCACCCCACACCGCCTCACCTGTTTCACCATCTTTTTAAAGCACAGTGTGTTCGATTTGCAGTCTACGAGCCGGCAATGGGCGAGACCTGAGCTGAGTACACCCGACCTCACCGCTTTCAAAGAGCCATCAAAGCATGGCGAGCTCGAGGGTCCAGGAGCCCACCATGGAAATCACTAAGGAGGTCTCGATGTCGGACTCGGACTCCGACCTTGCCGAGGAACTGCGCTTCGAGAAGCTAGGAACGCTTAATTCCGGCAGTCTCGACGCTGATATCGCTGAAGAGGGATTGTCAGGCGTTCTGGCCGCCTGCCACGCAACCAAGCTTGCTCCTGGCAATTCCATCCTCGCCTTTGCCAAGCAGATAATCCAGCAGCATGTGCGCTTTCTCTCCCACGGACCCCTCAATCTGCTTCAGAAAGTGCGTGCAACAGAGCACCTGATGAATCTTGTGCAAAGCTGTGTTTCTTCTGACCTGCTTGAAAACTGCCCAGCAGGGTGCCACAACACGTTTGTTTCTTCAATTAGCCTCAACAGTATAAGCATTCTCAGAGACAGCTGCCGGACCTTTGCAGGAGTTGCTCCTGCCAAGAGCTGCCCAAACTTTGCAGATGGCCTCTAAAAGAAACTCTTGTGCAGGCGTTGGACGACACATTCTATGTGATAGATCTGGGCTTGCTGGCGCGGCTGCACGCGCACTTTGTGGCTGCGATGCCGCGCGTGACGCCCTTCTACGCCGTCAAGTGCATGCCCGACCGCGCCATGATGTCCACCCTCGCCGCGCTTGGTGATTGCCTTTGCCCACTTTGCCATTGCTGTGTCCCATTTTGAGCCTCGAGGGAGTGTGCCAGATGCGCCATCTACCAGAAACCGCCATTTGGAATTGTCCTGAGGTGTTCCCCAAATCACATGCAAGGGCTGCCCATCTTGTCAGACGGCCAGACCCAAGGCGTTTCAGGCCACTTTCCTGGAAGAGCAAATATCTTAGCAGCCCTGGGAAACAAGGCCACATGTCTGCATTGGGTTGTTAAACGGCACTTGCGTGTGCAGGGACGGGCTTTGATTGCGCGTCACCGGCAGAGATAGACGCGGTGCTGTCGCTGGGAGTGCCGCCCGAGCGCATCATCTATGCGCACCCCGTCAAGAGCCCCGCCCAGGTTTGCAGACACACGCCCCTCTGCACACATCCACCCTCAGTGGATATAGCCAAGACTGATGACATTTTCCAGATGCTGAAGGCCTTTTGAGAGTCACAGGGAATCTCTTGACAAAGAACGAGATAATTGCAGCACAGCGCAGCACAGCAATGCCTGAGTAAAGTGACAATAATGAACTTGAGCTCTTGCAATCCCCTGCACCACCCTCGGTCAGTATCATCCTGCTAATGCAGCCAACTAGAATTCCCAAGCCCTGACAGCCATTGGCCAAGCTTACTGGTGCCACCTCTTCCAATTGAGATTAGCTAGAGAGAGAAAATCAATCAGCGCTTTGTCATCCATGGCATGGTTACCGCAGATCCGGCACGCGGCCGCGAGGCGCGTGGCGATGACTACGGCTGACTCATCAGGAGAGATGGAGAAGCTGGCGCACTGGCACCCGACAGCTAAGGTGCTGCTGCGCATCCGCGCTGACGATGCCAGCGCCCTCTGCTGCCTTGGTACCAAGTACGGCGCCGAAGTGGCCGATGCTCCCGGCATCCTAGCGGCTGCGGCGGCTCTGGGCGTGGACATTGTCGGCGTTTCTTTCCATGTGGGCAGCGCTAGCCGTGACCCCAAGGTGAGATGGCAGCATTTCTCCCCTGCAAATTTGCCGGTAAAAGTGAGAATACGGTGCACAGATTAGGGCCAGAGTAGCAGTGCATGCAGGAAGCAGTGCTGTCCAGCATGCTGCGCATGCTGAGTGAACAGTGCTGCTCTCTGTGCAAGTCTGCAGGACCTATTCCCTCCATGCATATGACTGCTTGGCTACCTCTGGAAGAACAAACTTCGTCTTGCAGAAATAGATTTGATGCTTGCCAATCTGGCGCAGGCGTTTGAGGTGGCGATTCGGCTGGCGCGGGGTGTGTTCGACGTGGGTGCATCGCTGGGCCTGCACAACATGCGTATCCTTGACATCGGCGGCGGCCTCACAGCACAGGTGCTCAAAAGTGCACATCACTTTTGTCAGTATACTGCCATCTTGCTTGTGCTCATTTCTGTTGTGTACTTGGAGGAAACATACCTTGCCTCTGGCAGGAACAGCGTGTACCAAGAACAACCTGTTAGGCACTGTGAAAAATACCGCGAGGGGGAGTCGTGTACTGTCAGAAACAAAGCATGTAAACATGCTAATATTTTAAGTTCTAATTAGAAATGTATTTGTTCATGCAGGTGGACGTGGCATGCAGGGAGGTCACGGGCATCTGGGACGTTCCTGGCGTTGTCAACGCTGCGTTAGACGCGCACTTTCCCCCCGGCTGCGGCTATGACATCATCGCCGAGCCTGGCAGGTGACAAGAAGCTCCATTGCTGCGGATGCCGTGCCAATGATACAGCTATTCATCCCTGCGGCCGGCAGAGCCAGAAGGAATTTTATGTAGGGTGCACCTTGAAAGAGGCTATCTGCTGAGGCATGAACGTGAGCAGAGAGAGATGGAGAGGACTGTCCTTGTCTAAAATCAATTGAGTCGGCGTCTACACTATTTATAACATCAGCAAACTGGCAGTATTTCCCCTTGACCATTAGGCGCATCAACATTTCAATGCAGGTACCGATGCATGTGTTAGTTTCACAGCGGAACGTGCGTGGGGTCATTATAGGAAATAAGGGCCTCAATGGCAATTCTTGAAGGACACAAAGGCCTCCATGCGCATTAAGCATGACACTTTGACAGAGCAGGTTCTCCCGTGCATGCAGGTACTTTGCCGAGGCGGTGGGCACACTTCTGTGCGCAGTCAACGGCAAGCGCGAGCGGCAGACACCCACCGGCCGCAGCGCCGACTACTGGCTCAGTGACGGTGCGATCTTAGTCATGCCCCCTTACAAATCATCTGACATGATGCTACTGTCAGCACACACACTGCAGTGCAGGATATCCTAGCATGCGTCTTTTCTGCTATTGCAGTGTCTTCCTGCCGCTGTGGCTTGTCTCGGATAATATGTCTTAATACTATCTTTCTCCTCTCATTGGGGCTCATTCTGTCTTCCTGTCTGCATGCTAGCTTGTCTTAAATACCAGTACTGCACAGCATCCTTGGCAGCAGCCCATTTCAAGCTTTAATTTTTGTGCCAGAAGCATCTCAGCAATTTGCAAGTGTTGAGATCCACTTACTGGAATGTGCTGGTTACAGTTTTGCACATGTGCTTCTGTGCTGACGGCTGTGTGACGCCTCTCCTGATGCAGGACTGTACGGATCGTTCAATGGCATTCTGTACGATCACATGGTGCCCACTCCAGTCGCGTTGCCAATCAACAACATTCCCCATCACAACGAAATTCCAAAGGGCGCCACTACTGCAAGCCTGTTCGGGCCGACATGTGACGGCGCTGATGTCATCTGCCGTGATGTCAGCCTGCCTAATTTGGACGTGGGAGACTTTGTGGCGTTTCCCAAATTGGGTGCCTACAGCTGGGCAGGCGCCTGCAACTTCAATGGCTTCGAGGCCATTGGTGTGCATTTCTTCTATGTCACAACCTGATGACGCACAATTTGTCAGCTGCTGAACACGCAGCAGTGGATCAATCTGTCTGTGTGGGATCATGCGCAAGGAGCCATGTGCATACATGAGACATGGTGACTCATCACTGATGAGGGCTGAGCATTGATGCTGCAAAGTTGACTTCTTACTCGAGAGATCTGAGGTGCTGCCGGGAGGGCAAGCATGCCATTCACCATAGTTGCACCATACAGGAGAAAATTATTTTGAGACCGTACATACGGCATTCGGGATACGGCCGTGTATGTATGGTGCAACTATGCCAATCACCCAATATCATACAGCAGTTGCCAAAGGCTTTGGCCTGAAGCAGAGAATCTCTTGTGTATGTACAGAGGTCACACAGGCTGCTTGGAAGAACAGTATTGCACAACTTCGGAAGAATGACATGGATGATTGTGCGTGAGAAAGAAGCCTCTCAGTGATGTTGAAGTGGACATTGATGCATACTTCAAGGATGCTGAGAGACCGTCTCTGAGCGTGACGTTGTATCAACAACTGTGACATAACGGGTTCCTTACGAGCTCTTTTCTTTAACAGCAAATTTGATTGTTTTAGGCCACACTTTTGAAAGTGGGACTTCCACATTGAAAGGCATTTTTGGACACTTTATGGTATGATGACCTAGGCTTGCAAAGGGAAGCACTTTTTTCTTGTGTCGCCATAAGGACACGTTCATTTAAGGTACCGGGGGTGTGATATGCATGATAATAAGAATATAATAAGAATTAATTTTAATAATAAGGAGTGGCGAACCCAGAGCCCATAGGGCCATAGGGCATACACAGGTCCGTCTGCAGCCGGAACCCGGGACCGATATGCACAGGCTTGCAGCCTTGTCAACTCGCAAATGCACCCGTGCAGCCTACAGGTCTACACGTGTGGTGCACCCCCTTCTTACACAAATGCTGGGAGCCATCCCTAGCAAAACGCTCGAACTTCGGGACGGATTTCGACAGCGACGATGCGGGTGTCTCAGGAGCGGTGCATTACAATTTACTTACGGATTCCGCATAGTAATCGTCTGAAAGAGAGCAGAGCACATCTGGCCCTCACACATTTATCAACACCTGGACAGGTGTGAAAGAATTTTCTTCGACAATAAGAGATTCTCCACGGACTCGCACATTCCATATCTGTAACCAACCATTTGCCATCACTGAACTCAGTGGACAAGTCCTGATGTGCCTGTGGGGTCACCACCAGGTAAGGGTTGTCAGTCCTAGCTTCAACTGCAGAGCCAATGACATTGCATCGCTCATGCATTCATCATCACTAAAGCATCCTTGACATTTCACTACAATCGAAACAACTCAAGCCACCTTCAAAGGAGGGCTGCGGTGTGTCCCGTTCATGTGGTGTTGCCAGCATCCCTGAAACAATCCATCTCGAGAGAACTGAGCTGGCCTGATGGCATCTGCCCATGAGTCCCTGGACATGATGAATTGGGCTGCTTTGTTGCTATCCTATAACCCCTTGGACCCCCACAGCAGTGCCAGGTGGCAGTCTACCTACACACCCTGCCACGCCCTGAACCTGCAGACTCTCTGCACTGCTCGCTTATATCAGCAAACCCAAAGTCCTGCAAGATGCTCTGCATGGTCACTGCGTGGTCGCCTCTTTTGGCTACGGCGGCTGGGGGCGCCTGTTCAGGCGGTGCGCCTGGTTTGGCCGATGACTTAGCCACACAGGGTTACTCAACCTGGCGCCAGATCAGGCCGCGCAGGCAGCCATGCCTAATCAGGGCGGGATAGCGCTCAGAGCTGGGCCTTGGCGGCTTCCACGGCGGCTGCCTTTGTAATGCCATACTTCTCGTACAGGATGGGGGCCGGGGCGGAGGCGCCAAATGAATCCACTCCGATGGCCTTGCCCTTCTGGCCCACGTACCGCTCCCAGCCGAAGGTCGAGCCGGCCTCGACCGACACCTGGAGGCAAAGGAATATTAAAACTTTTCACCGGTATAAAAAAAGTTCTTTAGCTTTTGACAACAGGCTGCCTCTATGTCTAGAGTTTCACAGAGCTAGCACCGGGCTCATAAGCAGGTACTGGCAAGACAAACCAAGCTTGAAGAGCAGTTCTACTTGCTGCAGCAATGCTCTGACATCTGTCACTTATGCTGTTAGCAAGCGGAGGTCCACAGTGAGAAGCATGTCTGACCGAGAGACGCTGGCATGCACTTCAAGATCGAGGCAGAGGACGACAGTGAGGCGATTGTCACTGCCTCGTGTGTCTTGCCCTTTCTTTGTTCCAAGAAGCCCACCCAGAGGTCATCTGGTTACTAAAGGCCAGAGAGTCACAAAATGAGGTCATCTGGTTACTAATGGCCAGAGAGTCACAAAATGGCGCGTACCCTGGCGGTGACGTCGGGGGGCAGGATGGAGTTCTTGTAGGACTCGTCCTGGTCCTCGAACAGCTCCCAGCACACCATGGACACCACGCGCGCCACCTTGCCGCTTGCCTCAATCTCCTTGGCCGCGTCAATCGCCAAGCTCAGCTCAGAGCCTGCGCGCAGGACATCATTTCCACGTCAACTGCAGCCCTCTTGTGTGTGCTATAAATATACCCCATCACACCTACCACCACGAGCGGAACACACAGAAATTGTTGGCTTGCAAAACCTCTACAGCAGTCGCTGGAATTTGGCAGTGGGCCAGTGGGAGCTTTGGCCCACTTCTTGCTTGCGCCATGCTTGCGGCCTACAATGCAGTTGCCAAGGAGACACTGGCATGCAGTTCCCAGTGCCTACTTGCAATCATTTTCTTAATTAGTGCTGTCTGCATCTTCTCATGCGGCCGTACATCCCGGCCGGCCCTCTCTACTCACTGCGCCGGGTTTGCAGGAGTCTCGCAAGTGAGCCACTCTGGGACGCCGACTCCAAACAGTGCTGGATCAGTCAAAAATGCTGTACTACCGAGATGGTCAGGGCTCGCACCGGTGGCGATGAAAATGACATCGGGCTTGGCGTCGCCGCCGTGCACGATGTAGCCTCCCTTGAGCACAGCCTCCTTGGAGGTGGTGGGCAGGTTGGGCATCCCCTGCCTTGACAGCGCCAGAATGCTCGGCCGTACCTTGCCGGAGGGGGTCTTGCCCTTGGCGTTCAGCACGGCCGCCTGTACGCACACATGGCAGATACACTCTTCAGCACGCGCCGCATACGCTGACAGTGGGGGCGACTGATGGCATTGATGCCGCCATGAGGCACACACATGACCATCTCACTGAGGCTCACACAACCATATGACAGTGAATTGTTGGTTGGACCATCCCCAGTCTAGCAAGTGTAGAGACAAAGCAGCCAATTGAGATCACTCGTCTTGATGTCCCAGAAAAGTTTGATGCAAGTGGTCCTCAGGCTGCTGATCACTTGGTGTGGTTGAACTCCGCCAGGATGATGGATTGCCTCACAGAATGAAGCAAAGCTGCTTTGCTCGGTCATAGGGGCGCATCGTGCAGGCATCCATTTTGGAAGAAAATTGCAGAAGAGAACAAATTCGATTGGAAGGGCGGCGCACCAGGTAGGCACCGGCGGTCTCGTTGCCGTCACCGGGGCGCAACATGAGGATGTTGGGCATGGCGCGGAAGGAGGCCAGGTGCTCGATGGGCTGGTGGGTGGGGCCGTCCTCTCCCAGGCCGATGGAGTCGTGAGTCATCACGAAAATGGTGCCTGCCTGGCTCAGCGCCGCCATGCGGATGGCCGACCGCATGTAGTCTGCGCATGCATGCACGGGGATCAGTCACAAGCTATACAAATTCTTGCAAAACGCAGCTTCACGGCCACCCTGAACTGCAGTATGCGCACACGTACACACCGTCACATGGCAACAACAGGACACTAGTCCAGCAGACGGCAGGAGGACAAGCCATTTCTGAGTCACAACAGAGACAAGAGGCAAATTCAACACCTGTCCAACCCATGGTGGACTTCCTGTGAGCAGCGCAGACTTACAGGAAATTGTATCGGCTAGGAGCAGATACTGAAGAACTAACGTCATGCTTCAGTTATGCACTTTACAGAGAGCGGGCATGAATGATGCCTAAACGCATGCATGCATCGCACTAAATGCCGAGGTGAATTATTTTTCAGATGCCAGAGTCCTAGTCCCTCACTGAGGAGGGCAATGCAGCGGTGCAGCCAGAGCAGTTGTGAGGTGTCCACGCAGCGATCAAGCACAAAATGATTGCACAGTTCCCCGAGGACTTTAATGCAAGTCTGCGCGCACCGGTGAAAATGAAGAATGTGGCGCAGTAGGGGATGAAGCCGGGGGAGTGGAGCGCGATGCCGTTGCAGATGGCGCCCATCGCGTGCTCGCGCACTCCAAAGCGCAGGTTGCGCTCCTCGGGAGTGTCCTTCTGGAAGTCCCCGAACTGCTTCATCAGCGTCATGTTCGATGGCGCCAGGTCGGCCGAGCCGCCCCAGAACCCTGTGCATGCGCAGTGAATGCGTGAGTATTCTGCACTCACCCCGAAAATCCCTGCGTCACGTAGACAGATTATGGTGAGGCACTGTTCATGAAATCCTTGCCTGCACGGCAAGTGCGACACGACACACTTCAATATCTATTCCCAGGACTGTCCAGGACTTCGGGTAACGTTCGTGCTTCTAGCAGCAGTCCTAGTGCTAGGGCAAGGACAGATACCTTATGACATGCTCGACACTTCCAGCAAATGTCACAGGACCCGGTGTCATGTGCAGAAGGACCCACTGTGTCCAGAATTGACACTGCTGGTGGACGACGGCACTGGGGGAGTTGCGTGGTGGAACGCAAAGAAGCAAAAACAAGAAACACCCACCTGGAAGCACGTTGGCGAGGGCGTTGAGCATGGTCTGGGAGTGCAGGCGGGTGGCCAGGGCCTTGTCCTCGGGGGTGAATGTGGGCAGCGCATCCTCCCAGCCAGCCGGCAGCGCTGAGCTGTAGATGGAGTTCAGCTCGGCGTACTCCTGCGATTATTCCAAGGTATAAATCCTCAGTCACCATTTGCATGCCAGAAAGACCCCGCACAGCTGTACAGCAGGAAGAGAAGATTGCGCAGCGTTGGCCCCCAGAAAGTGCAGGGAAAGCTACCGCACTATTTCTATCAATCGACAGCTCATCGGCAGCTCTTTACAGCAGCAGAAAAGCTTGCCCAGTTCCGTCAGGGCGCAGCGCTCTCAGCCGAGCTGTGCTGCCCCAGTGCAGTGATGAAGCAGAGCGCGTTGTCAACAACCGGCAAGAGGTCGCATCACACATTCAGTGCATGTGTGGCATGCGAAAGAATACAGAAAGTGCACCTCGGGGTACTTGTCCTTGTAGGCGGCGTAGGCACTCTTCCACTCCTCCTCGGCGGCGGCGCCCTTCTTCTGGGCGTTGCTGAAGAGCTCGTAAACCTCAGGGGGCACCTCAAACTCGCCGTAGTTCCACCTGGCGAGCATGCATGCACGTCAGCACCTGGCTCCAGGCAAGTGACCTCGCAGAAGGTATTAGAAGACGCCCTGCATGTATGCCCTAGGCCCTGGCCTTCAATCGTCCCAACTAATGGCTGGTATAGTCACGCAAGCTGAACCTACCAGAGCATGAGCCCCATTCTTGCCAATATAAAGCACAATCTCATTCATGGTAGATAGGGCAAATTGCCCAGGCTAAATCACTCACGGGCTTGCCAAGTCAGTGCCACGACTTGCACATACTAGAATTCCCCTGAGCATGCCCGATATCTTTCGGCTCCTCACTGAAAGAATGGTACATCCTGGTGGACTGCTGGTTCATTTTCCGCAACATAGATCATTTGTAGTGAGCGCTCACTTTAGGTTGGCACGGGTGGCTGCGGTCTCGTCCTTGCCGAGAGGCGCTCCGTGCACATCGTGGGTGTCGGCCTTGTTGGGCGATCCGTAGCCAATCAGGGTGGACACCTGCATTATGTCACAGGGCCAACTCAGCACATGCCGTTCCGGCATTGCATGTGACAGGGCCAACTCAGCACATGACGAGCCGGCACTGTGTAATGACGCCCCATGGGGTGCTTCAGCCAGAGCACAATAATGTCCACAAAGGGCTCAAAGTTGAGTAACTTTCTCTTGCGACACGGAAGCTTGTAAGCATGCCCATGCAGCCCAGAAAACACATGCCGGCATGCACATAGCCCCAAACGCACTGCTTCATGGAACAGCACCTGCTCCACTGGCTTTGTGCATGACAAGCGTTTTCTACCCTTCTCCAATCCAGTTGCAATTTGCGTCGAGGTTTCAGTTGCAAGGCCACCCTTCCAGTGCTCAAGACGCTGCATGTCTCGTTCTTCCAAACAGAGCAGGGGTTCTGTTGTTCAGAGAGAGAGCAGGGGACTCGAGATTTATTCAGAGTCCTCTGAAGGGAGCCGGGGGCCGCGCCTTGATGAAGGATGGGCGGGGGTCCTTCTTGGCGGCGTCGATGGCCGCGCGGAGGCCGTCAAGGTCGGTGTTGCCGTCCTTGACGTGCTGCACGTGCCAGCCCAGGGCCACGAACCGCGCCGCCACATCCTCAGTGAAGGAGATCTCCGTGTGGCCGTCGATGGAGATCCTGCATGACCAATCATTTACCAACTAGCACAGCAATCCAAATGGTTCTATGTACACTTGGTCCCCCTTCTCATCCTCTTCTCTGCCTCTTGCTTGGCAGACAGTATAATGGTATTTTCACTGAAAGCTTACAGACATGTAGAAATGCGCGTTTGGGAGCCATTTGAGGCTTATTGGCCTTGTGGGCAGTCTTCCACTGCCCATCTTATATCTTATCTATAGAGTAGATGATCGCTGAGGACCCGCGCTTGGGTGCTTGGTGCGGGTTTGAACATGCAGCCCAGCCCTTACATGGCCTCCCAGACTGATTCACAAATGATTGCACGTGATACGCGGCTTCAAGCAAGGAGACAGGACTGGTCAACCCAGGCTTCTGGGACGTTCTTGGCCAGTGGCACGACTCAAACTTTGTGAAGCGCTTGGAAGACATGCATGTATGAAACACCTCTTGAGATCGCCTGAATGATACTTGATGTCTGTTCCTCTGAAGGGTATCTGTTGCCCCGTGGGGAACGTGGCATGCATGTCTGGTGGCAAAGGAACCTTTGACGGCAGAGTGCAGCACCTGTTGTCATCGTACAAGGCGATGAGCTTTCCGAGGCCCCAGTGGCCTGCCATGGAGGCGGCCTCGTTGGAGATGCCCTCCATGTTGCAGCCATCTCCCAGGATGCAGTATCTGCGCACACACAAAACCAACGTAAGTTACGAAACAGAATCTCTGCTCTTCTCAATGCAGGGTGCAGAAATGTGAGATGGCAGTATTCACAGGGCGATATGATCTGCGCAGCGATGGCTCCTGATATCAGACAGCAAGTGTCTCGCCTAGCTACAAGTAGCTCCCCAAAGAATTCATCGCCATAAGACAAGTCAACAGACTGCAGAGACTGTACTGTACTGGTTCCACAGCCACAAGGTCAGGCAGAATGATGATGTGAAGCAGTACAGCACTGGTGATCAGTGACTCACGTGTAGTGGTCGACCACAGTCGCGTCAGGCTTGTTGAAGCGCGCAGCCAGGTGCTTTTCAGCAGCTGCCAGGCCGACTGCGTTGGCAATACCCTGACCCAAGGGGCCTGCACCGACAAACAACGTTTCGGGTCAACCAGAGAAGAGATTGTCCATTGCCAGGTTGGCGGTGCACCCCTGACTTGGGTTCTATTGGATATACTCAAATGCTGCACAGAGTCAGTGCAGGGTGTTTCTGCTTGGGTTTTTCTTGCTTTTAGTTTCAATGTGCGGGCCAAGTCGGTCACAAAGGCAATGTTGCAGCAGTTGACTGCTGCTAGCACCAGCGCAGCAACCCTAGAAAGCAGGGATGGAGAAAGCACCTGTTGTGACCTCAACTCCCAGGGTCTCGAAGTTCTCGGGGTGACCAGGCGTCTTGCTTCCCCACTGCCTGAACTGCTTGAGGTCCTCCAGCTGCAACCAAGAGAGGGCAGTCAAGATCTCTAAAGATCCAAACTTCCTTGAAAAGTAGATAGGGTAGATAGAAAAAGCCAGCACGGCTGATTAAGGGCGTAACAGATCCATGCGACAAACTCAAATGGTCCATAAGCCTCACCTGCACGCTTTCATAGCCTGCCAGGTGCATCAGGGAGTACTGCAGCATGGATCCGTGCCCAGCGGACAGCACGAAGCGATCCCTGTTGGGCCAGAGGGGGTCCTTGGGGTTGTACGTCATGTACTCATTGTAGAGCAGGTATGCCATAGGGGCGCAGCCCATGGGCAGCCCAGGGTGGCCAGAGTTGGCCTTGTTCACGCCATCGATTGACAGGAAGCGGATGGTGTTGATGGCCTTGAACAACTCCTCCTCGCCAGCCTTCGGAGGGGCAATTTCAATAGTGGCCGCGGGTGCAGATGCCCTGATCACGACATCACGGGCAGCGCGCAGAGCAGCCCGCCGTCCTTGAACTAGCCTGGCGCCCTTGAAAGAGGAGCGTGCTGAAGGGATGCTGGCAGCCTGCCTGCTACACGTGGGGCTGGCAAGTAGTGCCTTGCTCATGGTTGCGGGCATTTTCGCAGATTCTCGGAACAAGAATCTGCTAGAGAAAATTGTGCTTCAGGCGAATGCAGCTCTCACACCTTGTGGTGAAGGATAAAGATCAAGAGGCGGGGCTTTTTGTGTGTGAATCTACAAAGCGAATCCTGACGAGGCAGGACCAAGGTTGCTTCTTCTTCGGTTTCGAGAGAACGCTTTGACAGCTTGTGAGCGGGTATTTTGGAGAGCATGTGTGTATCTTTTTTTGTCATTTAAAACGCTGGCGCTCAAAATGGACTATGCGAGAAGGCCTGTGTAGTTGACTTGAAAGGTACGAACGATGTTTAATAAGAGTATTTTTTGAACAGTAATGGGGAGCATATACTCTCTGACCAGAGGCCTCGTTAAATTGCTGATGAATTGCACGTACATTTCCAAGATTGTGATCGTGCTGTGCTGCTGTCCCTGACCATATTGCGACATCGAGAACCACTTGAAGCTCATCCTGTCTTGGCATCCTCCTCTTGCAGGCCATCAAGAGCCTGCCCATTCAACAGAAATCCGGCAAGAAACGTCTACAGTCTGTCCTCTCTCAGCGAGGGGCCGGCCTCGCTAGGCGTGCACGCCGAGAGCGTAATGCTCGCTCTGACTGAGGCGCCCCGAGCGCCATCCCAAACCGATACACCTGCAGGCTACGAATATTCCGGTGAGGAAACTCCTGAGCTCATCTGTTTTCGCCATAGATCTGCCTATTCTCAGCTGAGACACTCATGTGCCTGCTGCCCCCTGGCTGCATACATTGTGCCTGCACTTTAGAGCAGCTACCGTATCTTTAGAATTTGCCTTAATGCAACTATTGAGACAGCCTTTCAAGTCGCTAGTGCTCAAACCTCTCTTGTGCTGCAGTGACTGGCTGTCACATTGTGCTTGGTGCGGAAATGTCTCAATGTCATATTTTCTGGAACAGAGAGCACTACAACCATTCTGTTGTATTAAATCAAGCATGACCGAATCTGAAATGGATTGACAACGAGCTCAAACACGTCAGTATGCTACACTCGTCACAGCAAAGGTGAGCTTCGCTGTGCCTGGTTTCGTGCTCCAACACTTCAGAGATTCTGTGAAGTGCAATATAACAGGATCTTGCCCTGTAGTTTGGGGCAGGCTGGCTTCGCCGCTGCATATATCCGCTGCATATGCACCCTCCTCCGCCCTTCCCAAGCTGCCCAGATCTGCCCCGGCCCTTCGGCCCCGCCAGCACATGCAGCAGGATACACTCACATCTCCCTAACAGCAGGGGAGGCACGCGGGAGTCCCCCCGCGTGCCTCCCCTGCTACAACCATCCTCGCCACTGCGCCCACCACCGCAACTGCCGGCTCCTTCGCAGCATACTCCCATGCGCTGGTCTGCCTGGCATTGCTTGCGCAGTAAATGGGAATCCCCCGCCCGCGGCGGCCACCGCCGCGGCTGCGCGGGGCCCCCTCTGCTGCGGCAGCCGCCCTTACGGAGAGTACAGGAGGCCGCGCTGAGAAGTATGGCTGCTTGAAAGCGCGACAGCTTCCGTGCCGCGGCCGCGGCTGCCGGCATTGGGCGTCGCAGTGTCTTGGCTGGGCCACGTTTGCTGAAATGAGCGCTGAGAGAGAAGGGTGTGAGTTTGTGACGATACACAACACCGCTTCAAATTTGCTGTTGTGGCAATTGGGAAAAAAAGGCAAAGCCTGCTGCCTGCCGCGGCTGCTCTGCTGGCTACTTGGCCTCACAACTGTCACACACCCATCACAAATTAATCTTCACAGCTGCCATGGCAGATCGCAAGCAAAGCAATGACATGCACAAAAAGATGGAACACAACTGTACAGAAGTTGCCACAGACCTCAATCCAAACACCGCCATCCAAAGTAAACATATTGATCTTGTTCTTGTGCATGTGTATGCCACCTTTCAGGGAAAATTACCGCATATTTCATAAAGCCGCGAGTGGCCTGACTCTGCATGGCGTCAGGGGGACCGCAAGGTCCAGGATCTCCCTGAAGATGTGGGGGTCCAGCAATTTAAAATGGCAAGATTTGCCCTTGACCCTGCACCATTTATACTGGCATACTGAGTGCTGTGCCAGCATTGCAGCTTGTAACTTTGATCCTACCTATGGCACATGACCTCCAATTTTCTACCACCTCCTTGCGATGTCTGCTGTCCAAGACTGATAATAACATATTGGCATTTATGTATCGGTAGACACCCTTTCATTCAAGCTCAACCATCACATCATGCCCTCTGTCCATGCGGAGTCCTCTTTCAAAGGGTGTTCCGCAGAACAAGGCAGAAGGTGCGCGCATCAAGACATGTCTGCAGTCACTGGCAGTGCAAAAGACACATGCAGCACATCCTGAACCCATCCAAACAAGATTGCATGATAGCATGTCCTTCTCATTAGGACATGCTTCTGGTAAGGACATGCTAATATAAGCGTTGCCATCAAGTAGCTAGCACACCAATCCACATGTAGAAGCATCACACTACGATGGGAATGTGCGCAAAGAGGGTCACAGGATCTCTGCAACAAAATCTTGCATTTTTGAATGGTGGTGAACACGTGTTATATGATTGTGAAAATGAACCACTGGTAAGGAACTCTAAGCCTCTTTCACAGAGTCTGTGGCATGCTTGGTGCTTGCTTGCATCAATTGATTTCTTGCGGCCTGTGTTTGGACTACAGTACACTGCTCTATCTTTGCAAAGAACTGAAAATCGTACAGTGATGGACTTGACTACTAAAGCGAGGACCCCTGGGGGGTGCAAACAGAACGCCTGAGACACACACCAAAGATAACTCCTCAGAGCTGTGCGCTTTCAAGATTGCTTGGAGTACGGTCGGCACAGTTTTATTGCAGCGGCAGCCTTCCGAGCACCACAGAGCACTCTGAAAGCACTGTCGCGGGACCTGGTGCCGCGACTGGAAGCACGGGTTGCAATGCTTGGCGAGCCCGCAGCGGTGGAGCATTGCAACTTTTGATGGTTTTTCTGCGCCTCAAGCGGTCCACCTCCTAGCTGTTTCTGGATCTTCACACATAGCAGACTCTCAGTCACTCGTGTAGCCCATCATGCAATCTTGAGCCTTGCTGGTGCCAATTCAACTATTATCAACATCTGCAGCGCAGATCCTTAAAATGGACATCTACTATGAGGGCAGATGCATGTGGCCCACCCGTCGGCTTGCAGCTGCTTGTCTTTGGAAGTTTGCTCCCCACCATGCTCTCCCCGCTCTCTGCACAATCGCTTGAATCGGAGAGTCCATATGGCGGGGGCTTCTGGAATGTCTCTGCATACAGAGCTTATTGTGAGCACACAGAGTGAAGCAGGATCCTTGGCAATCCAGCTGCACCCATCAATTGTTGGATGCACAATTTCTGCCATTGCCTGACGATCCTGCTTCACTTTGTGTGCTCACAATGGGCTCTGTATGCAGAGATATTCCAGAAGCCCCCGCCATGTGAACTCTCCGATTCAAGCGATTGTGCAGAGAGCGGGGAGAGCATGGTGGGGAGCACAACATCCAAAGACAAGCAGCTGCAAGCCGACGGGTGGGCCACATGCACATGTATAGACCTGCGAATACTTAAGGTTGCAAGAGTCAGTTCATTGGAGGTCTTATAAATTATATTGACACATCTTTATTTTCTGAAAAGTCAAGTATCTTCTAAGGTCCTCCAGGGCCTCCTTCTCATCGCCATTACCCAAAATTTCGCAAAAAACCCAGCTTGACTTAACATGGTACAGAGAAGGACACGCGAGTGCTTCGCAGATACAGAATTCGCTCAACAACACATGATTGTAGTGCAGAAGGTGTTCTGGAGCATTGCAAGCCGAGCGACACTTTCTTTCGAGGCGGGGCTTCGCGCGAAGCTGCGGGAAGCTGGAGCGGATACT
The DNA here is from genome assembly GCF_000258705.1 of Coccomyxa subellipsoidea C-169. Lineage (NCBI taxonomy): Eukaryota > Viridiplantae > Chlorophyta > Trebouxiophyceae > Coccomyxaceae > Coccomyxa > Coccomyxa subellipsoidea. The sequence goes on from NW_005178021.1 coordinate 533,562, forward strand.
TTGCAAGTTTGAGGCGTGAAGGTGATATCTCATCTGTACATTCTGAATCGAGATACTTCAATTATTGTAGCGTTACAGGTATCATCTCATAATTACTGAAGGGATGGCCCTCGTGAATTTTCTGATATCAATAATTCTGGCCGCCCTGCAACTTGATGCTTGCTGAGCGAATCCAGTCAGGTCCTTTCCCCTTGATGTAAATCTGCTCTTCCTCATAGGCTGAATGGATACACTGTAAATGTCAATGCAGCTATTAGGGCCTCGCTCAACCTTTCGCTTTGGAATTGGTGCACTGCAGAGGTAAATCCCTTTGTTTCATATGGATGCTGCGACGTACTAGTAGTGTACCCGATTATCATTGGAAGAAAGCGATCTTCACAAGAAATGCTTTTAAACTTCCCTGCCCTCTGAAATGTAAGTACGTCTGCCAGGTTGTTACACAGGAGTTCTGATGAGAAAGCGGCTGTCCTCCTTAGAAATGCTTCTCATGGAATTACGAAGGCTAGCCAGAGACCCTTCCAAAGGGCTGTGCGCCCCGTTCCTGTAAAAATCGTCACAATCAGCAAGAACAACAGCGCAGGGGCAGAACTCTTGGCAGGTAGGTCAGCCAGAACATGCAAAACACAATTCCACAGTACCAAGGAAAAGAGAGATCATTAGAGAAGTGATGCTGGATCATTGCACCAGGTCTTGTGGAACAAATCACACGGTTTCATCAGGGCATGTTGATTCTAATTGATGCGCCCTGAACTGGCAGGCGAATGGATGCAAAAGCTGCAAAGATATACAGAGGCATCGGAAATGGTCATCCGGCCAAATCCAAAGAAGTCGTCAGAACCTACAGTGGCCATGCAGGCGGAAGGGGAGAAGGTCCTGAAAGCAATCAGACCACAGGTCAGCTTCTGCCATTCTGTTCTCCTAGCCATTTGATCTCCACTCTCTTTTCTTGTCATCTGAAGAATCACCAGCCAAGGATGGCCAGCCGCATGGGCTTCCTTTTCTTGCTTGTCTGGTGTTTTAAAGCAGCTGTGGCGCAGGACAGAGTGATTGTGTTGGATGAGAGGGGGAAGGAAGCGACCTCAGAGCAGTTTGCAAGCATACTTGCAGAGGTGAACATAAGCAATATTTGAATGGCAGCGATGCAGCATGGGATGATAGAATGTGCATGGCTGTGCTTCCTCAGACTCCATGCAGTGGTGCATTGATTCCAGGCACATCACCATAATGTGGCAAAGAAGTTTTGGACAGTGCTGTCAGGGTTCACAGAACGGAGATGTCTGCATATTGCGTCAGATATGGCAAAGGCAATGCTATAATGGGGGCTGGGGGTGTCTGCCAGGACAGGCCGGAGATGAGGGAGTGGGGGCAGTAGTGTTCTGCATAGGCGGACCATATGGCCACAGCGATGCAGTGCGCAAACGAGCATACTCCATGCTGAGTCTCTCAAAGTGTGTGCTGAATCATCAGGTGCGCTGCGATCGCCATGCCTCCTCTGCTTGTGGACGTGCCAGAACCTTGGAGTTACGTGCACTCGCTAGATTTGCGTTTCATTGCACAGGCCATGAGGCTCCTGTGTCGAGTCCTCCCACGCCTAAGAACTGATCTTTGGCTGCAGATCGCTCGGCTGGTATTGCTGGAGCAGCTGTACAGGGGTTGGACTATCATTAAGGGCGAGCCTTATCACCACTGAATCCATTCAATTAAGGTCTGCAGTAAGCGCTGAAGCAGAGGGCCTCATCACAAGCAGAACAATGCTGCCAAATGCCAGTGGCCATCGAAAGATGAGCTACAATGTGCTCAGGGAGATATGGGCAGGCTCCAAAACCTTGGGGATATGGACATGGAGATCGATACATGTCAACTAACGATAGTATCATGCAACCGTTTGATGTCGGTCATTCTGGTGTGCATCTAAAGATAGAATCCTCCTCAAGATAGGATTCTCCGGAGAGGTCACTTGGACCAATATTTATTTATTTAATATTCAATATTCTTTTGGGAGCACTGGCCACACCATCATATATATCTTGGATACTGCTGACACTCGATCGTGACAAAAGAAAGCTTTGAAACGCACGAGCCGGTTGGAACAAAAAACAAGATGATCCTATTGGACGACCGTTCTCTTGAACACAGCGCGCTCAACTGATGCCGGCAGGCTTGACATGGTGTAACCCATGCTGCGCAGCAGCACAGTGTACAGCACATGCATGAGGAAGATGTACAGCACTGCATTCACTATCAGCAGGGATGCCAGCACCACAATCACCACTGTTGGCGGAGGCGCCCCTGATGCCCCGATGAAGGCATTCATCTGATCCTGCATTTTCCAGTACCAAGACACATCAGATGCAAACATGGTGGAAAATCTACGCATGGTCAGTACAGTATGTTTCCTTTGCAAGTGTGCCGAGATCGTCATTCAAGCACTGCTGATGACAACTCTGCGTGTGCAAACCTTTCTAAATGCACAGCAGGCACAATGCCAGCGAATTCTGTCCTTCAAGACTCCTCAAAAGTGCAGCTGCCACCAAGGCTTCAAAGACACCGACTGGTTCACACGGTTTGGAAGATTAGCTCACCAGTAGGGAGTAGATGTTGGTCATGAGGATGGAGAAAAGGTTCTCGTTCATGATCCAGGACGACACAAGCACATACGCCATCATTCCACCCACTCGCACGAGCGCCCCAGCAGCCACGCTAAGAGCCCAGTGCATGCCCAGGGACCAAGATGCGCCTAATGTGGCCGCTAGGAGCCCCTGGTTGAGCAGGAATGTGAGGCTCTGCAGCGGTCCCTGCAAGACTGCACAGCAACATCCTCCATGAAAGGCCACAAGCAGACAATCAGGGGGTGGCTTTTTTGTTGCACACAAGGAGTTTACATGGCAAGGCAGTCGTTTGTCCTTACTTTTGGTGCTCGCTCTGCATTGATGTCTGCATTCCTCTTTCTAATGTGTAGAAAGCACAAAATGGCGAGCTGGTCACTAATTTCATCGAAGCAGTCACACAACAGGTTGTCAAAAGCTCTGCAGCCGTGCGAAGCACAACATGCATCCTGGCGGGTGCTTGTGTTCCCAAGAGCTCTGCATGCTTCTGCATCTGAAGGGATAGCTCTTGGCAGAAGCCTGCATTCCAAGAGCTTTACATGTCCTCAGTGCTGAGGGGGAAGTTCTCACCAAGGAGCAGGAAGCAGGTGGCTGTCATAGTCTTCCGTCCAGCAGCAGGACCCCAGCGCATGGCAGAGACAACTATGGGCATCGGCTGAAAGTACCCCAGGTAGGACTGCAGCTTCAGGATGGTTGCTACCACGTACACAACGCCGCCCACTGCTGCCAGCATCGCTGTCTCCACCAGCCTCTACGTTGCATGCATTGATCAATTCCTGCGATCTGGATCATGCGAGTCCAACCAATATGTGCACGCCCTTCTCTTCAAGCACGTATCAAAACAAATGAGACTGCAAGGCACCATGTCAGAGCGAGATGGCACCCTCCTACCTGCGTCCGTTCAAGATCGTACGTGACGCCTCGTTCCTCTGCCTGATGCTTCCTGAGGGCGACAGAAAATTTTTCTGCAGCATTGCTTGCATCAGGTTCGGTCGCCTGGGTTCCTGATGTGCAGGCTGTCTGCAAGCCCGAGCTCCTCAGATCAATATTTTCACCGACTCGAAAGCAGCGTCGCTGGCCATCCAAGCCAATGCCTGCATAATGCACCTTGGAGTTTCTCACCAGCGATTCTAGTTGCTTCAAATGTGTCCCAAGGTCTCCAATATTGCTCATGCTACAACAGAGTTGACAAGCTGCATCCCACCTGTCCTGCACCAATTCTTGGCCTTTGCGCTATGTCTGATCACTTTTGATCGAATATTTCGACCAAATCCACCGCATTTCACAAGATGACGGCCATACAGATGATTGACAGACATTTAAAGGTTGTCATCTGATCTGCAAGGTGTCTGAGGGAGCGTCGCCGCTCAACGATGTTGACATGGGATCGATGTGGATTCTGCGCATCTATCCAATATTGTCTAAATAATGTTGTCGCACTTGTTGCTGAAGTCTGATCTATTTGGCGCACGTGCCACCTGCTGCTCGCACATGTTTCCATGCCGGCCCTAGCACTGCAACTGCAGGCATCTGAGCGCCTCTTGTGTCGACTTCATTGATTTAAAAAGAAAACTGAGTGGCAGCCCTCAGCATGAGGTATGTATACACGTCCTCATGCATTGCCGGTGTATGGGCCACCGGCATGCTTCTATTGCCCGTTGCTTTGCTGATCATGGCTACTTGTTAGCTATCAAAGACGTCAATCATAAGACTAGTAGATCACATAACATCCTGCAGGCTCCTCTGACCATGCATCATCGCCATAGCTGAGGACCATCCATGTCCTTTGCAGCTATTTCATGCATGCATTCCGTGCCATATGGTGCCACCGTCCAAAATGGAACCAGAGGATCCCACAACGCAGTACATCCTTGCCACATTTCCAACCACCGACAGCATACAATAATATATGTCACGCTTATAAATCCGTAGTCATGTTCGCCAGGCAACTGGCTTGAGGGAGGCAGCGGCTCGCTCCCCCTTGACCTCAAGGGAGCCGGTTGTCAGACCCTCGACCGCACCAAATCTGGTGGGCAGAGTGCCCAGCCACTTCCATGCTCTGCCTGGGGAGCTCTCTCCAAGCAGCACATCCCTGTAGGCCTCCAGAATAGGCTCCACCTGATCTGCTGGCTCATCCACGAGCTCCACCCTGAAGCAGCCAATACCCGCCGAGGCCAGGTCTCGGGCATGCCACAGCCCTGCGCAGCGCACTGCCTTCGCTGAAAAACAGGGCATTTATGCACCCCTCTTGCATGCGCCCACCCCATTATCATTGCACACTTCCTTTGTACAGTTTGCAGCCAGCAGAGGTGCCTTAATGCCAGCTCTCCATATTTCAGAAAGTCCTTTTCTCTCCTCAACGTTCAAGAAGCAGAACACCCGTAATACAGCTGGCTGCTTTATCGCGCACAGCCAAGTCAGCCGTAAGGGCTCACAAAACGGGTAATCACATGTGGATCTGCACATGTGACATTTCTGTATGCCATAAAATTATTTGGGAAGCATGCCACGAAGAATTGCGCGCACCGGACTGCGCCTGCGCGTTGAAGACGGTGTTGCGGCAGCCCTCGTCGGCCAGCACGAGGTGGTCATGTCCTTGGCCGTCGCGCAGATGCAGCGCATTTGACTCGCACGGATGCCCGCAGTCCAAATGCGAGTTGCCGCTGCACGCAGTCACCATCAGAGATCAGGACTGTGTGGACTGTCATAGGAATAGCAAAGGCAACAGTCACAAACTCTGCTCAAGGGGAATGTCACTGGAGACAGAAGATATCAAATACAGCGCAAAGGGCATTGTAAACATGATCTCCGTTTGCCGCCGTCCAGGCATTTGTTGAGGCAGTTTGAGGAAAAGATCGGATCAGGATACATGTGCTCTGCAAGATTGTGGTAGCACACACCTGGAGAGGAAGCGGCAGAAGACACAGTGCTCCGTGTGGAAGATGGGCAGGTGCTGATGCACTATGGCCTCCAGCTGGCCAGCCCTGCATAGAACAAAAACTACACATTGAACTTTTGGGAAGACAATGAATTCAAGCAGTCAACCAGCTATAAAGCAGCTGGAACAATCCGATTCTTTGACTGGGCAAACAAATAAGACAGCCTGCAAGACGCAACACAAAGGCACTTTGACCCCCATTCGAGAGGTGCATGCAGCTCGCTCACATGCAAGAGGCCCCAAGAGGCATGCTGCGCTTTGCAGTGGCCCACATCCTAACCCCAGCTCATATCCCCCAAATACCAGGGAATAAATCCAAGGACCCACCTCTCAGGCCCCAGGTTCCTGGCCAAAGCGGCCATCTGCGCAGCGTTGAGGTCGTGGGTGGGTGTGAGCCGCGCGAGGCCCTGGCCCAGCAGCAGATCCGCGCTCAGCACGTTGGCCGCATTGAGGGAGAAGTCTCCCTCCAGCACCGGCATGTGCGCTTCCAGGGACGGCAAGTAGTCACCTATTTCAGCACAGATCATATCAATTCCCTGCTAGGCACTTGAATTACTGGCAAGAGGGCCGTGTGCTCTGTGAGCTAAAAATCTCAGGTACAGATCACTTTTGGATCCCCTTGGATCCCATCCCCTGGCAGGGGGTTCGAACACTTTGTAAGCAACTTGCACTAAGTTCTGAATGTCTTCAACTTCTTCTGGCGGACCTCTGGGCCCTCGATTTGGTTATTCCATTTGAGGCCTTCATGGTTATTTCATGAAGGCCTCAAAGCCCAGAAGATGATATGATTTGCAGAGTGAGCAGAAGAAATATCCATAAGCCATGATGCCGTAGTGACTATACTGCTCACCTGGCTGGCCGAGCTCCCTGAGCTGATGCAGCAGCCCCGAGCTGCGCAGCAGCAGGGCGTCCGGCTGCAGTTTCAGATAAAATCGCGCAAGCCGCTCCTCTCCAGGCTTCAAAATTCGAGGTGTTGCCACGACACAGCGCTTGGCCGCTGCCCTGACCAGCGCCACTGCCTGTCGCAGGCCGTGGACTTCCAGAAAGTCCAGAATGACCTCCTGCAGCCACTGCACGCTGCAGGCCACCTCTACCTGCACCCCAAAGCAACAATATACTCAGAATTCTTCTGAAACATTGTTCGGTGCGCAGATAGGCCTTCTGTGCCGAACTGAAGGGGTCTGTTGGTTGCTTGTAGCCTCGCAGGGCATGGCATAGGGATTATATCGTTTATTAGACCAGCTCAGGCCTGAGGAGATCTGGGAAATGAAAGTTCGGTGAATGTGTGAAAGAGGCAGGGTGCTGCCTCACATGAGCCATTCGAGTCTGCCAAAGCCACAAAAGCTTCTTGAAATATTGCGGGGAAACAACTGTTACTGCGTCCTCACAAGCTATCTATATGGATTGATTCCTCACCTGCGCCATGGATCTGCAGAGCACGCGAAGCTGCGGCTCCGGCTTCAAAGCAGCCGCCTCTCCGCTGGCATGTCCGCCGGCGGCGGCGAGGAGGTCAGGCAGCACTGTGCCGGATGCCATGCTGTCTGCCTTGTTATGCACTGATAGCGCTCTGACACACTGCTCTGCCGCGGCTCTCCGCACGGCCTTCAGCTCGCTCAGCGGCAGAAACAGGCCTGCGCAGCGCATTAAATACCCTCAGAGGGTTCACACCAAGGGGGAGAAAAAGACAACATCTCTCAGCATGAGCGGGGGCGGGTATTTTGTAGCTCTTGACCAAACATCAAAGCAATACCTTCATTAACGCCTGATCCATACCAAGTTGTGATGTAGCTTAAAAGGCATTTGTGGCAGATATTTACGCTTGTTTCTTGCCCAGTCGTTGTCCATGTGATTGTTAGCACATGTGTTACAGCTTCCAGGAATCCTGGCTGCTAGCTCAAACTAAATGTTACTCTCCAGCGCCGTTCTGCCGGATCACATGTTTACTCCTTTACATTTGTCCCCCAATCTTTCCAGAGATCAGCTTCTTCAGCTGGCATGGTCAATCAGGTCAAATATAGCTCTTCAGAGAGTGTGGCATGCGGCGGCTGCGCACCAGCACCGAGGTCCAATGCAGACGTGTCCAGGTCACCGAGGCAGAGAGTGTTCTCGCCAAGTTGGCCCAGGGCGTCGCGCAGCGAAGACTCATCCATCGGCCGCTTGGCCGCCGGCTGCAGGGGTACCTGTGAGAGGGCGTGCCCCACGCGGCGGCCGCCCATGAATAGCTCTAGCTCCAGCGCCTGAGATAAGCATGAGCAAACATTTAGCAATCTAACCAGGAGCACTTATCCGAAAGTTTGTTCCAGGCGAGCGAGTATGCCATCGTCACCTGTTTCTTAGTTGCAGTTTCCACAAATGTAATAATGAGCTTCGCAGCGCCCTGTGAGGATTTTCTTCCTAAGTTCAACCAAGCATGAAAGAATGTGTGCATGGCAGTGGGAGCGCCAAGTCAGGAGAAGGGCTGTTTCCCTCCAATGGGCTCCCCTTGCCTGAGGTAACCCCCCTGTGCCTTGGCGCGTGCCCCCGAACGAGAGTCTAGTGCCGCGCTCCCTCCAGAAACCATGTTCAAGCTTGAAAGTGACAAATGCGAGCGCCGCACCTGGCCGAGGGAGCCGGACGCGCGCGCATCCACGGCCACCTTGCGCATCTGCGCGCTGGGCAGTGAGTCATAGGACGCTCGCGCCTGCGCCTCCACTGCCGCGTCCTTGTTGCGCCACAACAGATCTCCCACCTGGTCATGTCAGCATACAGAGTAAAATTACTACCTGGAAGGTAAAGAATAATAGATCATCCTGTTGCATGCCACCACACAAGCGTGCAGGACCTCAGTCCTCACACAAGCCTTCAGCTGGCTGCACGCTACATTTGGTAGCGTGCAGCCAAGAGAGTCATGGCTTCTAACTTAAAGAACCCAGGCTTCCGGCAGAGGAGACACGGAGTGTTTTAGGGAAAAGCTTGTTCCAGCTACCGCTCACATGACAATCCATGCAATGAAATCAGACCCACCTTGATGTTTCTGAGGTCTATCTGTCCCGGTCCGAATGTCAGCTTTGCCACTGCGCCGTCGCCCTTACTGCGCCCCTTGGCAGACTTTATGTCATATATTGTGCCGCCCTCCTCATCTTTGTCGGGTGCCCCCGCATCAAAGACCACGCCGTCTCCCCTTTTTAAATCCCCTTCCTGCGCTCCAGAAACCCCATATCCACGTAAGAAACATGCTTTGACTCCTCCGCCGTGCACGCCATGCATGCATGTTCTTTGGTACGGTTCCCAAGAAGCAAAGCAAATCATGCATGGTTTGCAGCTGCGTGCAAACACGAGGTATATCACATGCAGCGATGTCACATGCACCCCTGCGCATGCAGAAATGAGACGTACAACAAGAAAGAGGCGCGCACCAGAACTTGGATGCTGACGGTGCCTGATTTGGCGTCCACAAAGGCCACCTTGCCCACTAATACACCCCTGTGCCTCGGTGCACGCCCGCGGACGAGTGTCTGATGCTGCGGCCCCTCCAAGAATCCTGGCGTAAGACCCCTGTGCTCCTCGTCCTGCCCCCTGGCAAACACCTGACACACCAACCACAGCTCGGACTTGTCTCCTCAAAGCTAGTTTTTAGTCACTCCTCATTTTGATACCTCAGGACTGTGGCATGCAAGTGAGCTCTGCATATGTGCCATGTCATCAAGACAGGGGTGCAATGGCACGCATGGCTCAAGATAATGCTCGGTATCATGTATCAAAGTTGCAAGAGACCCAGCAGAGGCTAGTTGCCTCCCTGAAGCAACACAAACGACTGCAAATGAGCTGGCACGGTCAGGAAGGGCCAAGCATGCTTCAGCCACTTCAACACACCTGGTGGAGTGCCTTCCGCTGCTGCTCTGTGACGAGCTGTGTAGCCTTTGATGATGCGCTGCCATCTCCTGCGTTCTCCAGCTCAAGCTGGTCCCAGGCAGCATCGACAGCTTGCCTGTAGGCCAGCGTGGTGACTGCCACGTACTCCGGCCCCTTGAGGCGTCCCTCTATCTTGAGGCAGGACACACCTGCCTTGATGAGGCTCGGGATGGAGTCCAGCGCCATCAAATCCTGTATAGGGAACCACAAGCGCACTGTCAGCATAGCTGCATCTAGATCTCGCCCGCTAGCGCTTATGGCATTTATGCATGAAGGTCCAGTGCAGGCCCATGGAGGTAGCGCACTTCTGTAGCAGATATTAGAGGAAATAATGCAGGGACGACTCAAGAGGCCGGCTTGTATCCTGCAGTACTGCCGGGCAGGCTGACACTTCCAATATCAGCACACATGACCAGAAGGATGTACTATGTGATGTAAGCAAGCTTTGGAGAGCCTGCGTACATGCAAGTCCCAGGAAATCAGGAGTACCTGTGATTTTCAGGGAAGCTTTATCTAAAACTGGAAGGTCTCATTCCAACTCTTACCTGGGGGCTGAGCAGATATTTGATATCGCCCAGGTCTCGAAGGGCGCCGTTGACCACGAGGCCATATGGCATGCGGCAGGCTTGCGCACATTGACCCCTGTTGGCAGACCGGCCGCCCCAGGCCTCTGATGAAAAACATTGTCCGCTGCACCACAGAAATTACAAGCAAAGCTTCAGAGCTGTTTTCATCCTGTGAGCGAAGGGCAAATTACTGCTGTTGTACGCTATCGCGCTGCTAGAGGGCTGGCAGCGAGCATGGGGAATGAGTCAGCTGCTTTGAATGACTGCTATGGCTTGTGCATATATCAATGCCGTCCACCATTCTCAGGGTCCCTGTCAGGGACCTAGATCAAGGGATGCCATCATGTGCATGAGGGGTGCAAGCCGATTCAACAGCAGAGGGCGGGCAGCACCTGTAAGAGACGCAGAGTGCGCCGTGTACGAATGCCTCCACCTCAGCGGGTGACTCAGCGCCGACGCGCGCGATGTCGCCCACGCTCAGCTCACGGCCCACCACGACGCGGTCAACGCCCAATGCACGAGCAAACTCCGCGCCCTGTGATTGCACCTTCCGTTGGCTGGAAATCTACAGCATGTCCTTAGTCCGCCAGATCTAGAAGATCACCTCAGTGTAATTGGGGCCATCATGGATATGGCCTGCCCACATCTGAATTGAGCTGCAAGATCAGGGGTCGGGAAGCTCAAAATAGCAGCGAATTTACACATAGCTGCAGAGCAGAAACTTGAAATTTCTCAAGCAAGTGCCACGTGCGGACCACTCTAGTTACAACTGTGGGGATATGCTGATCTGTGCCAAGACATCATAAGCATACAACTGGCCCTGCTGGCTGGGAAGACTGACCTCTGATGACGTAATGGACATCTGTGTTGAGCCATGTATCGGCAGCGATGGCGCCACGCGCCTGATCAGGCGAACAACTCCCACATCCTGCAGACCATGCAAAGCCTCACAGAATATCATTATTCACCAAGAAAATTTCTACGCACTGATGTAGGGGCCAAAATCGGAATATTATTCCCACCGATAATGAGGCACCAGGACCTGCTTGTGTAGCGAGCTTTTGATGTGATTGTGAGCTTATGGAGAAAAGAGACTCCCTCTGCAGAATGCAGAGGCATGCAAGACTACATCAAGTGGATAGTAACTAGCTGGCTGGTCGCAGCAAATGTGCTCATTTGAAATGCCATACTGAGCTCTATATTGTGAGGATCCGAAAAAGGGGTAGGCTGTGGAGAGAGGGAGACTGCCTGCACAATGACGGCATCCACGCCGCATGCTGCAATGTGATGGATGTGCTTCTCCACCGAGGCGAGCTCCTCGTCAAACACCAGGACGTTGACTGTGACGAAGCCTTTCACTCCACGCTCATGGAGGTACATCATCACCTGAGCACAGTGATATCGAAGTCAATACGGTATGCGATCCAAATAAAGGTTTGTATTTTCAGAGTGGCAGTAATGTTGTCTCCTGATGTCTGGTTACAGGATGTAATACGGCACCAGAGGCACCGAAGGGCAGTTGGAGGCAGTGAGTCTAGCATGCATGCAAATTAACAACTAGAGTTGAGCACCTCTTCCAGTTCCTCTGGGGTGAAGTTGGCGGCTCGAGCGCGGGCGTTGAAGGTGGAGAGGCCGAAATACACAGCGTCTGCTCCATTCTCCACTGCTGCGCGCAGCTGGGGCCAGCCGCCAGCAGGTGCTAGCACCTCTGGTTTCCTGAGGGGCTGAGGGGCTGTGCCGCCCGCCAAACATTGGGATCGCCCTTCGAGATGATCTGTGTCTTTTTGGACATTTAATGAGCTCGCCACAACTTCGTCCCTTGTGTCTTCAGTGGCTGGCTGTGCCACTAGCTGGGGAGCAGATCTGCTCACAAGGGATCTCTGGGAGGCTGCAGTATTGCAGAATAGTGGGTTGCTGCTTCTGTATTTTTTCGATTCGTAAAGACAATGACAGGCTAGGCCAGCTGGCCAAAGCTTGCCGCTAGGACACGGCGTGGATGTAAAGGCTAGATTCTGCATTCGCTATTTTCGTTCTTATCCCCGCAATAGCGGACGCTCAGTATAAATATTACTCGTGAAGTAATGTTCTTCCCATTAGTATAAGCATCCTCCAAGGTAGTTTAACACACACATCACGGTGGCAAGCAGGTGTTGCAGGAGCTGCGAGCGAAACAGTTCCCAAGAGCCCAACTCTTTTCTATAGGGCCTGCAGTTTGCCACCAATGGGAAGTATTGTGGAGCTTCTACTGGTTGTTGTGGTGCTTCAGGCAGAAACTTTCGGGTTTACGGCACGTGATCCCACGTGCGCCAAAACACCAAGTTCTTGACCTATAGCTTCCTTTCATGCACATCTTTCGATCGCAAATCATTTTCAAGGAACATATAGAAGATCTCAAATGCAGACGCACTCAAATATAGATCTTTGACTTAAAAACCACCATGTTCGGGTGTTATCTGCCCTTACCGGAAGCAAGATGTTCGCTTTACTCGTCTACTAGCCCGCTGATAAGCACATCAGATCAGCGCTTGGCTCATAGTTTGCGCTTTAATCTGACACAGAAATTATTCCAGGAGCTTCCAGCCCACCCGCGTCTCTTCCGGCGGCACAATGCAGTGTCGGAAGACTACTGGCTCCCTCCTGGAGAGCTATCAGAAATAGATAGAAACGCTGGCCTTGATGCTCCAGAGAACATCTTCAGATGTTTTGGCTGCACAGAAGCAGAATGCCAGGTCTGTGTGCTGTGCTACCGTGAACCCCATGCCACAGAGCATCCCACGAAGGAATTCTTGCCACTCAGGCCTCATGTTCAGATATTCCAGGCGCTCAAAGCCACCTGATGGTCATTATATCGTGGGTTGCACCAATACTGAGAGCGTGCGGATTTTCTGTTGTGCTGCAGGGCCCAAAGGGCTGCGCCAAAATTCCTTGGAGGCTGGAACCGGGTGGCTACTTGAAAAATATCCTTAACGCTCGTGTATATGATATAGCGGTGGGTGGCATGACACCTACTTTCTTGAATTGCAGAGTTTGCAGTATTCCAAACTCATCTGCGAACATTCAGGGGTCTGTGGGTTGATTCAAGATGCAGGATCCCACATCCATGCTGGCTGCATTACTGACTTTGTTCACTGGCTTACAAAGTGAGTAGAAGCTGGCTGGCTGCAGATTGAGACTCCTCTTGAGGAAGCAAAGCAGCTCAGCGATGAGCTGGGGAATACCCTGCTGCTTAAGCGGGAAGACCTGCAAGCGGTATGCACATGTCCAATGCCTCTGTCATATCAACAGCACCTCACTTTCTGCGTTAGGATGACAAGCGTTTCTGACCAAATTGGGGGAGCGCTATCAAATGAAGATACCGCATGTGGAGCATTCCATGCGGCACCACTTCTGTCGTTGTCAGAGAGCCTCTTATTTGTGGTGTTGCTAGTATCCTGTAACAAGGATGGCGTCCCGTGCCAGGTGTTTTCCTTCAAAGTCCGGGGCGCGTTCAATAAACTGGCGCAGCTGAGTCAGGAGGAGCTGGACCGAGGTGTTATCTGCGCCTCTGCTGGCAACCATGCTCAGGGAGTGGCGCTGGCAGCCCGGACTCTGGTGAGAGTCTCCTTTTGCACTGACACTTGGATTCTCCTGACATTTCTCTGGCAATACAGGCTAACATAATCAAGCCATTCTCAGCACATGTGCACACGTGCTGCTGTTGTGGAAAGCCGATGAGACCTCCAATGACACCTGGCATATTGCTAATGGCCCTCTGACGCACAACTTGCATGCGTCACTTTCTCAATGTTGATGCCATGTTCCTGTTTCGATACAGGGCTGCCACGCAACCATCTGCATGCCCCCCACGACGACAGCCATAAAGATAGAGGCGGTCAGGCGCTTGGGCGGTGAAATTGAACTTGTTGGGCAAACGTACGCAGAAGCCCAAACGCATGCCAGAGTAGGTCATTACATCTTGCAAAAAGCGTTTGCTGCTCCCAGAAAGATCTGTCATTCTCAAAGCCTCACACGTAGGTGGCTTGTTGCAACACACCGGTCCTTGGACCCAGATATTACAAGGCGACAAAAGTGGACTGACACTCGTGTCCGGTGTGTTTTCCTTTGTAGGAAAGGGCATTGAAGGAGGATAAGATCTTTGTGTCGGCGTTTGACGACCCGTACATTATTGCAGGGCAGGTGATCCCCAAAATACCTTCTCCACTTTGCACATCGAAGCACGGGAAGTATGAGAGGATGTAGCAAGACATCTTCACCGCCTTTGATGCAGCATTGAACTTTCTGAAATATTACACTGGTGTGCAGAGGTGTCAGCGCAAAGGGCACCCCTTCTTAATTGTCTATTTGAGGTTGCATGAATGACATCTCAAGCTCTGAGCTCTTACATATTGCTGCAGGGCACGATGGGCTTAGAAATCCTCCGCCACTGCCCTGCGCATTTGAGGCGAGACTTGCACGCTATCTTTGTACCAATCGGCGGGGGAGGTACAGTTGCCTGCCACATAAAACTTTAGAGCCACAGTCCATGCTGTACTGTCTGCACCGCTGTTCTGGCACGCTTGGGCGCCTCAGATAAATTAGTAGCACAACTGGCCCCAGCTGTTCTGGCATGCTTCGGCGCCTCAAATAAATCAGTACCACAATTCGGCACAGCTGTTCTGGCATGCTTCGGCGCCTCTAATAAGTTCGTAGCACAACTTGGCACAGCTGTTCTGGCATGCTTCGGCGCCTCAAATAAGTTAGTGGCACAACACTCAGCACGGCTGAAATCGCCATTCAGGGATCAGATCGAACAACATGGGTGCAGGTATGGCGGCGGGTATTGCAGCTCTGGTGAAAGAGATCGACCCCGGCATTTTGGTCATCGGCGTTGAGCCCACAGGGGCCAACAAGATGGCCATAAGCCTGAAGACTGGAAAGCGGGTCTCCCTCGACAATGTTCGCCTCTTTAAGCACCCTGTTCATGAGTTGCATTTGCGAATGTGTTAATTGTTTTAGTGCCGGTATGCTGAGACAGTGGCAAGGTGTCCTGCACGGCAATAGTTGCAGCCTCAGTACTGCTAATTACAATGCAGAACATTTGCCTGTTTTTGTCAGTTTATTTTGATTTGCATGCGCAGATTGATGTTTTTGCTGATGGGGTGGCCATCAAGGAGCCCGGGGCGGAGTGCTTCAGACTACTGCGCAAATTTCTTGATGGCGTCCTGCTGGTGACACCCCTTATTTCAGCCTTGTGCACCAGTTACAAGCAAGCATGTCTAGTGCTGTGCGATTGTTCCACCTTCCCTTAATCGTTAAGGAGAGCTGACAGCTGGAATGGGCACGATTGTCTGGCTTGTTCATAACTGTCTAGGTCTTGTCAGCCCATGTTCAAAGGAGCACCTTGTGTCCAATGTGTCTGAAGTGGTCATGAATGTCAGAAGATGTCTGATATATATCTGATACTTGTCTAGTGCGTCTGGTGAGGTCCTGAAAGTCTCAATATGTCTGATCAATGTCTGATACTTCTTTGCCTGTGCCTAATTTGTCCAATGGGGTCCAGAGCATGTCCAAAACATGGCCAGCTGGTTCTAGCTAGGGGTGTAAAAAAATCTCTTGTGTGATTGTGTTGCAGGTAGACAATGCCTCAATTTGCGCAGCCATCAAGGATGTCTTCAATGAGACCCGCACAATCCTTGAGCCGGCCGGGGCAGTTGCCGTCGCCGGCGTGAAGGCATACTTGAAGGCCCGGCCCGAGATTAAGGTGCAGCTCATTTGCAGCCCAAATCTTTATGCTCCTCAGGGTTGGAGAGCTCCAATCCCCCTGCTTTAGAGTTCTCTGTGCTCTCGGGTCCGGGAGAAGATTGCATTTTCAATGCATGCATGTTTACTCAACGAGGCATGCGCTTCTTCCCTACTTGGCGCTCGCACTGTCTTGTTTTTTACCTGGTTTCATCCACCGTCATGCGTGTGCATGACTTGCAGATTCTTGTGCTGCTGTGGCTCATGCCTGGCTGTGTGCTGTGCAGGGCAAGACGATGGTTGCTGTCACGAGCGGCGCAAACATGAACTTTGACCGCCTGCGGCTTGTCACGGAGCTGGCAGACCTGGGCGCCAATGTAGGCATCCAATTTCCACTCCCATGCTGTTATAACAGGCATCACTTGTCCTTTGACAGCTTTGTTGTCACAGCCCTGATTGTTGCCAGAACAGACCCATCCGTCAATTGGATGTTTTCCTCTGCTTCCTCCCCTTGTCCAAAGAGAGCTTGCTGAATGTGAAAGTCAATGTGTCTGTTCTGCAGAGAGAAGCAATGTTGATGAGTACAATCTCTGGGCGGCCGGGGACACTGCGCGAGTTTGTCAATATGGCCGTTCCAGAAGGCACTCACCTCAACATCACAGAGCTGCGCCACAGGTAGGGCCTTGAAGTGTCTGATCCTCACCAAACTTTGTTCAATGCTGCTTTTCTTGAGAAGGTCTACGCCAGATGCCAAGGCACAGGAGGCATCTGCAAGTGCTTGGCAATTTTTCGAGATCCAGGCACTTTCTTTTGATCCTTTATCTAGTTTCCCAGTGTTTACCACCCTCCCACGGTGGGGCTGGCTTGCCAGATTCCTCAATGCCACCCCCATCAACTGCAAAGTGATGAACGCATATTCGGAAACTGAAGTTTTGAATTTTGAATTTGAAATTTTCATCTAATGAGAGAATGTGATGAATAAAATTCGAGAATGAGCTCAAATAATATAACAAAGAAACTTGAATATCATTTCAAATGTCTAATTTTAAATGTTCGAGATTTTTAATTTGGGGCTCATTGGGGCAGGTACACGGAGGACCGGGACTGCCAAGTGCTGTGGTCGGTGGGACTGCGCACAGAGTCAGACCTGACATCAGTGCTTGAGCGAGTGACTGCTGCTGGGACGCCCACACAGGACATCTCTGGCATCGAAGAGGCACAGGTGTCCATCCCTGTCACTCTCTTACCGTGCACATGCGCCTAAATGATATTTTCTGCCTGCTTAAGCTTGGAATGACTTCTTTGGCAGCATGGCAGGGATGGCAATCCCACCAATCACCATTAAGACCTGCAAACACACCTGCCTTGACAGTAGTTGGCGCAACAACAGAAAATCCAAAAGCTTCAAGGATGTGTTGCTCAGCTGTCATAAGTGTAGGTGCATGTGCGCCATCTGGTCGGGGGAAGAGCCAGAGGGGACCAGCAGCTGAGCAATGAGCAGCTGTTCACCGTGGCGGGCCCTGAGCGCGTTGGAGCGGTGAGTAAAGCGTCTTCATAATAGCGCAGAGCTCAGAAATGATCTGCTTTCAGGATTGTGGTGCTACATGATGATGGGTGCTGGATGGCTTTTGATCACCTCAATCAAGCAAACCTTGGATCATTGATGTGTCACTGAGTGCACGCTGGGCCAGAGTTTTAGCGACCAGGCTGCAGCTGATATATAGTAACTTTTGCTTGGCTGCTGCAGGTGCGGCAACTCCTGAACGCACTGGGCACTACCTGGAATGTGCGCTCCTAATCAGACCCATTGCTATTGAACCTGATAAGAATTGTCCTGAGAAATAGATTACTGGGAATCCTTGCATTGCCAGGATCTCGCGCTCTCTTTCGTGCTGAGACACACGCGGGAGATATGAATTTTACCTAATAAAAGTGAGATTATGTGTTGTGCAGGTGACACTGTTCCATTACAGGAAGACGGGCAACAGGAGCTCGCCAATCCTCCTTGGTTTAGAGGTCCCACCCGGCTCTGCAGAGAAGCTTACTGCCACAACAAAGGCAAGCATTGATTTCATCCTGCTATGAATTTGCGAAGTGTGATGCACTGACGTCTCTCCACTCTTGGAGCCTGAAACCATGAAAATGTGTAGTGTAGTGCAGTGTAGTGCAGTCTAGTGTAGAATTGTAGCCAAATTTTGGCTGCACTGATGGCAATAGCCTCATCTGCCGCAATTTTGGTGGCTGGCCATTTTGAGGATTGGCGCTGCAAGTGAAAATCATAGAGATCTGCTATCTTGTCAAAGACATGATTCTTGCATGATGTGGTTTCTTGGCATCTTTGAAAAGGTGAATTCAAAATGGTCCATGCGCAGGCACTCGCGCCACAAGGCTTCACTTTCGCTGAGGTCAAGCCGGAGGCCAGAGCTGTCTTTGACCAGTTCCTCTGATTGCCTCGCTTGCTGAAGCACGGCGTGACCTGCATCTGTTGTGGTGCTGTGTGGCAC
Organism: Coccomyxa subellipsoidea C-169; assembly: GCF_000258705.1. Classification (NCBI taxonomy): domain Eukaryota; kingdom Viridiplantae; phylum Chlorophyta; class Trebouxiophyceae; family Coccomyxaceae; genus Coccomyxa; species Coccomyxa subellipsoidea. The sequence goes on from NW_005178021.1 coordinate 551,785, forward strand.
GGAGGGCTGTGAAGGAAATGTCAACCTAGTTTGTCCTTGCAGCTACCACTGTTTCGGTGTGACAGACACGAGATGCATTTGATTTAGCATCTGCTACAATAGGTACTGACCATAGTTGGGACATTTGAAAGGGATTTGTTTTTGTCAGAACTGATGCAGGCCTTTATGCTTACACTGTACACTACTATTATCGCGGATGTTACGGCATTGAAGTTGGGCTGCTCAATTTACGTGTGCAGCATTAATTGAGAGAGAATTTCTTCTTCCTCTGTGCTGGTGGACTGGGTAATTTATCGTCCTAGAGAGCTGCCTTCTGCCTTTTATATTGCGCGATGTCACCAGGACAGCATTGAAAATTTGGGTTTAGAGCGGCCCGCGGTGTTTTCGAATACACTTTTTAAATTCGATTGCACAACTTGCATGCAGGCACTGCACGGCCCTGCATGCTCTGCCATGTGGTTTGTCCCTCGGCCATCAAGTAAGTGAAGCTGTTGCAGATCTGTAATTGCAGTCTCTGGGGCCCTGGGAAGGCCTGAAATGACATCAGGTGGACCTCAAGTTCTCAAACAACGCCACGTTGGACACCCCATCAAATTCGAAATTGAGTTCAACATTTAACATCATGGACTTTCAAGAAAAGCTGCATCCAAAAGACATTCTGATTGTACAGCCTGCTCACCAAATAAGTCGATTCCGAAACACTCACACCTGTTCAACGTAGTTACCTTGATACCTGACTGGCTGTGATGGCCATCAAAGTCATCGTGCAGCACGGAAAGAATGCGTATGAAGTGCTGGCAGGTTTGTACACCAACTTTCAAAGTATCAATACTGCAGCTTATTTGGAAGGCACATTTGGTGTGCAGTCGAAGCATGTCTACAGCCATCTTGGGAAACAATCTTGAATCAATGGGATCTAGAGGACAACATGTAATCAATAAATTCGTTTCATTCGTAGAATTGAATATATTTTTGCAGGCTTTTGAGCACAGTGTGCACTGTCTTTATATTGTCCATTTTTTAAGGTTTCCTGTGGATGGTACAGAAACCGTGGATGACTTGATTCAGAAGGTGGAGGATGCTTCTGGGGTCTTTGCTCGGCACCAGAGACTCATTTTCAGAGGAAAAATGCTCGAAAGAGGATCAAATATGGATGAATCGAAGCTGAAAGATGGGTCCAAGGTCATGCTCATGGCCTCTTCAACAACTGCCACTCAGGTGGGGTTTCAATGGGTGTTGAATTGCTGCAATCATGACGTTGTAGATTCCCACATAATAAACTATTATATCAGAGTAAGTCTCACGTCAGAGTGAGCTTGCAGGGGCAGGTAGCTGCACAAGACCTCGCGAAAGCCAAAGCTGCTGAGGCACGACGGCGAGCGCAGCAGCAACTCCAAGAAAAAGACAAGAAAGCTGCTCTGTTGCGCGCGCCAGCGGGTCTCCTGCAGAGCTGGCAGGTGCAGCATTCCAAGGCCTTGCCCCCACACATCTATATACACAAGTTGCTGCTAGGTCTTGAATGCTCACCTCTCCTCCATGTTTCGGAGCCTTGCGAAACAAAAGGTGTGTTTGTGCTTGCAGGAGCGGGCAGCAGTCTGGGGGAAGACCGGCGTGGCCACAATTCGAGATGCAGGGGTGGCAGAGGTTCCCAGTCAACTCTGGGACTTGGGTGAGTCATTGCGCGCGGCGGACTTGGGCGGCAACCGGCTGACATGCCTGCCATCAAACATCGCATCGCTAAAATCCCTCACCCGGCTGCGGCTGAGCGGCAACCGGCTTGTCTCAGAGGGTGTTCCCTGGGCGCAGCTTGCGGCGCTGACCCAGCTTACTGTGCTTGCCTTGGACCACAACAAGTGAGTACCAGTTCACTCAATGTGAAAGTACCAATGTTGACACCTTCCATACCCCTACTACGCCACCATGGCAGTAAGCACGTGATGCAACAAGCAAGACAGACCATCCATGTTCCTGAAGAGTTGCTACCGCTGTCCAATGCATTCACAAATAGCCCCGGGACTCTCAACTGAGGAGTGCTGTTTGCTTGCAGGTTGACGGACATCTCCGATGGCGTAAGAGCTCTACAAAGCCTGCAGAGCCTCAATCTGGCTCACAATTCTCTGACTCAGCTGCCAGCAGCGGTGGGGCAGCTAACTGCACTGAGAAGACTGGACTTGAGGAACAACCAGCTACAGAGCCTGCCAGATCAGCTAGGCAGCTGCAGCGCGTTGAAAGAGCTAGATGCAGCGGAGAATACCTTGACGGCGTTGCCGGAATCAGTGGGACGCCTGCAAAAGCTTCGCTCCCTTCTGCTGGACAAGAACAGGTCCGGCCTCCTCCAGAATGACCCTCTTTCCTGGCTGAATGCCCATATGATCCCAAGGAATAGAACACCCTTCTGGTGATCCAAGTTTGTTGAAGTGTCATCGTACATCGGGCCAAAATTGTGTCTGTCTATGAGGGGGTGTCTGACATGTGATGGTGTTATTGACCAGGCTGAAGGGCGTGCCAGCAGCAGTGCTGAGGAATTGTGGCGCGCTTGCCACTCTGACGCTGCACGGCAATCCCATGACTGTGGAGCAGCTGCGAGAGTCGGACGGCTTCGCGGAATTCAACGCCCGGCGCTGCGCAAAGCATGACAAGCAGGTACCTGGCCCCTGGCAATTCTGACTATCTGTGTTCATCATTTGTATTTGCGGATAGGAGCACTCTGTAGCTCTCCTCTGCTCACTTCTATGGAATAAACCATGATGCTCAGCTTGACAGGTTCAGTGTGTCTGAGAAAGGGTGGTGTTAACGTCTGCATGTGGTGCGTTGCAGCTGGAGATGCAGGTCTTTGCGCTGTCAGGGGGGTTTGATGAGGGGGCAGACCAAGTACAGTGGCAGAGCTGGGGAGCAGCGCCCAAGAAGTGATCAGCTTGGAGCGCCAAAATGCCAGAGTGCTGCCACAAGGGTCCAGGCTTATTATTGTGTGAGCTATGTTTATGGTCCCATGTCATGAGGAGATGTGTTCCAGTGAGTGGTAGCCAAGGCCCTGAACGTTGAGATTAATTGCAGATCGGTTGAGGAAACATGAGGTGGTAAAGGTTACAGCGACAGCTGAGTGCACTAGGAATTCATGGCTCAATTGAATGCATGCTGACTCAGAGACAAAGCCGTCATACTCATTAACGAGACATGCACATGCATCACATGTGCGAGCGGCCAGCAGTCATAGATCTATAGAGAACAACAGACATTCGAAATTATAGAATGGGACCATGAAACTGTGTGAATTCGAATCGAAATTTGAATTTGAATACTAGACGATTAAACAAGTCTGCCACTCTCCGATGACCATATGATCCAGCAGCAGGACATTCCTTGAAGCAGATTCAGCCTCCTCTTCTAGACTACCACTCCATGCATTAAAGATCCACATGTCTTGCTGCAGCCCTACATGGGTTTTATTCAACTGATCTGATTCTACTAATTAGATTATAACGATGTCTCCTGGCAAAATCTTGGACAGGGTTGAACAGAAGAGCACAAAGCACAGAACAAACAGAAGAAGGTAAAGGATTAATTAGTAATAGCTGCGAGGCCGGCCTTAAGAAGTTCCACTACCCATGCGAAAAGGGCAGCTTAAGGGTCGCTCGTGGGTTTGACATCTTCTTCAATATGCCGTCTGACTCTTACCATGGGCTTGTTGAATTTCAATACACCTCTGGTCCACCCAAAATACGCATTGCCAGCCAAGAGTGGAAGGCAGGTGACAAACTAACTGGAGTGGATCAAAAACGCCCACAAGGGGTCTGGCAGGACGCCCTTGGGCCTTTCACACAGCCCTGTCAAAGCACTATTACACTGCAGCACTCATGCAGAAGCGCCTCAGCTTGCCCTCAGGTAGAGGTCAGTGATGGTGATCGCCCTGCAAGGCACTGAAAACGATGGGCACAATACTGCCCAGCAGCACTGCTGCCAGCTCCCCACGACTCAGCTTGCCCTTATTGCCCATAATCTCAGGGAGGATATGGATGCACGCCGCGTACAGGAATGTGCCTCCCGAGAAGAGCACGCAGAGCGCTATGTTCTCCTGTGCATGCATACATGAATTTTGTTAGTCATCTGCACACTGTCATTCTGCCATCCGGCCACCGTGGCCAGCCGTGAAGTCCCGATCAAAGTTCTAGGCTGATGACGCTTCTGTCAACAGTGCGATACTGAGTCTGCAGTATCTTTGATGCTCCCAAACGGATCAGCTCTGGCCCCATGACCGTTTTCAGAGACCCCAATTTTTAAATGCCGTGGGAATCAGGCAGCTGAAAGGTCAGATCACCATGCATCTAACAGATCGTCCCTGGACACGGGTTCATACCTGGGAGGAGAGCACGGGAGCGATGTTGATCAGGATGAAAGTGGCTACTGCGACTATAGGGGAGGCTCCGGCAAAGAGTAGCAGGGCGCCACGCGTGCGCAGCCAGCTCCAGCGCGCGCTCAGCAGGTAGGTGGACAGACCAAACGCCACCGGTGCCTGCACATTACACAAACACATAGTTGCATTTCTCAGACGGGCAAACCATACTCCATGCAGAGAAGATGACGAGTTCCATTTAAAAGACAACGTTTCGTAGGACAGCAGGCCTCTTAGTCCTTCCTACCGTAAACTTGATTTGCAAGACTTGAGCAGGTAACTTGTGTATATGATATGTCAGAAGATGATCAGTCATGAAAAGATGAGACAACTTCTGGCATGCATTGGAGCAGGGAGCAGCGAGGATTGTGCAGGGTAAGCACCTTGTGAAGAACCATGGCCACCGCCACCAGGAAGGACAGGGATGCGGACGTGCTGACGCTGGAGGCACCCACTGCGAAGCCGTCCGCCGCTGAATGCACCAGCAGGCCCACAAACGCCCTGCTCGCTGCCTCGCTCTGCCCCTAAATGCGACAGAAGTGAGCCTCAGTCGCAGACATAATCCCGGCGAGGATTGGTGATTCTAGGAAAACAGGCGAGACAGAACCACAATGATTGTTGGTGGTGCCCTGTGATGTGTGCATTGTGTCATCATGGCCCCTTGTTGTTCATGCATGTCATTGGCAAGCTCATGTGAGCAATGATCCTGCTTGCCCATCATGAGGTGTCTGTGACTCACTGCTTGACTGCAGGCCAGGGTCACATTCATTTCAGAAAGGTGATGCAACGGAATGCTAGCAATAGTGGTGAATTTTGGTTTGCGGACTCTCTCACCCTCTGGGCATGGGTAGTTTCATCCTCAGGATCCCCATCGCTGAGGTGGTCATGCTCGCGACGCAGCGCGTGGATGTTGCCGCTGCTGCTTACAGGAGTGTGCGCATGTGCATGTGCATGACCCCCTCCTACCATTGCCTGCTGCACATGGTCCAGCAGGAGCATAGTCAAGAAGCCAGCCACTAGAATGGCTCCCACGGACCAGTCGGGCAGATCAACACCTGCAAACAGGCACACCAGATGTCCTGCCATAATTTCCAGAACTCACAGCAATAATGCATGCATGTCTCTGGTGCGGACCGTCATGCAACTACAAAATGTGTCCTTGAAAATGTGCACAAGCATGGCAAAATGCATGAAGATGTCATGCATGATGGCTTCCAAATTATTGGGCTGTTCCATGGCAGCTGTATGCCAGCCTTGTGAATATGAAGAAGCGAGCAGTTCACTGTGACATACCTGGTTCGTGCTGTGCGGACTGGAAAGCATGGAAGCCTTCGGGTATGATCACAGACAGAGCTGTGCCCACCAGCAGCCCAGCACCAAGCGCTCCCATCACAGCCAATTTCCCTTCAGACACCTGCACCAATGCAGCATTATAGTATCAAGCTGGGTTTTCTGCGTCAGACACAGCAAAAAGGTGCATGGTTCAAGGCAAATTTTGCATGCAGGGCATGAAATCAGTGGCATGGATGTCCACCAACAGGGTCAGAGTGGCTTGCCTCCATTAGTAAGGGCACCATGCCAGATCCTAGGGCAGCCAGAAACATGACCACGCATGTGACCCCAAGGTGCCACACTGTGCTGAGCGCCATTTTGCTGCTGGTGGCTGGCGCAGATGAGTTGCAGATGCTGTTGGCAGCAGCTTCGGGGCCGGGGACAGGAGGGGTCCTGGGAAGGTTTGAGCCCGTAGCAATGTGATCCTTTCAGCTTGGAGTGAAATCACGCCCAGAGCAGTCCATTGTTGGTTGCATGGCAATCGAATTGCAGATATCAGTAGATCTAGGAATAGGTGGCTTAAGATAGAATTTTCCTCTGTCTATCCTGCGAGGGCAACAAGCAGAAACTTTCACTGCACTGAATTGCTCTAGGGACCCTCCACGTCCTGCAAGAACGATTTCATGCTCCAAACACATAACTGGAGGAAATTTAGCAATGAAAGATAGAGCGTGCCAGATATAGGAGGGCCAAGACGTGTTGATCTGGCCTTGCTTGGAGCGGGTCCTTTGGTTACGATGGAGTTTAGACAATAAGATCTGCAAGGCACAAGACAACACAGTTTTGCACCGATGACGGTTGTAATCATACTAGATTAAATACTTGTACTGAGGAAAAAGCGTAAGAAAAGATCCAAGTAGGCATCCTCACAGACGTGTGCTTGGGCCATTGACCATGCCAAACACAAAAGTCAGTATAGACAGATAAAACTGTGTGAGTATGATGGAGGGGGGCCTACAAATAATTCGTTAGATTATAGTCTCGTTGACGAAGACTGCGCTGGTCTCAAGAGCGTGATTTTCAGAGGGCATGCTCCGGGGAGGATCTCAAAATGTCAGTAGATGAACCAGCGCCGTTCGTCAGGATTCACTTGAAAGATTACATGCAGGTTTCATTTTGTCTTTATGCCTGTAAATGTGCACAGAACGGTTTGATCTGGGTCATCAGGCGAGGTGATGAACGACATGGGACCTGGCACGCCCCTGCAGCCGCAATCTGACTAGATCGCATGCATGCACAATCCCACCTTCCATCTCTCTTTCAATCCATATTGCGCTTTGGATCTCTCCCAGTGAGATCCGGTCTGAGTTGATATTTGTAAGATGAATCAGATGTTTCGTTTCCATGTCGCCCCAGGCGAATTCACACAAGCATCTACACTAACTCCTCATGGCCTCTCTTTGCTTCCATCACTCACCTCTTGGGGCGCAATTACCCCATATTATGCTTCATGTCACAACAAGAGAATGATCGAACAAAATGAAACCAGCCTTTCGAAAGAAACTAGCCAACGACGAGTTCACGGCATCGGATTGTTCAAGTCCATTGCAAAACATTTAGCGGCCGCTGCGCTGACCGCGTCCCTCTGCAGTACTGCGTTTGAATCGGGAGCAGCAACGATTGGGCAGCAATCGATCAGAAGCGATGTACCCGTGGTGTGGGGCTCTTCCTGCCCAACTCCCTTCCTTGTCTCTTAAGGCCCAACTTGGGCTACAAGAATCGCGGCTTCCTATCCTACTGAACCCCACGTGTACATGCAGTTAGATCTTGCAAGAGTCGTACCTTCCGGACGGGAGCAAGAGCTGGAAGACAAGCTCAGAAATCTGGAGGAGTGAGCAACACCCACCGCTTCCAGTGGCTTTAAAGATTCATTTATATGATCATGTATGGGTTCTTGCAATGGGGCTGATGCATCATGCCTGGGGACAATGGATCCTGATAAGGTGCTGCATATACGCAGGCGTTCAGGATGGAGAGTTCGACTCCTCACTCGGCCAGGACCCAAAGCTGGGCCCTCCGAAGACGAAGTGGGGATCCTGTTCTGCAATGACCACTGACACAGCACACTTATTCTGCACGCTGCCATGCAAGAGGGTGAAATAGGGCAGATACCTGCCATTCATTGAAATTGTATGCTGGTGCAGATTAGAGCAGGCTGGCAGCTTGACTCAAGGTCTTCGCTGATTGTCGTAGACCCCACCAGCCCCAACATCTTGCAATTTCGGAGCGGCGCAGAGGTGAACAGATTGCTGTCCCGGACATTCTTTGTGGAGCTCCAGTCGCGCTACGGCAACCTCTTTTATGTTAGGGAAGAGGTGCGCTGATTTCCAGAGAAAATTCCATTTGTGTATCGTAAGTTGCCGGCACTAATTGTACCTAAGTTGCCCTGAGCTCTGCTCGAAAGTGCCTGGAGCTCATGTGATGAGCTGGTCCTACGAAGAGTGCCCCCCAATGAAATTTCGTCTTTATTCCACGCTGGCGACCAGGTGGCCCATATTCACATCAAAGGGTCTGGTGAGAGAGGGAAGATTTGGGGGTGCAGGGGGAGGCTGCAGCAGTAATGAGCACAGTGGATGCTCTGGTGGAGTGTCTGGAGAGGCCGGGTGGGTGTGCAGTAGTGCCCGGGCTGCCCCCAAACCAGTACCAGCTCACGCTCATCACGTCAGTCATCGGCGGCTTCATTGCGGGCTATGCTTCTAGACTGCAGCCTGAAGGTTTGTGTGCCATGCCAGTCTGTCCTTGGATACTTCATCCAACCTAAACTTTGGTGCCCACACTATTTTCAGCGACATGCGACATGCGACAGCGTGTCATGTCTGTACTCTAATGCACCTTGTGTGCGCACGCTAGCACAGTGCTGCATTGCGTCTGCTCTGCAGTCTTCAGACCTGGGGTGAAGTTTGATTGCTGCATGTGAAAACTGCACGAGATGTAGAGTTTGATGACGGTGCAGGGATTGTGCAAAGGAAATGGATTTGGATTTTGCTGTTCTCGCCATTGTGGGGGACGCTGTTCGTTAGCTTTGGCATCGGTCCAATTGTGACCAGGACTTCAGACCGGATACCAGTGCTCATGAATACGGCTGCCTTCCTTGCGGCTGCGCTGGTCTTCCGGCTGTCACCGCTGTTCAAGCAATCTGCCATTGACACGTCCATCCTCAAACGCAGCTCCCAGGAGCGCGATGACGACGGCTGACTATACCGTTTATATTTACCACATGGGAATGTCGCATGCAGCATGCATTGGTAGGATTGTACTGCACGCTGTCAGTGGTAGTTTCTGATCCCTAGCTGGACTGTGCGTCTGAATGTAATTCAGACTTCTGAAGGCCTGAGTCAATACTGCGCATGCGGTGTGTTGCTAGATCAATTTGTAACGCTGATTAGTTGTATCAATTACAACAAGGTATTACATTTTGTAGATCGAGATGCACCTGCTGGATACCATCCTTGTTATATGATCTGAGACTGGTTTGAGTAGCAGACACTCGTGAGGGCCAGGCTCATGTGCCTCCACCTTCCTTTTTGCTTCTCCAGTTATTGTGGCCTCCCCATTCTATTTTTTGGCAGCTTCCTGTGATGCTGGAAGTCGGCGCATTCTTGTCGAGTTCCACAGAAGGCGAAAAGAACATTACAACTCAATTCTGTACAAAGAGAGAAGAAACCGCAAATATAATAAGTGCTATTTGATCGTCGTGCTATTTTTATCGTCGCCCACAATCAACGAGCAACATGGTGGCTTTGTCAATGACTTCCAGCGCGTTGCGCCTTCCTGGCAGCACCAAGGCAGCGTTCCTCCCCGCCCGCACAACAGCAGCTCGCCGAGTCGCATTCACAGTTCGGGCCGAGCAGGGTCTTGGAGAGAAGATCGAGGAGAAGACGAAGGTGCGTTTCTTTTTTTCTTTGTGCACCGAGTCGGCATGTGCGTTATGCAGAACTGTCATTCGATGCGACTGACTTCTTTGCATATTTTCAAAAAAGGATATTGTCTTATTATAATCCGGAGTGTTGTGTATGCTTCTACTGGAAATTGCCGTTGCCTCTTGGAAGGGATCCTTTAATTGTCGGCCCCATCGGGTTACGAGACGAAGCTGGACCTTGTTGTTCTTTAGAGGCGACATCATTGAAGTCTCCTTATCCACTGAATTCTGATTACGGTCAATAATTGCTGAAATACTTTCCAAGGCTCAAGCCACAATGGTGCGTCGCTATTTTGCAGGAGTTCGTCGAGGCAACAAAGGAGAACTCCGGACTGGACCTCGGGAACCTGAACGAGCAGCCCGGGAACAGGTCGAAGCAGGCACTTGGAGAGATCAAGACTCCGAAGGGGGACGTTTCAGGTGAGATTTTGCATGACTCTCAGTACCTTCTTGCACTTTCACATCTTGGACACAGCAACGTTGTTGCTCCAGTACAGGTTCCCTTGATATTTGACGAATTTTCCGATTTGTGCAGAGGTCCTTTCCTTCTCTGGCCTGCTCCCAGAGTTGATCAACTCTCGTGCAGCCATGCTCGGCATGCTCGCTGCCTTTGGAGCTGAGCTCTCCACCAGGGATCCAGTCTTCATCCAGGTGACAATTGCTGCACTGTCAATCCTCCATCTAATCCTTTCCAACACTGCTCCTCATGATATAGATGGGTGCTGATTGCCTTGCGGCCTGCAATGTCTGGCACACCAGCGGTTGACAAGCCTTTGCAATGCTGTGTCCACCCCACCCCACAAAACTTGGCACTTCGTCTGTCCCGTGGCAAGCAATGAATTGTCATAATATCTCTCTAAGGTTTGCGGTGCTGCCTGCAGATCCAGAAGGCTCCAGTGCTGATCCTGGGCACCTTTGCCACCATCGTCATTGCTTCCCTGGCACCCGTGCTGAGGAATGCTGACTTGAACATTGACGGAGCTGGTCCCTTCACACAGGTGTGATACGTGTCACTCTTTGTCCTCGGTAACACCAGTACCAAACAGTACCAGCTTTGCGCAATGCTCTGCCGCTTTGCAGTCAGTAGACAAGTGAAAGGTGTTGCTGTGAAAGCATTTATCAGTGCAATTGGTGCTATGCCGATGGAATGCTGATGCTAGCGGCTCGTGTATTGAGTGTATGTTGTCTTCTGCTGCGCAGAAAGCAGAGGTTGTGAACGGCCGGATTGCCATGGTGGCATTTGCGCTGCTGATTGCTGTGGAGACATGGAAGGCAGGCCCAGGCCTGGTGCCCTGAATGGTCTGGAGCGAGTCTTGAAACTTACAGATGAATGTTTGGGAACAGAACTGGTGTCTGAGAAGATAAATTGAGTGGAGATCAATGCTGGTTTTGATGCAATATCTGATGATAGAGTGTGAGAGAAGACTGATAAACCATTTACGCTTGATTTTCTGAAATGTTTTGATGGCTGGAAGATTTATTATGATGAATGGTTTGCCAATCTGATCAGCAAAGACAATTTGTGCCAACAACAATGGAATGGGTGTATGTGCAATGTATTGTAATTGTTGGTGATGACTCTGGGGTTTCAGAGTGTCACCCTATGTTTTCCATTTTATCACACATTTACATCTCTTTTGGACCTGCTCCAATGTGCAGCAAGGTCTGGCACAGAAATCATCATCAATGGATTTCCAAGCTATTTCAAGACCCTAGTGTGGTAAAGCTGCTTCAATCAGTTCATAAGTAATCACCACTCTGGCTCTTCATCGCTGCTTGACACACCCTCTCGCTTGCCTGCCACATCATCATCCTCCTCACTCTCCATGGCCTTGTCCCAGTCTTTCAGCTTTGTCCCAGTGCCTGCCACTCCCACCAACTCATCCTGCAACACTGCCCATCCACTCCCTGTGTTTGCAGCTTCCACTGGCTCCCTCGCTGCAGGCCCTGACTGTGAGGCCTTCACTGGAACCAGCTTCTCTGATACCTGCACCGTATCATACAAACAGCTGTCTAACACTCTTGATATCTCTTCTTCTCGTACGCATTATGCATATAAATCAGGGAAAGTCCAAGCAGTATGAGGCAGGGCATAGCGCCCAGTAGGGCCACATGGATGCCTCGGGGTAATCAAGTCACAGCAAAACAGCAAAAGGCATGAGCAAGCTTGAACGTAGAGCAATCATGTTTATACAGCACAGAGCACAAGCATCATGAATATACCGGGATGGCAATAGGTCTAAACTGCGCACCTGTGACTTTGTGGCCTGGCCTTGCAGCTCTGCCAAGAAGCTGGCCTTGCTGACAGATGCTGCCTTCCTCTTTGTTCCCTCCGCCGCCGCCTTCTGCTGCTTCTGGGCTTTTGCCACAGCGTTGAACAGGCGCACCACTCCCCTGCAACCATGAATTTCAAGTTGCCATGCTGAATACTGTAGTATTATCCATCAACTACCAGCAGATTACCCTGGATGGAGGGCGAATCATGCTGCACCATGTTAGAAACATCCCTTCGTCCTCACAAGTTGCTTCCAGTCTTTGTCGGTTTATATGGGGTATACCTGGTCCCTATTCGGGCAAGAGCTTTTTCCTTAATGTCGTGCTGCGGATCCTGGCCCTTCTTTGGAATGACCTGCATAGACAAACCCCCACCACATCAGCATGCCTCACAACTCCATTGCTCTGCACTCCTGCAAATCGGAACAGGGTATGTGCAAACATCGCACTGGTGTTAAAGCTGATGTTGAGGACAAGCATCTCACCGCATGCCCTTTCTTTCGCATCTCCCTTTTCAGCACCTTGGCCTCCCTGTCAGCCTTTGCCGCCTCCACCTCTTCGGCTTTGCGCTTCTTCAAAGTCTTACTCGCCTGCGGAAATGCAGCACACACGATAAGAAAATACAACTCAAAGGGAAACACATCACTGATCGCCTGAACCACCTGATATGCAACACACTTGGATATCACCAGTGGGTGAGATATTTTGTGGGCACATTTGCAGCAGTACGCCCACCGAGAGAATGCCCTTCTGGGTGCCCCCAGTCGCCATGATTTTGGCAAAAGCACGCGCAAAGGAGGCGGCTTTGTTATCCCCTGCCGCTGCGCCCTCGGCTCCCTTGTCTCCCTCGCCCTCGCTGTCACTGGCGGAGGCATCGCTGTGTGACCTGCGCCGTTCCTCCGCAGCAGTTTCCTCCTCAAATTCATCGCCCATCTCTTCGTCGGCCTCGCTGTCGCTCCCATCATCATCCCCAATGTCCAGGCTGCCATCTTCCACACCTGCTGCTTCTGCCCCGTCATCTTCTTCGCTGTCCTCTCCGCCTTCACCTGTAGAGCAACAGAATTCTCTTGTCTTGACCGTGCCACCTGCATCTATCAACAGTCCCGTGCATGGCTCTTCCGAACTCCAAGCTGCTGCCCCAGCTGAGTTGGCGATTGCGCTGCAGAAATTCAGATGTCCCATAATTTTGAGGTGCATGTCTAGCCAGGAGGGTCCTGACAGAGGGGACAACCTTCACTGGCGTCATCATGGGGGGCTTGTTGGCGCCCGCTGCTCAAGACACCAGCATGTTGTACGCCCGTTTCTTGTGCCAGATCGTCCCTCTCATCACCTGCAACATGTTAGTTGCGCTCAAATGCACTACTAGATACGAGAGGCCACCCAGACATTTACACGGTGTGTCAGCACTATCTCCACGTCAAGACCTGTCAATTAAAGGAGTGCATTGACAGGAATATTTTCTCGAAGTTTTGACTTTTACTGTCCTCTTTTATAGCATCCTGCGATACTCTTCAGCAGCAAAATTTGCAGCGCACAAATGTACCAAGCCGAACGTACTAATCTGGCTACATTTCGGATTTTTGTGCTCACCAGATGTGTCCCAGCTCTCTGGATCGCTTAGATCAGGGTCGATCCTTGGCATTCTCGCTGCAGCAGCCTTCATAGTTCCGAAATAAGAATCACCGCGAATACGCAATGGCTGAGCTAGGATCGTGTTATGTGAATACTGAGATGAACGCTGCTATGCACTGGCAGGCTCAGGAAGTTTCTGAACAGCCCATTAAAGCAGAAATTGCTTGCCTTCTTCCTGCTGAGAGTTGAGGAGGAGACGTCTGGGGGGCGGCGTTCCTTATAAGCTCTCCGAAAGCCTGATCAGGTGTAGTGTGGAGTGTCTTGGCTCCAGCCTTGTGAGCTTTGAGGGAAAAACGGAGATTGAAAAGTTGTAGAGCTCTGAAGTATTGGTGTTTGTGAATTGCGAAAAGGCGTTCGCATTCCGACAAGTTTTGTCTGGTTCTTTGACTGAACAATCCGTAGTCAAAACACAGGTCAAGCTTGGTATCTGCTTCTGGTCGGATTTGCGATCTATACATTGAGATCTGTTGCGGCAAAGGGGCACCGAACTTTATCATAGATTTTGAAGGCTCCCTTCAACTCGCTTGTATCAGCAAGACAGTTCTTAGGGTTGCCAGCAAAGGTATCAGCTTTGGAGCTGCAAGAAAGCACGCGAGGTGCTGATCTGATACACAGCCACGCAAGATGTGTGGACCAGCAGGTTCGTGGCAAACAGCTCTGTGTGCTTCTTCGCTCTGCGCCCTACAGATGTACATCAGTGACATGCAACGCATATCCCTCAATTCTTCGATGATCTGTCCCAATCCCCGCAGGAGTCAATCCAAAATTTACATCGGCACATTTTCGTTACTCTGAGTAAATGCCATTCTGACGATGGGTGTAACTGCTGCAGGCACTATGTTCTGCCTGGGCATGTCCATATTCGGTTCCCTCTTCATGGGAGCCATGGCCCTTATGCTGAAGAATGAATACCAGTGAGTCTCCTCTACTCAATTTCATGCCTGCTACATTGGACATGCTTGGTGTTCTGTTGTGGGCGCTCGATCAAAGATCTCTCCTTGAGCACAAGCTGTGACTGCAGGTACCTGGGTGAATGGTATGACACCTCGGAGCCTGATCACCCTTCATACCAGGAACAGAGAGCAGCAGCCATGCACAACTGCTGGACTGTCGCTGCCATTTATGGTGCCATTGCTGTCCTGTGCGCCGTGGGTACCTGCTATCACAGCTTCAAGGCCAAGCGATCCTGAAGCCAGCGCCACCAAGAAAGTGGAGAAGTTATGAGAAATCTGAGCATAATTTCGGCAGGCATGATTGCACACATGCTCAGCAGCTGCACATTGATTCCCAAGCAGTACAGCGAGAGAACATGGTGTTTTGGGACCTTGAAATTTCTTGGGATTTTTAAAGGGTGCCTGCTTCCATAATTCAAGAACAGAGGAAGTTGCCAGTCGAAATTGTAGGGCTCTGCCTGTATTGCTTGTACGCAATTGAATGATAAGGTCAAAACATCTTTGAGCTCTAGAGCTGCCGGCCGGCGCCGTGCACAGCAATGACAGGATGTGTTTGTGTCCTTCAGCTTTCCACACTTTTACTGTAACAAAGTAATTGCCCACCATAAGCAATCTGTAGAATATCAGTCGCTTGTATAGATTGCATGTGTCATCCTGCAATCAATCACCTCTGATATCCAATGATACTGCGTGCAACTCGGAGCCGTGTGTGTCATTCTCAGACTGTTGATCAACACGTCTCTGCAGATGAATGGACTTAAAAGTTTACAGCCGCTTTGTGACGGCATGCAGTATGCCTCTCCAACTCAGCAGTGCGTGCTAAAGCTCAAGCGTCCGCATTGCAGCTGCAAAAAGTAATCATGGAGCCCGTCACACGCGCGGTGCTCCTCCCATTGTGGCTTCTGGGAGGCGCTCAATTGTGTAGCGATGCGACTGGAGGTACATGATCGGGACTCCAGGAATCTGCACCATGCCAGAGAAGCAAATCAGCTGTCTACCACCGTCTATCACACTTGCCCAATTTGCACTGCTCAAAATCCGTCGGAAAGTCAGTAACAGCATGGCTTTGGTGACATGCTGTGGCACCCAGTGCTGCTGCTCACTTCCATACACCCTTGGACAAGATATCCTGTCATCACACACGATGACCGACACATGCTGCCACCCATTGACTCACCTTCCTTATGCGCCTGCGAAGGTCTCGATCACAGGTAGCCACGATGTAACATCTGTGCTGCTTCACCTTCTCACAGATGCAGTCATCTGCATATGTGCCGCTGTGTGTGCAAGGTATCCGCTCTATCCTGGGATCCTGATAAAGCAGACAAAGCTTGTAAATTAAATTGCCAGCGACACAAAAGTCACCCAGCCTGGTCAAAGTGGCATGCCCCCCTTTCTGGACAGGGCCTGCATGATTGAGACCAGGATCAATTCCCTCACCTTGGCCACTTTCAGAGCCACTCGGTATTTCTGGCCCAGTTTTTCCAGCTCAGCAATGACGCAGTCTGTGATGCACGGTGTGCATTCTGCATATAGGCAATCCATCATGCCAGCCACCAAATCGATCTGCGAGCAAAATATGATAATTCAGCACACATCACCTAACTCCCTCATTCCTGGCCCTGCATGTAAATACTACAAGCTCTACTTGATGCATCATTGCAATTGGCATCAAAGCATGAAGGACAAAACATTACCTTATTTTTGATGGTGAAGTTGATGAAATTGGTATCCAGGAGGACCTGGTAGGGGGGCCCGAGCTGGGTGTTGTACTTGAAGAACAGGGCCGTTGGTGTCTTGTCCCTGTGATGCAGAAAGGATTCCTCAAATTCAAAATTCAACGCCTGCAAGTGAAAAAATTAGGCACAAAAGCACCTGAGGGAGCACTGCCAACATTCTCAGCGTGCAAGTTGGGAGTCCTCAGGCAGGGCACTCACACATGGCGCACTGCCTTCTCTGAGTCCTTCGTAATCTTCTTCTCCGGCCTGCGATAAATATAACTGCTCAACAACGGTAAGAATAATCTCGACCTCAAAGAACATACCTTATCATGGCGTCAGTGAAGAATTTCTAGTACAACAACATCGTACAAGTACGGCAATACTAAAGATTTCTACAAAGGCGCCATCGAGTAAGATATATACTCACGGTTTAATGTCCTTTGGGTTGAGTAGCCGCTTCATCTCTGCAAATTTCCTAGTCTTTTTCTGCTTTCCCATCCTGAGAGTCTGGGAGGGATCTGCCTCACAAACTGTCGCTACTGTATTCTATGCAAAACCAGTACAAGATGATACAGTAATAAAATGTGAGTTCAACACTTCCTTTATCGAGGCTACAAAATGGGTGCTCCTCAAACGACAACAAAGACTGCGTTCTGTGCTCACTCCTAAGTCAAAACTGAATAAGGCTGCGATCACAGCTTAGAGACTCGATTGCCTATTATCCGAAGATCACCAATTGTAATTCCACCGATCTGTGCTGAAGGATCTTTCTCTTCTAATGTCAAGCGCGAGCCATGTCGGAGTTCCAGGCCATAAACACGCAAGCCCGAAAGTGGCTGGAAATGTCGAATGTAAGAAACACCACTGGTGTCACACCAGAGGTACTAAGTAATACATACACTCGCTTGATCTACTGTATTGTTGTTAGATCTGGTGTGTCAGTTTATAGAAGGTGCACTCAAAACTTGCGCGGCGCTATGAAGGAATTCTCTGTCTGGTGACATAGCTGTGTACGGCGCATCGCCCTCTTCCAGATAGCTTCATAACTCGGTACATGCTGTAAATCTGATCGAGATCACGGTTGAAAGTGAGACCCGCATCGACGAGCTACCCAGCTGATCAAGCATGGAAGAAGAGGGCCCTCAGCCTTGGATGACTTCGCGCATCTGCGTTAAGGGCCTCCCGAAGCAGTGCTCAGACCAGCAATTACGCGAGCATTTTTCCGAAAAGGGAGACATAACAGATGCCAAGATCATGCGCACAGAGTGAGCCTCCCTCCTTGGACTCTGAGATGTCCTGGCCCAACTGTCATACAAGACCATTGGTTTCGGCAATAATATTGGCTCTGGCAAGCCTTTGCACGCTCAGCTTGCCATGCTGCTCTGCAGGGATGGGCATTCCAGGCAGTTTGGCTTTGTGGGCTTCCGCTCAGTGGCTGAAGCGCAGGCGGCAGTCAAGTATTTCAATCGCTCCTTCATGGGGGCACAGCGCCTGACTGTGGAATTCGCTGAAAAGTTCAGAGGCAGCCATCTGCCCCGTGCCTGGAGCAAGTACACGGAAGGAAGCAGCCGCTACCAGAAGCTGCATCAGGTGCATGTTTGACTCTTTGCGTGCCCATCACTAATGCGCGATCTAATATCAAGTCCACCCTTGCACCAACGCAGTGCAGAGAGCTGTTGTGTGTGTCAGGTATAATGCGCAATACTTTAGTGGCAAGCAAGGCTGATGTTCATTTTCAGAGACCAGGATCTACCAGGAACCACACAGGCAGCCTGGCAGTTGAAGGTGTATGCGCACGCTTTAATGTAAAGTTATGTTGACAGGATGAGGAGAATGAGGAGAAGCCAAAGGGCGTCCGGGAGCTGAAGAAGCTGAAGAAGCAGCAGCGCATGGGGGGCACAGCACCCGAAGAAGGTGCGAAATCAATGCCTCATTCCAGGAACAGCTAGCTATCAAAACAGCAGTACTTGCGGATGCAGTGAATGCCTGTGCAGTGGCTCTCGCACCCTTAGGCAAGATTTAGATTGGCGCCATGCAACTCAAGATCCTTAAGATGAGACAGCGTCATTAACTTCCTCACCATTCGAGCTAACCTCTGCCTTGCCTGGGGTTGGAGCCCAGGCTTGAGAACACGCAGATGACTTGCATAATGTAGCAAGACCGGCTTGTATCAGGTGTCTTCTGGCTGAGGCGTGTACTTTGACGCGTTTCTTTCTGTCTGCAGAGGATCCAAAGCTGGCGGAGTTCCTGCAGCTGATGCAGCCGCGGCGCGCCGGCGCAATCTGGTCAAACGAAGATACTGAGCTGGCGGCGGCGGCGGCGCAGACGCGCACCGCCGCCGGCAAGGCTGGCAGCACTGCCCCTGAGGCATCCAACGGCGGCGAGGCTCTGGCAGGGGATAGGCGGCAAGCAAGCAAAGGCGGAAAGATGCGTCCGGGGAAGGATGCGACCGAGGAGGAGGCAGGTGAGCAATGCTGAAACAAAGCACCGCATGCTTCAGGTCAAGAAAACAGCACCTATCAAGGCCCTCAGCTCATGCAGAAACAGCGAGACTTTTTTGAAATATGAATTTTGGCAATGCAGATTTGCACAGTGCTGCATGTGGGTATCAAACGAGGGTTGATTGTGTTCGCAGAGGAAGGCAGCAGCTCAGAAGAGGAGGAAGAGGAAGAGGCTGTCCCTGCCCAGAAGGATGCAGCGGTGGTGGATACTGGTGTTTCAGACATGGACTACCTGCGCTCGAGGGTGACCGGCAATTTTGACGAGTCGGCCTCAGATGAGGACAATCTGGAGGATGAAGACGCAGGAATTGAAGGTGCAGTGTCTATCACCTATGCTATTGTTGATTGAATTGTTTAGTGAGAGGATCAGAGTGTTCTTGCCTCACCAGTAAGTAAGCATCAGCGTAGTTAACATCAAGCCGCAGCGGGCCCACACAAGGACGGTATCAAGGCGACTGAGTCCTTCTGTGCATTGACTTCTGCTTGCTTGGAAGACCTTACCAAGGGAGCAAACTGCTCACATGCTCTTTGATCTGTTTTACTCATGTGTCAAAGGGAAGGAAAGGAAAGAAAAGCGGTGCATGCAGGGGATGTTGCCGCTCAGCAGGCTGGCGCTGAGGCGTCCGATGACAGTGACGGGGACGAATTGGACCTTGATCGCATGGGCAGCCATGGCAAGGCCGGCACCAGTGCTGCGCATGGGCCACAAGGTGTGTCTCACTTCATCTACACGCTCCTGAGCCGCTCTTTCTGAGCTAGACAATTGTTAGGAGTAGGGGCAGGCGTTGGGGATGCCAGCAAATAGCTGCCCCGGCCCTTCAAAGCAGCTGTCATGTGCACTGCTCTGAGTGATGATGCTTCTCAAGCATGTGCACCCAAGTCTTCGGTTCATTGCAGCGAGATGCCTGATGGGTGTCGAGTGTTGCATAATTGTATAAGCATGCACCAGCAGAGGCAGCAGGTATCTGTCAGGTCATAGTACAAAGAAGTCCCGTTGACACGCAGATATTGGCGGAGAAGGGAGCGCAGCGGAGGAGGTCAGGGCGCAGACGAAGGAGGCAAGAATCGAGGAGACCGGACGGCTGTTTGTGCGGAACCTGCCGTACTCAGCGACCGAGGCTGACCTGGCGGAGGCCTTTGGGCAGCACGGGCAGCTCTCCGAGGTGCACATCGTTGTGGACAAGTAAGGACTCTGCCCTCCATTCCAATCCCTCAGTGCTGGTTCTCCTTGCAGTCAGTATATTAAACACAGGGTCTGCATGCCTGGTGCAGCGTGCCTCAAATGTGTGCACTGTTTGCAGAATATAAGAGTGCAAACATCAAAGCTTCCTTCTACATGACTGCGCTCATCGCTTCGTTCCTTTTCTTAATGGAATAGTCTGATTGCCGGGTATTAGGACAGCAAGGTAGTAATGATCAGTCACACTGACAATCAATTTCTGGATGCGCACAGGGCGACGAGGAAGTCCAAGGGCTTTGCCCTGATACAATATGAGGAGGTGGCTGATGCTATCACAGCGAAGGAGGAGCTGGATGAGTCCATTTTCCAGGGCCGCCTGCTGCATGTGCTCCCCGCGCACCGGCCCCCGCCGCAGCGCAGCGCAGCGCAGGCCGAGGCACGCCCCCGCACGGACTCTTTGCTGCGAAAGCAGCTGGCCTGCCTTACTTCCATTTGCGTGCTTCCTCGGTTAATGCAAGACTTTTGTGCTCTCCAAAGGGCACGGACAAAAAGAATGTCAAACCAGCAATATGCAGGCCTGTACAGGTCGGGGAGAAATTGCAGAATTTGTGCCTATTCCAGCCAATAGAGGATATCAACAGACATATAGAGGATATCAAGAGCGTTATGCACAATCATTGGCGCAGATGGAATGCCCCCTAAGGCCATTGAGACAATTCTGAATGCACCATTTGTGTCCGTGATGCCACACATTTGCCACTCATGACTTGTCCACTCAGAGGCTGCCCAATGGTTTCTGGCGCTTCTCACCAGAGCCAGCGAATGTGTGGTGCGGCTTGTTTCACTCCAAATGAAAGGGCTGGCCCATTTGCAAGCTGGACATGCACCTTACATTGGAGCCATGACATGACAGTCAATTGGCTTTTCAAGTGAGTGCCAGTCACAATGCACAGGGCGAGGAGGATGCAGCAGGAGGGAAGGGCGCCAGCGGCGGCTTCAAGGCGCAGAAGGAGGCAGAGAAGAGGGAGGGCGCCGGAAACCGCGCGGCGTGGAATACTCTCTTCATGCGGCCGGATACGGTGGCGGCAGCAGTCGCGGAACACTACGGCGTCTCGCGGGCCGAGCTGCTCGACCGCGATGCCTCCGGTGCGTGCCTCTGTTTTCCGCTTCACCTCGCAACAGGGTTACTTTAGGATCCACTCAGTCCATCTGGGCGCAGCTGCAGCCGCATGCACTGAAATAGGCATTCTTATGTTGGGCACCAGAGAACATGCTGGATGTGATGAACATGGTATTGCAAGTGCTCTCATGACATGGCAAGCACACCTTTCAATTCTGAGAGGACAAACGAGAGCTGGAGTACAGTGATGCCCACAATGAGCAGCAGCCGCCCAGTCCAGATGTGGGCAACACTCCAAGTCCTGCGGTAGGGGGAGGCCTTGCCTGGCTGCTTCACCATAGCCGACAACACCTGCAGCAGCAAATGTGAATTGAAAGTTGAGCCATCTAGGGTAGCGATCTGGCAGCCTTTGATGGACATATACAGTAGTATTCATGTTGTGCGTATAGTATCGTGTGAACAAGGGCTTGCCCGCAGACCAAATGCAGCCAACTGCTTGCTTGTGCAAATCCAGGGACGCTGTCAGCTGCATGTATATTGTGGGCTGTTTCGCTAGAGGAATGCCTTTACAATAATCAGACCAAAGGGGTGACCTCGAAGACCGAATAAATCCTAATAATATCCCTTTACTCCAATCTAAAGGGTGTGTGGGTTCTGGCTGCAGATCTGCCGGTGCGCATGGCGTTAGGCGAGACGCACGTAATAGCAATGACTAAGCGCGCGCTTGGCGAGGCCGGCGTTGACGTGGCGGCGCTTGAGGCGGCGGCTGCGGCCGGTGGCAGGGCGGCCGCAAAGACAGCTGTCGCTCGCAGCCCAACCACACTACTCGTCAAGAACTTGCCGTATACTGCCAGCGAGGCCGAGCTGGAGGTGTGCACTCTCCTAGGAGATCTAGCTCTGTGGCTTTCATGAGTCCTACAAGAAGGAAAAAGTGTCCTGCTGAGCTCCTGGTTTTGTGCCTCATGTCAGAAGGTTTTTGGTATTTGTGCCTGGCCATCTTGATGTGAATGTAGTCAGGAATAGTGGGTACTATGGGGGATGCCAATGTGCGATCTGGGCACCGATTAGCTCCTGCTTTTTGCAATATATGCGCGCATAGAAATGCATGTGCATTGGCCATCTGAGCTGATGCATGCTGACAATCTTGGCCCTGCCCTGTGGCGAGCAGGAGACCTTTGGCAAGCTTGGGGCAATAGCACGGCTGGTGCTGCCCCCAACGCGCACACTGGCGCTTGTGCAGTTCGCAGAGGCGGCCGACGCGCGCCGGGCATTCAAGGCGCTGGCCTACAAACGTTTCCAGTCTGTGCCGCTCTATTTGGAGTGGGCACCCGCCGATGTCTTCAGCCCTGACGCGCCCCTGCAGCCTCGACTCCAGGTGAGCTCGCGGTAATTCATCTTTGTAAACAATTGAGCCATGGTAATCAGAGCCATGGACAAGGACCTGGCTTCCAAGGAACTGGAATGTAATTACCAGGCTGTGCCCTGATGGGACACCATCTTGATGTGTCTAGACTTCCTTGCTGTCCAGCCCTGGACTTAGCTGTTTATGTTCCATCGTTATACAGCCATTGTGGTGTGTCTTTCTTGGTGTGTGATCGAAGCCAAGCTGAGCTGAGCCTTGTCTTGAACGATGCTTTCATCTTTTGTAGCCTATTGGGTTCTTATGCCGATTCTTCCGGTAGCCCACTGCGCACTTTTCAACAACGGAGCTACAGAGGATCTGATAGAAATTCCCGCTCTCTGTGTGAACAGGCGCAGGCCGTCGTTGCCAAGAAGGCCAAGAAGGTTGACACAGATGAGCCGGTGGAAGTGGCTGACCTGCCAGCTGGCGATGACGAGGCAGAGTCCACCACCATCTATGTGAAGAACTTGGCCTTTGCCACCACCGACGCCACACTCAGGGTGAGTCACCTCAGCACAGCGGGGCAAAATAAGATGCTCATCCTGGACTTTGACACCATTCAACCCAGCCATGCTGAGGGTGAGTTGCCTCAGGTCAGCGGGCCATGTTACCATGCTATCATTCTTTGACCTGTGATTTAACACAACTCATCCCAGCCGTGCCCCTTGTGGTCAATCTGACCTATCTTTTTAGCAGTGTCCATGACTACCAAGATGTATGCTGGACACCTAAGGGATTGCAGCTGCCAGTGCTTTAACCACTACATGGAAAGGAAAGGAGTGTTAGGAACCATCTGGTAGCATTCTTTCCTGGGGTTGTACTGTCTAGTATAGGTGCAGTCCAGTCAGCAGTCCACTATGACCACAAAAGCTGCACTGCAGTACTGATCTTCATCCCTGTGTCTGGGCAGGCGCATTTCGACGCGGTTGTGAGCGCGGCGGGAGGCAGCATCCGCGCAGCCAGCGTGGCAAAGAGGAAGGGCCCGGACGGCAAGCCGCTGTCGTCGGGCTTCGGCTTCATCGAATGCTCCTCTGAGGACGTCGCCAAGATTGCCATCAAGAAGCAGCAGGTGATCCCCTGGCTGGCGTAGCAGACTAGGAAAAGTGCAGCCGCAGGATGAACAGGGAAACGTGAACGTCGGCATTTGCATTCTTGACTGTTGGTAACCCTATCCTTAGGAGGGGTGGGCTCCTCTAATATGTTATTTCCCCGACGTGTCTGACTAAGGTCCGAGTAAGGTTCCGTCACATGAAGAATATCTCTTGAAATAGTGCGGAGCCATCTAATCCTTTGTGGCCCCCAGGGGTCCTTGACAAGCCGTGATTGTGGCACATGGTGGCATTGTCAGTACAGCGATAGTATCTGCTCCAACTGTCCTCTGCCTCATCCTTTGAACTGCTCCTGGTACTTGCTGCCTCTGCACAGAATGTTGCATGGACTCATCCTTTCATTCTCCATGAAAGGCTGCTTCTGCAGATGAATGCACAGGAAAGAATGTTGTTTCCTTGTGCCACGACAGGGGTCCATACTGGACGGGCACAAGTTGGCGCTGCAGCTCAGTTTGCGCAAGGTGGGCGGCAAGGCTGCAAAGCCTTCTGCCAAAGAGACGGCGGCCGCTGCCGACACCGGCAAGGCCAAGGGGACGAAGCTCGTTGTGCGGAATGTGGCGTTTGAAGCCACGCGCAAGGACGTGGCCGCCCTGTTTGCGCCCTTTGGGCAGATTAAAAGCTGCCGGCTGCCCAAGAAGTTTGACGGCAGCCACAGGTGCGCTCTAGTAACCCTCTGCTCTCTGCAGTCAATGGGTGCTGCATTCACTCTTCCAGTGTCCTGCTTCATGAGTTCAGTTTTCCCTGTTTAGAAATTGCAAAAAAAAAATTGAACACTTTGCATGCAGCATGTTTGAATGACTTGGAGTCCCTCTCTTTCTGTCGCATGTGCTCCACTTCAAGCAGAGCTGCAGACACCAGTCTGAAGCACGCTCTGCAAGCAGGATGCAAGCCAAATGACATGCATGTGTGCCCACCTGCAGGGGCTTTGCGTTCGTGGACTTCCTGACAAAGCAGGAGGCCAAATCCGCGGCTGAGGCGGTGGCTGGCACGCATCTGTACGGGCGCCGGCTGGTGGTGGAATGGGCGGAGGCTGACGAGGCCGGCCTGGATGAGCTGCGCGCAAAGACGGCCGCACGCTTCCGGCCGGACGAGGACGCCGCGGGAGACCAGCACCCGGCCAAGAAGCAGCGCAAGAATCTGGACTTTGTCTAGGGGCTTGGCATTGGCAGAACAGCGCAGTGACCTGGAGTTTGTGTAGGGCACGACAGTGGCAGAGCACAGCTCGGACAGCAGCCGGTCAAGAAGCGGCGCAGGAAAGTTGACTTTGTATGGCAGAGCAGTGGCATGGCAGTACCGTAGCAGTGGACGAGCAGCGCAGGACCCTTGACTTTGCGAAGAGCATGCGAGGGGCAGAGCAGCCTTGAAGTTTCTCTGGGGCAGAGCAGGGGCAGGAGTCAGGCAGCCTCGACGCTGTTAGGCCATGGCAGAGCTTTGGAATTGAAGAGTCTGGCGGTGACAGAGCAGCAGAGGAGCCTTGACATATTGCGTAGAGTCAGGCAGAGCAGCACAGGAACATCAGCTCTCTAAGCCCAGAGCAGTGGCAGGACTCCCAGTGGCAGGACTAACTTGGAGTCAGGCGGCCAGCCGAGCGCGTGCTCTTGCATGAGACCAGGGCAGTGTTTGAGTCAAATGGTCTGTGCCATGCTCGATGTTCCAGTGAAGGGCTTCGGCAGAGCCAGGAAGGGAGCAGAGCACATTTGAAGATTGGGGGATAGGCCAGCAACATTGGGAGCAAGGTGTGCTCTTGGGATTGAGGGATGTTTCATGCATATGCAGCAGTGCTAGCTGGCTCCAGTATGATGTCAAAACCATGCTGATATAGATGATTATAAGCACTGTGATGTAATGGATTGATTGAGTGGAATAGTTGATAAGTGATCTAATCATGGTGACTCAGTGGCTCTCCGAGACTGCGCCTGTTAACGGCATGCTGTCTCCCAGGAAACCTTTGATATCTCGAGCTCAGCTATAGCTCCCCTACAGGGGTGCTCGCTCAACCTTGTCAAACCTTGAGAAGATAAATGGCCACTTGAATCAACTGACACCAAGCTTAGGTCTCAATAAATCACAAATGTCAAAATAACCCCTGCGCAAATTAGGTCTGGGGTCTGTGAAACCCAACCTTGGACCTCGGGCGTTACTCTTGGTTATTCGTGTCCGACAAGGATGCATTTCTTGCATATTCGCCGTCCATATCAGAAATTACAATCGGCCGCAATTGCATCCCTGCTTTCGCGGGAACGAACATGTATGTCTGTGTCCTCGCAATGAGGTACTGGATTGACACTTCTTATGCACAGAAGAGCTCTTCAGATGTTCCTAACATATCCTTACCACATGTTTCTCAAACCTTCAAGGTCTGTGAACTCCGTAAGCTGTTCCCTACCTGCAATCGTTTTGGTACAAATTTACGGAAGCCTGCTTCCGTGACCTAAAGCCTGCTCTGTGGGTGCAGGCCTTACAATATATTCCCCTTTATGTCTAATCTTGGACAAATTTGTAGTTTCAGGTGGGTCCTTACAAAGTCCAGATCAATCTCAAATGTAGTGAGCGCGAGGGTCTTTGCCCATCACCATACATGCCAGATCAGAACCTGGCAGCAGTATGATGGAGAGCTTATTGCCAGACCTCAAACGTTAAGGGAATTTTGAAATGATGGCGCATCCTTGCACGGTGGGTTTCACATAGTTGAGAGTCTTCAGGTAAGCTCTGCAGGGCAAAACTACAGGGCACCTCCCACCAAACCAGTGAATGTCTGTACACCCTCTCCAGAGGCCACCGGCTCTCAACCTTGCCAGCACCACAAAAGGGGATGGCACTGGTGCTCGGCACTGCTAGCTGGCACTGCTGCTGCCGGCCTTTGCAAGCAGAACTTCTGACACCGGCTGGCCTAGGAAGGTGGGCGCGTATGCCCTGCTAAACACCTAACATCTGGTCAAAATGCAGGAGATTAATATGTACATCCGTTGCGTTGCTAACGCCTTTCAACACAGTACAGGCTGGGGTATCAAAACATCACATCAATTTTTTTTCGGAAAGCTCCGCAATGTAATCTAGTTTAAAGAGTACAAAGAAAGTCTCTCAAAAACATTCAAAGAATTGCTTGGTATACACGCTGTTCAAGCCGGCGTGCAAGGGGTGTCAATTAGGGCGCAGCACAGCTTGGCACAATGCCTGCGCCCCGCTGGACAAGCCAGATGTAGGACTCAGTCTCTGTCCTGCAGCAGTGTTGCCCAGGGAGGACAGCTTGCTCATGAGCTGGCTCCACATCTCGGGAGAGTAGGCCTGCGCCCGTGTTAATCAATATTCAGGCTGGCATAAGGCAACAGCCTCGCTGCGTCATTGAGAGGAAGTGTGCGTGCAAAAGGTAAACCTCTGCATCACCTCGCCCACGGTCAGCGCCCAGGCAGTCCTGCACAGCCCCTGCCGGCTGTACAGGTTTGTAGCCAGCAGCCGTTGGATCTCAGTGATGAGCACTGCAGCCCTGTCAGGCGTCAGCTGCCGCAAGCATGCGTGCATGTACACGATGTTGCTGACCTGCTCGAGGTCTAGATCCTGCACACAGCACGCATGGTATATGCCGGGCTTGTTTTGGTTGAAGGGGGGTTCCCCCGGAATTTAAAGCGCTGTGGGAGTCACCAGCATCCAACGCTGGCATGCACTTCTTTATTAGTGACTTGGCGGTCAGGTCTGCTGTGTGCATGGGCAGGTGACAAGGGGCGAGCAGCGGACAGCAGAACACCCGAGATATTGGAACCTGGACCATCTCCGACCTCGGACAGGTCAGCCTGTGGCACTGCGGCTGTCCATAGGAGGCAACATCCGCCACGAGACAGGTGACGGTCAAGAGATCGCAATGAAATGTGTAGCGCACCTGCATCGTTGCACCAGCACAGCATGTTTGTGAGGTGTTGAGAGCGCCCGTGCACTGACTGAGAACACAAGAGCAGCAAGCGAACATGCCAGCAGCAGATCAAAAGTTTTGACATACCAGGCTCTGCTACTGGAATTCCACAATCCGGATTGCCCCCACAGCAGCAAAGCTGTGGGCCACCTCCTCCTTGCAGACGCCTACACAGCATGATACAAAGAGTTCAGGCGACGGCAGCAGAACCTTACAGGCAACACATGTATGCATGGGACCGGGGAGGGGCGTATACTATATACATGTTTGGCTGTATGGGTGTTTACCCAGGTGCACAAGCGCTCTGAAGGTCGTGGCGAAGTCTTGTGGGCTGTAGTCCATGAGCATGCCGAGGGAGCGCTGTGCCACACGCGCCAGCTGTCGTGCAAGACTGCGAGTTTCAGCAGCAGCTTTGCCAGCGAAGGCACAGTCAGCGCCCGCAGCGGGCCATGAGAGCGTCATCAGCAAAGGGTAATTCCCCTTGCAAAGTTCCTTAGACTATCAAGCACTGAAAAATCAGAGTCGCCAGACAAGGGATTACCAGGGGATGCGGGCGAAATGTGTCGAGGATCTCCAGCATGCGCGTGATGGCAGCGCTCTTAACTTCCATCTTCCGCCTTTTCAGCTTTGCCAGGCTCCACAGGACTACAGAGAGCATTCACTTTGGGTGTTCTCTGCAAGCGAGCCTTGTGAAACTTCAGCTGATTGCAGACTGATTGCAAGTTGTGGAAAGACCCGTTACCATCGCCGATTTCGTTATCGTGAAAAGTATCCATAATGCCCATGCTTCTTTGATCGACAGCGTCCCAGAAGTGCTCGCCAGGGTTGTCTGAAGCCATTGCAAAGCCACATGCCTGCACACACACTTTGAAGTTGGTATCGTGCAGAGCACAGGATCATCAGGTGTTGCAATGTTTATGTGCATGTCTGCAGATCATGAACCAAATCTTGTTGAGGGCGTACCGTCTGAGCAATGTTTCTCGGCCCAAGATTGCTGATCTGGCTGAGTGTGCGGCGCGAGAAGGCAGTGGAGAGGGCGCCACGGAGGGCGGCAAGCTTGCCGAGAGCGTTAACGCTCATCGCGATGTCCTGCACCACGTACAAGGTAAGTGGCTCTGCACAGAAAGGCAGACTCTGTCGAGGGAAATGAACTGTGAGCATGTCCGCGCCAGGCAACCATTGCAGGGCAGCAACAAAAGGGACAGGCTGTTCTCACCCTCGGTGCAAAGGTGAACACGCTGCTCTCTGCCCTGGCCGTCAGCTGCTGCACAAAGCTCTCGGGGCAATACGATGCTTTTGAGCATCCAGTGAGGAAGGCGCTGGTGTTGTAGGGAATTATTCTTCCACTGCCATGGCCCAACACCAGCGCCTTCT
The DNA here is from genome assembly GCF_000258705.1 of Coccomyxa subellipsoidea C-169. Lineage (NCBI taxonomy): Eukaryota > Viridiplantae > Chlorophyta > Trebouxiophyceae > Coccomyxaceae > Coccomyxa > Coccomyxa subellipsoidea. Next base: position 580,596 of record NW_005178021.1, read on the forward strand.
TGACTGGATGCTTAAAAGAATTTCATTGCCCCGACAGCTTTGTGCAGCAGCTCACAGCCACGGCCAAGAGCAACATCTCTACCTTTGCACCTAGGGTGTGAACAGCCGACACAAAATGTGATTTTGCTTTCAGGGGGGTGGCCGAGGGAACTGAACCTGCGGGGGCTTGACCGCAGGACATGGCAAGCAGGCCTTAATTATCAAACCGATGCAAATACCAGAAACGCGAGATGGCAGAAGCCTTGGGACACTAATCTGAATGTCATGGCTTTTGGATGCAGACCTGCCGGTGCGCATGGCGCTTGGTGAGACGCATGTTATAGCGATGGCTAAACGCGCGCTTGGCAAGGCCGGTGTTCCGACGTGGCGGCGCTCGAGGCAGCGGCCGCGGCCGGTGGCAGGGCGGCCGTAAAGAGGGCGCTTGCGCGAAGCCCAACATCGCTGCTTGTCAAGAACTTGCCATATACTGCCAGCATGGCCAAGCTGGAGGTTTGCACTTTTCTGCCCGCACTTTTCTGCCTCTTAGATCTATGATTATTAAGTCCCAGCGCACAAAAGAGTGTCCCGCTCAGCTGTTTCTCTTGAGCCTGGCATCAGTCCCTGGCTGTGAATATCATAAGGCATGGTGGTTGGGAAATTGGGGAACACTTGTGTGCGATCAGGGTAATCATCAGCCTCTACTTTTGCACATCATGCGCGCATGGAAAGCATGTCCATCACCCGTCTGACCCGGCTGCATGCTGACAAGCCCGGTCCTGCTTTCTGCCGAGCAGGAGACCTTTGGCAAGCTTGGGGCAATAGCACGGCGGGTGCTGCCCCCAACGCGCACACTGGCGCTCGTGCAATTCGCAGAGGCGGCCGACGTGCGCCGTGTCTTGAAGGCACTCGCGTACAAGCGTTTCTAGTCCGTGCCGCTCTCTTTGGAGTGGGCACCCGCCGATGACTTCAGCCCTGACGCGCCTTTGCAGCCTCAGCCCCAGGTGAGCATGGGGTTATCCAATTTTCAAGCAATTGAGCCATGGTCATCAGAGCCATGGTAGAAGATCCTGCTTCCAAGGAACGAGATTGTATGAGGGACATCATCTTGATGTGTCTAATCTTTCCAGGGGGTACTAAAGACTACTCTTTAGTACCCCCTGATCTTTCTTTGCTTCACAGCCCTGGAATTGTCTGTCTTGTCTATGATTATTCATCCCTCATCTAGCTTTTGTGTTGTGTCTTTCCTGGTATGTAATCGAAGCCCGGCTGTTCTGAGCCTTGTCTTCAATGCTGCTGTTAGCCTTAGCACCCCTAGCAGCCAGATGTTGTCCTATGCTGGTTTATCCAGCTGTGCAATACGTCACTATCAAACAGTAGAGCTGCAGAGAACTGATAGAAATTCCTGCTATTTGTGTGAACAGGCGCAGGCCGCCGTTGCCAAGAAGGCGAAGAAGGTTGACACAGATGAGCCGGTGGAAGTGGCTGACCTGCCAGCTGGCAATGACGAGGCAGAGCACACCATCATCTACGTCAAAGATCTCGCCTTTGCCACCACTCACGCCACACTGAGCGGTGAATCACCTCAGCTCAGTAGGGCAAAATAACATGCTCGTCCTTGACTATGACACCATTCAACCCAGCCATGCTCAGGGAGAGTCACTTCAGCTCAGCGGGGCATGTTACCGTGCTATTATTCTTGGTCCTTGAATTGACACCACGCCGTGCCCCTTGTGGTCAATTTGACGCATAATTTTTGCTAGTGTCCATGACTAGGAAGATGATGATGGACACCTTATCACAGCTGCCAGAGCTTTATCCACTACATGGAGGAAAGGGAGTGTTAGAAACCTTTAGGATTCTTTGTTGGGGCCAAGTCAAAGACTGGGGACAGATACTGGAGCATGCTTTGCTCAATCGGTTGATGTGGAAACCCTTTCACCTGCGTAATTGCGGCAGATCCCCACCATTGCAGTGAATTCTTCTGATATGCAGCAATGCCGAGCCTGTCATTTCAATCTCAGTGACATAAAGGTAGCGCACTAGGCTATGCACAAGAAGACTGTGAAGCGCTCATGTGACCGGGTACAGAGCAGACATGTTTTGTGTGTGGTCATGGGCTGCATGCTGAACCTTTTGCATGTGCTAACATTTCTCTGCTAATCGATCCCGTCGATGCTCACAGTAGTTGCTTGCAAGTCTTCAGCTGGGCTTGGACACCTCAGCCAATGGACTGGGCGCTGAGCTTTTGCATGTGCTGACATCTTCTCATGACTGACTCACCGTAATTCTATTGCATTTCGTCTCAGCTGAGGTGACATGCTTCTATATAGAACTGTGGGGTTTCATTGGGGTGCACCTGCCCTGTACTGTCGACTATAGGTGCAGTCCAATCAGCAGTCCCTTATGAGGCAGACATCTCAATTCTATGAACTACAGTAATACTGTCCATTGACTCACAGTCAAATCCTGTCCCAATGCGACTGAATCGAAGCATCATGGATGATCCCTTCAAGGGCCTTGGTGGATTGTAAAGGATGCAGGTCTCATCATCCCATGATCCATCCTTGCCATCATGTTTTGCTGATGCTCACCTCTGCAAGTGTGTTTGCAACCTTCTCTGAGGTTGCTCCCATCCCCCTCTCATCCAACACAACCACTCTGTCCTGCCACAGCTGCTTGTGAACCCCAGACAAGCATGAAAAGCAATCCCTTGCGGGTGGCCATCCTTGGCCGGTTGTTGCTCAACTGACAATTTAAGGTGGTGGAGATGAAACGGCTAGCAGGGCGAGGTAGCAGAAGCTGACCCGTGATCTGAGTGCTTTCAAAACCATCTCCACTTCAGCCTGCATGGTCACTGCATAAACCGCTTCTGATGCATCTGCATATCTTTGCAGCTTTCCAACCACTCCCCTGTCAATTCCAAAGGCACACAGATATCGATTGGTTGAAAAATGCATTCCCAACTCCTCAAACAGGTTCAACCAATGTGTTCACTGCACTTTCGTGCCTCACAACATTGCAACAGCTGCTCATGAGCTGCACTTGCGATACTCAGGGCTCACCTGCCAGCAACTTCGCCCCAGGACTATTGCCTTTGCTAATAACGAGCATTTTTAGTGGCACAGGGCACAATGCCCTTGTGTGAGGCCTATGGGCAGCCAGGAGGAGAGCTCCATGAGACTTCCTAGTCAGCGGTTCTATAATCAGGGGCTTCCTGCGACGGCCTGCCAGCCAACAGCATTGTGACAGCGGAATGACTGCATGAGAGTTCTAATACAAAGGAGTGCCTTGAGCATAGGACGCATTGGACTATGGTGCACAACCTTGAGAGAAGAGGATGCACCTCAGCAGCGCAGCAAACCTACAGGGACCCGCAGTGCAAGACATCCAACGGGTCATTGCTCCTAGAGGATGGCTTGATAGAGCACAGGCATCTATAAAAAGCCGGAAAAGTCTGCCCTTTTGCCCTTTGTAAAGCTGCAATCTGCATTGGTGTACTTCAGGAGCACGACAACGAGAACATATCGGCATTCTGCGGGTAATTCGCTCTAAAGATATAAATAAATAGGAGCCCAGAGGTTTAGAAGTGTAAGCCCCAGCAACCGGCATCTCAGGCAGGGATGCAAATCAAACCCACAACGGTCTACATGGTTCGCACATGAAGCGCTCTGCCTGACGTTCTCACGAGATGCATAAGTATGATTCCCAGACTGAGTCTGACGTTCAGTGGCCCTAGTAGGCCACCCTAGTCTCTTCCAAAACAAAAAAAGACACAAAAGGGTGATTTTGCTTCATGGGGGTGGCCGAGGGAAGCGAACCTGCGGGGCCCGGGGGCTTGACCGCAGGATTCCAACCCTCGGCGTTGGTAGATGTAGTTCGACGCCTTGCTTGCAATTTGATGGCGTACCTGAACATTGGCCATTTTCTCGATCGTATATTCCATTCGGTGCATGACCGCAAGCCCGACTTAGATCATTCCTTCGCATCATCCGAACCCTTCAAGATGACAAATTTCGGTCTGCAAAGTCTTTGAGTATCAGATGATCGCTTTATCGGACGAAAGCTCTGGCAGGTCAGCCATCACCAATGGGATCACCTTGGGATCTGAGCTTATTTTTGGAGGCGTGAGTGGATGACGATTACGTTTCTTAGGTAAGAGCAACGTGAATGAATTAAAGCAGGAAGTTGAGGGTCGCCCCCTCAGATTCGAGCAATGCATGATACTTGCACCCTTCTGTCCTTCTCAACTCCATCTAGGCTGCGTGTACCTGGCAGGGTTGGTGGAGGGTAGAACACAACCAAAAGGAAACAGCAACCTGTAGCATGACCAGTGGCCTTCCCTAGATCTGCTGCTGCTTCCCAGTTGGTGCCAGCACCGCATGAACATGATCTGAGAGCTGCTGTTGTGACATGGCAAGCAGGCCTTAACTATCAAACCGACGTGAATACCTGAAAGCCAGGATGGCAAAAGCCTTGGGACTCTAATCTGAACGTCATGGGTTTTCAGTAATTCTCTGCTCTCTGCAGTGAATGGGTGCTGCAATCACTCTTCCAGTGTCCTGCTCCATGAGTTTCACTTTTCCCATTTTGAAAATTGCAAACAATTTTTTGAACACTTTGCATGCAGCATGTTCGAATGGCTTGGACTCCTTCTCTTTCTGGCGCATGTGCTTCACTTCAAGCAAAGAAATAGACACCAGTCTGAAGCACCCTCTGCAAGCAGGATGCAAGCCAAATGACATGCATGTGTGCCCGGCTGCAGGGGCTTTGCGTTACTGCGTCTACCCGCAGCATGCTGGAAAAAGTTAGAGACTGGAATTTGTCAATGTTTTTACGGGGTGTCATATTGGCACTGATGTGTCTCGTCAGATGGGTGACATTTCCCTTGCTGACAGTGCTGTTGACATCAGCATTTCTGTGTGAGGGCTCCTGTCCTAATTAGAAATTTGTCAATTATGCAGGTGTCGCCAAAGGCAGAAGATATATTTCACATGCGGCCAGGACAGCGGCCATGATGTATTGCATGTGTTTCCTGCCAGCTGTGCACTGGATGTCATGGAGTGGGCATTGCTATGGAGATGGTTTGGAGTCGCAGGCTGAGCAGACCGCCTGCGGTGATTGCAATTGATCCTGAGGTTGATTGGGTCCTGCCAATACGTATAGGTGCTTGCAAAATTGCGCACCAATCCCGGCCTTGAGGGAGCTGGGTTGCTACAGTTCGTGATTGTGAGACATCATCTCAGGTCACTAACGGGTCCGCTCACCGTATCTGCAATTTGCACTCTAATGGGCCGTGTGCATATGGCACACCGGTGTAAATGCTCGTAGACATGGGGGGGAGTTGGCAATGCTAACTTCATGCTCAGGGACAAATTCGTTTCTGCAAACGACATAACGATGTGTGCCCTCAGAGGCTCCAATTGTTGAATGCATGTGATTTGTAAGGCCCAGTCTCTCTCATTTGTCTCAGAAATTATCAGGCAGGCCTTCCTCTTGTGAAATGCAACAAATTGAAAAAAGGGCAAGAAAAATTATCCCGATGTATCTTCGATCGGGGAGGCATTGAACTCCCGAGGCTTGATTGATAATGCACTTGCAATCAACACGGTCGGGTGTCGGCCTTATTCGCTGCTCACCTTGCTGACGTCATTGGCCATTTTTCACATATTGTCATGAATGCCCAATAATAAAAGTTTTCTGGCTGCTTCATTTTATTTCAATATATACAGAGTGCATCCCCATCGATGTTTCCGACATGCCTTAAAAGTATTTTTTTAAAAATTCTTGGGGATGCGGAAGCTGATGACTACCTCGATTGAAAGTGTCAGGACACTATGCTGACATGCAACAAAATGCAATCAGTATCAGCTCGTCTGGGGAGAATTACTTGGCTGCGCTTGAGGCATTTTTCGATCGCAAAGGGCCAGAGATTATGTCAGGTGCTGCAATTTCCACCATCGGTGTCTTGATGGTGTCCCCGCTGTGTGCCACGGATATTCTAGCATCTCAAATTTTGAAAAACCATGCGGTACCGTTGAGCTCCTCTGTCCCACATCATGATTTTCCTGGGAAGGTTTGCCTTTGGTTTGAGGCGCGCCATGTGTCCATAAGGACGTAGTTGTTCCACATGAATTTGATAAGCGCTATTTTGCGATGTGAAGGAATGCAGTGATGAAGTATATTGTGCTGAATGTAATTGCAGGCTCCCTGACTCTGAATCTGCACCCACGTGGCCTGGAGTACATTGCTGCCAGGCTCAGCAGTCTGGGCGAGTTGGAGAGCGCCAAGCAGCACTCCCCAGTGGATTTCTTCAGGGGCTGTGTGAGCGATGTCCAGGATTTCAAGCGGCTGGAAAAGATCCAGCATGTGCTGCACAGAGTGCGCACACTGCGGGTGCAGTCATCCGCCTGCAAACTCAGGTGCCCGCCCCCCTCTGCCATGGCCTCCCTCTTTGTCAGTCAAGCTCCGGGGATATTTGAAAGTCCTGCCGGGCCCTGTGCATACCACAGTGCGGACAAGAGAGGCACCAGCCTGTAAGCACCACCCAGATTGCCCTCTTCTCAGATATTTCCCTTCTCGCTGTGTCTTGGGTGCTGCCATGTGCGGCAGGAGTCTGATGCGGTGTCCAAGGCCATTCTGTCAGCACGACAGCCAAGACTCGTCAGAGCCAGATGTGATCATCTCGAACATTTGCGCGCTGTTACGTACTGCTGGCCTAAAAGAGGCAATTGTTCCGATGCCAGGGATCCAACGCGTGTCAACTTGAGCCCGCTGCACTCACTCACTCACTTGGAGCTGAATGGGTGCGACCTGTCGACATCTGCATGGCTGGGCCTGGAGGCTGTACGCGGCAGGCTACGTTCCCTCGCCTGCCACAACTCCCTTGAGGAGCTGTGGCACCTGCTGGCACCTGCCTCCGGCCGTGCCAGAACCCCCGGTAAGCGCACCTTTCTTTATTGTTGCCTGCCTTTGGGATGATGGTGGGCATCTGAGACTATGAAAGTCTCTTGCATCCATGATTGCATTGAGTAAAATTGACACCACCCTGCACTGCAATTGACAAGTACTATAATTCGAGATGCTACATGCCTTAGCTAGGAAGGATCGTACCACAGCCTGCAGCTCAGCGCTAGTGCGGCCTACTCATCTGTGCCGGATCATATGGGGATATACCAGAAGGAAGCAGCTGCCCACTGTCGATGATAAAAAGAGTCTCGCATGGATGGGCATGAGAGTGTAGCTTTGCCGGGGCGCAGGCGCGGCCGAGGCGGCGGCGGCGTGGCCGAGCCTGACATCCCTGACATGCTCCGCAAACTCCTTCCAGACAATGGACTCCTCCCTGGCGCTCCTGCCGGCAGTGGGCCGGCTGAATTTGTCAGGGAACAATATCGGGACGGTGCAGAATCTGACGGCATGCGCCGCCTTGACACAGCTTGATTTGAGCAACAATTGTATCACATCGCTCGCACAGGTCGGCCTCTGCGCAGGGCCTCTGCGCCGCCTCGTTCTGCAGGTGAACTTCCCCTTTATGGGCCCCGCTGCTTGACTCAAAGTGAAGAGCGATCTTGCTAGTAAAAGAGAGGATGTGGACTCCATTTGAACAGTGCAGATTGTCTCGCGTGGCTGCAGACTGCAATGCCAAGCCTGCCTGGTTGTGATCCGCTAATATTGTATTCCCGGCCTTGCTTTTAAAAGCAGAGTTCAGTCTAATAACACTGCATGGCTGAGGCTAATGTGAGCAAGCCTTCCACTGATGGGGGGATTGCTGCTACCTTTCAGGGGAATGTGATAAAGAGCACCAAGGGCTTGCAGCTGCTGAGGGGCCTGGAGGAGTTAGATCTTCGGTGCAATCTCATCGCCAGCATCCACGAGGTCGTGCGGCTGTCAGGTAATCACCGCAGACAGAAACCCACCATGCATTCCCTTGCTGCAACACGACTTTTACTGATGACAGCACTAATCAAGCCGTTGGGACCAGCCTTCCAGATCCTATCATAAATGCTAGACGTGCCCAGGTAGAGCACACAGGTATTCAGACCGCTGTACAGCGCAGAGCTATCAATGTTTTTGAGATGAAGGAGAGTTCTGGAGGCTGTGGCAGCAACTCTTCTAGACAGCAAAGAGCTCCAATCAACAAGCATGCAAGGAAAGATGCGGCGCTAGAAAAATTGAGGAGCCTCATGCATCTAAAAATGCAGCGCTGGGGATCTTGAGGAGCCTCTGCAATGGCAGTTGCAGTACTTGGAATGTTGGTGAGGTTTAGATCATATTAAGCAAGTGATCTAGATCTAGCCTCTGAATAAGTGATGGTGTCCTGTGTGGTGGCAGGGCTGAGCACGCTGCGCGCGCTGTGGCTGGAGGATAATCCAATTGCATTCGCGCGGCTGTACAGAATAGATGTACTGGGGTGCTTCCCGGAGTCCCAGCAGCTACTCCTGGACGGCCGCGCCAGCCAGCGCTCCGAAACGGAGATAGCAGCCCTTCGTGCGCAGGTGGGCCATAAGCTCGTATACTGCTCATGATCCTTCCACAATATTCCTCAATTTCCTATTCTAGCAGCCAGGAACGCCGCACTTAAGTAAATAAATCATTGCTCCCCTTTAAGAACATGTGGACCAGTATTAGTCTGCTCTGTGTCTGTTGTTTTCTTCTTGAAGCAAGTGCTTCAGGGTCTATGGAAGCAGAATGAAGGCAGACTGTCCTTTGGAGTTCTGAGATGCAGTCCCGGCAGTTGCATCTGCGCACATGTGAGCGCATGTGCCGGCATGTGCAGGGGAATGCGCCGCCGGACAGCTGGCGGGTGATGGAGCGCTTTGTCGCCCAGGCCAATCACTTCCTCCCCTGGGGCCCTCCTGTGTACGGCGAGCACCCCCTCTCTGAGGAACTGTGGGCGCCCGAGTCCCCCACAGGCTCCTCCATTGAGCCCTCACACTCGTCTGCTGCCTCACACAGTGGCTCCAGGTACTTGAGTGCTGCTCATATAAAAGTCATCAGCCTCGCTGTTGATCTGTTGTGAGTATACCTGCCATTTGCCATTGCCTTGAAGACAGACATGGAGAAATATGATCTCAAGACGTTCACCCTGCAGCTGTGCAAGTCTGTGAGAATATGACCTATGGCAAGCTATATCAATGGAAGCTTAGTAATGTGAAGCATTAGTGAAGCATTAGTAAGCTTCTGTGCTGCACCACTGAGCGCGCCTGATTCTGCTGCAGAGGCCGAAGCGGCAAAAGAGCGCCGTCGAGGAGAATTGTGGAGTTCTCTCTGGGGGGTATCCGCACTGGGCAGTCAACCACATCGCAGGATGAGCCGGGAAGCCCTGCAATTTTTCCTTTATTGCAGACCCCTGGGAACAGGGGCAGCGAGGCATCAGGCAGCGGCCGTCAGGGGATGCGATCCGTCAGGCTCGCGAGCCATCAGTCGTCGGTGAGTCACAACCCATATGCAACAGCTGACTCAGCGTCTTGATTTGCAAGGAGCCTGATGGTCTGCTGTGGGGTTTCAGTGAAGAGCCTGCATCACGCTGCAATCCTGTGGCTGTATTTGGAAAGCCTTGTCGAAGGAGCCTTGAATATCGAGCCTTGACTGAGGTTCCTACTGAAGGCCATCAGGCTCCCTGCTGTAGGATTGAGGCTTGAACGGCTATCTTCTGTATGGTGCAGAGCTCCCAGGGCGATGACACAAAATACTACGATGTGAGAGAGCGGCAGAAATCGCCGCCGCGCTACGAGCGCGCTGTTTTGGAGCGGCTTCACGAGGTAATTCCCCTGTGCCAACCTGACTCGGGGGACTCTACATTCACTTAATTGAATTAGAGTCCCCTGCCTGACTTTCACCTTAACACTGAACATGGCAGATGGGCAGGCCTACCCATTCTGCTTCAGTAGTCGCTGCATCATTTGCCCTTGCGAGAATTGCAGAAGCTTTGAAATGTCATCGTGGAGGTTGGCACAGTGCATGCGCACCCGAGGTTGTGCTGCACATCCAGTGCAGATCAATGCAGGCGTGACAGTCTGCTGAAGGTCGTGCAACCTGGGCATACGCCAATTCTAACAAGCAAAGCGTCACACTGAAGTGAGCGTGTCTGCACAGGTACTGCCCATGCCAGGCAGGGAGGTGGTTCCGCCGGACACAGGGTGGGAGTCGGGCTCAGAAACGCCCTCGAACGCATCCTCAGCAAACTCGGATGACTCAGTATCCCCAGAGCTGCAGCGGTCCACTTCACGGCTGCTCAGTGGGAGCCTCCAGCTGGGCCTGGTCAGCGCCAGAGGCAGCCTGGCAACCAAGCAGTGACGTCCAGAGGTTTGGATACAGTCAGCTTGTACTTGATCTATGCTGACGGCCCTGTGGCGCTGCGTATCTGTGGAGTGAATTCTCTGCCCTGTATTTGTTGTGGAGCAAGGTTGAATGTGTGAATTGCTTCAACGTATGAGTGTTACTAAGATGGCATGAGCGCCACGTGGCATGCCACCACTGGAGCAGTGTGAAGTGTGAGCCAGAAATCTTCAAAATGCACCTGCTCAGTATTGGTAGGTGCAATCAGACTTCACGCTGTTTGTGACTGATCATGGTGTTCAGCTTGAGCTAAGCTTGGCATGCACACGGTACTACTGGGTAGTATCCGGTACCGGGTGGCCACCCCGGGCCACCCATGGGGCCAAGGGAATGAATCACATCTGGGCTATTGCCACAAGTGCACAGTCTCTGCATCCACTGCAACAGCACTGCCCAGTGAGTCACTTTCTGTGGAAATGGAATTGACTCAACTTAGCCGGGCTGACTTGCAAGTGCAATTGCAATTGGAGCCTCCCCATGCGCGTGAGCGCGCTTGCAAGCCGCAGACTGGGCTTTGCAACTGCAAGCACCCTCACAGCCCCGCCCCGTCGCAGCCTTGCAATCAAGGAATCTTACAAAACTGCACACATGCGTTCGCAGCTGGCTACTTGAGGGGTGACTCATCCTGGGTGACACCAGGCTGCTCCTTGGCAGTTGCCAGATTTGGCAGCACATCTCAAAAGCACTTGTCGATGTATTTGGGGCCCAAGAGCAGCAAAAATTGCATGCCCAGATCAGACGAGGCACGCTAATACATTGCTGTGCTATTTGTGTTATTTTCGTGCGAGTGCCGTGCGCTCAGGTGCCTTGATTGTCCATTCCACTGTACAGCCAGCTTCAAGGGCAGCTTCTTTGTGAAAACGGTCCAGTGACACGCGGGTCAGCCTTAAGAGCGCTTGTAGGGCATAATTTTGTTCACTGACTCCTCCCGAGGCCGTGCTGAAGGGATCTTTTGACCCGCCAACCCAACCTTGAGGTGGCTTCATATAACGATGCACACCGCTTGGTAGGGACTCTTTGTCACTCTGCCAATCCCTTGACAACATCGTACTCAAAGGGTGATGTTGAGTAGCTGTTCTACTCCAAGTGGCGAATTGACAGGCATTCAGACGAGCTATGGGGGAAGATCGCGAAAAGCACAAGAGCAAGGACAAACACAGGGACCGCGACCGCACTGTCGAGAAAGCGAGACGTGACGATAGGAGCGGCCGCGATGACAAGGATCGCAGCCGACGAGATAGAGACAAGGTGCGCGTCCAAACTATGGTGAGGGCTTCCTGATGAGGGCGTTGGGGTTCATGGCAATCCCTTATGGAATATGCGAATTCTCTGAAGTGGTGATATGCGTTCTTGCTCATCAATATCTCTATGGTGCAAATGTGGTTTGCCTCAATACAAAGATATTGCATTGCAGCGGTTTAGTGGACAGTGGCGTCTGTTGGGTGTCATGCTGGCTCTTCGCTTTTGTTGTATTGACCACCTGACATTTCTTGGGCTATCCTTGTCATGCAGGATGCCGACCTTAAGGATAGAGACAGGGCTGGAAGCGAAAGGAGGGAGCAAGAGGAAAGGTGAAGCCCCTTACACCCCGCACTTTTATGGAGCTTTGCTTAAAGTTCATTGTTAAATCTTCAATGATTATTCTGCTCTCAGCCGCCATTCATGCCTTGGAAGTCTGCACTCCCAGCTGTGGGACCACTTACGCATGTTTGCGAGACTTGACAAGACCATCAGAGTTTGTGCTGGCCCATCTGCAGGGAGCGGGCCATGGCTGAGAGGGCCAGATCAGAGAGGGATGCGGGGACATCAAACGACCGGCACAGGGACAAGGAGAGGCGACGCGAGTCGCGGAGGGAGTACGCCGACAGCCGCGGTGTAGACTATGGTGCGCTCCCCTTTTCACAGGACCAGTCTTACTCCTCTTGCTTCACGGTGACGCAATGCAATGCGGACTAGACTTGCATCTAGACATGTCTGTTGTGGAGGCGAACAGGAACCATGCGCATGTGCCAACGACGATGTAAGCTGCTCATGCATTATGCTCATGGGGTGAATCAAGCAACCTCTGTGCCTGCAGATGGAAAGAGGGAGGGCAAGGAGCGCAGAGACAAGCGGCACAGGGATGAGGATGAGCGCGGAGATCGAGATCACAGAGGAGACCGTGACAGGGACAGGTACCCCCCCCTGCTGTCCCTTCCAGATCACTTTCTAGTCGGCATGTCTTGCTGTCTTGCGCCCCTTTGACAGGCATGTATGCTTTGGCCGACCCCACTTAGTGTGACAGCATGCTGCGACAGTCGAGCAGTATTGAGCGGTGTCTGTCTGGCTTCAGGGAGAAGGACAGTGACGGGCATAGGGAGAAGAAGAGGCGCTCGGAAATCCCAGAGACCCGGGATGCAGCCGACGAGCGGCAAAAGGCCAAGCAGGTTTGTGCCCATCTCATCCTCTTTGTTGCAGTCGCTGCCTGCTCTTGCGCACATGCAGGTACATGAGTAGGATTCTTTGAAGACGCCCAACATTGCATTAAATCCTTTAAGACAGGGTGGGAGCAGTGTGATGCGTACTCCGGGAAATCTCACCGTCTTCATGTGTGCTGAGCTGAAATTGTCATGATCAGGCGGCAGGAAATCAAACTTTCCTTCACTCCTGTCAACTCAGAATTGCGGGCTGATGTTTTGTGCTGCACTGTGGGCACAGGAGGAGGAGCAGGCAGCACTAGACGATGAAGCAGAGCGGCGGCGCAAGCGCGTGCAGGCGTGGCAGGAGCAGAAAGCCAAGCAGATGGCTGAAGAGGAACAGGCCGTCAAGGACGCCGCTGAAGAGGCTGTCCAGTGGACCTTTGAGGACGACTCCGATGAGGTGCGCTCCTGTGACTTGCTGATGCCATGTCTAACTTGCCTGCCACCTCATCATATTGTGGCTTCTTGAGACACCTCAAATTTTTGCCTGTGTTCATCTTGTAATTTAGCTTTATGTAAAGATATTTCGATGCCTGGAGGCTTGAACATGCCATTGCTTCTACCACTTTGCTGTCTGCCAGCTGCTGTGTGACAAATCGTGTGCACCTGAATGGTACTGCAAAATCATACCCAGTTCAACATGCATCAGTTCCTGGCGCTCATACTGATGCAAAGAGGGGTTCGCACATGCCCAGGAGGACACTGCGGCCGGAGGCGTGCGCGCGGCAGACGGCGCGGCAGACGAGGCGGCGGCCGCACCGATGGAGTTGGACGACGAGGTCGATCCGCTGGACGCGTTCATGAGCCAGAACGATACGCACGTGACGGCGCTGATCAAGCAGGCGCAGGAGAAGGTCGAGGAAGTGGAGGAGGAGATTGACCCTCTGGACGCCTTCATGGCAGCTGAGGTGCTGCCAGCCGTGACCCAGAACGGCCTCAGCAGAATGCCCCAGGCCCAGGTGCGCTGCCTGCCCCTTCACTCCCTCATGCTGCCCACGCCTCTTACTCTACATGTTTGCATGGATCCACACGCCTTGTGGGTGAAGCAACAGTGTTCAGCACTTGCGCATGTGGCTTGCAGTGACCACAGCCTGCCAATACATGCCTAGTGCGCACATGCTGGGTGCTGTTAGTCTTCGAGTCTGGAACCTCAGAAATGGTCTCTTCATGTGCATGCACATGTTTGCTTCACCGCGCATTCAGCATGCAAAGGCCCCAAAAGGATTTTGACGGCATGATAGTCCACATCTTTCTTGACAGGAATTGGTGCTGGTGCGCAGAGCACGGGGGCGCTCGTGCAGTCCAGCGAGATGGTGCAAGCCGAGGGAGCGGGCGAGAGCGAGGCAGCGCTGCCGCCGCCGGCCGCAAAGCGCCGGGGCCCGGCCGCGCGGCGGCGGTCGCGGTACGATTCCGAGTCGGACTCTGACGACGAAGAGGACTGGGACGTCGAGGAAGACGACGCGGTGCGCTGCTTTCTATGCCCTCTTACTGCCTGTGACAAGCACACCAGATTTTCTCTAGCAGGCCCCCTGTAGCTCAGGATCAGCTATGCTTGCTTTATGGTTGCAAAGCAGCTGCCTCCTTTCATACTTCACTAGTGCCATCCTGACTCCTGTATGCATACAGAATTGGCAACTCTTTGTCTTTGCAGCGTGCTTGGCATATAGCATACATGCACATGGCATATTGGTAGAAGCTGTAGCTTTCATGATGAACAGCGCCGAAGAATGGTTGTTAAAGTGGCGATCCTCTGTGTGCGCAGGACTGGGCGAAGAACACGCTGGCGGGCAAGCTGAGCAAGAGCGACAAGCTGGGCGTGGTGGACCACAGCACCGTCAGCTACCCGCCCTTCCGCCGCAGCTTCTACACCGAGACCGGCGCCCTGGCCAGGATGACCGAGGAGGAGGTGGCAGCCTACCGCAAGGAGCTCGAAGACATCAAGGTGACCCTCTTGCCTCCCTCTTTCACCACGGTCTTTGCAGGGGCTCTCATCTTGGGAGATTTGCGTCCTGGCCAGCCCTGTGTGATAGAAAGGCCCTTGCACTAGGACGTGACTGGAGGAAATCTCTTAAAGATGCGCTACCTTTGTTTTAGCATCGAGGCGCTGGTGCATGCATGCTGTGGGCTGCCATCTCCACGAGAGACATGTGCGGTGCTGTTGGAAAGGGACTTACTCATCCAACACAGGTTCTGAATGTAGTGTCATGTATTTGCTGCGCAGGTCCGCGGCAAAGACATACCCACGCCGGTGAAGAACTGGAACCAGTGTGGCCTGAGCAGCCGCGTGCTTGACGTCCTACAGAAGGGCGGCTTTGCGCGGCCAATGCCTATTCAGGCGCAGGCGCTGCCGGCCATCATGAGCGGTCGCGACTGCATCGGCATCGCCAAGACCGGCTCTGGCAAGACGCTCGCCTTCGTGCTGCCCATGCTGCGCCACATCAAGGACCAGGTCAGCCTTTTTTCTCTTTTCTATGTCTGCACGAAAGGGGTGCTCAGTGCTGGTTTACTACACCAATATCCTTCTCTGTGGAACAGTAGCGTCCATGAAAGTGTCGGTCTGCTCCATCCTGTCCTGAATGTTCTGCATGATGTGAGCTACATGGGTCTCTAGCTCAAGCTGTAAAGCCTATTGGAATGTCTGGTGATGATGTGTTGAAAGGCATATTGTCAAATTCGGATCATTGCAAAGCCAGGGATTGATGCGAGTGTCTGTTGCTGCTGCAGCCGCCGCTGGCGCAGGGAGACGGGCCGATATCGCTGGTAATGGCGCCCACGCGCGAGCTGGTGGTGCAGATCGGCAAGGACATCCGCCGCTTCTCCAAGGCCCTCGCCCTCTCCGTCGTCTGCGCCTATGGGGGCTCCGCCGTCGCCGGCCAGATTGCCGACCTCAAGCGCGGCGCCGAGGTGCGCTGCTCTCTCCATCTCTCCTTTGCTTTGCACCTGTTCATACCGTCGCGATACGCGTGCCTTATCTTACTGCAAATGCCAGACTTGATGCGCCAGACTTGCCCTCCTATTGCTGGTCCACGTCCTGCAGATGCATCAGCATTCAAATTTACCTGGCTGCAGCGCCATGTGAAGCGGGGCATGGATTTGTGTGCCGCAGCAATCTTCTTGGTCAATTAAATTACATCAGCTAGACAAGGCGATGTAGGGAGGAGGGGAGCCAGTGATAACACTTTGTCCTTCAGAACAAGGGGAAAAAGTAATTTTGATTTCCAAGATTGTTGTCATGACTGGGTGTGTCCGCCTGTGGTTCAGGTGGTGGTGTGCACACCCGGGCGCATGATTGATCTGCTGGCAACCAGCGGCGGCAAGATCACAAATTTGCGCCGCGTGACGTACCTGGTCATGGACGAGGCGGACCGCATGTTTGACATGGGCTTTGAGCCGCAGATCATGCGCATCGTCCACAACATCCGCCCCGACCGCCAGACCGTCATGTTCTCCGCCACCTTCCCCCGCGCGGTGCGCTTTCCCTTTCATCGTCTCTCCCAGGGGGCACGAAAGACCACTCTTAGTAGTACCGGTGTTGGTAGTAATTTTGGTAATCTTTACTACCTTCTGACTCTCCCTTGCTGCATTGTGCTGCAAGTGTGAGATAGTTGCGCGGCCTTGCCTGCAATGGACTTTATCAGACATGCACTCCGCCAGGGATCAATAGCTTGCATCACTCGTGCTAGCCGGTGCCAGCGTGTGTCATACCATTGGGTTGCAAGTGAGATCCGCTGCAGCAGCAACCATGTTTCAATGCGCTGCTACAACTGGCGGGCGTTGGGCGTTCAATGGCATGACAATGCACGAAGTTGGCTGGCTTGGGTTCAATGTGCGCAGCACCCTCTATCTTGAGCAGCACCGTGCAATTTGCTTGCAAGGGGTATATGGCCAATCGACTTCAAGTCAATTTGCCTTTGTGATCACTTGGCTTGATGAAATATAGATCACAGCCCGTGAGACATGGGGCGATGAATGAAACCAAGGGTTTTTGGCAAAAAACCCATCAGGGTCCATTCGCCTCGCGGCCGCTGCGGGCGCCACTTTTTTATTACAGTGGATATTTTTGTCTCACATTGCACATGCTGCCTGCAGGTGGAGGTGCTGGCGAAGCAGGTGCTGGAGAGCCCGATAGAGATCCAGGTGGGCGGCCGCAGCGTGGTCAACTCGGACATCAGCCAATCGGTGGAGATCCGGCCCGAGGAGGACCGCTTCCTGCGCCTGCTGGAGATCCTGGGGGAGTGGTACGAGCGCGGCAAGATCCTCATCTTCGTCTCCAGCCAGGACCAGTGCGACAACCTCTTCCGAGACCTCATCAAGGTGCGCTCGCTGCATGGCCTCCCGTCACTGCCATTGCGGCAGTCTCCTATGTTTCACCTGTAGAGGGTGTCCCCTTGCACTTTCCCCCCTCGTACGAGTGATAGCAACGGAGGTGTCTTGTGTATTGTGCACCCTCGATGTAGATTGTGAGGCTGCCCTTTCTAGTGCCTGCTTGGCACTCGCAATGCCTTGCATGTCTTGATTTCTATCTCAAATCGGCGCTCCTGCTCATTAGCATTTCTTGTGATTGTGCTCTGGCTGGCCCCTCGCTGGTCCGGCAATGATGCAGGAAGTTTGTGAAATCAGCCATGCTCAGTCGGTGTGGCTTGATGAGTTTTGACATGTCAGATATTTTCAGCAGGCATGTTTGTGGCTACGTTTCCTATCCTATTGTGATTTCCTATCTGTTGAAGCCGCTTCTTGAGAGGCTCCTTGAGAGGCTGCACACACTATTTACAACAGCAGCTATGAGTGTTCTGAGCCCATGTGCAGGTAATGCACAGCAATCTTCCCCTTGCACATCTCTGGAAGCCGAGGCGAGAGTGATTGCAAAGTCGTGGGCTGAATTCTTGCAATCCTGCGTCCAGGTGGGCTACCCGTGCCTGTCGCTGCACGGCGGCAAGGACCAGAGCGACCGTGAATCCACCATCAATGACTTCAAGTCGGACGTGTGCAACCTGCTGGTGGCCACCGGCGTGGCCGCGCGCGGATTGGACGTCAAGGAACTAGTGCTGGTGGTCAACTATGACACCCCCAACCACCATGAGGAATACGTGCACCGCGTCGGCCGCACCGGTGCGCAGTTTTCTCCTGTGTACAAGTCTTCAAGCGGTGGTTGTTTTTCCTGTAGACTTGCGTGGTTTTTCTAGCATTTTTCTAGCTATTAAAGTGGGGTGCAGAATTCTTTCACGGCCGCATGCCCATGTGTATATGGCCCTTCGGGTGGTGTTTTTCTGCTCGACGCCCAGCGAGCAAGATCAAGCCATCTAATATGACCTGGCTTACATGGGCATGCATGTGACCCTGCCAACACAACAGCACTCGGGACATGTGCCTGGTGATTCAGCAGTATCAAACCTGCTTGGGGTGGATGCATGCTCATGTGGCACCTGGGAGATATTTGGATGGCCTCTTGCTGCTCGTCGCCCTGCGAGCACCATCTAGCCATCGGGTTGACAAGGCTTTTATGCATATGCATGCATGTGTGACATGCTGACAGGACCGAAAGCTCATGGCACGGGATGAAACAATTTGCCTGGAACTGTATCAGCCTGAATTAGTGCTGCACATGAGCTGTCATGCTGTCAGTCGTGCTGAACGCAGACATTGAAATGGTCTGATCTGTCCTGTGCAGGCCGCGCGGGCAACAAGGGCACGGCGATAACGTTTATAGCGCCCGACGATGAGAAGTACGCGCCCGACCTGGTCAAGGCGCTGCGCGAGTCGGGCGCGCCGGTGCCCAAGGACCTGCAGGCGCTCGCCGACTCCTTCGCGCTCAAGCGCAAGGCCGGCACGGTGCAGGCGCACGGCAGCGGCTACGGCGGCTCGGGCTTCAAGTTCGACAACGAGGAAGAAGAAGAGCGCAAGGCCCTGCGCAAGGTGCATTCTTTTCTCCCTGCACTGGCCCTTTTCACTCAGTGTTGCTTCCATCCATTTAAGTTCTGTTTTACAGTACCTGTCGTTCCAATTTTTTTGTGCTTGATTGGTAGAGGGTGAGATTTGGGCTGGTAAGTGCATGTAGGGCAGTGTTGAGAAGCGTCACCAGGAGGGGTCTTTTGAGGGGTAGAGGGGGCAGAGACTGGGCGAAAAGAGCATGGATTCTGGGACATTAACTTGGAACTACCCCCTTGGATTTACACTCTTCAGAAGTCTCTGACATGGATCTGTTGTGTGCTGTGCAGCAAACGGCCAACCAGGTGGCCAAGGAGGCGGGCATGTCGAGCGATGAGGAGGAAGCGGACGAGAGCGAGGTGCGCAAGGTCATGCCCGGGGAGGCCGCCGCGGCCGCCCTCGCCGCCGCCAACGCAACCGCCAATGCACTCAACACTGCGGTGCGCACAGTCCCTGCTCGATGTGCACCGTGGAGTCCTGGACCTTTAGGGCACCTGCTAGCAGACAACATATTGTACGACAGGCCATTCTCAGGCAATATCGTTGGGCATGGGATGTCTTGCATCCTTTGTGCCCAGCTTTCTGACTCGAGACTTGTGCAGTCGTAATCTTTATTACCTGGGCGGTGTGTCATGCGCCCTAGCATGCATCAGATCCAATCTGAATTCAGCTCGTGGGCGCTACGACTCACCAGCCAACTTGAGGGA